>NC_045687.1:1300957-1950718 GCF_003331165.1 Xiphophorus hellerii
GTGAAGATTATCCCATACATTTTAAGACATTACATATTCATTTAGTCATTGAAACATTATTCTGTACGATGAAACAAAAACATATACGCAAGATAGGAAAAACCTCCCGGCATTCATCCATTCATCCTGTAACCACATGATTGTGTTTGGTAGGAAAAGTTATCCTGCAGTTATCCTCCTGGCCAGGGAGGCAGTCCTCTATATGTTTAGTCATCTTTAAGGAAACTTCAAAAGGAGAAATTTGAAATAGTGTATTTGGAAATAAAGCACCAGAGGAATACCAAACCGTTTCTAAGTAATATTTCTAATTGCTTTAATAAGTAATTATTTTAATCCCAAATTCTTCTCTGCAAAATAAGTGCATGCATTTCAATCATTAAACTTCCCTAACACATGATCTTTATGAATTATTTCATTTTATGTTGCTTATGGTAATGAAAATGTAGGTTTTACACTAATTTTAATCCTAAATGTAAATTTAAAGTTTATGTAATGGTAAGTCATCCTCCTATGAAAATCCAATTAAAATCCAATACAATCTCATCCTCTTTGATTCTAATATAACCCATGTTGTATTATAATCAACAAGTAAAATTTTAAAGTTGCCCCATCTCATTCTAATGCAGACACTTCAAAATAAAACAAAACAATTTCAAATTAAACTTCATCCTCTTTGTTCCTAAATAAACTCAAGTCATAAACAACCAGAAACATCTGATTTCATCCCTTGGTTAAAAGCAGACATGAAAAAACAAGTAATGTCCGAAGTCGAGCTTCTTTTTTTGTGTTACAGCCTGACTTTGAATATTAAGACATGTAGTTTATTTGTTTAACCTAAATCTTAAGTTCTTATTTTTAATGTGGTACAGAGAACATAAATTTGTATATTTCCAGTGCTTAACTTATAATTAACTAAGTCTATACCTTTAAAGTTATCAGCTAAACTTTAATTTTACACACATTTGAGTTATGTTAAGTTTACTTCACTTATGCCTAGAAGAATGAATTTCTAAATTCTTAAACTCTTTTGAAGTGAAAGAACTAAGAATGATCATAATCAAGTTAGTAAATGTCACGTGTTTCTAGGAAAACCCCTAAAAAAAATAAAATAAAATAAAGTGAAGTAATAAATAAAAACCCCAACAAGAAAGCGTAGATTTTCCATCTGGAAAGTAGGGAAAGTGCTGTAGAAACAGGAAGACTGATAGTCCATCTGCTCAGAAGGATTTGTTACATCCCGTCAGAAAAGTGTTGGTCCAAATCTTCACTCTCCGCTTCGACCACTCGCCAGTGGACCAGCAATAGTTCTTTTAGTGGAGAAACTTTCAGAAACTTTTAAACTATCTGTTGCTCTGGACGTTTTCCTCCTGGGTGTCAGAAGTTGTTGAACTGGATATTTGGTAGAGTGAATTTTTGCTACTCACTCTGTTGTTTCAGATTTAGAGTTGTGATCTAGATGGGTATTACAGACAGGTCGTCCTTCACAGTGTGGATTCAGGTTGCTCCTTCCTTCCTGGACTTCAGCAGGTGTGTTGGTCACCAGTTACACCTGGAACGGCCTCTGGAACGGCCTCTGGATCGGCCTCTGCCAGCGGTTGGAGTTCCAGTCCTTCCTCTGGAAATCCCTCATCCAGACCCGTCAGCTGATCTGATGGCTGCAGCACTTTGGCAGGAAATGGCAGGAAGGTTTTCAGTGTCTGTGAGGCTCGACAAAGCAAAGTGGACAGGTTTTAGGTTTTAGCAAGTTTTTTTTCCACGACAGACACTGATGTGTGTTCCAATCTTGATGACCACTGTGTGTTAAATGATTTTTCTCCAATTGCAATTGTTGTAATAAACTTGTACTTTTATTCTGATATTTGCCTCCTAGATTGATGTTGCTTTAACAACTGAAAGATAAAATGCGGTTTTTAAAGTAAAGTTGTGTTTTTTACAGTAACTGATTAATTTCCTAAAGTTTTTCCTGCAAACATGTTTTCACTTTCATTTTGATATTCAAAATTAAGTCAACAGACAAATTTATAAAGTCATGGGCAAAAATAAAAACATTTATACAAATAGATAAAAACAACATAAATTTCAAACTGAAAAAATAGTTTTGAAATTTTTTTTTTCTTAATTTAAAGTAGGTGATGTTTTTAGAACAGGGTAAAAATTACTTCCTGTTACTAAGGATATGCTAAATATTCACTTCACCTTTAAACGCAGATTAAAACCATTAGAATAACAAAGGTTTTGTAGAAACAAGAGGTCTCACTTTAACTAACTTTAAGTGTCAGTATTTTTGGTTAAAACTTGTTTCTTATTCATTCAGTGAAGTTACTCACAGAAATATTACAAAATATAAAACTTACTTTGTAGAATAGCCACATTTTAAAGTTACTAAAGTAAGTTTAGTAACTTTAAAGTTACTTTACTGCATGTTAGACGGATAATTGTTTTCTTGTGAGTCATCAGCCTGCAGGGACTCATTTGTTCCAGCAGGTGGCGGAGTTGTAGCATTTAGTGGTTATTAATTGAAACTTTTTTAACTTTCTTTTTTCAGGATCAACATTGTTATAAAATGAGGCAAAACTTTCAACTGTCATTGAGTTTAAGAAAAACTATAGAACATAAAAACTATTCAGATATAATTTTTGACCATTTAATCATAAAATACATGAATGAATTTAAACGTTTCACCTCCTTTTCTGCAGGGATTCTGACACCATCATGAGCAGAGTACAGTGGGCCGAAGATGACTTTGATCTTCCTGCTGGAGTGATTCGGTTGGTCACCCCGCAGCCAACTGACGACAAAACCTACGTCATGTATCATGGCACCACCAGGGCGAGCGCTCAGAGCATCCTCACCTATGGTTTCCGTCAGTCTAATGACGGGATGCTTGGTCGTGGAGTCTACCTGAGCAGAGACCTGCAGAAAGCCAGTCGCTATCCTATTGATGACAAGCTCCCTGAGTGGGACAAGGTGGTCATCAAGGTTAAGGTCAACGTGGGGAAGGTGAAACGCATCGATCGTCAGAAGCACCCAATGCAGAAGACCTGGCATAACCATGGGTACGACACCGCCTGGGTGCCGGCCAACTGTGGGATGGTGCCAAGCGGTCTGGAGGAAGACTGCGTCTGGGATCCCTGTCGAATCACCATCCTGAGTGTCATTAAACCCACTGTAGTCCCAGCCCCGTATTCACATGGCTACATGTAAAACAAGACAGGATTGATTCAGTCAAATATATTTTTATATATTTGGATAATGAAAACCATTGTGTATCATTTTGACCTAAAAAAAAAATAAAAGTCTTAGAATTGTGATATTACTGGAAAACAGTGTGGTTGGTTATTGCTAAAATAGTGTTAAAACTGCATGATAAAAAATGATATAATTATGATTCAGTCCGCTCACATCGTTCCTCATAATTTCCAGTTTGTTGTGGGATTGAGACTGAAAAGAAAATGTATTAAATTTATAGTTGTTGGTCTCAAGACGGGCAGGAAGTGGGCCCCATGTGTTATTTAATCAAATCATGTTGAGTGAGAACAAAAACTGGACCCATGTGGGTCAGTTTGAAGTGATTTCCTTTAAACCCCTTTGGGGCCCAGTAAGGACCTACACTGGGTTTCCACCTGTATTAACCAGTAAGAGATTTATTTACTCGACCTAAGTGGTTCTGACCAGCAGCGTCTTCCTTCAGGTTGGACGGGCGCTGAGTTCCAGCTGGTACATTACTGCCACCTTGTGGTAGCAGACACACACTGCAGTCAGTTGACTAACCCGACATGCTTATCTTACGTCGCACCCATTATTCACGCAAAGCCTGATGGGAGTTAGGAATAAGGTGGATACTACACTGGGGGAAACTGTAGTCAGTGTTAGCCAACATGCTATATTGATTAGATTTTACACAGTTAGCGCTGCAGCTAATTTTCACTTATACACTAATGTTTGCTGACTGAATGTTAGTTAATGTAATAGTGATAACTAGTGGTACCATTTAAGCTAACTTTAGCATTTTAGCTAATTTTCACTTATGCTTTGCTGTTTTTACACTAAATGTAGTACAGTATATTACTGGAGCATTTTAGCTAGTTTGATATAAAAGCTAACCTTAATACACTGAATGGAGAAAGTCAGTGTTAGTCAACATGCTAATTTTTAACTAATTTAAGATGATTTTAGCATACACATCTAAAATCATCATCAATCACATCTTAAATTATGATTTATCATCTTAAATCATAATTTAAGATGATTTTAGCATACACATCTAAAATCATCATCAATCACATCTTAAATTATGATTTATCATCTTAAATCATAATTTAAGATGATTTTAGCATACACAGAGCTGTTTGCATACTAGCTAGTGTGTGTAACTGGTGGTCAATATGCTACTGACAGCAAACACTCTGTTGTTTTAGGCAGTTTAGGCCGGTTTCCCTTTCCGCTCACTTGAATTACTTAATTGGTCTTTAGCCTCAGCTTCTCAGTCATTTGAATCAGCTGAGGGACGCGTCTAAAACCTGGAGAGAGACACCACTGGGCTGATTTGACCTCCAGGTCAAAATCATTAGATTCAGTAACCAAGGGAAAGTTGATCCAAAACACAAACACAACAGCCGTTCTAATCTACAACAGAACGGCTGAAAAAGAACAGAATCAATCCAGTGTAATGGCCTAGTGAAAGTCCAGACATGAAGCTGAACGAAAAGCTGTTTTTGGACCTTGGGAGAGCTAAAACTCACAGCATTAATTCTCAGAAAGTGTTTTCAGAACCTCTCAGACTTCAGAACCAAGTCCTGGTTCTGGTCTCAACCTTGCTGCTCCTGGCTAACATGCTGCTGTTAATCTGTTTCCTTTACAAATCACCAAATTACATCATATTTTATTCAAATTCATTTTATTTCAGGAGTCTGGAATAAAAAAAGATTACTTTTAAATTGGATCCATTTTAAGGGGAAACATAAAAAAAAATTATGATAAAAATTAAGTCCAAGAAAGAGAAATAATTTTTTTTCAGTCTTAATATCTTGATAGTTCGTCTAAAATTGCTCATTTCACAGGATTCCAGTCCAGGAGGAGTTTATGGTCCGGTTTGATCCGACTGGAAAATGATTCCTGAACCGATTTAAACCAAATCTTATTGATGCAGAGAAGCAGCAGCTCTAGATATGATGGATCAGAACCGGGTCACCCTGAAAAGGAACAGGTCCGTTTTATTGAAGTCTTTTACATCTTTGGATTTTCCCTCCATGTTGTCTCATTTCAAACCATTAGAGGGCGACACTGAGTCTTTTCCTGGTTTTACAAGAAACAAATTAAAATCATTCACGAATAAAAATCAGTACGTTTGTTCTTATGTTGTCACAGAAATGCACAAACACCAATTATTCCTAAAAATGACTAAACTTCTCCACTGGATTGGAAGTTCAGGCTCAATCTTCCAGCTTTTTCCGGGACTTCTCCGAAGTGTGGATCTTCATCATGTGGAGCCGGACGTAGGTCTTCCGGTTGAAGGTCTTCCCGCACACCTGGCAGCGGTGGCGTTTCTCCCCGGTGTGCGTGTTGCGGTGCTGCGTCAGGAAGCTGCGGTCACTGAAGCCACGGCCGCACACCGTGCAGACGTGTGGTTTCTCCCCTGAGTGGCCCCGGGCGTGACGCAGCATGTTCTGCCGGAAGTTGAAGGACTTCCCGCAGTAGCTGCAGCTGAACGGCTTCTCCCCTGTGTGGACCCTCAGGTGCACCTTCAGGTGGCCCTGCGAGTCGTAGCACTTCCCACAGACGTCACACACCCGCTTGCTGAGATGGGTCTTCAGGTGGAGCTTCAGGTTCTCCTCGGAGTCGAACTGGTTCCCGCAGACGCCGCAGAGCTCAGAGGTGTGAGTCTTAGCGTGATTCACCAGAGAGACGATGGAGCGGAAAGTCGCTCCGCAGACCTTACACGCCACCTGCGGGCGTTTTGGTGACAAAGAGGAGTCAGTCTCTTCGCTCTGCGTCGCAGTCGGGCTTCCTGGGTTGCAGTCTTTGATGTGGATCAGCAGGTGGCGCTTGTGGGTTGTGTAGTCGTTGAAGCTTTTGCTGCAGAATTTGCAGGTGTAGGGTTTCTCACCGGTGTGGATCCGGCTGTGGCGCACCAGGTGAGGCCGGGTGGTGAAGGATTTCCCGCACTCGGCGCAGGGGAACGGCTTCTCCCCGGTGTGGATCCTCATGTGGATCTCCAGGTGGCCCTGCGAGTCGAAACACTTCCCGCACACCTCGCACTCCTTTCCGTTCTTGTGGGAGTCCAGGTGACCCGCCAAGCTCTCCGGTGAGTCGAAGTGATTCCCGCACACGCAGCAGAGCTCCGTCTCGTGCCGCTTGCTGTGATTCAGCAGGGAGAGCACAGAGTGGAACGTCAAGCCGCAGACCTTACACGCCGTCCGCGGTTTCCTTGCCGGTGGACTCTTCCTGCCACAGTTTTCCGGCGAAGACTCACCGAGGCTGCTGTCCTTCACGGAGTGGACGAACAGGTGGCGCTTCAGGGTTGTGTAGTCGTTGAAGCTGCGGCCGCACACTGTGCAGGTGTATGGTTTCTCCCCAGTGTGGATCCGGCTGTGGCGCAGCATGTTGGCCCGCGTGGTGAAGCGCTTCCCACACTCGCTGCAGACAAACGGTTTCTCTCCCGTGTGGATCCTCATGTGGACCTCCAAGCCGCTGGAGCTCGAGAAGCACTTCCCACAGACTTTGCAGCTCTCTGCCTTCACGTGCGTCTTCAGGTGGGTGTTGAAGCGCTCCTCGCTGTCGAAGCGCTCGCCGCACACACCGCAGACATCCTTGGGATGCGCCTCCATGTGGTTGACCAGCGACACAGTGAGCAGGAAGGCTCGGCCGCAGACTTTGCAGCAGATATGAGTCTTGTTCTTTTTGGTCGGGTTAAGTTTAGGAGCCACTGGGAGACGAGGAAGCTTAATCTTCAGCATTGCTACCTTTTTCTTCTTCTTCTTCTTCTTACTGCTGCGTTTGCCTTTGGATTGGGAGTTGGCCCTCCATTCTTCCTCACTGTCAGCATCAGAGCAGCTCGTTGAGGCGCCATCAGCAGCGTCCGGCTGCGTCGACGTGCTAGGAAGAGGATCCTCCTCTTCCTCTTTCACTATCGCCTCGCTGAACTCTGTTGAACTGCAGACGTTTCTGACAAAGGGAGGCATGAAGTTGACCTTGATGATGCTGCTGTCCTCCAGCTCCTGACTCCGCCCACCGGAGCTGGAGGGATCGCGGTTTGTGTCCACGCTCCATTCCAGCT
This sequence comes from Xiphophorus hellerii, assembly GCF_003331165.1. Classification (NCBI taxonomy): domain Eukaryota; kingdom Metazoa; phylum Chordata; class Actinopteri; order Cyprinodontiformes; family Poeciliidae; genus Xiphophorus; species Xiphophorus hellerii. The sequence goes on from NC_045687.1 coordinate 1,308,234, forward strand.
CGTTGGGTTCTTCTTTCTGCTGATGGTCAGAGGTGAAGTCTTCGTCCCAGACGCACAGCGTCAGCTGGGGTTCCTCTGCAGGGAAATACAGAAAACCAAATTTAACAATAAAAGTTGTTCCTTAGCCTGTCACAATAATAAACTGAGCTGGACGATACATTTTCCCAAAAGTTATTGCGATAAAAGATAATGTTGTTTTGAGACCGTTTTCCAGTAATATAATGGTAATGGATTGACTAACAAACTTTGAGTTCAAATGAACATTTAACACTGGAACTGGAAGACATTTCAAAATGAATAAAACAACAAATAAAATGACTGATGGAGTCTCTGTTTTCAAAAAGGGCTGGTTGAGACCAAAGCACCAGACTGAAGACTTTTATAATCCAGGTTTTGGAAGAAATAGAGAGAAGAAGAAAATGATAAATCATGCAAATGGAAATAACTGAGCTTGTTTTAATTTATCATGTGATTATTTGATCTATTGCTTATTGAGACAGGCATCGCTGCTTCAAATCAATAGAAAATGCATCCTATGAACCACAAAAATAATCAATATTCATGTTTTGCCAAACATCTACAAGTTTCTGAAGTTAATAACATAATGTTATTAACATGACGTCTTTACAGTTGCTTTCAGGTGAAATCCAAGACAAAAGTAACAAACAAATCTACAGACTTCACAGCAATTTCCTGCATTTTCATAAGTTTTATTTTAAAAAGTGACTTTTCTCAACTGTTAAAACATCTGCAAATTATCGGGGATTTTTAATAAGTTATCATTTTAATTTCTGAACATCTGTCAAGAGAAAGTTGTTCATTTCTTTATAAAAAAGGTGTACCGTGATTAAAAACAGACGCAGAATGTTAAGGTAAATTATACTTTTTAAAAACTTATTAGACTTCTTTTCTAGGCAATTATCAAAAAATAGTTTATTTATAACGGTCTGCAAATGGAGTTTGGGATAGTGATTACATAAAAGTCATAAAAACGAGTAATAAGTCATTATGTTAATGACATAATGGCGTCAAATTTAGGGAAAATATTAACATCACTATAGCAGAAATGAACAAGAAAAGAAACTGGACAAAAATCTGATTCTATTGTGTAAATTTAGTCAAACAAAAATCGATAACGGGCCTCCAGCTGCTTGAGATCCGGGAATTAGACGGAGCCGCAGCTCCATCGGGAGGCCCGTGTTTAAAACCCCGCCGAGAGCTCACGCACCTGAGTGTCCACCTGGACTGCCTGGAGGCTCGGCCACCACCTGGAGCATCCTGCGCTGCCGGTGGAGCTCCTGCTTGGAGAGCAGCAGCTCCTCCTCATAGTCTGAAATGGTTTTCTTCACCGCCTCGAAGATCTCATCTGCGGCCGCGGAGAGCCGCTCGTTCACCAGCACCCGGAGCAGCTGGATGCTGGACATGACGCGGGCGGAGACACTTTAATACGGGAAAAAATGCAGCTTTGGAAGAATTTTCTTGGCATTAAAACCTAAACACGACATTAAACTACAGACTAGTGTCTTGCTCCTCCAAATCCTTAAGGCCGGTGCTGCCACCTGGCGTACCGGAGAGGGAACTGCAGGAACTTTATCCAAGGTTTGAGGAAACAAAATTTATAATTTTTTATCTTGGCACAGCACAAACAAATGAATAAAAAATAAAAATAGAATAAAAAATATAGTGAAACGTTTAATTGTTTAAGTGACCCATAGATTCTATCTCCATATAAATTAAACTAAAAGAGCAACATCTCAGTTTCTAAATCATTGCTATAAACTACAAACTCCTGTAGGAGTCCTGCAGTGTTATGAGGCTCCCAGGGATCATCTGGACTTTGTGCAACCAAAGCAAGAGCTAGGTTTGTGTCCAGGATGTGTGGGGTGTGCAGAGGCTTTCCTGACCCTTGACCTGTCAGCCTTAATGATCATCTCTTTAGACCTGATTGTTCGTTGTAGTTCAGACCTGTCCTGTTTTATGAACGAGCCAAACCTGAAATGAAAGTTCAGGTATTGTCTGAGCTTCTGAGATGCTAATCAGCTGCTCACAGTAGTAAAAACACCTTGTTGCCACGGTTACACAGAGAGAGAAAGAAAAGGATGTAGGAAACAGAATAAGTACAAGAGTTGATTTTGCATCACAACCGTTTTCCCTCCACTCAACTTTCCACAACTATGACTATTACTGTAAAAAAAAAACTTGAAACATACCAATCTGTTAGTTTTAAGTGAAAGTTCAGCAGAAACCTTTTTCATTCTTGGCGCGTCCAGCAGGTGGCGGCATTCTCCCATAAACTCATTACAGCGCAGAACAAACAGAAATGTTGAAAATAAAACAGAAACTCAGACATTCAACAGTTTTATTGTGAAAAAGTCTTTTCATACACGTTGTCTTGAACTGTACAATCAATAATTTAAAAACATCATCATCATCATCATCATCATAATCGTGTTTCATCACTCAGCAGCTTCAGCGAGTCACGAATGAACAGGAGTGTTTGTGCAGCAAAGATATTTGTTTGTGTCGTTATTGTTTTAAAGATATTAATAAATGTTTCTAGAGGTCATGAAAGGTCAACCAGCACTCCACCCCCTTCAAACAAATTTGGTGCTGTTTGTGCTGCGAAAATTCTGTTTGTGCTGCTTTTGTTTTGAAGATATGAATGAAATCTTGAAGGTCAAAAGGGCAACCAGCCCCCAAACATGAACAAAATCAAATTTGGTGTCAATCAACTCCGTTACGTTTGTGCCGCAAACAAAAATCATTACTATCTTTAAAATGATAGCAGCACAAACAAAACTTGTGCAGAACAAATATTTGACTTTTCATGACCTCAGAAAACTTTTATTAACATCTTTAAATGGTGCAGCAATGCAGCACAAACATTTGACACCAATTTGAAGAGGGAAACGTCACTCAGGTGAGCGACCAGCAGCAGAACGGGTCGGCGGGTCACAGAACGGGTCGTAGTGAGATCTGTGCTGGAAACCACTCAGAGGAACTGGAACAGCAGCTTTTCTACAAAACAGGACAATTTCTGGATCCATTTTTACAGAATCAAAACAAATAACGAGCCAGAACCAGAAACGGACCGGGAAGATTAGTGTCTCTAGAACAAGCAGAACCGGGTCAGAAGAAGCAGGACTTATTGATCAGAACCTGCAGGAAAACGTTGAATAAAGAGAAAATAGTGGCAGCAGCAGGAAAAGAGGAGAGACGGAGATGAAGCCCTGCAGAGCATCTATTATTAAACAGCAAGGCATCATGGGACGGCAGGCGGAGGCAGCGATGCGGATCACAGGGAGGAAGAAGAAGAAGAAGACAACAGCGATGGATCCCAGGGGAGATCCGATCAGATGAAAAGCGGCGGCTCTGAAAAACTCACGTGTTCCAACTCATTTAAGCACGAGCGCACTGCAAAAACACAAAATGCTACCCAGATTTTTCTCCAGTTTCTACTGCAAATATCTGAGTAGACTTGAAATAAGAAAACTAACTAACAGGTCATTTTTCTGTTTTGCAGAAAAATGATTATTGTTTAAGTCAATTATTTAATGAAGTTAACAGAGTACCACAGGCAGATTATGTCACTTATAACCTTTTTATAAATTAAATAATCTGAATGGGACTAATAAAATTATTATTAAGAAATTATTGACTTAAACTCTCATAAGTTTCAGAAAAATTCCCTGCAAGTTAAAACACTTGAAATGAGACAAAACTGACAAAACAGAAACTAGAGCAGAAATTATTTGTAAGATTTTGTGTTTTGCAGTGAAGAAAGAGTGAAACGTCCTGCAGCACCTGAACGCAGCGCAGAGAGGAAATAACAAGGAAAGATGGAGACATCAGGATCTAAAGCCTGGAAGGGAAAATATTTTACATTTTCATTCTGGATGGAAAAATAGTGAAACTGTTTTGGCTTCATTTGACTTAAATAAATGTTTTTTCTTCATCACTGAAACAAAAAAAACAAACAAACTGATAAAACCTGAAATTTTATCATTCATATTCAAAGTGAAGCAGATGAAGGCAAAAACAAACCTAAAAAGTTTAAAAACGGGTCAGAGTTTACTGTCAATGAGGCCCGGTTCTGTCTGAACCCGCCCAGTTTCTCTGACTGGGTCGATGTTTGGGAACAGGAAGGAGCTCATCCGAGGTATTTCTGACAAAAATACTGAATATGATCAGGTCTAAAAAACTGAGACAACTGGGAAGATAAACCTGAAGTAAACAGAACCGTCCGACCCAGTTAAAGTCCCGTCCAATCAGAACTCAAAACACTTCGATTAACCGAGAAATAAAAACCATAAACGTAAAACCCGAACCTGGGAGCCAGTGGAAGTGGAACCGGAATGTGTTAGTGAGAAAACGTGGATCAAGGCACCAAAGCGAGCCTGGACCGGAGTCTGCTGTGGTTCTGTAGTGTGAAACGTTGCTTAGCTTATCGGGAGCGGAGCGGTGAGGTTCTGTACATGTAGTGACGCCTCTGCGGTCCGGCTCTCCGCCCGTCTCCTAGGAGATCTTGCAGTTGCTGCGGGTGCAGTTCTGCGGCGGGCTCTGCGGCGGGCGGATGGGTTTCGACCGCTTCAGGCTGTTGGCCTTGGAGCCGCCGGCCGGGTTGGCCAGCGAGTACGAGCGTCCGTGCATCATGACGGCGTTCATGCCGTTGGCCATGGAGAACGACTTGAGGTGAGACTTGATGGCGACGGGCAGCGGCAGCTTGTCGATGAGGTGGACGGGCGTGCACGACACGATGGCTCTGCAGCACAGGTCCTGCAGGCTGAAGACTGAGGGAGGGAGACGGGTCAGAACGGGTCAGAACCACAGAACCGGATCGCTGGAAAAAGCAGCCAATCCCCAGCTTCGTTCACACAGCAGCAGAATTAGTAAACGTGTCACCTTAACTAACAATAAAATGTTCCAGAAATCATTGGAATAAACAATAACATTGCCATTTTGAAACCGTTTTCAACTAGCATGATAATAATGCTTCCATTTTTACTGCTGTAATCAGAGCGAGGCTGTGGAGTCGTAAACTGTTCACACAGAAGTCATTCATGAACGACAACGCAGAAAAAAAAGACATTTTAAAAACTCTGAATTGATTAAAGGTTTAGCTGAGCGGCTGGACCCTGAGCCGGGAAACAACGGCCCCCCTGGGCCCACTCACCTCTGTTGGGCCTCCAGAACTTCTCCATGCCGTGCCGCATCAGGACGATGCGCGACAGCTCCGTGAAGGACTCGATCACGTTGAAGTTGCAGAGCGGGCTGACCTCGAAGAAGGTCATGCCGTTCTTCTCGGCGTAGGCCCGGGCCTGCTCCGTGGGAACCTGCCGCTTGAAGGCCAGGTGCAGCCGGTTCCCAACCAGGATCCGCGGCACGCCCGGTGCATGCTGGGAACAAAACGCGGCCGGTCAGTCAGGAGGTTCGGTGTTAACTCAACAAGCTGCAGGTCTGAAACATAAAACTCTGCATTTCCTTTGAATGTTTCAATAATCTAACATTTAGGAATCTGGAACCAGCAAAGAATCGTTCAGTCCAGCACCTCACTGTTCAAGGGTCTCTCAATCTAAGGAGGCAAAATAAATGATGGAAAATGTTTCTTTGTGTTTATATAGATAGAAAACAAATAAAGAACCAGAATTAAATGGAGAATAAGTGTAAAAACTTCTTGAAAAAAATGAAATATCCCTTCAATGGTGACAAATTATGCTTCCTTGAACAGGTTAGGACAGATCTATGGCCCAAACGTACAAAACATTTCTTGCACATAATCATTCCTCGATAATGAGATTTTATTCTGCTCAGTTTTGCATTTTCAGCTATTTTAGGGCTCTGTCACTTTCTCGTTAATCTGACATCAGCTGCAGCAGAAAAGTCATCTGAAAGCTGCAGGGTGGGCCTTCAGGCCCAAGGCGGCAACATCCACAGAACATCAGGAAAACTCAGGAATAATTCAGACAGGTTGCATAACTGCTCCTGGGAAACCAAGGAGCAGAAAAATATTTCTGCTTTGTTTCGTCCATTAAAGGTGTCAGAAGAACCAGGAGAGCCGAGGTGGAGCAGGAAAAGCACAACTGGAGCCCAGTCTCATCATATTTAACATTTATTCACAATTAAAACACAAAAACTAATTATTTTATGATGATTTATTTAGATCTAGCTAGAAGAGGCACTTTATATTTTGAACATTGAATCCACAACTGACTCAGAAATGCCAAGTTTTAGTCAATATTTACTGGAAAAAGGCAGTTAGATGACATCAAACTGTTTAAAAGTCTAGAAAAATCAAAGCAGATCTGTGGCTCAGAACCTTTTCAAAAGATTAAATTCAGACTCTATGCAGAGAATTAAACCATCAGGTTTAGTTATTAAACTTTAAAATATTTCTGCTTTGTTTCGTCCATTAAAGGTGTCAGAAGAGCCAGGAGAGCCGAGGTGGAGCAGGAAAAGCACAACTGGAGCGCACATTCCACTGACCAAAAATACCACCCCACACACACACACACACACGCCCACACACACACACACACACCCACACACACACACACACACACACACACCCACACACACACACACGCACACACACACACACACCCCGATGCAGCAGACATCCTCTTTGTTTCCATGTCAGCAGGAAGGACACAAAGCAAGAAGCTGGAATTCCCTGTTTGTGTCGTTTAGCTTTGCAGCGCAGCAGCAGAAAAGTTTTTCCTAATCCTAATCTCATCCTTCAGGTTCCTATGCAGCGAATATTTTGTTCAATGCAGCATAAAACCTTTTACAATAGAAAGAGACAGAAATATCTAACAGTACCTGAGATCTATGTTTGCTATTCACTAGGGCATAAATGGTTATAATAACAATCAAGCCATTAAATGAGTAACTGTCTGTAGCAGCTACTAAAGCAAGTAACAGAAATACATGAGAAAAATAACTTTTAGTCTCGACTTTTAAGTTTGATGTTTTTTAATTGAAATACAGATAAAGATTAAAACATTTAATAAATATTTAATATTTGATCAATCATCTTCTTGATCAGCAAATACATGAATTGTTATCCAAGATGTATTTAGATCCATCCAATAAATGAGAATATTATTAACTTTATAACCGAATGAAACACATTATACAGATTACACAAAGAATGATGTTTTAACACTTATTTTTCTTAATTTTGATGATTTTTTGCTAATAGCTAACAAAAACACAAGATTTAAAAATAGATTATTACATCAGTCCAATAAAAATGAAAATATTTGTAAAAACAGAAACATGAGCTTAATGAAAATTAAGTTAAATATCTGCTTAACGGTTGTTATTTTCCTGCTGAGGCGTTCAGGGACGCTCAGACGCTCAGAGACGCGTTTCCACTTAGCTTAAAGAGATCCCACACTTTCTGACATGCTAATAGCACTTAGCATTCATCAGCAACTCATTGATGGAAATGAGAGCGTTGCGCAACACAAATAATTATCCAGTTGGAACGCAGTGTGCTAAATAGTAAAAGATAATTTCATAAAGTCTTGAGGAACTTTAAAAATCAAGGTAATCTTTCGGTGAATCGTTACAGTTCTACTATTTACCCAAAGCAGGAAGTTAGTCGGTCAATTCAGGAAGTAATTAATGCAAATTCACTCATCTCAGCTTTTCCACAAAACTGACCAATCACATTAAACCTTTCTGTATTTCCTTATTTTCTGACCAATCACTGCCACTCGGATATATTTTGATTTTGAAGTTTAATTAGCTTCTTTCTAATTTAACTTCCTGTTTCATGACGTCTCTTCAAAACCGAACCTGTGAGATTAATTAACAGAGGTGGGGACTCGAGTCACATGACTTGGACTCGAGTCAGACTCGAGTCGTTAAAATCACGACTTGAGACTTGACTTGAAAAAATGCTCAAAGACTCGGACTTGACTTTGACTTTCATGCCATTGACTTGAGACTTGACTCGACTTGAAGCTGTTTACTTGAAAAGACTTGATATTTTTTACTCAAAGTCTTAAAATTTAAAACACATTATTTATAAAGTGGCGTCATTAATTAATTTCACTCATTCCGTATCAATATGCGCAGACCGTCACTATGTTTTTCCTCTCTCCTTATGTATGTATGTGTACGTAGCTGCAGCACAACCAATCAAATTAACAGGATTTGGACGTTTAAAAAAACGCGGCAAAGCTACAGAGCTCAGGGAACGAAATACGAAATAACCGCTGGAATATGCTTCCGCGAGTAATTTCTTTTGGCTATGTAGGTTATGAACTTTCGACTAAAAAACGAACTGCAACTTGTAAAACATACAAGAAGAGAATATCGGATGGAGATGCCACGACGTCCAACTTTGTCCGGCATTTGAAGCTTCACAAAGATCGGTAGGTGGCACTTTTCTTTTGCTGTAAGATAGTTGACTTTAGCTAACTTCGTGTTAGCATGTGTACTCCGGGTTAAATTGGTGATGATTTACCATAAATCCGGTCCTTCAAATGCCTCCACAAATAATGTGCACCGTGTTAGCTCAGGAAGCCGGTGGATAGTGAGCGGGGCTCCGGAACAGAAAGCAGATTCTGGACCTGAACACAGGGAACAGAATCTCTCTGTCCCATCATGATGATGAGCCGGGTCTAGTATCATCTAAGGATGGTTGGTGTATTTGAAGACATCTACGTTGGAAAATTATATTGACAATATATTGTTTACTGCAGTCAGTGCATTAAGTCAACTGTTTTTGACTTAATGCACTGACCGGCGTGACTGTCACATGTCGCACAGAACCCATTTCCAAGTAGTATAGCTTTGCTGGGAAAAAAAAAAAAAAAGACCAAATACAGTGACTGTCCCAAATAAATTTTGTGTTTAGAATATCTGTCCCATATTTACGGAGGACTGAAACTAACATACTTAGAAATAAAAGCAGAAAAATAAATGCACCAGACCTTCCTGAGTTTACTTGTGATAACTTCATTTATACTTATTTCATTTTTTGAAAACTATGATTGTTGTAGTGTTGATGTTTATTTATGAATAGAAGGAGTAAACTGAAGTCAAATGTAATTCATGAAAGGCTGTAATTTATTGTCTGACATCTGTTTACTTCTGAGAGATTTGAAGAATACCAGATGAATAAGAGGATCACAAATGAACCTCAAATACATATTTTAAAAAGAACAAATGGTCTATTATTTGAATTTTATGTATAATTGCAAATTATTAAAAAAAAAAAAAAAACGACTCGAAATGACTTGAAATTAAAGGTTCCTGACTTGAGACTTGACTCGACTTTTGCCTGTCTTTACTTGAGACTTGACTCGGACTTGAGGACAGAGACTTGAGACTTACTTGAGACTTGCAACACAGTGACTTGGTCACACCTCTGTTAATTAAAGCTTGTGTGACATTAAATCGTAACTTTTTTTGTTGTTGTAGACAAAATAACATGTTAAGATGTTCTGCAGGATTTGTTTCTGCAGCGTAAACAGTTCATGCTAACTTGAATGACCATGTATGAAATGGTTCTTTTGCACTTTGACCTTTCCTCAAGACATGCTTTCATTTGTATTAAGTGTGATATTTCATGAAGTTGCATAAAATTGTAATTTGAACTTAAAATATGAACTAAAAGTTAAAATCCCGTCTTTATGCGAAGATTATCTGCAACAATTACAACTTTCTTAATGAAACCGGTTTATGGCAAAAATAAAACTTATGAAAACTTTGCAGCAGCTTTTAGAAAAAGGGGCTGAAAAAAAATCTGTAATTTTAGGCTACAGCAATCACAACTGGAGGATTTTTATAAATGAGCTGAAAAAACCTCGATTGTTTGGTGATTATTGGTGCAGCGTCTCTCACCTCGTCGATCTCCCTGATCCAGCGGTCGATGCCGTCGAAGGACCAGCGGTTGGTGATGTCATACACCAGCAGGATCCCCTGAGGAGAGACGGAGTCACCAGAATCAGAACGAGTCAAACGGTCCCTAAACGTTAGCTTAGCAGGTGCTAGCTCTCACCTGAGCGCCGCGGGAATACGAGCGGAAGATGGTGCAGAACCGACCCTGACCCGACGTGTCCCTGTGGAGCAGCGCAGGGCGTTAGCACGACGCCGAGGCGGAAACACAGCAGCAATGGCACGATAACGCAGGAACTCATTCTCAAAGATCAATAAACTTTAAATTCTAATAAATATTTAACACTGGAACTGGAAGACATTTTAAATATCCAAAATAAATAAAAACAACAAAATACATGTTTTCAAAAACAAACCAAAACACCAGACTGAAGACTTTTATCACCCAGTTTTTGGTAGAAAGAGAAACAATAAATCATGCAAATAGAAATTATAGAGCTCGTTTTAATTTATCATGCAATTAATTGATTTGTTTATTGCGACAGGCTCAGCTAGAATCATTAATGCCCAACGTAAGAAGTTCACACTCAGTTTTCTCAATCGCTTCAAAGTTCTGCTGCTGATGATAATTTGACGCTGACATAAAAAGATAAAAATTTTCTTTTAAGCATTATTTGTAGTACTTACAAAGTATAACGTCACAAGATGCTCAACATTCCTCATTAAAATTTGTTATTTTTATTCTGGAGTTCTCATAAAATTGTGACTTTTTTCTGGTAATGAGTTTATTCATGTATTATTGTGATTCTATTTTCATACGACTGTATTATGGAAATTTTATGACTTTATTCCTGTAATAAAAAATAAAAACATCTTAATATTCAGTTGCAGAGTTGACCTGAATTCAAAGTAGAAGCTGTAAAACAAGATGGCTGCCCTGGCACGTTGACATCTGGACTAAGGAAACCCAAAAAGCGCATTGGTGAAAAAAAACACATTTTCCAAAAATTAAATCTCAATTTCAAACAGCTCCCTGGAAAATATTTCCTCCAGAAACATGATGGAAACTGAATCTTTTCGGTGGTTTGTTGACCAACTTTTTCCTTTTTCTTTAAGGTTTTTAAACAATCCAGACGCGGTTGGTGTTCGCTCACCACAGCTCCAGCTTCACCCTCCTGCCGTCCAGAAGGATTGTTGTGGTTTTATAGTCGATCCCTGCAGAGAGACAGGAGCAGCTGTTAGCAACACGGAGACGTCCGTCAGGAAAACAGTGACTCAGCACCAGCAGGAAGCATTTAAACGCCACAGCGCTGCAGGGTTTCCCCCAGTGGATTAGAAGCCTGGCGGGCCACCAGGCTTTACTTGTCCCCCCACCAGGCTAAGCATTGTTTATTTATTATACTGTAGTTTGTTTTTAATGTTTGCCTTTTTTTTAAGACTTTATAGTTGGTTTTCAGGTATTAATCTTAAAATAACACATTATCATGTTTTCAAATTTCCTGCCAACTTTAAACATTTTAAACTTAAAGAAATGTCGGGGACGCTCAGACGCTCAGTACCACCGGGTTCAGAGCGTTTTCTGGGGAAACCCAGAACTGTAAACCTAAAACATGTCAACAAGCCCCAGTACCAGCTGCTGCTGAAAACTTCTCTCTCTTCTAGCGAAGCGACAGCTAACATTTCATCAGCCAGCGCTGACGCAGCATTTTTCACAGGAAGCTGGATGTTAAAAATAATTCACTTTCCAAAACAACATCTATGTTGTTCAGGTGACTCATGTTGACTTTCACTGCTGCTGACTCAGTAAAACGGAGCAGGAAACCGACTCTGCCAAACCTGTCTGACCTGCTGCAGGCGCCGACCTGCTGCTGCGGTTTTTATGAAGCACATGAACACCTGAGGACAAACAGGTGCAGAGCGGAGCGGCCCATCCCCACCTGGGAAAACGTTTATGTAAAGACTCAAACTGGGACTTTAATGCTTTAATTAATTGAATAAATTTTCACTTGTTGAAAATTTAAATGCAATTGCATTTATTGTTCTTTGTGTTTTTAATAACCTTTCTAGTGGAACCTTTCTATTCGTATGTTTCTGGTACGCCTGTAAATCTGATGCACTAGCTACATCCGCTAGCTTCCATCGCTAACAGCAGCGATGGAAGCTGCTTCTCTTGACCCACTGGGGGTCAACGTCTGTTTCTAAACGATCCGACTGGAAAAGACCGTCATCGTGTTCAAGTTGTGCTAAAGTAAGCTAGCCTATCAGTGAAGCTATTGAAGCCTAAAATAGCAGCTGAATGCTAACCATGTAGCAGCTAATGCTAATATCAGCTTCCACATTTCTAAAGGATTTATTCAAAGAAAAAATCAGATGGTTGACTAACCTGAATAAATTAAAAGCTAAATGTCTCTGTTGTTGAACTCATATGTTTATTTAGTAAATAAAATATCAGGAAAAATTGTTTTTAATGATAAATGTTGCTTATTTTGATGATGTATAGTTTTAGATTAAAACATGATTAATTACAGACTCTGCAATCACCTTGATTGTAAACTGTAAATATTACATTATATTTTACAATATGTAAACAAACAAAAGAAAGTAGAGAAATGCTATTTGTCTTGTTAAAGAGTGAATGAGAAATCCTGTGTTGGGTTTTAGATTTCCAGTGATGCAGAGAAAAGCTTTTTTTTTTTTTTTTTAGAAAATATTTATTTTATTTTGCTGTATAAATATTTGATTATTAAAGCAGTCCCATCAGTTCAGATCAGAGTTTTACAAACAAAATCTCTGATCAGTGCAGCTCTAACTTTCTAAGAGGTTCAGATAATTAAAATGCAGCCAAATTTATGCTTAGTAAATAGAACAGAGGATTTATTTTTATAAGTGCGTAGAGTTTAATTTCCCTCCCAAAGTGAGCAGACTGGATTATCTGTGTCTAAATGAAGCTGCAGGAAGAGGAAGTTAGAAGGGAACATGATTTATTATGAAGGTCAGAGAAAATGTCTGCAGCCATGAAAAACAAAGTTCTTCTTTACATCAGCTGACAGAGAAACAGATCATTAATTCATAAAGCTTTAATTTTACTGCTTCAATTGTTATTTAAGGTAAACAACTGTTGAATCCTCACATCACCCTGCTAATTCATGAGGCTTTACAGCGAGGATCTCCTCATCAGTCGGGTTTTTAAAACGACAGCATGACTGCTTCAGGTTCTGACGGGTCACCGCTGCTGGCTAACAGCGTTAGCAACATCTCCCAATTTCCAGGCAACTTAAAGCTGCAGCTGACCATAAGTGCTGCTCTGGCAGCCTAATTGAATTGGAGTGAGTGCAGGGCGGCGGTCCAAGAGCCGTCTTTCCTCTTAATGCCGGACCTCACTTAGAAATCCCACATAATCGATATTCTTCTCTGGTGTCTTCAATTGAAGCTGCTTCCATTCAAAAGGAAATAAAACTCAGACTGGAGCAGATTTAACTTTAATCTCTATTAGATTTTAGAGAGTTCATGACATTAAAGGAACATTTTCTATCTTTGACCGTTTTTTTTAAACTGTGAAGAGAAAATCTGAAGGCCATCAGTCATTTGTTTCGCATTTTAAAATGTTCACATTTTCCCATAATATTTAGCTTTAGCTGCAACTGTTTCTTCCATGTGTCTGGAACAAATGAAGGACAAAATATCAAACTAACCACCAGCATGTGTAGCATTAGCATTAGCTGGATGCGACTCTTTAAGGCTAAACAACATGTTGCTGTGAGAAGCTGCAGATAAAATAGTAACGAGTTTGAGTTAGCATTGCTACTCAGAACCAGAGCAGAAATTACAAACTCTGAAAGAATGTCATTGGTTCAGATTAGAGCTCAGAGTGCTTTTAAAACCTGCGGTAGGGTGCTTGTTTGTAAAGTCTCTAAGCTACCACTGCCAGACACCTGCCCACTATTCTGTCCCTACGTTTGTTTGTTTTTATTTATTTTGTTAAATACTGACACCAAAGATCCCCAACATGAAACATCAATCAAGTGTTTTTGCTTTTTACATTTAAATTTCTTTCAAATTAAAGCATAAAAACACTTTAGACTTTGCTGAAATGGTTTGAAAAGTAGACATATTTAAGTAGATATTAAAGCAGATGATATTTTGATTCTACCAACCAAATAATGTTTTAAAAACATATTTCATATTTCCATAATGAAAATACTCATTTCTGCGTAATTATTTAGCCATTTCTGCAGAACAGAAACTTGAGTCGGTACACAAATGAACTCTGTGGTTTTTCTGGCTCTGCAGTGTTTAGTAATAAATTAAATCGGTGATGCAGGAGAACAGTTTGAGGTTCCTCACATTCTGGGAAACATAAGTCATTTTTATTATGTAGGAAAAACACAAGAATGAGAACTAGAGCAAATTCTAAGAAGTAAGAAGTGAAAAGAAAGTGAAGAAAATAAATAAAAAGTGTTGCAATAACAGTCTGGCTGCGTCTTTAAAGAGGATTAAAGAACATTCTGCTTTTTATTTATCTCCAGCTCTCAGTTAAACCCAGTAAAGCTCCTGGTTTATCTGGATCCAGTGATAAATGCCACCAATAAACTTCTTCATCCACAACTGAACGATGGAGCAGCAAGCCTGGAAACTGATTTGATTATTGATACGAGTCAGGAAAAAATAGAAGCTTTGTCAAATTATCTACGGAGCAGATGAACTGAAATGTATCACTTTAAACTGAAATTACTCTACATTTTTAAACAGGATTTATACTGGGATCACATAACTTTCTAATATTCTACTAAATTCTGAAAAACGTAGTGGAACATTGCAGCATACTGATAATTTTCTCAGAAAGTCTTTAGATTTTGTTGCTTTATTCCTGGAACGGGTTGAGACAACGTTAGCTAATATAAAAGCTTGATAAAAACCACTGGTTCCACTGGCAGATTATTTCACTTATATGGGAAATTATCTGTTTTTATCTAAATTAAGAAATTATTGGCTTAAAACAAGCTCCTGTTTCTTGCTAAAAAAAAGTCACTTCTAAGTTAGTTTTGATTTATTTAAAATGTAATAAGACATTTGCACCAGAAACTAGATAGAAATACTTGGTAATATTTTGTGTTTTTGCAGTGTAGGGAGTCATGTTTCAACTAGCACCCCAAAAATCAGGACCAATCAAAGCCTGCGGGCGGCTTCAACCAATCAGAATCTGTTCTCCTGAAATATTCAGGGTGCACAGAACACACACACACACACACACACACACACACACCCCCACACACACACACACAGCCCCTCTACTGATGGAAATCAATAGCACCGCCGTCTCTGAGCGCGTTCAGCTGCGATCCGCTCAGCCTCCATATTTAATGAAGCCGTTTGATCTCCCTCACTGCCTCCTACTGGGTTCAGGCGCCGATCCGATTTTTATTTATGTGGAGAAACGAGGAAATTATCCAGAAACATCCAGAAGTCCATATGAAACGCAAACACAGTTATACGGAGCGTTTCATCTAAAATCAACTGGAAACTCTGGATTTTCCCTCCAATAGTCACAGAAACAACATTCCAGCTACCAATCAAAGCCAAATCATTATTTATATTGATACGATTAGGACAATAAACAGATTGTAGGTTACTGGAGTTCCTGGGGGCGCTGCAGCAAAAGCGGCCATCCTGCAGGCTGACATATTTTTCATGAACTGTTGCTGTTTTTGCAGAAAGGAGGAAAGAATCCGACTCATCTTCAGCAGATCAACCGTTTTTGTTTCAGCGCCTGACTCTGACATCAGCCACGTAATGAGGAGGAATTAGGATTAATTAGTCTGAGTGTTTGTCCAGCTGTGCTCCAGCTGTTCGATGCATTCCTTAATGCGTTCCTTCCCTCCGAGCTGCCAAAGTGTTTCACACCGTCCAGGTTTCCTGATGGAAATCATCCATCAGCGGCTGAATTATCCAGCCATTTCCAACACGTTTCATTTTTTAATGACCTACTTCTCAAATAGCAAATTTCCAAAGATCCCAGTTTATTTTTAATCATATTTTCCAGTTTGCACCACTCAGCTTCTTTAGCCACCAATCACCTTCCAGCTGGATGTTTCACCTTGAATGCAGGTCGAACTGGGACAGATCATTTAAACTGGTTCCCTTCCACAGTCAAACCTTTCAGTTTCTATTAACTGGGCTTTTCTTAGCATCAACTTCCTTCGTCTGGTTCTGATCTGGTGACGACGTTGAATAACTTCAAATCTATCCATAGATGGCGGCGGCCATCTTTACTGCCATAAACAGAGCGCTGCCGCGGCCATCTTTACTGCCATAAACAGAGCGCTGCGGCGGCCATCTTTACTGCCATAAACAGAGCGCTGCGGCGGCCATCTTTACTGCCATAAACAGAGCGCTGCGGCGGCCATCTTTACTGCCATAAACAGAGCGCTGCGGCGGCCATCTTTACTGCCATAAACAGAGCGCTGCGGCGGCCATCTTTACTGCCATAAACAGAGCGCTGCGGCGGCCATCTTTACGGTCATAAACAGAGCGCTGCGGCGGCCATCTTTACTGCCAAATACGTCACTTTGGAGATGTAAACTGTTCCTACGGAAATCTGATTGCAATTTAATTAATAGCATGAATGACCAGGCAAAAAAATAAAATAAAAATAAAAATAAAGAAGTCTGTCCTGCAAAAAAAAAAAAAAAGGCTAGTTGAGACCAAATCACCAGACTGAAGACTTTTGTCATCCAGTTTTTGGTAGAAAGAGAAAAACAATAAATCATGGAAATAAATTTTTACATTTATCATGTGATTAATTGATTTATTAGTAATTACAGCAGACCTAATCAAGCAGTGCAAACATCTTCCTTTCTGGGGTTCAATGTAAACAAAGACCCAGTTTGTGTCGATCCAGAGACTAGAAAAAATTTATTCAGTGTTTTATTAAGTTATATTTAAAAACTGCAGTCCAAGCAGCTTTTTGTGATAATTCATTAAGTCATTTTGCTCTAAACAACACTGAGGATAGTTTCCACCATCAGATAAGGTGGAAATTACACCCAGTTTTGACAATTAGTTTTCAGGTTTAGACAACAGAGCATCATGTGCTACATTGGGGATGTGAATGAGAAGCATTGTTTACTCTCCCCCACTGTGACATCCACACACAGCACGAATGTTCAGGACTGTTTTGCCAAAGCGTGAGCCATCAGAAAAGCAGGTTTTTCGGCCAGCAGTGACTCACCGCTGCTGTAAGCATAGGGAGACTCTGCAGATCCGTCCTGCAGGCTGTCCAGGATCTCCCCTTTGCCCACGTCGCTGTCTCCTACCAGGAGGAACTTCAGCAGGTAGTCGTAGCTCTTCACCGGGCTGCCCTGGCTGCCCATCTCTGACCCCGGGAGGCTCAAAATATATTATTTCCCTCTGGCTTGATCCAAAACAAAGTCTGTTTTGCCATGAACTACCTGGATGTGGATCCAGCTGCAGAGGCTTTGTTTTTCACTATTTCCGGCTAAAAAATTTAAATAAAGTGGGTGTCATAAATGTGTTAAATACTGTGAAGCTTGATTAAAGGTAGTGCACATTGGGAGTGAAGAACCCCATGTAAATAAGACATTATGTAATCAAAGTGAAGCTGAGCCTGCCTTTAAATACCGATTGAAGAAACTGATAACTCCATCTGAATCCGTCTGGAAACTCTAAAAAAGCAGCAAAAACATGTCAATAATTATATTAAACTTCTCATTGCTTTGTGGTGAATTTATTTTAAAACGTTCTCAAACTAGAAATGCGTCGTTTCTTTTTTTCATTCAGGAGACGCTTTCGTAGCAACGAGAAGCTAGCTCTGCATGGGAGCTAGCGGGCTAGCCTAGCTCTCCCACAGCTGCTTTCAATCAAAATAAAATTTACATAAAAGACAGCTTCGGGATATAACCCTAAATGAGTTAAAATGAGACTTTAGAGTCAATCTAAAATATATAAAGTAGCGCTATTTCAACGAGCAGTAACGTTTCCCCCCCAGCTAGCCCAACTTCCCCCCAACGTCTGTACAATTTCAGGCCCCCTTCTCTTCATTTACTCCGGGAACAAAACAGTCCGTAACTTCAAATCCAGGGGAATGACCCGAAAAGAGGCTGGAAGTCACGCAGGTTGTTGCGTCCAGTCCAAATCCGTGTGGGTGCACTCGGAAATCTCAGCCCGCGATGTTTCCATTTCTCTTCATGGTTGTCTGTCATAATCACAGATGTTCCTCCTCCACGAAGCGCCACAACAACACTGCCACTCGCTGCTCCGCCGCTCTCCCTACGCAGCACTAGCCACGCCCTCTTCCCCGCCTATCTCTCCTGTGATTGGACGCTGGGTTTGGCGGGGGTAGTAAACAGGCGCGTCTATTGGACAAGAAATATGTCTCTTGCAGATTGTTGTCAACAATGCGCAGATGGTGGAGGGGGTATGTGGACACAAAAAGATATTCCATTCTTTCCAGAATGCTGTTAGAACAAAGACAGAGATATTTTATCATGTCGATAAACAAGATTAAATTAAAGCCTGCAATGGGACAATCAGACCCTATTTACATAATTTTATTCTAACTTCTTAAACATCTTTTATGAACTGTTTCAGTTTATAAAATAATCACCTCAATTTAATCATGTTTATCAGCACCAGCACATAAAATAGGACAAATTGAGATTAAAAGAGGTCATAATTTCATTCCAGTTCTTTTTATGTTGTTGCCTGATGCAATAAATTGTGTCATCAGAAACCATGTTGCATAAGAACAACTAGTTCCCAATCAGTTCCCATACAATTCCAGTGACAACCAATCAATTAATTTTATACACAACAGTCAGGATCATATTCAAATCCAATAAAAACTTCCAAAGAATCATATTTTTTCATAGTTAGTCAAATATTTTCTAAATATGAAAACCAGAAAATTGAACTGAATCTAGCCTTTTCTGCTAGTTGCCATTGAGAGCAAGCACAGGGTGATAGTAGTGAGGAACTTTGAACAGGATGAAACTTCCAGCTGAACCAGACCTAGTGCTGCATTTTAGATCAGCCAATTTTTTAAATTAAAGATTTAGTATATCCTGATAAAGAAGTAAGAAATAAGTAAGAAATAATAATGGAATAGTTTTTGTTGAATCAACCTTGAATATTATATTGATTATTTAGACAATGCTGTGAAAAATAGCACAGAAAACTTTATTTGGGATTTTTAAAGAAATGTTCTGGGGAAATAAACTGACTGGATTCATTTAGTTTTATGTAACTGATGGCATGTTTGATCTCAAGAAGTTCAAATAAATCGTTTGCCCCTTGAATTGAATAGGATACATGTCATATTATTTGGGGAAAATATTAAAAAAATTATCAATCATGGTTTCATGTTATACTTCACAAAAAGCTGGGATTTAAAATGAGGTGTGTAGACTTTTGAGAGCCACTGTAAATCAATATGATGGGTTAGCTAACATCTCTGCAGACCCCACACATCCTGGACACAAACGGTCAGGTTGGAGATAGAGAGACAGGTTTTCTCTTTCAGCTACTGCAAACAGAATAAGCATATTTCCATTACCAAAACTTAATTTCTTGGTGTCAAAATGGTCAACATGGAGCATTAGCATTGGCTTCTATCTGTGTGAAATCAGTATTTATATCAGCATGACTCATCTCCCTACTCTCAGCTCAGCCAGAACACCTACACACATAATGAATGAAGCATGCAAACCTGCACTGACAGCAGCAGCTTTAACTGCAGCTAGATGGAAATCTAGGAACTAAGCTGCATTTAGAACAATAAACAACTTTAATATTTACTCAGCAAACCCATGTGATTTTTCCAAGCCAGCAAATAATGAATCAAAACAAATGTGTTTGCTGACCAGAAAGATATCAGGAAATATAGATGGGTTTTTATTTATTTACCCTGCGTTGTCGTGCAGATTACCGACATTTTTAAGGTGCTTTAACTTTTCTGGAAGTTCTTGTTTATAGAAAACCTGAAAGATATTGAGATTCATTTAAAAACATTTTGCATAAATGCTACCCTGGACGAGTTGATTTGTTTTGCATCTATTAAAAAAAACATCAGACACAAAATGAATGACTGCATAAAAAGTGACTGACCTAATTCAACAGCGATCCAGTCAGTTGGTGCTAGAATCAAAAATATCTTGAGGAAATAAGAAAACAGAAAATTACAACCCTAAGTATTCTGCTAAAGATTTACAGACAACAAGATTGAGGTTCTGGAGTGGCCTAATCAAAGCCCAGACCTGTTTGTAGCTGATGTTACAGTTTACAGAGCTGGAACAGTTTAGCAGGAAGAATGGAGAAAAACTCCAGCATCCAGACTCCCTGCTGTGACGCAATCAGAAATGTAAATACTAAATACTGACTGGAAGGGTGTGAATATTTATACAATCACTTATTTTATGTTACAGATCCTTATCCAATTATTATTATTTATAGAAATACGTTTTTACTTGGATATTTGAGGGTTTTTTGTCAAAGAAAGCTAAGCTTAGTTAATCATGAATGATTTGTAAAACATCCAAGGAGGTGAATACTTTTCTCTCTACGTCGCCCTGTGAAGAAATGCCACCCTGGGTGGAGAGCCACACCATTCATATTAAAATCAATCACTGAAAACGAATAAATTCTGCCTTTTGATTTCTGATGATCGATCTTGTTTTGTAACTGTAGTTCACCAGAATAAAATATAATTAGTAATGGAAAAAAGGCTGCAGAAAAATAAACATTTTATTCAAAATAAGTTTATTGATTAGGATGAAGCTACTGATCAATTATATACGACATCAAAAAGGACCAACATCGACATTATCAGGGAAAGTATCTGAAACTCAAACTTCCTCCTGAAGGGCTGAGAAACTTCTGGTGCTACTCGTTGATGAAGATGAAAAAAAAAAAAGTCTTAAACCAGAAGTTCAAAGAACAAACAGCAAACGTCCTTCCACAGAATTTTCTCTGCATCTGTTTCAGATGTTTTCAGACGAACTCTGGTGGATCAGCTGGGAAAGCGTCTTAAAAACACAGGCAGGTTTTACAAAGCGGAAAGCTGCTCACAGCGCCACCTACTGGTCACACTTTGGAGAGAGAGAAATCTTTTCACATAATTTCTGAAACTATAAATCATTTTAGGGAAACATCTACCAGTTTGGCACCAACTGGTTCTGCTGCCGGCACAAAACAAGTTAAATCTAAAATGATTTTTTAAAATAGAGACAAAACCATCAAGGCTTGGAGAAAAGCAGAACCACAGTTTGTTATCCAGCAGCAGAAAAAAACAAAACGGACTTCGGTGATGCTTTTCCCGCCACAGGATTCCTCCACATCTTTCATCTGAACATCTCTGAGCTGATGTTTGGGTCAGTTTTGATTTAATTTCAAGAATACATTTTCTCAAATTGTCATAAAACAGGTTAAAAAACAAACAACTAAAACTAAACAACAAAACAAGAAAAGGTGACAGCAGACATTTAGCCAACTACACCAAACCTGTAACCCATTTATTCATCCGACCACCGGGGGCGCTGTTATACGACGAGTGTTGCGATTAGATTTGGATAAATACACTGTGATGCAAGCATTAAATTGTTTTGATCCACATTTTTTTTTGTCTCTATCAC
Source organism: Xiphophorus hellerii (assembly GCF_003331165.1). Lineage (NCBI taxonomy): Eukaryota > Metazoa > Chordata > Actinopteri > Cyprinodontiformes > Poeciliidae > Xiphophorus > Xiphophorus hellerii. Next base: position 1,329,731 of record NC_045687.1, read on the forward strand.
ATAAACAAATGTTTTAACAGAACTCCATAGTGGGATTTGGTTATTTTTAATAGGTTTGTGTATAAAACGATAATGAAAAAGGACTAATTATTATTCTTGGTTAATCTGTTAAGGTTCCTTAACAATTCAGCTAAACTTGATTCATTTTCAATCAGAAATCATCTTCACTCTTTTAACAAGTTAAATCTGTAACATTTTGTTAAAATTTTATAAATTTTTACTCACATTAGGGTGAAATTAAATGAAATGTTCAGTGATGGAGCAGCATTGAAACTATGTTAGGAGTGTTCCACATCTTTCATAAGTGTGGACAAAAATAAAAATATGTACTAAAAAAGATGGAATGAGTGTTCATAATCAGTCATTCAAGTTGCTCAGAATACTTCAGAGTTTCTGCTGTCAGTCAGACTTAGTGGTTTTGTGTCTCCAGGGATAAATCAGCTCCCCGATGAACAGCTTCTTGACGAGCGCCACCCAGGAGTCTCTGGGGTAGCAGCTGTAGGTCGGCGTGCGATAGGTCTGGACGACGCTGCTGCACTTCAGAGGGTTGATCTGCAGAGGAACGGCAGCGTCAGGGAACAGGCTCCACCTCCAGCACCAGCTAACGTCCAAAACGGAGCGTCAAACTAGGAAATCTCACCTCCATCAGCAGGTGGAGGGCGGTGCCCGGCTCCTCACACAGCACTCTGAACTTCACACCCTCTGAAAATGGAATAAAAACAAATTTACACACGCCAAAGTTTCCGCTTTGCAGAAGTAATGAGATTTACCAGCCAGTCTGTAGGGCCGACAGATCCGCAGCGCCATGGCGAACAAAGGGAAAGAGTTGATGAAGTCAACGCTGAGATGCAGGACGCCCTGGAACAGCACCACCACCAGGCGCAGCTGCCCCACACACAGGCACACAGAGGTGTGAAAAACAAACCAACACCACAGCTTTAACAAATGTTTCTGCTTGTTCTCAGAGAAACCTGCAAATAAAGTCAGTTTAAAGATAAACAGGAAGGTAAGGGAGAAGTTCACAAAGCTGTTCTCCTGACTGGACCACTGGAGATAAACAAAACAGCAGCAGACCCAAAAATGATCTCCAGGAAAGGAGAAACAGAGCTGGGGTTCAATTTATTTATGATTACATAAAACATGATTCACTAAAAACTGTCGGTTAAGTTATTAAAAGTCACTGAGATGAAAACTTTTCCAAATCCCAGCTTCAGCTTCTCTTACCAGGGTGAAGACCAGGTAGTACAGCGCTGTGGTAGGAAGCAGGAACAGCAGGATGGTGAACAGCAGCGTTCCGATGAAGAGCTGCAGCAAAAACACAACAGGCCACAGGACTGAAAATGACTGAAAAACCTCAGAAAGTCAGGCAAACTGCTGATTAACACCATCATTAATGAAGAATACTTTGTAAATCTGACTGCTGACTTCCTTAACAGCTTTCCTTCATGGACTGATGGTTTTTGGCTGTTTTCACAATAAAATTGCAAAAACTAAACCATTTGAGCAATCTGTTCCCCTCTTCACCTGTGGGGGCGCTGCACCAAGAACAGCTGAAGGAAACGACTTGAAAACCTCAAAATAAGGTGCTGAGCGCAACTTCCTTCTTCAAATTTAAACAAAAAAGGAGTGGCGTCATATTTTAGTGTTTAGAGGATTTCTCTTTTTAGCTAAAAACCATGAGCCATTTCTCCAGCTAGGCCAGTGTGTTGGTTTTATTGTATTTACCCAGAATGACTTTAAAGAATCTTTCCTTCTTTAAATTTGTGACACAAATCTCTTTCTGAGCGGGTTTTCTTACATTATGAGATGAATTTAATTAAGGTAGATGTAGTACATCAGGAAAGTCGAGGGAAGACTCACCTGGTCCAGGTCGTAGGAGCACGAGTCGACTCTCTGCCGCAGGACGTTCCACTTCTTCCCCCTGAAGAGCCTCCAGAGAGACGACAGGCCGTAGATCTTCAGGCAGTAGAGCCTGACGGAGAATCACAGAGCCGTCAGTCACTCCTAACTGTCAGCCAGAAAATGACCGTCCAACGTTTCCATTCACTCATGAAGATCATTAGTTTTGGGCATTTATATATAAAACATAACATAAAACAAATTTGACACCTTGAAATTGAGCCTCTATCTCTTTAAGTAGCTTCTACTCTTTCTGCCTTCAACAATGGTTCTCATTATTCCGTTGACAACCGTTTTTGAGGTTATATGTAATCCTCCCCTTTATTTAGAGTAGAGAAGTCTTGATCCATCCTGACCAGGAGAAACTCAGCCAGGATCAGAGACAGGAAGTAGTTCAGGAAGGTCCAATCCAGCTGAGAACGAGTTGGACTTTCCCTATTTTATCACTAAGAGAAATCTCTGTGTTCCTTATTTCTGGGTCGGAAACAAAGAATAACAAACATTTCTAAACTTTATCTGCAAGAAGCAGAACAAAGGCTGATGAACCTTCAAATGAAGCATAAAGAACAGTTCAGCACAAAAAGCCTGAGGAGATAAAGTCTCTTCCTTGAAGCTTTTAATGTAAATTTCCAAATTTGGTTCATCGGAGTTCCTGGAGACAGATAATCTGCTCCCAGCCATCATAAAATAATCATCATGAACTAATTTTCCATGAAGCTGCCTGAAGTCAGAGGCAGGCGGCTCCGTCCTCCTCCTGCTGAGATCACTGCAGGGATGCTGAGAAACTCTGACAAAGCTTCTCAAAGTGAAGCTACACGCGCTGTGGGAGATGGAGCAGCATGCATGCAGCAGGAAGGGGGAAACATTTCAGCGTGACGCAGGCGAGGGGCACTATCTTTAGAGCAGATGTTTAATTCAGAGGTTCCTTCCTCTGCTTTCATCAGGATCAGGCGCTGATTCTCCAGAACCGAACTGGAGCTGCAGACAGGCGAGCAGCTGAGAGGGGAACCAGGAAGTAAACATCAACAACCAACCATCCATCATCCATCCAACCAACCAAACAACCATCCATTATCCATCCAACCATCCAACCAACCAACCATCCATCCAACCAACCAACCATCCATCCAATCAACCAACCGTCCAACCATCCAACCAACCAACCATCCATCAAAACAACCATACATCATCCAACCAACCAACCAACCATCCATCCATCCGACCAACCAACCATCCATCAAAACAACCATACGTCATCCAACCAACCAACCAACCATCCATCCATCCATCCGACCAACCAACCATCCATCAAAACAACCATACGTCATCCAACCAACCATCCATCCAACCAAGCAACCAACCAACCATCCATCCAACCAACCAACCAACCAACCATCCATCCAATCAACCAACCGTCCAACCATCCAACCAACCAACCATCCATCAAAACAACCATACATCATCCAACCAACCAACCAACCATCCATCCATCCATCCGACCAACCAACCATCCATCAAAACAACCATTCATCCATCCAACCAACCAACCAACCAACCATCCATCCAACCAACCAACCAACCAACCAACCATCCATCCATCCATCCATCCGACCAACCAACCATCCATCAAAACAACCATACATCATCCAACCAACCAACCATCCATCCAACCAACCAACCAACCAACCATCCATCCATCATCCAACCAACCATCCATCCAAACAACCATACATCATCCAACCAACCAACCAACCAACCAACCAACCAACCAACCAACCAACCAACCAACCAACCAACCAACCAACCAACCAACCAACCAACCATCCATCCATCCATTGGTTCTGATCTCATAATTTAACTCAGGAAGCTTTCTTCAGTCCAACTAATTATCCAGACTGCTCTTCGAATCCTGATCAATAACTGATAACCATTAGAGAGAGCTGGAACATCGATTAGCTGTAAATCAAAGCTTCAAGTTTCCACTTAGCTCCGTCAGACTGAAGCATGAAACCTCAATCCGTCTCTGTACTTCCTGCTGCAGCAGAGGAACCGAATAACTCCTCCAGTCAGACCAAACTTCCACCATCAGCTGGATGGAGACGTCCAACGTTTTCAGCCTGAGCTGGTTTTCATTCTGGATATCGGACCAACATGATTCACAACCAACAGAACCGCATTATTGGGTCATTTTCTGATTTTCAACACAATCTTTAGTTTTAGAGCCAGTAATCTAGAAACACAACAGACTGGTGACTGAATCCTCATTTTACCAACAGAAGGTTTAAAATAGAAATCATTTCACTTTAAAGCTTTGAGAATTCTTCATATCTGGCAGATTTACATGCCGGGTTTAAGATTCTCTGCTCTTTTTTAGCATAGATGCTTAAAAGACCAAAAGGTCTAAAATACAGTTAATCCCTGATACTGACTGTATGTAAGCTTTTAAATTCAAGAAAAGTTGCAAAAAAAATCTAAAAAATGTTCTCGCCAAGTTTTCTGTTATTTAGTAAAGAGAAATACTTTTGATCATTCTAAATAAGCTAGAACAAGAAAAGTTCAGTTTGATTTAACTTGAGACGGTGAAAAACATTGTGTTTTTATTCAGAGGATGTAAATATCTGGTTTCAATGGCACATGTGTGAATTTTCACTAGGAACACCACTTTTCTATTTGCTCCTGGTGCATGTAGAGATCTTTAACAGGAGGCACATATCCTCACAGCTGGACCGTATCTGGATAAAAAAATGAAATCCAACCCAAAAATGTGAAGAAAACATGCAGCTGTGCAAGTCAGAACCTGCAATTACAGAAACAACAACAACTACGGTTCTCCTCTGAGAATAAAGGCAAACATCTCTAAAATAACTCAGTTATTTTTATTTAGTCAAGTTTAAAATCTTCTGAACCAAAATCTGATGAAAATATTTGAGTTTTACTCAAATAAACAGCATAAGTCTCTTTACAGACGTCCGAAATTAAAATGTCTGACAAACACTGCCCCCTGCAGGCTTTTAAACATATTACAGTTTTTATTACAAATATAGAAACTGGGTTAAAATCAGAACAAATCAAATGTTGGGACGACACTAAAATGTACAACAGAGTATTAGGCTGAGATTTTTTGTAGTTTTATTATGAAAATAAAGATGCAATATTACCAGGAGAAAGGGGTTAAAATTAGGAAACTTCAATGAGTAAAAAGCTTTGATAGTTATAAATATCAGACATGATCAGTTCAGCAATTCAGTGATTCTTTCTGCTATTCAGTTGTTTGGAAGATCATTTCAGAGTGATAATAACTTGATGCTGATGTGATAAAAGATTAAATATTTCCTTATTTGTAACAAGATGCTCAACATTCCTCATTTTAACCCAGTGGTCAGACTGGTCTTTCCTGCAGGAGTTATTATAAAATCACTGCTTTATTCTCCTAATATTATGACTTTATTGTCAAATCACTATAACTTTATTCTATTAATTTAAAAGCAAATATTTACTTAGAATGGCCCTGATAATCCGTTGTAGAAAGGCTTTAATTCTAACACATAGCTAGCCTTTTGATTTGCTTAATCTGAACGAACGAACGTCCATCCATCCATCATCCATCCATCCATCCGTACATCCATCCATCCATCGTTACCTGGCTCCGTAGACGTAGAAGCAATAGATGTGGAAGGTGAACAGCGCCACCATGTCAGACAGCAGTGAGAGGGCAAAGGTCAGGCCGAGGCAGGCGGACAGGCCTCCGTACCAGAGGATTCCCTGGATGAACGGCGCCATCAGGTGGATGTAGCCTGCAGGGCGACAGGCAGAGATGAGCCTCATGTTGGTGAACGCTGCTGCTGGTTCTGGTTGGTTCTGGTCCGAGACTCACTGATCCACAGGTGGATGTGGTAGAGGAAGAACCGGCCCAGAACCTGGTCCAGGGCCCGGTTCATCTTCAGGCCGGCCGGAGCTCCCATCAGCCACTGCAGCAGCTCCTCCAGCTTCTGCGCCACGCGCTGTGGAGACAGAGCAGGGCATGCTGGGAAATTACCCGGCTACGAGTCACAGGAAGGAACATTTACAGTTTAATGACTTGAATGCAAAAATAACAAAACTAAATACCATACAATTTTTTAATCTTAAATGTCTCGTAATTTTTGTTTTTAAATCAGTTTTAAAAATAAAATATAAAAATTGATTTAAATGTTATTTCTGATTGGCTGCCAGTGAAATTCATGAAGCTACTTTGCTGCTCAAGCAAGAAATGAAAAAGTTTGTGACAAGAAAAAAACCAAAGGAAGCAACACTGCTGCAAAAAGCCGTAAGAACAGTGGGACTAAAATTAAATTTAATATGATTAATAGAAAACATTACACATTTTCTTATAATCAAAACAGTGGATCATGTTGAAAAGTTGCATTATCTGCTAATAAAATTATTATTATTATATTAAATTATTAATTATTAAGAATTATTAAGAATAATTAATAATTATTATATTATAAATTTTTCTGAAAAAGAACTAATGGCCGACTAAAATCAGACAGTAGGAGGCAACATTTATGCTAAATAAATATAATAATTACTGAATAGTGACTAAAAAACATTCTAAAATTTGATGTTTATTTACGTGTTTCGTAGCATTGTCTGTGGGATTGCTAAGAAGGTCAGAGGTCATCGCTGTTTGGAAAAGTTCGGGAACTCCTGGTCTAATCTCACTGACTCTTTGGTTGGATGGATGTTCAGACATCCAACCCAGACCCACCATTCTATATCTACAGTATATCTTATATAATCTCTATATAATTTCTATGTAATCGCTATATAATCTCTATATGATCCCATATGTCTGCTGTGACTCACGTCGGCGGCCGGCACCATGTTGCTGGCCAGCATGGCGATGTTTTGGTCTCTGTAGAGCCACGACATGAGCAGGACGCCCAGCGAGACGTCCAGCAGGACGGACACCAGGACGTTGGCCTTCCTGCAGACAGACAGGGGACAGGTGAGAGGGACGGACCCGGTCTGACCCGGCCCCGTGTCCCTCTGGGACAGAACCTCCTCCCACCTCATGAAGTCCATGTGGGCGGCGGCCTGCGGAGCGCCCAGCGGAGCGCCCAGCGGAGCGCCCAGCGTCTGCAGCCGCTCGGTTCTGTAGCTCAGCTGGACGCAGGTGGACAGCTTGGAGAACAGGAAGCGCAGCGGGAAGACGCTGAGGATCCTGGGAGAGACGGCAGGAAGTTAGAGGGAGGCAGCAGAACCAGAACCAGAACCAGAACCGGAATCGGACCGGGTTCAGGCTGGAACTATGACTCATTCAGGCTGAAATCGGTTCAGATGTTAAAACGTCTTCAGGGGATTTTCTCCATAAAACGACTCGATTTGGACGAGAATAAAACCTGATTAATAATAAAAACTCTTTATTTCATAAAAAAATTATTTATTTCTGCAAATCATAACAAGAGAAAAGATGTTTCTAATGTTCAATGAGATTATTTACAAATTTGATCTTTTACTAACAACTGGAGAAAAAACAAACAACTAAATTAATAAAATTATCCGTATTTTATTATATTATTAAGAATCTGTTGTCACAAAGAGACACATTCTGTAGAAAAGTGTGGCAGCCATGTTTTAGCCAGCTGACTGGTAGTGTGCAGGAGGGGTCTCTGACTTTTTCCTGGCTTCTCATTTAAAACCAGGAGGAAAATTTGACCCATTTTTAATTTTTCAGAACCTTTTTGTACAGTGAAGCCAGAAATCAGTTTTGAGTGTTTTTCCTGTCTGAGACGATTCGCATGTTTTCTTCAAAACTAATAATCATTTTTATTTACTGTTGTTTTTATTTATTTTAAATGTAACTAATAAGACGTTGAAGAAAGTTGTAGCTCTTCCAGTTCAGGGTGCATTTCTCAGTGGTTCTCCCTGATATTTAAAGTTTGCGCTCCAACCCGGTTCTCCTCACCGGGCGCTGCAGATCCAGGTCCAGACGGAGAGCATCCGGCCCAGCAGGAGGCCCAGCGGAACCGAGGCCCGCTTCAGCAGCTCCACCACGATGCTGGCCTCCCGGCCCTCAGACTGCCAGTGGGTCGACCGCAGCGGCCCGTCATCGTACCGGTCCAGGACGAAGAGCGGCTGGCTGCGCGCCACAGTCCCAAACACCTGAGGAGGAGGAGGAGGAGGAGGAGGAGGAGGAGGAGGAGGAGGGGGAGGAGGAAGCCACAAAAACACGCCGCACGTTTCAGAAACAACAGAACCCTTCGGAAGCGTCAGAACCCGGATCGTCTCTGGTCCTCCGGTACCTGTCTGAGCTCAGAGTGAGGTTCTGATCCGTTCCCAGACTCCTGGGCCTCCACAGGATGAAGCTGCGACAGCATCACCTTCCTCTGCTCGTAGTGGACGAAGATCACCTTCTCCTCATCCTCACGCTCTGCGTCGCCGCCGTCCTCTTCGCTCTTCTTCTTCTTCTTCTCTGCTTTTTCTCCTGGATTCTTCCCACAAACTGGAGGAGAGAAAATCTTACAGTTTTTATCGCCAAGAAAGAAATTTCTGAGTATGAGATGATTTTAGTTTGACTGAAATAATAAAACAGAATATTTATTAAATGACTGAATAAAAATCCAGCTAACAGTTCTGAATAATGAGCATTATTTCTGCTGCTTCTCCAATTCAGTATGAAGGTTTTATTCTGTTTGGTTATTGTTACATTTTTTATCTGTATTTGTTGTTAAAATGTTTGAAATAAAGATTTCAGTTATTTCAGAAAATATGTTTCTAAAATTCAATGAGATTATTCACAAATTTTATCTTTTACTGACAACTGGAGAAAAAATAAACAACTAAATTAATAAAATTATCCATATTTTATTATAGTAAGCATCCATCCATCTGTTGTAACAAAGAGACACATTCTGTAAAAAAGTGTGGCAGCCATGTTTTAGCCAGCTGACTGGCAGTGTGCAGGAACAGGTGGAAAAATGCTGATTTTTCCAGACTCAAAGGAGGAAAAAGGAAGGAAGGAAACAACATTAATTTTAATAAATGAATGCTGTTTGTCATGTTTCAGTTTACTGTCTGTTTTTAATAAATGAATGCTGTTTATAAAGCTGTTTCTGACTGCTGCTCTTGTCCTGAACTCCAGCAGGGGGCGCTCACTCTGGTCCCGGCTGAGCACCTCGCAGCTGAAGCCCGTCTTTCCGAACTGCCGTCTGATCTGGAGCCAGCGCTCCTGGGGGAAGATGGTGCTCAGGTCCCTGAGGAAGCTCTCCATGCCCTCCTGCCCGTCTTTAGGGAGACTCCAGGAGCCGAGAACCGTCAGATCCACGCGGCTCTGAGCCTGCATCTGGGACGACAGCATAGAGGGAAGAAGTCCAATTAGTTATTGCGTTTTATTTAACCGGACTCTGATTCACCCAAACAAGTCTTTAAGCTGCAGAATGTAAATCAAAAAAATATTTTTTTTACATATTTGTTTAAACTGTCACCAGGCTGAGACAGTTTAACATGAAACCGATAATCCGCTTTCTTCCAGTGATCAGAAACAACCAATCAGAACAAAGAGGCGGGTCTTAGCACTGTCAATCATCCAGATTATATCACTTATAACAGGTGTAGCAGCTCCCCAGCAGTTGAATTTATCCAGCCAGTCTCGACGGGTGAATTTAGCGTTTTTATTTATTTTTTCTTCGGGTGATTCGTCACCACAGTCACCACAGTCACCACAGTCACCGTGAAAACTAAAACATATACAAATATTAAAATACAAACATAAACTTACAATACAATCAACAAAACAAAACGTACCTCGCTGCTTTCACTGGGGAACACTTGATTTCTGCATGCTACTCAGCTTGACAGTTCAAGTCGTTGATTGGCATGAGATACTACCAGCTTTTAAAGGGCCCGCCCTCATTAATTACGGCAGCCCAAGAGGTACAACAAAAAAAAACCCCAAAACATTACAAATTGTAAATACCATTAAAAACAAAAAAAAAAAAAACCAAACAAAAATACTAATCAAAACAGACAAACATCCATAAACAATCTCTCATACTTAATTTAGAAAACTCTTAATTTATTTTAAATAGTGTATCCGTTACACTCCCACCAATAATGCATGAACTGTTACCAAAAAATCATGCATTATTTCAAAATTTCCCTTAAACCATGCAGATTGTTTAAAAACATGCTTGTCTGTGTACATTCAGTTTACAAGTCACTTTCTAATAACACCACCAATTTTTGCACTGGTCTTTCTATCACTGAACTCTTAGAGATAAAATCCTTTCCTGATCTTTGTTCTCCTGTTCTCAACTTCACTTTTCGAACTAAGCCGTCACTATCAACCATTGTTTCCACAACACGACCCAACTGCCACCTATTTCTTGGGAGAAAATCTTCTTTAACAATTACAACATCATTTACCTTCAGATTGCGCCGAATTACATGCCATTTTTGTCTAATGGAAATATTCTGGAGGTATTCTCTCTTCCACCGACTCCAAAACTGTTCAACCAAAAACTGCACACGGCGCCAACGTTTTGAGGAATAGATATCCTCCCTCACAAATTTTCCTGCAGGAGGCAGAGCAGAATCAGACTTCATTTGAAGCAAATGATTAGGAGTTAAAGGTTCAAGAGAACCAGGGTCATTTATTCCTTTTAGTGTTAAAGGACGACTATTAATTATGGCCATGGCTTCATAAAAGAAAGTTCTTAATGAAGCATCATCAAGTTTTCCCAGGCTTTGAGAAAGAGTAAAGGCTAACACATTTCGAATGGTGCGTATCTGACGCTCCCAAACACCACCAGCATGACTTGCTGATGGAGCATTAAAGATGAACTCACATTGGTTCTCTGCTAGAAAAGACTCCAGATGTTTAGGATCACATTGTTTCAACTCATTTTGGGCTCCTACAAAATTTCTTCCTTGATCGCAATGTATCTGGCGAACAACTCCCCTCAAACTAATGAAACAACGCAGGCCATTAATAAAAGAATCTGTGGACAAATCATCCAACATTTCAATGTGAACAGCTCTCGAATAAAGGCAGGTGAACACCAATCCATACCTTTTGTGTTCCTTACGATTTCTTTTAACAACAAAAGGACCAAAACAGTCCATTCCACAATAAGTAAATGGTGCAGATGCTTCCAAGCGTTCCTTTGGAAGCTCAGCCATAAGCTGTTCTTCCAGTGGTCGTCTGAGCTTCCTGCACTGCACACATTTATGAATCATCTGAGCCACCAACCTGCTGCAGCCAATTAACCAAAACCCATTTATCCTGAGCTGCATTTGGGTTTGACCTCTGCCTTGATGACCTACCTGAATGTGACAGTAGGACAAAATAAGATGAGTGATATGGCTGTTTTTTGGTAAAATCAGTGGATATCTAAAATCTTCACTAAGAGATGAATGTTTTAATCGCCCACCAACCCGTAGTAGACCATCTTCTACAAATGGATTTAAATGGAACAGAGGGCTAGAATGTGGAAGGATCTCTCCTCGTTTTAGCAACTTCATCTCTGAGCCAAAGGCCTGTTCTTGAACAAGTTTCACCACTGATTTAACAGCATCCTCACGTTCTTTAACACTCACCACGTTTGAACATTTGTTCTGGCATCCAAGTCTTTTAATTCTAGCTACTACTTTAATCAATGTTGACCAAGATGAAAACCCAGTGAAACGTTCAAGAAAATCAGCGGTATCATTTGCTGTTGTCACAAATGTCTGAACAGCTTTAACCTCTGGATCACCAACTAACAGATCAGGGTAAGATTTAAATTCCCTGTTCATCTCTCTTTTCCACAAAAACTTAGGACCTGTTAGCCAATTTGTAGTTAAAATCTCAGAGGCACATAACCCTCTTGATGCATGATCTGCCGGATTTTCAGTTGTGTCAACATGATTCCATTGATTTGGATTTGTGTTCGCTCTAATTATCTGGACCCGATTTGCCACAAATACATGAAACCGTCGTGCTTCATTATTAATATATGACAACACTACTTGTGAATCTGTCCAGAAAAACTCTGTGTCTATCTTCATATCAAGTTCTGATTTTAACAGAACGCTCAACCTAGTAGCAACCACTGCAGCTGTAAGCTCGAGACGAGGAATGGTTGTAATTTTCAAAGGAGCAACTCTGGCTTTAGCCATGATTAAAACACAATGAATTTCACCTTTGTCATTCTCAAATCTGAGGTAAGAGCATGCACCATATGCTAGGCTGCTAGCATCTGAGAAGTGATGTAGTTCTGTTTTAACGATTTTTCCAAATCCTTGGGGATGATAACATCTTTGTATCATTAACCCTTTCACATCCTGAAGGCTAAACTTCCACTTCTCCCACCGTACAAGTAAGTCTTCAGGCAGAGGGTCATCCCATCCAATACTTCTGCGGCACAGATCTTGTAAAATACATTTCCCATTCATAATGAATGGTGAAATAAATCCTAGCGGATCATATAGAGATGCTATTACTGACAAAATACCACGGCGTGTATCAGGTTTGTCCCTCAGATCAATGTGAAAGCCCAAACAGTCACCTTTGACATGCCATCGCATACCTAAAGTATGTTCAGCATGTGTTAAATCAGGCTTGAAATCAGCAGAAACCACACTTGTGGCTCTCTCAGATGGATTCACACAATCTAGAACTTCAGACCTATTGGAATTAAATTTGTGGAGTCTCAAACCACCTTCTTTGCACAGTTTCTGCGCTTCAGTTATTAGTGTGGTGGCATCATTAGTTGTAGGGACACTTATTAACCCATCATCAACATAAAAATTATTCTCCACAAATGCTGCTGCAGCTGGAAACTTTGATCTCTGCTGTTGTGCCAAATATTTCAGACCAAAATTAGCACAGCCTGGAGAGGAGGCAGCACCAAAAAGGTGGACTTTCATCTGAAATTCTTTAGGCTCGCTCTCCAAATCTCCTTGCTCCCACCATAGAAACCTGAGGTAACAACGATGCTTTGATGAAACATAAAACTGGTGGAACATCCTTTCAATGTCACAAATAATAGCAACAGCTTCTTTTCTGAAACGCAGAAGGATTCCAATTAAAGAGTTAATCAAATCTGGACCAGTCAACAAAGTGTCATTCAAAGAGGTACCACGAAATTTAGCTGAGCAGTCAAACACTACTCTTAACTTATCTGGTTTCTTTGAATGATACACCCCATGATGAGGTAAGTACCACACACAACCATCATTGATGTTTGTCTCAGGAGCTAGTTCAGCATCACCACAGCTAATGATTGACTCCATAAATGTTTTATAATGATTGTTGAACTGATCATTTCTTTTTAACCTTCTCTTTAGATGTTGTAAACGAACAATAGCCAGCCTCTTATTATTTGGCAACACAGGAAGGCAGGGTGTTTTAAATGGAAGGGGCATCTCCAAATGTCCATCGTCTTTCTGTGTAATATTTTCACTCAGAAGTTGTATAAACCGAATGTCATCTTGGGAAACACATTTTCCTTCTGGACCCTTTTCATTGAAATCCAACTCCAAAACTCTTAAAACATCAGAAGCCAATGGAGCGGGCATTTCTTTCACCATCACTCTATGTACAAATCTTTGGTTGCCTTGCCGATCTAAATGTGGATTGGCTGCCCCGATAATACTCCAACCAAGAGTAGTCCTCTGAGCAAAAGGTTCATTTTCCCCACCAACAACAACTTCCAAGGGAGCCAAAGCAGAAGGACAGTCAAAACCAATGAGTAAACCTACTTCACAGTCTTGTAAAGCAGGCATTTTGCCAGCCAGATGTTTAAGGTGAGGCCACTGTAATGCTGTACTTCTGCTTGGTATGCAAGATGTATCAACAGGAATGAAGTCACGCGTGTATGCTTGCGGCAACCGTATGTAATTATCAGAGAAAAAACTCCGAACTTGCAAGTCATACACATTTTGACTAGAAACAGGTGTATCAACAGAAACCATGGTACTAAGTTTTAGCTGTACTGGTTTGGTTTCAACAGTCAAGTTTTTCACAAGATCTTCTAAAACAAAGGAGGAGTCACTCTGAGTATCAAGGAGTGCATAAGTAAGTATTTCTTTCCCAGGATCCTTCACAGAGGACAGAAAAACTGGAATAATACTTGATGTGGCAGAAATGTTTCGGGTGAGTGCATGAGATAAAACACTGTGAGAAACCTGAGGTGTTTCTTCTGGAGGGATTGAACACTGCTGACCAACATCCCGACATCTCACTCTGTCCTTGTGTAAACAAGTAGGATGATGTCGTCTACACTCTCCACAAACATGCCGCGTTTTACAATCTTTCAATAAATGGCCTTTCCTTAAACATCCAAAACAAAGATGGTTCTGATATATAAATGATCTTTTGTCTTCCATTGATTTAACTGCAAATTTGGGACATTTAGCAACACTGTGTGATATGTCTGTACAAACCAAGCAAGGCAGTTTAGATTTCAGAACATGACCAGTTTCTTGCTTCTTGAACTCCGTACTGGTATTAAAAGCCTTAGCTTTCCTGGAAAGATCATTTGAAGAAGTTTTAGACTTTAACAAAAATGGAGAAGCAATAGGATTACATGCTATACGTGCTTCCTTTTGTATAAATTTAGAAAAACATTCAAAAGATGGATATTCTCCACACGCATCAAGCACTTCAACCACAACTCTACTCCATTTACGTACAACCCAGTCTGGTAATTTCTTCAACATCTTATGATTTTCTTCACAATCATTTAAGATGGACAGTCCTTTTACTTGAGGCATAGCCTCTTCACAACTTTTCAAAAAGTCAGCAAAATCTCTGAGAGACAATGGATCATTTGGTGCAATCTTTGGCCATGACATAAGTTTATCTCTAAATGCTTTCTGAATTACAAATGGGTTTCCATATCTGTCCTGTAGAACTGACCAAGCACCCTCATATGCGTCCTCAGAGCTTCTGTAAAAGAAACCTTCCACAGCCTTTCGGGCTTCTCCAGAGAGATAACTTTTCAAATACAACATTTTTTCTCCAACAGAGATGGATTTTGAATCAATTAAAGTTGTAAATGATATCTTAAAGTCCACAAATTTCAAAGGGTCACCTGAGAATATGGCAGGTTCAGGAACAGGAAGGCGACTTAAACTCAATGAGCTCGTTAAGGCTTCAGCCAAGTTTACTGCAGGAATCTCAGAGCAAGCTTGAGGTGGTAGAATTGATGCAGCCCTTGCAGCTGACTTTCTTGGATGTTTTAAAATTTGCACTGATTTAACCTCAGGCTTAAAATCAAGACTTTCCCCTTCTACCCCATCTTCAAGTCTGCTATAAACATCAAGCCGAGCTGCAGCCATTTTAACTTCCATATCTGTTTGCATTACCTTTAACTTGCTCTTCTCCTCATCAAGCTGCTGTAGCACTTCAGCTTCCTTCTGCTTCATTTCTGCCATAATCTGGGACTCATGACACTTCCATTCACATTCAAGCTTACTGACTCTCGCATGTTGAGCTTCAATCTCCAACATGGATTTAACTTGTACCCTTTTAGCTGCAAAATCAGCTTCTGCCATTACACGCCCTTGAGAAACTTTGGAGCTGGTAATTGATGAACCACATGTAGATGAAGAACCTTCAGTAGAGATTTCTCCAAAAACAGACTGATATTCGTCTCTATTTAAGACTTCTCGCACCCTTTCCTTTTCAACTTCTTGATTAAAATTTTCTTCAACAATACCCCCTTCTAAACGCTTACACACAAGATCATAAATCTCATTTGTTAATATAGTACAGGCATCTAGTTTCTGCACAATATCTGGAGTATTTAAAGAATTACGTTGAAGAAACTCATAATTCTGTTTCACTTTATCAAGACTGTTTTGGATCTGCTGATTTATTTCATCCAGATTTTCCTGAGAGCAAAAACCCTTTAATTTCTTCCTGGCTTCTCTGGCGATTTGTTTCCAGGATGCATAAGATTTAAGAAATGCTTTTATCTGTTTTGTAGACTCTGCTTCTCTGTACTGCTCTCCCTTTTCAGTTAACTTTCTTGTGCGAGGACCTGAAACCAACTCTTGTCCTTTTGGCTTTTCTTCAGTGCACACATCTTCAGCAGAAAGTCCTTTTTCACGTGGCAGTGACATCTTAACTCTAAAACCTTACAGTGAAATTAAACCCACAAAACTTAACATTTAGTTACAAAACACCATTCTAATTTTTTCCCTTTTTTTTTTTTTTTTTTTTTTTTAATTACATACCTTATAAGTAATTTGGCATATAATTTGACCAAACATAGTCCTTGAGCTCATTTAATTTCATACATATTCAGGTGACGTCATGTCCAAGTTATTTCCGCGTTGTTTGATCAGTCAATTTCTCACCGCGCCATTGGTCATCTGTCAGATTCAGTTTCTGATGCTAACTTGGATCCTCCACGAAGACAGCTCCTCATGGTGGCGTTGACTCCGACGCAGCGCCAAACCTCGGCCGATGTCCGATCCAAACGTCTCACCGTCAAAAGGAAGGCGACACACGGAAGCCTCGAGTTTTCACTGTAGCAGCTCCCCAGCAGTTGAATTTATCCAGCCAGTCTCGACGGGTGAATTTAGCGTTTTTATTTATTTTTTCTTCGGGTGATTCGTCACCACAGTCACCACAGTCACCACAGTCACCGTGAAAACTAAAACATATACAAATATTAAAATACAAACATAAACTTACAATACAATCAACAAAACAAAACGTACCTCGCTGCTTTCACTGGGGAACACTTGATTTCTGCATGCTACTCAGCTTGACAGTTCAAGTCGTTGATTGGCATGAGATACTACCAGCTTTTAAAGGGCCCGCCCTCATTAATTACGGCAGCCCAAGAGGTACAACAAAAAAAAAACCCAAAACATTACAAATTGTAAATACCATTAAAAACAAAAAAAAAAAAAACCAAACAAAAATACTAATCAAAACAGACAAACATCCATAAACAATCTCTCATACTTAATTTAGAAAACTCTTAATTTATTTTAAATAGTGTATCCGTTACAACAGGACATTTTTCCCATAAGTCACTTTATCTGCCAATGGAATAAGTACTTTATTATTATTATTAAGGAACAAACAACCCTCCATATCTTGCAGAAAAGTTAGTTTGACTTGTTTCAATTTGCACTAGAAAGTAAACCGAAAATACTTGGTAACATTTTGTGTTTTTGCAGTGTAGCTGAGGGAGAAGGTGGAGGAGATCAATCTTTTCACAGATTATCTGTCTCATAGCAAACTGTCACAGTTTCAACTAATATGTAAAAAAAAACAATTTTTAAAAAATAAAAGTTCCATACTGCAGATTTGGTTCGTTATCAATCATATTTCCAACATTAAAGTCTCAACTGATCGTAAACACACCCAGAGAGATTTGGAAAATCAGCACATGAAAGTGTAATAAATTTATATCTATAGGATCTATTTTTTATTCACCACTGGACAGTATTTAGTGTCGCACCAACCTGCTGGATGTACTGCTTGACCTGCGCTGGGATGAACGGGTAGTGGATGACCGCCAGCACCACGGCCGAGTCATGACCGGAGATCCAGCGGCCCACCAGCAGCCCGCTCTCCGCCCGGTTGCAGCACTGTGGGAAGAAGATCTTCAGCACCATGGCGTCCGCAGCTCTGATGATAAACAGAAGAAATATTCATTTAGTTGAATGTTAACGAGTTAAAAACATTGGAATAAAGGAAAGGAATTGTTTTAGAAATAAATATCTAACTTGTCTGTTTGCAATAAAGATGTACTGTATGTTTCACCTTTTGAAGTAAATAACTGTAATAAATTGATTACATTTCGATTTAATGAGATGAACAGGTTCCTGTTTTTATTTTTGTACAAAAACTAAACTGAAAACAGTTTCATCCTTCAATTCATCCTTCTTCCACTGGGTTTGAAATGTTAAATCTAAATCAAATCAATTAGTAATCTTCATTAGCAGCAAAGTTAACAGCAAAAACTAATAACGGTAGGAAATGTCGCATGCGCTGGGCGGTCATAAAAAGGTCAAAACAACTGCAGACATCCAAATCCTTTTAGGAGACATTGTTGATGAATTGAAAACAAATGGAAAGGAGATTAGATTAATGTAATGACGAATTGCCGAATCAAAGCTTGAAACATTCATTCATTTAAGGTAAACAGTGTCTATTGACAGATAAGCGCAATCCGAGGAAAATCTCCAAATCGGACAGTATTTGAGGGGAGTTTGGTGAGAAGGCTGGCCTCCTTTCGCCCTTCACTCGCCCCGTTGTGGTTGTCATAGCAACACGGGGAGCCCTGGGCTGGAATCTGATTGATTTCTGCGGCAGTGATCTGGATTTCACAACTCAGGAGCAGAAAGTAGGTTAACTGTAGTGCTAGATGATAACAAAATACGAGGCTGTCACCCGAAAAATATTTATTAGCAAAAGCGATTAAAATGAAGAGGTAATGTTCGTTATTAGGTTCTTCCTGTCAAACTCCTGCTGGCGGCTCATTGACTTAAAACGCTTAAATCTTCGCTAAATTAAAACGCAGAAGCTCCATTAAACAAATAAACTGTTGAGCTGACAGAGAGCATGATGGGAAACGAGGCGCGAGTGTGATAGAGTTTAATTTTACCTTCCTTAACACAATTAAACGGTGTCTCCTTGAGAGTCCGGTTCTTCTACTGCAACATCGCCGCCATTTTATTTGTTTATAGTCCGTCACTTAAAGTGTCCGGACAGAAACAGGCGTGTTTGTTCTGTTCTCTTCTACAAAGGTGTGAAAACCCATTAAAATGCATGGAGAGCATTTTGTTGATTGAAAAATATATTTTAATATATGTTTAAAATTACTTAATCCAACAGACAGAGTCATAAAGCTATGTGCAAAATCTGCAATTTTAAAGTATAATGAATAAAACATTTGTATAAATAAATTACATAATTACAACATAATAAATTCAGGCAAAATTATAGGGTATCTTCTCCAAGTCATTTTTTTCAATACAAAACCTACGAAACTAATACTTACAGTCGGTAATATATATATTTGTTAGAACTGAGTGAAATACTTACAGGGCAATATTTATTCTTTTGTCATTATATATTTTATTTCTGAGTTCTTGATTCAACTTTATTAATCATTTTTATCAAAGCCATAGATATTGACTATGCTCAGTTTTTAATTATTTATTGATTGTATTTATTTTATTATTTTTGGCTTTTCAATATTGCTACTTATTTTGTTCTTTTAATATTAATTGTTTAATATTTTAGTATTTTCTTATCAAAGCTACTTTTGCTGTCATTTAATTTTATTGGTTAACCTCTTTAATATTTTTTAACAAAATTGTGGACCATTTCTTAATATGTAGTTTTTTATTCCTTCACTTACATCTGAGTATTTTTACTATTTGCTTAATATAATTGATATGTTGTAGTTACTTTTAACTACATAATAAATTATTTAAATAATTTTACAGATTTTTTAATGATTAGTAATTCTATCATTTGGTTTACATCAGGCTAGTTCTATAATTTCTTTTGAAAAATAATCTACTGTGTGTCTTTGTAACAAATTTAAAACCATAGACAGACTTTTAAAAAACTGTAATGTTATACAGAATAATAGTTTTATTATTGTAATGAATAAATTGCAGCTGATTTGTTACACTTATATGTTGACGCACGTGGTGTTAACTGTTTGTTTCAAAGCAGTTGCATTTGACATTACAGGATTATTATCTGATATTTAAATTTATACTAAATGTAAACTTTTTTTAAGTCATGTAAGAATAAATAGAAAGTTTGATCTGTTTTTACTCACCAGGTCAGGCTGCTGCTGTTAACATCCAAACTGTAAAGAGTTTTATCTCCTCCCGCAGTGACACCGCAATAAAAGAGCGGGAAGGAAACTTTCAGCTGATAAAGAAGATCTAAGCTCCGTTTCATGGAAGTTTGTAATTTCACTATTTTATTTGAAATGTGTTTGATTTAAATGTCAACATTTAATTTGAAAAACCACTAAAATATTTTAATAACAACTTTTACCCATTATAAACATCATTAGTAAATCATTTTGATGTAAAACAATATTAATTCAATTGAAACTACATTACCCAGCAGTGGTAGTAAACCTCGCATTGAATTATGGGTAAGCAGGAAGTAAACAAACACACGTGGAAGATGGCGCTTTCAGAGCAGAAAGAGGAGAAACCTGAGGATATTTTAAGGGATTTTCGTGCCTCGTTTTTCTCCATGAACCGATTGGCTTCGTTTCCCTGGACGGTGAGTTTGAGGCGCCGCCAAACTCCGTTGAAAATCTGCCTGATTCTGCTGCGAGGGGATCATTTAAAACACCCACTGAGATCATCTGCTGGGCATTAATCACACATAAAATGTTTAAGTTTTTGAAAGCTCCGGCTGCGAAAATACTCAGCAATAGGTTTATATTGCAGCAAAAATGCTTCTTTTTATCGTAAAACCCTCAGTCTGGAACTAACTTCTAGAAAACTGCAAAGATGCTGAAACACTGAGTTCCTTTAAATCAAAACTAAAAACCAAACTGTTTAGAGTTGATTTTATTGGTAGTTATCTGCACATTGAACAACTTATTTGATGTATATTTACTAGATGATGGCGTTTTAAATAATGTGTGTATTCCTCGATTTATAATTGGTTACTGTATTTTGTTTTAATGGTGTAAATCACTTTGTTGTTGAAATCAAATAAACTTGATGTTTAGTTTAGTTTAATATTTAGATATCAGGACAAAGTAAGCAAATCTGGTCTGATATACAAAAAACTCACTTAACCTTTAAGAGCCAAATGCACAACTTTCTGCATAGCACTTTAATCAGATTGAGGTCTGGACTTTGACTAGGCCATTACAACAGTTTGTGTCTCTTCTGTTGGATTTTAGCTTCTGTGTTTTGGATTATTTCTGATTGAGTTTTAGACAATGGCTCCAGAACTTATGCCTCTTTGCAAATCAAAGTCATGCAGCCATGTTGTTTGTTAAAGGATGAATCTTTCTGGGTTTTTTTTTAACAGTTTCTAGACAGCGAGCTGCAGAGCAACAAGTCATCAGAGTTCATCTCAGAGCTGCTGAAGCAGGTGGAAGGATCCTCACTGAACTTTACTTTCTGTTTAATCTGAATTAAATCTAAAATAATCCAGTGTTTTTGTGTTTTTACAGACATGTCTTCATCCTCTGTGTGGAAAGTTTCCACCATCGGTCCGATTCAGGAGGATTTTCCTCTCTGAGCTCATCAAACGGGTCAGTTTCATTAAGTTCACAACAACAGAAATGATTTTCTTTCCCAGTAATTTCTGATTTTCAGTGATTCCTACTAACAGGCGTTGTTGTTGCGTGTCTGTGCAGCAGGAGGCTGCAGGCTGCGATCCTCTGGATGAGCTGTACGACGCCCTGGCGGAGGTGCTGGGGGTGGAGGAGACGCTGCACTGCCACAAGACCTACTTCCTGGTACTGGACGGCTCCGTCACTGGAGCGGAGAACCAGAATTTAATAAGCAGAATCAGACTAACAGTTTCAGTCCATACACTGCAATAAACAGCACAATTTAATAAGTATATGAATCATTTTTTAGTCATAATTTAAATGGAATTTGAATTAAATTAATTGAATATTTGTTTAATAATTTATGTAATAATTCATAATCATTTGAGTAAATGTACAAGTTGTGTAATTAAATTATAACATTTGAACTTTTTAATTCAATTACTGCCTGAGCTTGCCGTTAATGATGCTAACATGCTAATACTAACAATTACATCTAAATGACAAATTTAAATTTAGTCATTTAAATTATGACTAAAAGTATTTAGTTGTGATTAGTTTGGATGTGGTTTTTGTGCCGCAGCCCACCGGAGACGCCATCAGCCTTCTGGAAAACGTGGCTGTGATCTCCGAGGGAACGACGGGCCTGGTGACCTGGGAAGCTGCTCTCTACCTGGCTGAGTGGGTTCTGGAGAACCCACAGGTGTTCACCGGCAGGTGTGACCTCACCTGAACCTGAGCCACGCATCGGAGCCGTGTGCAGCTACACAGCAAAAAATGAACAGCAATAATGAATACTTCATACTTATGCATTTATAAATGTCATGGTTTCAAACTGAATTAGCTACTAAATTAAATATAAAACTAAATTAAGTAATAAGTTTAAATTTTTAGTTCCAAACTAAGCATTGCATTTTCATGCCAAAAATGTTCCTAAAGTAAATATTTAGCTTAAGCTAAATATTCAATTCATAAGCTCAATATTTAGCTTAGAAAATACTAAGTTTGCAAACTTAATATTTAGGTTGAAATTAAATATATAACTATCTATTCCAAATCAAATATTTATTTTAAATGTTTAGTTCCAAAGTAAATATTTATTTTCCAAACTTAATACTGAATATGCAAATTCTTTAACTATATATATAGTTCCAAATTAAGTACTTATTTTCCAAACTAAATATTTAGCTTTTGTGTTATTTACTGTGACTTTGTAACTGAGTGAACAACATGGTGAAAATGACTTTTCAACATGAACACCCAGTTTTTTCTCTCTGTTCCTCTGACTGACTAAACAAACCAAAATATTGCTGTTATTTGTTTTACTGCGTAACTTTAGAAACGGGTCCCTATAGAACTCTGGGTCCTGTTTCTAACAGACTCTCTCCTGCAGGTCGGTTCTGGAGCTGGGAAGTGGCGTCGGATTGACCGGAATCACTGTGTGCCGCTCCTGCAGCCCGGTCCGGTTTGTCTTCAGCGACTGTCACGCCGTGGTTCTGGAGAAACTAAGAGAAAACGTCCGTCTGAACGGCCTCGGCGGCGGGAAGAGTCCATCCGTCACGGTGGACCAGCTGGACTGGACAACGGCGCCGGAGGAGCAGATCCGCCGGATCCGACCCGACACGGTGATCGCTGCAGGTCCGGTCCGGCTCGGCCCGGCCGAGGGCTGTCATTATATTGAAATGTTAACAAATCTTCTGTTGCCCTTGGTTACAGGAGCAAGCTAAAAATAAGCATAAGATCCCAGATGAGCAGACTAATGATATCAACAAAAGATAAATAAATTGAATGACAAGTTAATTTCGTCCAATCAGGCGTGGTCCTTTGTGTGGCCACGCCCCTCGGCTGACTCTCCTCCCGTCTCCTGCAGACGTGGTGTACGATCCAGAAGTCGCAGGAAGTCTGGCGGATCTGCTGCTGAAGATCCTGAAATGTTCGGCGGCGGCGGAGATTCTGATCTGCTCCACCGTCAGAAACCCGGAGACGTACGGCGGCTTCAAGCTGCGGCTCGGTGAGGATCACATCAAGACGCTTCAGACCCGGAACCGAGTTACAGAGTCCCGGTCCGGTCCCCCAGAACTGGGTAGAGGACCCAAAAACTGTACTCGAGTAAGAAGAGTAGCACTACTTTAGCATATTTTTACTCAAATTAGAATAAAAAGTGGACGTCCAAGAAGTTACTCAGTGAATAAAGTATTTGGTGAAAAGGCAACTAAAGTACGGAGAATTTGATCGAAAAATCAGATTCAATATTTTACAATGTCATCAGACATTGTAAAATCAGACTGAACCATCAGACTGGTTCTAACAAAGTGTTAGAACCAGAATAAAGAACACGAGAAAAGTTGTAATAATACAAGAATAAAGTCGTAATAATACAAGAATAAAGTCGTAATAATGCGAGAATAAAGTCGTAATAATACAAGAATAAAGTTGTAATAATACAAGAATAAAGTCGTAATAATGCGAGAATAAAGTCGTAATAATGCGAGAATAAAGTCGTAATAATGCGAGAATAAAGTCATCACAATAATAGTTGCACCGGATTACAGTCTTTGTTGTCTTAATATGACTTTATGCTCGTATTATTTGGACTTTATTCTCATAATGACTCTTATTCTGGTAACATGACTTCTCATTATTACAACTTTTTTCACATAATGTAATTTAAAAAATTTTTTTAGCATGGCCCTGATTTAAAAAAAAAAAAAAGCTTAAATTCTGGTATTTTGAAGAAAAATAATTAATACAAATAATTACAAAATAAAAACTTACATCAGAATCAGCACTTTTTTGTTTACATTTTTATCAATATAAAACTTATAAAACTAGTACTTACAGTCTGTAAAGTGTATACAGTTTGTTAAAACTAGAGTACTTAGAGTTGCTCTAAATGTAACTAGTTACCATCCAGTGGTTCCTCCCTGCAGAGGCTGCAGGTCTGGGCCACCAGGTTCTGACCGGACCCGTCGGCGCCGTGTTTCCCTACAACCGGCTGGCTCCAATAGAACTCATCAAAGTGTTCAGGTGAGCCGACGCTGCAGGATCAACATTTTATTTACAAATTCACATAAATCAGGATTAAAGAAGTCTTTTCTGTTTCTGTCAGAGTCCAGGAAGGCTGAAGCTCCTCTTCATCTGGGAGCCGCCAGCAGAGGCAGAACGTTCTGGTCCCAGTTATCGTCCCAGCGCTGCCCCCTGCTGGCGCGGAGGTTCCTCCGGAAAACTCCCAGTCTGCCGTCTGAGCTGGGAAACTCTGAGAGGAGAGACTGGAAACCAGCAAGGAGAAAAAGACGACAGATTGAGTCACTTTCTGGGACCTGAGTGGAGTTTTCCTCCAAAACCGTCTTCAAATCTAACAAAGTCAAATGTTTGTGCTGCAAAAGGGGTTTTGTGCTGCTATCACTTTAAATATATTAATAAAAAAGTTTCCACAAGTCAGAGGTAAACCCAAACTCAAGTTTACAAAATCACATAAATTTGGTGTCAATCAACCAGAGGTGGGCAGAGAAACCAAAAATTTAAAAAAGTAAGACTAAATATTACTTCAACATATTTTTACTCAAGTAAAAGTAAAAAGTAACCGTCCAAGAAATTACTCCAGAGTAAAAGTACTTGGTAAAAACGTCTACTCAGGTACAGAGTAACTGATCAAATTATCAATCATTTAATATTTAAAAATTACATCATCAGATGGACCAAAATATAAAGTTAAGTGGAACTTTCTGTATTTTAAGGACAAAAATCAGAACAATTCATATAATTAACAAAAAAAAACAAAATCAGGCAAAAATAAATTTTTCTTAATCGGTTTTTTTCAATGAAAAACTAAATAAATAAAAGCTGCAGGTGTGTGTTTGTGTCTGGTGAGTTTTTGGTTGAAACATGTTTGTTTTTCATTCAGTGGGAAGAAAATCCAGAAATTTTACTCAAGAGTAAAAAGTACAGCATAGTAAAAGTACTACCAAAAGTACATTTTTTTCCCCAAAAAGTACTCAAATGTAATTGAGTAAATGTAACTAGCTACTACCCAACTCTGTAATCAACTCAGCTACATTTGTGCAGCGAAACATTTTGCTTGTGCTGCCTTTGCTTTGAAGATATTGATGATGACCTCTGACCTTTGAAAACTTAATATTTTTAAAACAGTAACAGCAAAAATCTTTGACACCAATTTTTTGGGATGTAAAGACGGAGCGGGCCGCCTTCGCTCAAACAGACGACTGAATATCTTCTCTGGATGCTGAAACTGGATTCCAATCAATCGTCTGCTTCATTAATGTTGGACAAACATTAATAAACTACATGTTTTGGGTTTGAGTCAGTAAAGTTGTGAACGCAGCTGCGTTTGGTCCTGCGGGTCGAGCTTGAGCGGATCGTCTCACCTTGAGCTGCTGGGCGAGTTCTGCCGAGTCCCTGAAGATCAAACCGTTCACTTCGTCCTCCACCAACTCCTGCAGGCTGGAGGAAACATGGACGCTCTCACTTCATTTGAAAATCTAAACTAATATCTGTGCAAACACGAAGAAAGGAAGAAAACAGGAAATAAAGGATGGAAGGAAGGAAAAGCAAATTAATGAGGAAGGACAAGAGAAAAAGCAGAGGAGGAAAAACAAAAGAAGAATATAAGGAACTAGGAAAAATATAAGACAAGGAAAAATGGGGCCAAAAGGATAAAAAGGATATTATCTAGGGAAGATATAAAGAAAATTAGGAGAGAAAAGATGAAAACAAGAAGAGTAGAAACTGAGGACAGACGTAAGGAGAGATGGTAGGAATGATAAAGGAAGGAAGGAGAGAAAAGGGAACAAAGTGAAAAACGGACAAGAGATTGGAAGTTGGGAAGAAAAAACTCAAAGGAAGGAAAGTGGGACAGAAAAAAAGGATTTAGAAAGGAAAAGGAAGCTGTGGGTTCTGGCCGGTCCGATTAAAAGGTTCTGACCAGTGGAAGTGGACGGCGCAGACAGGAAGACAGCAGCCGAACATGTCCACCACCTTCATGGGCAGGTCCAGACCGCTGGACGACTTGTGGAGGCAGACGCCCAGATCTGCTGAACCTGGAGGATGAAAAGACAAAAACGACGACGAGGGACGAGAACACATGATGAAGGAGACGGTGAGGGATGGCACTTTCTGCCAAAAGTAAGTTTTGATTAAAAACAAAAAAGATGTCTGGCAAAGAAAAATCACTTTTAGTGAAGAATGACTTGGGTTGTTATCTTAGGATATTCAAATGAGGGGCGGGGCTTCCTCTATGGAACAGATCTTGAAATAAATAAAACTTAATAAATAAAAAATATGAAATGGGACATTTATTTATCTGATGGATCATTTTTTGACTCCAGAGTTTTTCCTACCCAGCAGCAGCGGGTAATCCTCGGCCTCCAGCCACGGCGTGCAGATCTTCACGCACTCCAAACGCAGCGAGGCGATCAGCTTCTTGTAGTGTTCCTTCTGAGGACCTTTTCCTGCACAAACGCACCATCAGACCCGTCACCAAAGCTTCAAACGAACTTTATTCCCTCATATTTAATGAAATGTAGCTGAATTAGTTTGAAGCTTCTGCATTTTCTTGCATCTTAATCTGAAACGATGCTCCGGTTTCACCTGTGATGACGCAGACTAGCGACGGCAGCGGCGCTCCTCCTGTGATGAAGCCTTCGTACTCTGAAACAAACCGACCTGGTTCAGGTAAATCAGAGAATAAACCCGGTTCGGGTCGACTCGTTTCAGAAACCAAACCTGTACCTTGCAGAGAATCCAGCAGGATGGAGAAATCTTCGTCCTCTGCAGAGAGAAAACATCACCGGTCAGGAAGGCTTCAGGCTAAACATGAAAGGTCACAGGGAGGTCATTCACCCGTCCAGCTGGTGCTGCTGATCAGCAGAGCCGGCCGGTCCGACCTCAGGGTCACGCCGCCGTCGCCCGGGTTACGGACAGTAAAGACGGTCTCCTCCGTCTCCCGAGAGTCGGACCTGAAAACGGATCAGGATCGGATTATTAAACACGTTTACCGTAAAAATATTAACAAAGGTCAGATTCCACCAGAGCTCCCAGTCATTCCAGTTCATTGTGAGATGAATGTAAAAATTCACTTCAGATTCAATGGAGACATTTTTACCGAGTTCAAAGTTTAAACACCAGACATGAATGAATGAATGAATGGATGGATGAATGATTCATTGTTTGGACGCTCAGTTTTCAGGAACAAAACTGAATGTTGAGACAAATGGATGGATGAATAATGGATGAACTGATGAATGAACTCTTCCTCCTTTCATTTTCTCCATCCCATAAAAATAATAATAATGGCAATGATGATGATGATGATGATGATGATGGTCTCCAGCACTCACCCTGAGGCTCTGAACTGCGGCTGAGTGTCGGCCATCTTGAGGAAGAGTTGGTGCTGCAGATCCAGAGGAGTCTCTCTGAAGATGGAGGCCGGCCGGTCGTACAGAGTGGTTGCCCTGGAAACCACAACACTTCATCTGTCTGTTTTAACCAGGTAGACACGCGGCCATACGGCTTAAGAACTAAAACGCAGATTTATCATAACAGCCGATTTTAATTATTCGTTTTCTCACTTTTTTTTCTAAAAAAATAAATAAAGTATTTGTGAAAAGCTACAGGAATTTCTGTTCAAGTACAAGAATATAGTCATAATATTAGCAGAGCAAAAACTCAATTTCACCAGAAAAATCTTATGAAAAGTTGTTTTAATGACTTCTTATATAATTACTACTTTACCCTCCAAATATTACAAATTTATTCTTGTAATAAGACTTTACTCTTATACTTTTTCATCTTCTGGAATTGCTGTGCCTGTTTTCTTGTAACATTATGATTTTTTAATCTTTTTTTTAAAATGTATTTAAAAACGCAGCCTGACCCTTACGTTTCATCATAGAGTTACCTGAATTCAAAGTCCAAATAAGTAGACGCTTTAAAACACGTTTGTCAAACAAGATGGCTGCCTTGGTGGAAAAACAAAACAAACAGATTTTCAGAAAATTAGAAATTCAAAAAAACTGATTAATCAGTACAGCTGATTCATCGCCCAGCCCCAGGTTATTTAACAGGAAAAACCTTTAGAGATTATAAACTACAACATTTAATATTTAACTCTTGAGTTAAAAGAGTTTGCAAACATCTGCAGATCATTAAAATGAGACGAGAGATTAAACGGCTTCTTCTTTCTGTAACATTTCAGTTTTTAACAGTAAACTGTTGGTAAGCTAATTATTTTTTTCTTGGTTATGTAAGCACACATTTTCCTCTTCTACTGATTATTTGTTTTCTTAGTTTTTAACACCTGTTTGAAATAAATGAATAAAATTTCAGTTTTAAAGGTGCAGATATGAAACGGATCAGAGGAAGAGGAAGATGTGACGCCAGGAAGCTGATCTGAAGCTAACAGTCTTACTCGACGCCCCAGTTTTTCTTCAAGTCGTCCTTCATGGCGTTCGTCACACACAGGCTGTGGGAGGCCAGAGGGCCGAACAGGTGTTCATACCTGAAGAATAAAAAAGAACAAAACTTTAAACAAAAGAGACTGCACAAACATTATTTAAATGTTTTCTCATCTGACTTTCAACATTTCAGGCTGCAGATAAAACTGATTCTGAGTTTTCAGTCTTTATTTCGTTTCGTTCTTCCTGTTCTGCACTGGAGCTGCAATAAAATCCAGATTGTATTTTCTACCTGAGAGCCTGGATGTAACGTCCAGCAGGTAAAAACACTTCATGCTCCAGGCATCAACACTCTGCATGCTGTCAGTTTATTAGGTGGAAAGACACATGGTCAGTTTTTAATGCAAATATCTAAATACTTTTGAAATAAGATAAAACTAACTTACAAATAACTTTTCGGCAAGATGTAGGAGATTGATTTAAGTAAACAATTCCTTAATATTAATAAAAAGTATCAGAATAATTTATTTATAACATGGGAAAATATTTTGTTTTAAGTGAAATAATCTGCCAGTGACTGGCCACTAGGGGGCGTGACTGAGTTTGTCTTTCCTCTGCCTACATCTCCCAGAATGCTGTGCGATTCTGGATAAAGTTCAGTGAATATTCTATGTATCGAACACTCCGTCAGGTGCATCATTTACTGATATTGATCTCATGCCTATGACGATTGATTGATTGATTGACTGATTGATTGTTATTGATTAATTGTCCAGCCCTGTTTGCACATAAACGGAGTTTCAGCTGCAGCCGAGGCGCTGACCGCTTGGCGAGTCGGACCAGAGGATGCGACGCTCCGAGGCTCAGAGCCATGATGGTGTAGCCGTAGTTGTGCCAGTCGATGATGAAGGTGCTGCCGCGCAGAACGCACACGAGCCACGCCACCGCAATCCCAGGCAGCCCAGGAGGATTCTGGGAAAAATAAAACATTACGTTTGTAAATCTGCAGCACATTTAGAGCCAATCCTCCTCTGATGATGATGATGATGAGGACGAGCTGACCTGCATCAGGATGTGCGCCTGCAGCTCCATGGACAGCAGAACGTGAAGCAGCTGCACCGCCTGGACCATCGTCTTCGTCACGTAGGTCAGGAGTTTTGGTCTGACTGGAAAAGCAGCAGCCGGTTTTTATTTCTGAACTTTTGCTGCAGGAAAACAAACACGGCTCTGTTTACCTCGAAGACCTTTAACCTCTGAGATGCCGACTATCCGGATCTTCTCCTCCTTCAGCACGTCCTGATGGGGCTCTGAGTCTGAAAAACATCCGCTTTCATTCTTAAAGCTGGTTTTATTAACTTCTTCTCAGATGTTTTGCATTATGAGCAAAGAGAAAATTAATCATTAACGGGATTAAAAGTTATTTCTGTTTCACAATTAATAGAAAACAAACTGTGGTAAAAGTTCAACAGCTGCTGCAAGGGAAGTAATCTGCAAATTGACAAAAGATTCTGTTTCAAATTTCATACAAGAACTGAGATTTACAATAATCGGAAGCTGACAGATGACGAACACTTAAACTCTTCACTGTTTCCATGATCAGAAATTGACCTGATGTTGCGTCATAAACCCTGATACTGAACAGATAAGAAAACTGGGTTGATATTAGGATTGTTAGCGGCGTCCAAATGAGATGTGTGTGTGTGTATATATGTAGCAGCAGCAATACTACAGATGATATCAGATATCAATATTGGTCCAAACTGTCATATTGGTGCATCCTATAATTTCATTAATTTAATATTGTGTTTTATTTTAAAGTGGAAAGAACGTGACATATAGTAGTAAAATGTTGGTACTAGCCCATAAATTGTTGCAGAAACTATTGTGATAAATGACAATATTTTTGTTTTGAGACCATCTTCAAGCAATAAATGCAATATACTGCAAATGCGCCCACTCAAAAACAAAAAACAACAAAAAACAAGTTTTGTACAGAATATTGCACACTGGAACTGGAAGACATTTTAAATATCCAAAACAAAATGCAACAACCAAAAATGTTAAATAAAAAGGAAATTAAAACCAAAGGTCATCATATTATTTAATCTCATGTTAACTCTATTTACTAGTTAGTTGATATCTGAAGCCAATACTGGATTTCATTTAGAAGAATCCAACAAGTGCACGCCACACTTTCCAGAGTTTTTTTTATTTATAAGCAATATGGATAAAATACATTTAGTTATTTAATGTAATAAAAGTGAATGCATATAGTATGAATTGTTTTCTGACAGTTGTTCGCATCTTTGGAGATTTTAGACTTTCCAAAACATCTCAGTCATTTAGGTTTTCCAAATATTAACTCATTGTAAACTTTCTCTATCTTTATCCGTCTCATTCAGCAGATAAAATGTTTGTAATTCCAACAGGTGACAGTTTGGAGTCTCACCTAAAAACCCGACAAAAGTGACCTGGTAGCCGTGTTTGCTGAGGGACAGAGCGTGATACTGCATCCGAGGACTGCGTCCGATGTCCCCCAGCACCAGGACGCAGACCCGCCGGTCCGAAGCGGCGTCCCGCTGCCGCAGCCTCCGCCAACACATCGACAGGGTCCCGGCTGCCACAGCCAGGCAGACAGCCGGACAGGTGACACCGGAGCCCGCCACACAACACGAAACAAAGACCGCAAAAACGGCAGAAAACACGGAAAGTAGCGCCACGGTGGAACCGCACGGCGCCATGTTCGCTCGAGTCAGGAAGTATTTAAAGGGGGCGGGGCTCGAGCTTTAAAGAGACCGCACCAATCAGAAATACCAAAATAAAAGCCGTAAAAGAAGATAATTTAGCTACATATTTACTTCATTTGTTTTCTGGACAACAGGATGTTTTAAAAACATTGCTATATTTTGAGTATTCTTTATGACGTCATACTATTATTAGTAAAATATTGAACTTCATTTGTTAATATCGTTCACATCTCAAAGTTAGTTTTTCTCCAATAAAAATTACTAAATATGTCACTTTTATTTTTGACAGAGTAGTGGTGGCTGCAACTTCTGCTACTTTTGTTGTTTACTTATATTAGAAACTGATTTTGGTGCGTTAAAGATGACCTAATTATTATACATTTAACTTCTGGTATTTATAAAAAGGCCATAAACATATTTAGAACGAGGTTGACTGATGTCACATCCACCATCTGACATCAATGACACTTTTCACTTTATAAACTTTACATTCAGTCCACCTATCTGAAATTATGTTCATCGCATTGATTCCTGCAGCAGCGTCTTCACAGGTCTGTCCAACAAATCAATCCTCCAGCTGCAGCTGATCCAGAATGCTGCTGCTGGAGTTCTCACTAAAACCAGGAAGATAGAGCACATAACACCACTTTTAAAGTCCCTCCACTGGCTCCCTGTAGCTCAAAGAATAGACTTTAAAATACTGTTGTTAGTTTATAAATCACTGAACGGCTTAGCACCACAATACATTAACGATCTGCTGTTGTTGTATCAACCTTCCAGACCTCTCAGGTTCTGGTTCTGGTTCTGCTCTGCATCCCCAGAACCAGAACCAAACGAGGAGAAGCAGCTTTCAGTTTCTATCCACCACAAATTTGGAACAAACTTCCAGAAAACTGTAAAATAGCTGAAACACTGAGTTCCTTTAAATCTCGACTAAAAACCCACCTGATTCTATTCGAAACGTAATAAATTACGAATTTAATGATGGAACTTGACTTAATGTCGTGTTTTATTGGTGATTCTATGTTGCATGACTTTGTGTTGCTATTAATAGTTATTTGATGTAAAGCACTTTAGATGCCTCGCTGCTGAAATGTGCTATACAAATAAAATCTGATTTGATTTGTTTTGATCAGCACATAAATCATACACTTTGCATATGATTTTCAAAACAAAGTAAAATGGTTTTTTTCAAGGCCAACTGACCTGAGGATATTTGAACGAAGTTTATTAGACTCTGTTTAACTTCAATGGTTTAATGTAAGACAAGATTTAACTCTTTCTTGTCACATAAGTTATAAATAAATACAATATTTCTATTTTAAAGTTTGTATATACTCGGGTCATTTTTGATGAGTTGCTCATCAAATCAAATTGCTGAATCAATCAAGAAACTACAACGCCTACAAAACCTTCAGGCGGCAGAGGTCACGTGTTTCCGGTGGTTATTTGCCCCCCCAGGAAACTGGGACATCGCATCCACATGTAAATCCTATTAATAGTTTAATTATTTCCTAAATTGAATGTTGACATTTCTGGGAATATCTTCATTGTCTTTTTGGTCTTAAATTTGTTTCTTTTGTGTGTTTTAAGTTTAAAGCCGCAGAAAAAACTAAAGTTTATCTTTAATTATGAGTTGGGAAGTTGAGTCTGAACATTGTGACCATATGTGAAGGTCCGGCTGACGTCACCGCTGACCCACCCCCTGTTAGAGGACACCAGACCATCTGTCCTCCTGGTTATTGTCTCACCGTCTGTCCCGGAGCCTGCAGGCTGCAGAGGAACATGCGGACTGCGGCGCTCCGACCGGCCGCGACGCTGGTTCTGTTCGGCGCAGCGCTGTGCGCCAGTCGGGCCGAGGTGATCGATGACTTGCTGGGCAGCCTCTCCCGCGGGGTGTCCTTCCTGGAGCGGCAGCATGAGCACATCAACCTGGACGGGGCGGTGGGCTTCGTCATGCTGCAGGGTAGGTCTGCAGGAGCGCAGCTGCTGTTTACTAGATAAACCTGCAGCTTCAGGGGGAAAATATGCATAAAAATGCAATTATGCATGTTTTAACCTTTAGACTATTAAAATCTTAATTCATGAAGCAGAAATTCCCTTCATGTTTTGCCAAAGAAAATTATAAAAACGATCATTGTTTTTGTCTTTTGTGTATTTTCACAAGATTTGATTTTGTTAAAAAATCTTTAGGTTTATTTTAATCACTGCAGATACAAAATCCCTAAATCTGCACAAGAATCACTTAAAATCAGAATTCTAATTAAATATTTAAATGATCTTTTTCGGATATATTCTTGTATAGCAGTAAACACAACAAATGAGATAACAACATGTTATTCTATTATTTGGATAATTATTTGAATAATAATGTAAGTGATTCATTTAATATCTCCAGTTGCAACCATGAAGGTTTTAAGCCATAAGAAAATACATTTATTTACAAAGTGACTATATAGGGTGTGCTGGACAGGCCAAAAGCACCTCATGGATCAAATTACGAAATTAATTAATCAATAAATAAAAATAAATATCTCCACCTAATGTGGCATATTTTTCATATGTAAATAATATTTGGTTCCTTGCAGATTTCTTCTGTTTTTCTATCTTATTTATTTATTTATGTATTTATTTGTCAGAGTTAAATATTTGAGGTTATTCAATATCATACCAAGATCACCTGAGTAAACCAAATTAATATTATATTATTGCAGGAGTGGTCATAAAAACTCTCTGACCATCCCAGAGTTTCCAGTCCAAACATCTCCCTGTGAAACCTGGGATTTATTCTGTTTGTTCCAGCCGAGCTGAAGGAAGCGGTCCGGACCTGGCCGCACACGGACCCGGTCAGCTGGGCTCAGAGGACCGCCGCCGTTGCTCTGCTCAGCCGCCTCGATCAAAGCCTGGACAAGGCTGTCGCCGCCCTGAGGCTCAACGACCCCAAATACTACAGAGGTCAGCAAAACAACAATAAAATAAATGTTACTTTTCTATAATTCTTCCTCCTTTGAGTTCATCACAGTAAGAATGTTTAATCAGTAATCAGTCACTTCCTGTTTCCCTGGGGTGTGAATATGACGTGACACAAACCCATTTTTATTAGAGAACATTTCATCCAGTCAGTTAGATGTGTGTGACGTTTTTTGGGGAAAGAAAGCAGGAAACTCATAATTCTGTTAACTGCTTTTCACCCATGCTAAACAATCACGCCCATATTTTTTCTCATTAGGTTATAAATATAACTACTAGGCTCAGGATCAGGCCTCTCCGAACTTTTCTTTGAGGTTCCAGAACCCATTTTTGTCAGGGAGACGTCTCTCCACTGGCTTTCTTTCCTTCAAGGTGTAGAAATGCTAAAAACCGCTATCTTCCTTGGATAGTTACGTTGTTTCTTTAGGCGAGAAAACAGAACAAAAACACCGACTATCTTCATTTGGATCGTTACGTTGTTTCTTTAGGCGAGAAAACAGAACAAAAACACCGACTATCTTCGCCTTAGATAGTTCACTTTAGTTCAGCAGCAGTCGGAGCCTGTCCCAGCAGATATGAAGAAAAAAACCAACAAAAAACAAAACAAAGAAAACAACAAGCCCAATTGAAAGAGTCCTCACCCGATAAATATATTGAGGTTCTTATGGATCCGGTCGGTCGGCAGTCGCAGGGACGAGACCTCGGACTCCCCCCGTTCAATTTGGAGGTGGACTGAAGACAAACTCCTCAGATTGGCCAACTCATCCGACGTCTCGTCGCCCTCGACCTGTCCAACTCGCCGGATCCTGTTTGTGATGCCAAACTGTTGTGGAAATTTTCCTTTAACAAAGAGTGAGGGAAAACTGTTTCAAGAACCAGAGGAAGAATATGTTCTTAATCAGTATTTATTCGAAGGCTCTACAGCGTTCAAAGTCTCTGCTCACCGATCGCAGTCAGGAGAAAGAGCCTCGATCAGAACACAGCTTTCAGTTTTATAGGGAGAGTTTCATCCATTCACATAGTTTGATAATCTACTCGGTTACAGAACAGACAGCAGACACCAAGAACAAGTTTTCTTTCACTAGGAGCCATGAGAGATAAAGGAATAATTCAGTGGCTTCATTGTAATGTTAAGGCCAGAGAAACTAAACTCCTTCAGAAGTCTTCTTCTTGATCTCATGCATCACACAAGAATCATAATAAATTCTGCTATGCATAGATTCAGCTAATTATCATAGCAACCTTCAAATTTTACCACTACATGTGTAAAAACACTCCTCTGTCCTACTATCTCAAATGCTTGGGTTGCTAGGTAACAGGTTGGTTTTTGCTGGGGTTGCTAGGTAACAGGGAGGGCTTTTGCTGGGGTTGCTAGGTAACAGGCTGAGCTTTTGCTGGGGTTGCTAGGTAACAGGTTGGTTTTTGCTGGGGTTGCTAGGTAACAGGTTGGGCTTTTGCTGGGGTTGCTAGGTAACAGGTTGGGCTTTTGCTGGGGTTGCTAGGTAACAGGTTGGTTTTTGCTGGGGTTGCTAGGTAACAGGTTGGGCTTTTGCTGGGGTTGCTAGGTAACAGGTTGGTTTTTGCTGGGGTTGCTAGGTAACAGGTTGGGCTTTTGCTGGGGTTGCTAGGTAACAGGCAGTACCTGCTGATTTATGACGTTTCATTCTGAAGGTTTCTGAAACGGCTCATTTTCTAGACTCCAAAATTATTGATTTATTCCCAAAACTGTCTGAGTGTTTTTTTAAGTGTTTGGTCTGTTTTTCAGAAGCAGTAGAAACCCAGACTGAGTAGAAAAATAATACATACTCTTTAACAAAACCATCCTTCCCATCTGAACTGACGCTCAGTTGGGAGCGTCAGTTTAAATATCAAAGCTTTGACTAGGTGGATATTTGAAAACAAGCTGATGAAAATGTTTTGCCACCAAGTAAAACAAATTTAAGACATTATTCTGAAAAGAGTTGGCTGTCACTCACAGATGCTCACATCGTTTCTCTGCAGAGTTTGAGCCGCTGCTGACTTGGACGTTTTGGATGATTCCTCAGGAGTGGCGCTCTACGGATCCCAGCCTGGTTTATCCCTCAACTTTGACCTCTGAGTGTTACGACGAGCAGCTGAGCGATAAGTGCCTGACGCTGCTGCTGGGGACCTGGTACGACCAAAATGCTGTAGATACGTTTGAAGGTTTTATAATCTGGGAGATAAATGTTAACTATGTAGTTTGGAGTCAATCTTAATCTGTTTGTGTGTTTGTGGTTGAACAGGAAGATGAACGGGACGCCCTGCATCGTCACCAAGCCCTGCCGGGACACCATGACCCGCTTCGGTTGCCCACATTACTCCCTGTCCCACCAGCTCCTCTACTTTATGATTGGCCGAATGGTAAAAGCATCTACAGTCATTCACAAAACTATAAATTTAAGTCTAATTGATCTCTCATAAAAGTGTGTACACAGTGAATTCCAGCAGTCCAACCACGGAGCCCTGAGGGACTCCACTTCCATCTGAAACCTACAAACCTTCTTCATTGTTGTAACTGGTTTGTATTTTCATCAGAGAGGTTGCAACAACTTGTTGAAAGGTGACACCCGAGCGTCCCGAGCCAACATGACCGAACAAAACTACCAAGACATTTTCTGCTCCAACATGATGAAGGCTAACCAGGACATCGTTGCTAACGGTTTAACCGAACAAACGGTCGACATCTTCATTGAAAACAGTGAGCATCAAGAAACATTTTGTCCAATTATGATTATATTTTCTACTTTATCTACACTACGCTCCCTCCACACATCCACAATCTGGTGGATCTGTTTAATATTATAGTGCATAGTAATCTAATTTAAAGTTTGCATAAAATACCTTGAATAAATAACAAATTAAAACTTCGCTCCTCTTTTATTTTTTTTGACAGTCCTGATTTGTGGGTTAGCTGGTTTTTCCGACTTCCATAAAACCGACTGGCTGCAGCACATCCTCAGGCTGCAAGACGACGAAGTCGGTTGTTTTGGGAGGGACAGTGAGTATCTGCCGCCACGTCCCAAAAAACAGCTGGTTACATTTTCACAATAAGCAACAAATCAATTAATCATGATAAACATGATAAACTAAAACCAGCTCAATAATTTCCATTTGCATAATTTATTGTTTCGCTTTTTCTACCAATAGTATAATAGGATAGTAAAAGTCTTCAGTTTGGTGCTTTGGTCTCAACAAGCCTTTTTTTTAAAGACAGTTTTGTTTGCAGAGACTTCATAATTCATTATATTTTTTGTTGTTTCTGTTGTTTTGTTTATTTATTTGGGATTTTTAAATGTGTTCCAGTGTAAATGTCAAATAAAATTGAAAATGTATTGATCTTTGAGAAAATGTTCTTATGCCATTACCACTAAATTACTTGAAAATGGTCTCAAAACAACAATATAATCAAGATATCTTCTGGGACAATTTATATTGTATCGTATTTATTGTTATTGTGACAGGGATAGTTACATTTAAGCTTCAAATATTTTTGTCACACGCGAATGATAGAAACATAATAAATCTTGTTCTGATATCTGTTTAAGGAGATAAATATATATATCCTCTGCTTTGTCTGGTTTAGTTGGTGCAGCTTAAACAGGAACTAATTGTTAAAAATATGGTTTCAGTGTGATTTTAAATCAGAAATGAAATGCTCAGTATAATCTGCATAGACTGATTACAGTAACAGTTACTTTGTAACCAAGTTTAAAGACGAAATATCACTTAAAACAAATGTGATATCTTGTGTTGCTTTTATAATAGTTTCTGAATGATTAAAGTAAGAATCATTCAGAACTGCCTTTCTGTAAACAAGCTTTTTTTATTACTGTATGCACTTTGTTTAGTGGTTTCATTTTACCCATCATCATCTGTCAGCATGTTAAAAATCTGAGAGCTGTTTCCATGTTTGTTTCCCCAGAAAGCTTCGTCTCGCAGATTATTGGAGATGAGCTGCTGGAGCAGCTGCAGCCTCACCGGAGAGTAAAACGGAGGGAGAAAATACTTCCTGGTCAGTTTGTTTGCTTCCCTGATAAAAACCCAGTGCAGAGAATCAAATAGCAGCAAATTATCGGCATTTACACCCAAATATTCAGTCATTTTACAACGTCTAGTTTAACTTCAATCATTTATTTCAGAGATTGTGGTCATGGAAATTTGGAAATAAGATTAAAAAAAAAGTTCATGCTAACATGTTAAGGTCGACACAAGCCGCGTGTTTAGCATGTAGCAGCTAACGCTAATGTCAGCGTCCAGAGTTCACATTTCTAAAGAAGCTCCATGAATGATCAGGGCTTCCTGAAACTCTGGAAATCTAATTTTTAATTTCTTCTCAATCACTAATATAAAACACAAGTTAAAATAATTTATTAAAATGTTATTTGCATTCTGATTGGCTGCCACTCAATTTCCTCAGGCTGCTTTGCTCGTGAAGCTAGCATAGCATGGCCAACTAAAACCAGAAGATATGAGGCAGCATTTGTGCTAAACGAATAATTATGAAAGTATTAATTATTCAGTAGAGAATAAAGGTAAGGAAAACATTCTAGAAGCTGTAGAAGTTTATTTACATATTTAGTAGTATTGTAGGTTTGCAAAGTCCCTGCCCAGAAGCTAATGCTGTTTGGGGGGATTAGCATGGCAACGTTTGTGAACCTCCGACCTAAATAAGATTAAAAACAACAAATATTTTTATGTTTGAGCTCATATTTCTATTTATTCAATAATTTAGCAGCAGAAAAAGCTTTTGAATTGAAAATATTGCCTGTTTGTTTTTATTAAATCAGTCAAAATGTGATTCAAAAATACATAGTCAGTGTCCCATCACTAATTGAGCTCTGATACATGAAGGCCAGATGTGTTGATGAATTATCCTGCTGTTGTGATGTGGTTTGTGTTTCCAGACGGTTGCTCCAGTCACATGACGGCGGTGGCGGTGGGAGCTCTGGGAGGATACCTGAACTTTCACCTGACAGAGCAGGACATAACGAAGAGGCCGCTGTCCTGAACAGACTGTCCACAACACCTGTTGTATCAACACATTTGTTGATGTTTAAAAAAATGCTGGAAGTTTGTGTTTTAATCCTCTTGGTAAAACTGGATTAAGTTCAGCTAATGTAAAAGCACACACACACACATTTCTTCACTGTAAGTATACAAACTATTTGTGTCTGTGACTGATTTAAGTTCATATGACAAATAATCCTGATTGTTACTAAATTTCTGCATCAACTCGTCCCTGATGCCAAGTTTCACCCATTTTATTCACGTCGCTTTGAATTATTGCTAAACAAGTTTTCTGACTCCAGAAAACATTTTCTGTTTTTACAGGCAGAAAATGTTGTTAAATGTTGTGTTTTATGGAGCTAAGCAGTAAAAATCTGCAGGAATTTTCTCCAACATGAAACTAACTTCAATTAAAAACCTCCAGGCATCTGCATTTGAAAAGTGTATTTTATTTATTT
Source organism: Xiphophorus hellerii (assembly GCF_003331165.1). Taxonomy (NCBI): domain Eukaryota; kingdom Metazoa; phylum Chordata; class Actinopteri; order Cyprinodontiformes; family Poeciliidae; genus Xiphophorus; species Xiphophorus hellerii. Next base: position 1,369,507 of record NC_045687.1, read on the forward strand.
TATTATCATAAATATCTGTTTATTCTTTATAAATTATATTATTTGTCCGAGTATAAAACTAGAAAACACTTCAGGAAACTGAAGCTGACAGATCGTCGCTGTTTGCAGGAAGTAGAGCTGAAGTTTCATTTGTTCCAGCCGGTGACCTCGTAGAATAGCGCCTTGAGCAGCCGCGCCTCGTACGTCACCGTGTTTTTCCCGATGTGGACGTGGATCTCCTCCAGCGGCTGCTCGATGATGGCCGGCACCCCCTTCCCATAAACTGCAGGGAGACGGGGAGGAAATGAGGAGGAAACGGGGAGGAAACGGGGAAAACAGGGAGGAAGGGAGGAAAAGGGAGGAAACGAGGAAAAGGGGAGGAAACGGTTGCGAATCAGTGCTTCCTGCTTCCGTGGTTCTCAAATGATAATCTCATTTATGAAAAACAGAATCAATCCAAACCAACTTTTTATTGTTTATGAATCTAAATGGTTCTATGGAAGCAAGGCAGCAGCAGACCATCACACTCCCACCACCGTGCATTATTGGAGATATTATAATCTGCTTCTGAAATGTTTTTTTTTTTTTAAGTTCACTTTTGTCTCATCTGTCTTGGGGATTATTAAGATGTTTTTGGTAAAGTTTAGACGAGTTTCATGTTCTTTTGGGTCAGCAGTGGTTCTGGTCTTGTAAATCTCTCATGGAGGCCATTTTTAACATGACCTTTGACATTAATTGAGGCAGCGATGCCTGCAGAGTCTAAGGCAGGGGTCTCAAACTCCAGGCCTCGAGGGCCGCAGTCCTGCAGTTTTTAGATGTGCCACAGGTACAAAACACTGGAATGAAACAACTTAATGACCTCCTCCTTGTGTAGATCAGTTTTCCAGAGCCTTAATGACCTAATTATTCTGTTCAGGTGTGGAGCAGCAGAGGCTCATCTAAAGGTTGCAGGACTGCGGCCCTCAAGGACTGGAGTTTGAGACCCCTGGTCTAAGGGTTAATTCCCACCAGTCCTGTTTAGTTCGTTTTAAACCAACTCCAGTCCGTTTGTCCAGCAATCCGGTTCATTTGGGGAATGCTAACCAAACAAAAAAGTAAACTCTGCCAGCGTGTGTATCTCTCGGTGTGTAGCCCCAGGTGTGTATCTGTTGTTGTGTATCCGTTGTTGTGTAACCGCGGCTCACCCTCGCAGTGCTCCAGGAACTGAACGCACTCGTTAACCACGGCGTCCCGCAGCATGACCATGTGTTTGGACATGTTCTCCAGCAGAGAGAGGAAACAACGCTTGGCGTAGAACCATGTGTCTGTCCCGAGCTAAACACACACACACACACACACACACACAGAAATTAACTAATTGTTTCAAACATTTTGTAATTAAACTCTTTAAAAATAAGCATCTGTTTGAAGTGAAGCCAGTTTTCCTGTTTGACTTCACATTCCTGAGTTGATTGTGTTTCCAGCTGCAGCTTAGCGGACTCAGCTGCAAACAGAATCTGGACCGGATCAAAGATCCCAACCAGAACCGCCGAGTCCTGCAGAGCCGCTCACTTAAGCTGGAAAACAACCGGACCTGCAGAAGTTTTTATTGTATTTAGAGGCAGAGCAGGAATCTGATCAACATCTAAACACACAGTTACATTGACTTTAATGTTTTATCTTACTTGAAAATATTTTAGAAGTTGACAGATTTTTAATAATAATTTTAAGCAAATAGTCATTTTTGATTTGAGGTTTTTGTCGCATATTTATGTAGCCTGGTTGGAAGAAAATATCTGTTACCGTTGGAAACAGCGGATAAAGTGCGTTTCTATCCACATATCCGCTTTGCACATGATCAGTGAAGCACATATTTGAGTTTCTGCACATTAATCTAATTTGTCCTGATTTTGTTTCCTTTGAACTTCAAAACTGAGCTGCAAACGTCGATGACGAGGAGAAACTAGCCAACTGTGTAAATGTTGGAGAATCCACAGCCCAGCACTGCTTCAGCCGCGCTCTGGATGTTCTTTGATGTAGGTTTAATGTTGTAATCTTGGCACTACCGCCCCCTGCAGTGCAGTTGGCTGAGTTCATCAGGAAACGACAGATTAAAATGATGAACCTTCTTGTTGTAAGGCTCCAGGCTCTTTATGACTCGAGAGACGCCGAAGTCGTAGTTCCCTTTGGCGCAGTACAACGTCCTGAAAAACGGTTCAGAAAACGAGTTTAAAAGCCTCATTCAGCAGAAATGACCAGCAGTTTTACGCTGGGTATTCACTAATCTTTTAAATTATCTTTAATAACTCAGAATATTCCTGCTACGTCATAAAGTCCGCCACACTGACCCGATGACCAAGTTGACGATGCAGAGGTGGAAAACCTTTTTGTCTGGATCATCGTAGGAGATCTGCTCCTCCTCCTTCTCAATCTTCCTCATCAGCTCTTCAGCCTGGAAAACAACGATAAAATGGAAAAAGTGAGCCGATCAATGCATTAGCAAAAAAAAAAACCTTTAATGTCATGGCTTCTCACCATGCTGGTTATTTTACTACGCCATTGATTAATGATTATTAATTATTATTGACGTTCAGCTGTCAGCAATTCACTGTGATTGGCTGCTTGTATAAAAGTGTTTTTATCTGGAGAAACAAGCAGACAGAGCAGAGCGTTGTCCTTTTCACAGAGAACATCTCTCCTTCCTGTCCATCTGTCATCCTGATGACCTTTAACCTCACAAAAAAATATAAATATGAAGGAGTAGATCGTCACCTCTTCGTTCTGGCTGGTCATGATGTAGGAGACACACAGGTTGGCCAGAACCACAGCGCTCACGTTCAGGATCTACAGCACACACACACACACACACACACACACCCACACACACACACACACACACACCCACACACACACACACACACGATTCATCAGCAGCAGCTTGTTTGGAACCAACAAAATGCAGGAAAACTGTTAAAGGACTCAGCTAGCTAATTTAGTTTGGAGCTAAATATTTGCTTATTTAATAAATATTTAGTAAGAACTTATTTCACCCACTAAACTTTTAGTGGGTGAAATAAATATCTGGCTCCAAGCTAAATATTTTGTTTGCTAACTAAATAATTAGTTTAAAATGGTACATTTATACATTAATAAATAACACGGTGAAAATGTGACTTTTGAAAAGTCTCATTCCTTTCCTGTTATTGGAGGATAAATAACCCAAATTAATTATTGCTGTCAATTTTTGATTGTGAACTTTACCAACGGCGCCGCAAACCTTCTGGACCTGCATGCCTGAACACGACTGGAAGATAAACGGCTAAAAAAAACAGATGAAAAATCTGAATTTGTGTCTAATTAGTTTCTCCTGATGCGGCGGATCTGAAACGACCCAAGAAGAAACCACAGCAAGCAAAACTCAGAGGAGGAAACACTGCAGAGGAGTGGTTTGGATTTTACCGAAGGTTTGCATTTGCAGGGACACTCCTGAATGCTGCAGTGCTCCACCTGGACAGAAAGGCAGGCTGTCATCGCCCCCCAGCGCTACAGCCCCCCGCCTACCCGCCGTTGCCATGGTAACTCACAGAGTCGTAGTGCTTCTTGACGATGGGCTCGTAGAAGCTGATGGCCTCCTTGTACTTGTTCTGCATGAAGAGGACGTGAGCCACGTTCAGCTTCCAGGTGTCGTCGTCGTTGCAGAACTCCACTGACTTTCGGAAAATCTTCTCCACCATCTGGAAGTTCTCGCGGTTCCAGTAGATCTTCGCCTGGGCCATCAGAACCACGACGTACCTGAGAGAACAACCAAAATAATTCACATTTCACTGAAAACAGCAGAAAACAAACAAATTTACTGCTTTTCATCAGTTAAACATGAGCTGCTGTGTTGATGTTAGACTTAGAAATGTGTGATTATAGTTATTACACTGCAAACACAAAATATTACCAGGTAATTTTGGTCCAGTTTCTAGTGTAAATATCTTAGTGCACTTGAAATAAGACTAAACTAACTTATAAATAGATTTTCAGCAAGATATCTGAGCTTGTTTTAATTAAAGAGTTCTTTGATATTGATGAAAAATTTAGTTGTTCTATTGGCAGATTATTTCACTTATAACACGGAAAAATGTCTCGATCTAAGTGAAATAATCTGCTAATGGGAATATCAAAGAATTACCAACTTAAAACAAGCTCCTATATCTTAGTTGTATCTCAGTTTTGTCTTATTTCAAACAAACAAAGATATTTGCACTAAAGCTGGTAATATTTTGTGTTTCTGCAGTGTATCTGGTGGTGTACTGTAGCAGTGAGTGTACTCACTTCTCCTGCATCAGGTCGTACTCCTGCAGCATTTTGCTCTGGGCCTCGTCGTCTCGAGTGTGTCTGGTGTCCTGAACCTGAGCAAGGACCAAATTCAGACCGAGTTAAACTCTTTTCTAATTTTATTTTGTTGCTTCTTTACCCTTCCTTACACCAGTCATTAAGATAAAAACAAAAATAATCTCTTTTTAATATCTGATTAGATATTATTGGATCACAGAAGTTCTCCATCCAATCAGACTGAGTTTGAGATGTTTTACAAAGACTACAGAGTCTCAGTCTGGATATGTGCAGAAAACCCATCAAAGATCTACAGATGCTTCTACAATAAGAGCTGCTTCAACATTAGTCAGCCCCTCCAGTTTTTTTTAATCCTTAATTGCGGAAATTAACGCAAAATCAACAGAAACCCACATTTTTCCACGCAAATGCATAATTGTGAAAGTTTTTTTGAAAATCTTCCACAAAAATGTCCAAACTACCAGGTTTAAGTGATGCTTGGTGCCTCACTTAAGGATTTCTGACTTCTACTCTGCTACCTCAGGTTTCTGATAGTCTGTAATTATATGACTTTATTCTCATAAAATTATAACTATTCTGGTATTATTACAACCTTTTTCTCATATTTTAACAACTTTATTCTGTTGTTATGACTTTAATCTTGTATTATTACAACTGTTTTATTGTAATATTCTGACTTTATTCTGGTATAATTTCTCATATATTAATTTTATTCTCATGATGTGAATTTTCATCGGACAACTTTATTCTGATATTATGACTTTAATCTTTTATTATAACAACTTTATTCTGGTATTATTATGACGTATTCTCGTAGCATTATGAGGTTATTCTTATAATTTCATGATTTTTTTCTTATCTTGTCTCTTACATTCTGTTGTAGGATTTAGAAATAATCAGAGGAAAAATCAACAACCTGCTTTGCCAGTTTGCGAAGTTGCTCTGTTAGTTTGCTGTTCATCTCTTCAAACTTTCTAAAGGCCTGAAAGAGAATCAGAAGGAAAGACGCAGCTGAACACCAAAACTTAACGTTAAGATGCTTCCAGGGTTTTTATTCTCTGAAATAATGCAGTAAATGGTCTTGCCGTACCTCCTCTGGTGCCGTCTGGCAGGTCAGTAACGCGTCCAGGAACTCGTACATGTACTGGAAGCGTAAAGAGAGTCGGTCAGCGTTCGGTGGAAAACATGAGACTCCTGCAGAAACATAGGAAACTCACCGGAGAGAGGAACTTGTAGGTGAGGTGAGCGTTTTCTGCCAGGACGTCGGCCGCCAGGTCGAAGTACTGCGAAGGAAATCCAGCAGAGGCGTTAATCCTGATTAATGAAACGACAACGTCTCCCTGCTGACAATTCACAACATGAACACAAAGAATCGGGCTGCAGAGAAAACCCGACGCTCACAGGACATGAACAGATTCACTCAGCTATGAACAGATTCACTGAGCTATGAACAGATTCACTCAGCTATGAACAGATTCACTCAGCTATGAATAGATTTTTAAATAAACCATTTATTGCCTAAAATGAAATAATATTTCTTTACTGAACAATTGATCATTTGTAGCAAAGGATGAATCTGCAGGTAAAAAAACATTTCTAATTTCATCAAGCTCAGCTTTTTCTACTGGACTGAACATCAACAGAATGTAGGGCTGTAAATCTATGCAGCCATATAAATTTTGCTTTACAGGAAATTTAAAAATATGCATATACTTTTATTTTTTCTTTTACAGAACAAGGTAAAAATGCCACTTGAAGAGTTCTGGGTAGGACAGATTTACAGATAAAGGTGTTTTTTTATGATCTTAAAAGCAGTTTTAGTTTAATTACTGCTCTGACTGTTGATTTTTCAGCAAATTGAGTTTGAAGAGTTTGCTTACTTCAGGTAATAACTGATTAGTAAATTAGTTGATAACTATTTTAATAATCATTTCATCATTGACAAAAAGAAACAACTCATATGAACATATTGCACAGGAGTGAAGTGTGTGATGGTGGAAAGTTAAAAGGAAAACAATAAGGTAAAAATATCACAAAAAAGACAAAAATAGAAAAATTAATCTTATCTTTAGATTTATTTAGTTCACTTTTAGACTTGTTTTCAGAGACGAATACTCCCCTGCATATGAGGAAAATTACTCAATTTATTCCAATTCTTAACAAATCCTTCCAAAGCAACTCATAATTGCTTTGTTTTTACCAGCTGTTAATATTATTTTTGTCAAATATTTGTCTTCCAAATTAACTTTAGACAAAGTTCCTCTCAGAGACAGTGAGTAAAAACTACATGCTGACCAATAACTAAATGATTATTGCATGTTTCACTTTTTCAATCCAGCTGAAATAAATTCACGTGCCTCTTCCAGGCTGACAGAGCTGACCGTAGCAAGGCAGACGTTTTGTTCCTGGTTGTTTCTGTACCTCGTGTTTGCAGTAGAGCAGCAGCAGGTTTCCGAACGTGACCCGGGGGAAGGACGGCTGCTGCAGCAGAAACGCCATCTTCTCAAATCCCTCTGAAGGCTTCAGCTCCATGTTCACCAGAGCCTGGTTGTGCAGCGTCACGGGGTCCAGCTCCTGCAGAATAACAGAAAATAAACATGCATGTGTCACAAATCACTTTTATTTTGCTTATTCATAAAGTTTTTGTTGCTTTAATTCACAGAAATCAGACAACAAACAGGGGGAAGACGTGCACTACTCCAAAATCCTATTTTGTTTTATGAAATGTTTGTTTTCTATTGAGAAAACATCTCTGTTTACTAATACAAAGACAAAACAAAGAACACAGAATGTGAAATAAAGTATTCCAATAAACGCATTGGTACCAAAACCAATAAAAACATTATGATAAATTAAAAACTTTTAATAACATGCATTTGTCTTTACAGCTTTTTTATTTGCATTACTGGAAATCTTGGATAAATATAGTTAAATTTTACTAGCCAAAACGGTAAAAAAGGCTAAAAATGACGAAAATTTACATTTGTGGTTATAAAATGTTCTAAATATAATAATTTTGATTAATTACCTTCTTTTTGAATTTGTATTCTTTCCATGAAAACTATATTTTCATATCTTAGTGAAGATTTGGTATCTACATTACAAATTATAAACTTATTCCAGACAATTCCAGAATAAAATGGTAAAATAAAATTTACCATTAAGATCTATTGCTTTAATATATTTCACCATGTGTTGATTAGCAGAATAAATTCTGAATAACAGTTTAGATTAGATATCTTTAATTTCGCTGATGTTATTATAATGTAATTTATTTAATTTCCCTTTGGGATCAATAAAGTATTTTTGAGTTGAATTTTAATTAAGACATTTTTCCTGTCGCTATCCAACACTACCACCAGGGGGCAGCATTGGCCAGTCATTTCTCAGCATTAGCATCTGGTGAAGCGAAGGAGAGTAAATTTATCTCAACAACAGCCTGGTATGAAGATATAATGATCATTCCTGCCATGTTCTGATGCCGAGCTGCTGAGAAAAGAGTCCAGGCAGCTTCAATTTAAACCTGAACCCGGTGACCTGAGGAGGAGACGGTGATGAAGGGCGATGAAGGTTACCTCCTCTGACCTCGGCGGCATGTCAGTCAGCGCCTCCTGAGCTGCTTTCCCTGCAGGAACCAACAAAGAACCCAAAAATGTTACTCAAGTAAGAGTGACAAGTAGTCATTCAAGAAATTACTCAAGACAGAATAAAAAAGTATTTGGTAAAAAGTCGACTCAAGAACTGAGTAACCGATCAAATGTCAATCATTTAATGTTTAAAAACTACATTACCAGACGGACCAAAATATAAAGTTAAGTGTAAATTTTGGTAATTTAAAAATCAAAATGACAATAATTCTTATAAATAACCAAAAAATAACAAAATCAGACCAAATAAAATTGTTTTTCAAAATAAATGTATAAACCTTTAACAAAAACTGCAGGTGTATGTCTGATGAATCTTTTTGTTAAAACATGTTTATTTTTCCTTCAGTGGGTAGAAAATCCAGAAATTTTACTCAAGTAAGAGTAGAGATACTTCATAATAAAATTACTCAAGTAAACATAAAAAGTATAGTGTAGTAAAAATACTCCTGAAAGTAATTTATTTCTAAAAAGTGACTCAAGTAAATGTAACTAGTTACTACCCAACTCTGCCAACAAGAAAGAGAACACAGAGAACATCAGAGCGTCGGACTCTAGAAAACTTCTGCCCCAAATTTTCACAGCAAAGATGAACCGAACCCTGAAACTTGTTCTCAGTTTGACCTTTGCAACTATTCCTGAAACGGAAATAAAGACATGAGAAGGAAAGAGAAGCAAAGTCCTGCAGCCGTTTGATGTGGGATTCACGTCTCCTCTGATCACCGTTCTCTAAGCTTTGCTCTGATAATGTGTCAGAGAGGATTCTAGTTCAGGATAAAAACAGGATTTAAGAGTTTTGTTTCCCCAGATAAATTCTGTCTTTGTTTTGTTTTTTCGTCTTTCTCTCTCTGGAAGAGACATTAAAGACGAACACGCAGCTGCATGAGCAGAACTCTGGAAAATACTCTCTGTTGGTGATTCTGTCAATAATCAGTAACGATTAATTTGATTAATAGTTTCAGCCCTGTGGATAACAGCTCTGTCGAGTATCCTGGCATAAACCCAAACTGTTTTGGGTGAAAATTCTTATAAGGAAAATGAGAAAGCTGCTCCACTTCTGACTTTTTAATGACTTCAGATATATATCCTTCTTTCAGCCAGCTGACCAATAGTGTGTAGCAACTAGTGGGGGAGGAGCAGCGTTACACTCCAGACAACCAAAAAAAAGCTCAGGTGGTTCAGGTATTCCTCTGTTAAAAGCTCTTTAAACCTGTTCAGTCCTTCCTGGTCTTTATGAACCAGAGGTTCTTCTCACCGTTCTTCATCTGATATTCAATGGCTGCTTTGAGGTTGAAGGCTTCGATCAGAGCCGACTGATGCAGGACCAGAGTGTTTCCCACGCTGTGAACGTCAAAGCCTTCCGTTTTCACCCCGACGTCCAGCTCTGCCGCACAAACAAATCACAAACGAGTCACGAGCTGAAGAGGTTTACAGAGAAAAGCAGAAAGTAATTCACCTGGATGTTCTCTCATTCCTCGGTCTATGATCTCTGTGATGTATTTGACAGCCTGCGGATAGTTCTTCATGCTGTAGTAGGTCAGGGCGATGTTGTAGGACAACGCTGGCACAAAAAACACATGAACAAAGAAAAACAGGAGATTTATGGTCATTATGAACGGACTTCTGCAGACAGAGGTCCATTTTTTGTGTGGTCGTTCAAACTACTACATAAATGCAAACGCACTCAGACTTCTGTGTGAACGCTTTACGACCCCAAAGCGACCCGGATGTGCAGAAGAAGAACGCTGACATCACTCAGCAGCGCTCTGTTTAGAGCAGTAAAAATGGCCGCCACCGTCTATGGATCAATTTAAAGTGACAGAAGCCGATTTTAACGTCACAAAATCATAACAAGACTAAGGAAACTGATAAAAATAAAGCCCAGCTAACGGCATCGACCTTCAGTGGAGCATCGACTTCTATGGAGAAATCTGATTGGATGTGGAGTCAGAGCTCAGAGTGGTGCGTTCACTGGCTGCTTTCATTAGTTCATTACTATCATTTTCATCCACTGTTTATGTTCAGATTTACCATCTGGATTCTCCTGATGCAGAAATATGACGCATGTCTCCCATCAGTGACGTGAAAGTCGGGTAAAATGCAACATGATAAGACGCTTTGAAAACGATCAGATTCGATTTAGTTCCACATTTTTAAGTGGAACAGATTGGATATTTTTGTGGCTGAAAAAGTCGGATTTGGGTCGCATTCGCTGAATTAACCTAACAAAGTTTGTTTTGGAGACCAATCAGATCCTGTGAATGACAAAAGTGACAATAAAAAGTAAAGAAAACCACAGAGATAAACAGGTTTCCTGCTTCCTGTGTGTTTGGCTGATCACCTGGGACATATCCCAACATCTGCATGGCTGTCATGAACTTCTTGCTGGCCTCCTCATACTTGCCGTCCTGATAGAGCAAGCAGCCCATGTTGTAGACGTAGTCCGGGTCGTCCTGCGGCAGCTGCTGCAGGAGCAACTATCAGCACAAAAAGACAGAGAGAGTCAGCGGAGAGAAAATCACTGAACAAAATGGCTGCTGATGGGAACGAGCTTCACCTTGGCACCAGAATAATCCTCCTCACAAAATTTGATACATGCCTGGAGCTTCACCATCTGGGATAGAAACAACAGGAATCAGAAACAGAAACAAATATAATGAAAAAACAGATAAAGTATAAATTAAAAAATATTTCAATTTATTAGAGCTGTTTTTATGGAGACCTTGGTGTCTGATTGGCTGCTTCTAACAGCAAGTCAACAACTTATTCCAGATTTGTAAATAATGAGTTTGATGGGTGAAGGTTAGACACTGTAAATTAATCCATGGTATGCTTCAGCACAGGAACATTAAATAATTTATTAAATCACAAAATAATTAGGTCTAGTTGTTTTTTTTATGAAATCACAACACATTTAATTATTTCTGTATTTATTTCCTGCTTTAAAAAAATTTATTACACATTTAAATCAATATTTTATAAGTTATGTATTTATTGTCTGCAACAAACCGACAGCCTGTGCAGGGTGACCCGCCTCTCGCCCGAAACGATGGATGGATGGATGGATGGATGGATGGATGGATGGATGGATATGTATTTATTGTAACTTGGCAGCCTTAATTTTCCATACTTCACTCATGAAACACAGAATAAATATTACAAAAATATGTCTTTTTCACTGTACTTTTTCCTCAATATTAAGGAATTATTGACTGAACACAAGCTCCTGTTTCTTGCTGTAATGTTACTTGTGAGATAGTTTTGCTTTATTTCAAATTTACTAAGAAACTAGACCAAAATTACTGAGAAAATATTTTTATTTTTGCAATTTTATTGTTAAATTACTGAATAAATAGTCATATAAGCTCAGCAACAAAGATATTGATTGTTTTTAATCTGTTATTTAGGTCATTTAACCATTTAGTGCTTTTATAACCTCTGATCATTCATGGAACTTCACTGAAAAGGACAGACATAAAGACACTTTCTATATTTTGGCAGGAAAACTTGAACACAATACTCTGGATGCTCTTCTTATCTCTTCTTTTATTACCGTTCTTAAAAATATTCTGTTTTTGTCTAAAGTCTCCGCCAGCAGCTCAGAGCTTTGCCTCGATTAAGCATCAGGATCGGATCAAACATGTGGCACCTTGGTGTGGCTGCTGGGGTTGTCCAGAACAAACGAGGCCTTGGTGGCCTCAGAGTAAGCTCCGGCTTTGTACAGCGACTGGGCGTAGTACAGCTTGTACTCCTCCACCTCCGGGTGCAGCTGGGTGAGCTGCTCGTAGCACTCTGCGGCGCTGCTGAAGTCCTGGATGTGGTAGTAGCAGAACCCCAGCAGGGACAGCGCCGCTCTGGACTGAGACACACAAACACACGGAGATACTTTTAACTTAAAAACAACAGAATGTAGGTTAAATAATCCTAAAACCCTGGATTAAGTTTTAGTTATTGGCACTGACTGGCAGACAGAAACTCACAGCTGGGTTATATTTGATCCAAATCAGAATTTCTTACATCACAGTAAAAATGTTAGGAACAAAGTGTTTTATCCTCTAAGTAATATTCCCAGAGTGTGACCCAGTTCCAATCCAGAGATACGTAAAATGTACAATCTGCCAAACTGATGAGTGTAATGTTTTGCTTTCTGCCCTCCTAAGAAGAGATTAGCTGCAGTTATTATAAAACTCAGCTGCAGAAACACTGAGCAGCTCCAGTCTGATCGGCCTTCAGGTCTGCTGTTGAAGTGAAAACTAAAACTAATTTTGAGGCGTCTTTTACTTTATTTAACCCACACCTTCGGATCCAACAACCTCTCCAAGGGTGAAACTTTTTCACTTCCAATACGATAAAACACCGATATTGCAGTTTTGAGCATTGACCAATACAAACATTAACCCGACATCAGCCCAGATAATTCATAGTTACTATTATGAGTTATTACTTATTTTGTAGTGTGGAATATTAGGAAAAGCTTGATCAAATGATACATAGAGATGATCTATTGGTTATTTTTGGATTAACTAATTAATAATTAGATAGCAAAAGGTTCTTCATAGTAGATTTTATTTTATTTTATAATTTTTTACAGAATTTCAACCATGTGAAGCTAAAACTTAACTGCCACTGGATAGAACAGATTAACAGACAAGAGTTTTTAATTTTAAATGCAATTTATTAAAAAATGATTAGGTTTATTTGATAGTGACAGGCACATGATAACATAAACAAACTGAATAAAACAGCGATTATAGACTTTAAATTAACAGTATAGTGGCTCAGTTTGCTTTTTCATCCCTGGATATTATGTTGGCAGCTTCTTTGGATCCCTCAGCCACTTACCTTGGTGTGTTTCTGAAGTTGGCCGTTAAGTATGTGAATTGCCTCCACATATTGTCCGTCTTTAATCTAAAACAGATCAAATAAGCAGAGATGTAATATCTATCAACACACTTTAACAAACTATTAAATTAATGAAAGAAAAACATCTTGTATTTGAACATACGGTGGGACATATTTATTTCAAATATGTATGCCGAATTACAGAGATGATAGTTATGATTGAAAAAAGCGTAACTACGTTGTGTTTCCCTTTTCAGTTACGGACGTACACTAAATTTAGAACAAATCTAAGCGGAGTTTGGCCTGGCTTTATCATTACTAATGTAGCCGTTGACCTGAGAAACTAAGTTCTATCCAAACAACGAGCTTCTCACCAGTGTGTAGATGGTCGCCGTGTACTCCCCATCTTTAATCGCTGTCATGGCTCCCAGAAAGAAGCTTTTTAGCAACACAAACTGCTCGTTTTTCTCCGTAAACTGTAGCTGTTTATCATAGCATGTATGCTAGCTCCTATAACGGAGACGAGACGGAATGCATAGGAGCTGTTACCTAGCAACGACGTAGACCGGAAAGAGGAGAGTTGGCAGGCGTCTTCGGCAACTAATAAAGTAAAATGATTTGTTTTGTTTGGTTTGTAAAGGATATTAAACTGCGTATTGTTTTACTCCTTCATAGTCCAGTGCTGCAGCATATTGAGAATGTATTTTTCTAGATTTTATTCATAAATTTGAGTAGGCGGGCCTAACACTGCTACAGAAAAAGTGATTGGTTTACAGTTAAACTGCTGTGCAGATTAACCAATCAGGTGCTACGTTCTTTTTCAACGGCCATAGCGACGGTGTAAGGTTTTTTTTTAGGATGGGTTGTAGCAGTGGAAAGGTAAAATAATTGTTTACTGAAATAATAAAATATATTTTAATACAGAAGTTTAAGTTTTAAATAATTATTTACTCATTTTTTCACTTGTATATTTAACAAGTTCCAGACAAACTCAGCTGTTAATAAACCTGTTTTTATTCATACAATTTTCATTTCTATTAAGTGTCAGTTACATAACGTGCAATGTGAATAAGACAATTCATTTGAGCACATTTATTTTATTTAAACAAATACAAACCAGAGATAAAGTGAATATTAATGCAAATTAACTTGCTAATTGCTAATTACGCAAAAAAGCTATTAGCAAAATATGTTTTCACATTTTATCGATTAAAAACTAAAGGGAAAGATTTATTCAGATACAAACTACAAAACAAGAAACTAAACAGTTTATAACAGCAACTGTCATTGTGTTGGATGTCCAAAGATACCAAAGAGAACAAATACATTTTTTCTCTTACTAAAATAATAAAATATAACATTATATCAAAGAATAACAAAGATACAATACCTTCTTTCTTTGATATTTCTTTCTATATTCTGCTCAGTTTTCTCCCGTCATACTATTGTTGTTGTTGTTGCCAGTTTTTGTAATTTTCTGAGTTTTTCAACTTTTTAATATTAAGTAAATAATTCCTTAATATTAATGAAAAACTACTAGATCAATCGACAGATTGTTGCACTTATAACAGGGGGAAAATGTCTTGTTATAAATGAAATTATCTGCCTAAGGAACTAATACTTTTTCACTAATATTAAAAAGTAATTGACTTAAAACAAGCTCCTATATCTTGCTGAAAAGTTACTTGAAAGTTAGTTCTGTCTTACTTAAAGTGTACTAAGATTGTTGAAATAGGAACTAGATAAAAAATACTTGGTCAGATTTTGTGTTTTGCAGTGTTGGAGGAAATGCCTGGTCCTCCAGTTTCAGCAGCAGCTCTGATTCATGTTCAAAATGAAGCAAAAAGTTTTTCCTAACCCAGCTGCCTGTTATTTCCATTTCTCGCTGCTTAATGAAAGAGATTCTGCCTGTTTCAATCCTTCAACAACAGCACAAGAACAGACTGGTGAGCTTCACAAAAATGATCTCATGAGTTAATTATGTACGACTTGACTTCATCCAGAGGTTTAAAGTAAAGAACACACACACACACGCACACACACACCCACACATACACACTCACACAAATATAAAACAAACCAAGGTGCTGGAGGTTTGCCTTCGACCCAAACCACACTGCTGACCACTGGGCCTCCATAATGATGGGGGAACGGGTACATGCCTTGTGAATGTGCTTGAAAGTGAGAGTTTACATTTCTCTCTCTCTCTGTGTGTGTGTGTGTGTGTGTGTTGCGTATGCATGCATGTCTGCAAGCTGCAGGGATGTGTGTGTTTCTGCTGCCTGTCTTTTTCCAGCTCTTTCTGCATTCTGATCACTGAGTTCAGTTAGAGCGAACTGGAAGCCTCAGTGAAGAGGAGCTGCAGAACAAAAGGTACTGATCAATAATTTTAATATTTTACAGACGTTTGACTCAGAAAAACCATTAAAGGGGAACTGAACAACCATTTTATTGCTGCATTTAGACCTTAAAGTGAACCAGGATAGTTATTCTTTATTTTATATTTAAAATTTGTTTGGTGGAGACGAAGATTTTAACCTCAAATAATTTGTGTAACTCTTTGTTCCTTATGCTGCTTATTTACAGATAATGTCAATATTTGAGGATTTGTTAATGAACTGAATTTGTTCCACACTTGTTCTTGTTGCAACCAAAAACTTTTGATGTATTTTATTGGGATTTAAAGTGACATGCAAAGAAAACACACAAATTTACCAAGTATTTTTGCTCCAGTTTCTAATTCAAATATCTTAGTACACTTGAAATAAGACAAAAGTGACTTAACACTAGTTTCATTAGTAACATGGGGAAAATGTTGAAAGTGAAATAATGAAGTATTTATAAGAAGACGCATTCATACTGTGCCTTTTGGTCATCTTTGTTCTTGACCTTTGGCCTGTTGGTGTTATCATAGTGAACAGGGATTTTAATAAAGTTTGCAACACAGAGGAACAAAAAACTGGATCTTTACACACAGCAGAAGATCTGAGACATATTTACGCTTGGGGGGAGGAGATTACTGGAAGAGCTGAGGGACTGGATGAATTCGATGTTAGAAATAAACTGGGAAAAAAAATTCAAACAATCGTGTTGTAAAATGTTTTGGTAAAGAACAGTAAAATATTTAACAGAAAATAAATGAATCATAAGATTATACAGATTCCAATGTATGGCAACCAGTTTTGCATTGAAATGCCTTTTTTAAAACTAGGAGGAATAGCTTTTATTTTGAAACAGGAAATGGAACTGCAACGTGTTTTGTTCTGTTTAAATGTTCCTCTGATTTAGTTGAACTGTTAATCTTTGCCTTTACCTTTTTAAATTGTCAGAAAATAACAAAATGAACAAAATAATAATCATTATTATTTTAGTTTTGTTTATCATTTGTTTTTTCTCCTCCATCTCTTTTCTCTCTTCTTCATGGTCCTTTACTGCCTGTATTGATATTACATTAATAAATTCAGCTGTGCAACAGAAGAAAAAATTATTTTTTAAGAGCAAATCTGTTACTGACACTGCATGGCAACCCGACCCACCGTGTTTTCCAAATGGAAACCGATAGATAAAAATGTTTGTGAAGGAGTGAGGATGCTATAAAGTGGGAAATGATACACTTTCAGACTAAAAACAAGAAATTTCCTATTAGAAGATTTTTTCAGAGTTTTTTTTGCACATTTCCTATAAATATCTGTCTTATATTCATTCTACCTTTAGAGACTGAAGGAAGATTTTCATGTTATTATCCTCAGAAATGTGTTTAACTTCAGTCTTTTGCAGCTTTCACTTCTCAACACATGAGCTTTATTTAGTCTGCTGCTGCTTCTGTGTATTATTGTTGGCACATCTTGAATAAATCCTGACATGAAGGTGCAGTTTTTCCCCAACATGCCTCTGCAGCTCCTTTCTGAAATTTCCAATCAGTTCAGGTTTGTGCATCAGCTCTCCGACTCCAGAGGCTGGGAGTTTTTCAGCCCTGGGGCTTTTGCCTCTTTCTAACCTCTGAAAGCCTCTGAAGTGTATAGAACAAGGAATTAAATTTCTTTTCTTTGGATTTGTAGCCACACAGACTCTTTCAAGCAGAGAAAATCCCTGCAGACACCTGATTGAAGCAGTTTGGTACAAAACTCAGCTTTTAAAAGCTGCATTAATTCAAGAAAACAAAGCAGGAAACAAACTGATGGTTGCAGCTGTGGACTGATGATGATGATGGTGCATGTCAAAACATCAAAGGTTTGATTTAGTCAGATTAAACTGCTGCTCTGCCTCCATTAAAATGTTTCTTCCTGGAATCAGAACAATCAGGTCCATCTAGAAGTGAAATGTGTCAAAGACATCAATCTGAGCTCAACACCTTTAAACTAAACAGGAACAAACCAAATGTCTTCTGGAGAAATGTTTTATAGTTAAAAACACTGCTCCAGTTGTCAACCATTGCAGTGACAGCATCATGCTGTGGGACAACAATCATCCCAGTGCAAACTGGTTTTAGACAGGAAACAGCAGGCGAACGCTTCTGAATTAACCTTTGACCTCAGCGTTGTTTAAAAGGTGTGGATGCTAAGCTCAGATGAGTTTTACCAACCGGTGTTGAAGCCGTCAGAAACAGGATGAAATCTCGTCTCTCTCTCCAGGCGCCGACCTCATAATGACCTTCAAACTGAGCGCGCTGCTGCTGGTTCTGGCCGCCATGGCGGTTCTGGTGGCGGCCCAGAGGCGACGCCCAACGACCAAAACCAACGATGAATGGAACTACAGAGACGGAGGTGAGCGGCTTCAGATTACTGTCTGACTCTACCAAAACAAACACTGATTTTCCCCAATAAACACTGTAAAAACACAAAATCTTACCAAGTATTTCTGGTCTAGTTTACTGCAAACACCTTATTACACTTGAAATAAGACAAAAGTAATTTAAAAGTAACTTTTAGCAAGAAATAAGAGCTTAATAATATTAATATATTTTCCAATTGTTTTAAGATATTTGCTATAGAAACAAGACAAAAATACTTCAAAAAATTTTGTGTTTTTGCAGTGTACATTTATTTTACGTTATCTTTGACATAAGCCTGAAGGGTGGTAGAATAGCTACAAATTTTACTTTTTAGAAGTAAAAAGTATTTGATAAAAAGGATACTAATTACATCTGAATAATATTTTTAACAAAATATAAAATAATTAACAATTTAAATATAAAGTTAGGTGCAAATTCTGGTATTTTAAAGATTCAATTTGAAACAAGAATACAAATAAATTGCATAAATACAAAATAACACATTTTAAACAGAAAAAACACTTTTACAAATAAATAGCTGGTAAATATGAAGCTTATATTTACCATATATATATATATATAAAGTAACATTAAAACAACAAAGCTTTTGCACAAACAAGAGGTCTCACTCTTACATAAACTGACCATGTCTGGAGTATTTTTGGCTGAAACAAACATTATTTACTGAATTTACTCGCAGATATCCAGAAATTATACTGAAGTAATATTAGTGATGCTGTATATAATATTACTTATATAAAAGTAAAACATATGGTGCGGTAAAATTAGAAGTAAATAAAGTAGAAGTAAATATAACTAGCATTTTAATAACATTACTTGCTTGTGGTAGAAAATGTCTCTAAATGCCTGAAAAATACAAAATATATCCTGTTAAAAAGCTATAAAAATATTTAACCAGATTAATAACCATTCATGGTTTTTTGTATTTCCTGTCTCAGCGGAGCGGGTCAGCATGCGGGGCGTGGCCAACCTGACCCAGGTTCTGGACGACTGGCGGTTCGACATCCTGACCCAGATGAAGGGTCTCCTGCAGAACGACCATCAGTCTCTGCTGCCCGACTACGGCAGGTAGGAGGCCGGGCACAGGTGTTAGCTCTTAACCTCCAATATGCAACTTTTATAATAAAAAAAATAATAAAAATGTTTTTTTTACACATTTATTTAAACAGAACTGTGGATAATATGTGAAAAAAATCGAGCTGCTATCTGCAGATATGCTTCCACCCATGTTCACAACTGATGAAGTAAAACATCTTTGAAAAACAAACACAAACATCCAACTGTTTTCTACTGAACCACTAAACTGGAAAACATATTTTAATCTTTTCTATAAAAGTATTGGCCTGATATCAAGGATTTATCCAGGTTTCTGCTTTTATATTTAGATTTTGAACATGCAAAAAGTTCAATAAAGTAAAAAAATAACAGAGAAAACCAGAAGATCTGACAATTTCTGACTCAAATGAGGAGTATTTATGCTTGGGAGAGAGATTACAGGAAGAAACAAAATTAAGGTAATTATTAAATTATGACATTATCGTCTTCTTATTCCTTTCATTATTTTTGTTTAGTTTGTAATTATTGTTGTGGTTTCGAGTTCTCTTTTGTTTTTTATCAGGGGACAAAAACCCAAATGTTGAGCTGAACAGAGAGGGAGTCCAGCTGTCCTTAAATTAAACACTCAGGATCAAATCGGGGAAACATATTTTAAATTTATGTGAGAAAATATTGGCCTTATGTTGAGTTTTTGTTCTTGTCTGTATTTTTTAAGAGCAGACTTAAATAAACCAGCGAAGTCGCTGAGCGACGCCGCAGGAATTTGGTTTCTCTTGTGGTTGAAAGTGAAGTTTTCATTTTTTTCCTGCAGCCGATGTCGTCATAAAGAGCAGCAAATCAAACTGTGACTTAAACGTCAAAGCAGAAGCGAGCAGGAGTTTTCCATGGGGAGTCCTGCTGCTTCTGAGACGTCAGTTCGGTCCAAAAATAAGACTTTTAAACACCGGAGAACTCATTTCAACGTTATGAGAGTTTCTTTCTTTTCTTCTCCCACACCAATAATTCTGGAAGCTGGTCTAAGCCAGACTAAGGAAATAAAAAATGTACTTGTAAGAACATTTCATTTGGTGGTTGGGTTGTTGCTACAGCATATCAGAGGGACACAGGAAAATATTCACAGAGTCCATAAACACTCGCATGTAACAGCAATTTACCGTGACTAAGCAACCTAACATGTGCGGTCCAAGACTTTAGGGAAAATAAATGATCAAACCGCACACATCCGCAGAAAGAACCAATAATCTGTGAGCCGCCTGCTGCACAAAACAAAATAAACATCTTCAGCAATGTGCTTAAATAACAGTGAATATCCCCTAAAATACACAAATCTCCATAAAAAAATCTGACAAATGGAAAAACTGAAAAAAAATTACAACAATGAGCACAAACTACTTGAGCATGTTTGATTTTAATGTATAATTTTAAAGCAAAAAGTCTTTTAATACACCCAAAAACCTCCATCGTGTTTTATTATGATTTTATCAAGTAGACCAACATTTTGAAGCAGTGTGATGGAAAATGACAATAAGGTCACATCTGAAACGTTCAAGATTCCCAACAGTTTTTACTCATAAAAATCTGAAAAGTGTGGTGTACTTCTGTTTTCAGCTCCTCTGAGTCAGTGGAAACGCCGCTATTAAACGGTTTTGTTCATGTAAAATTACTTCAAAAGACTCGCTTTCTAAAACCTACGAGCTTTTTTGTGTATCTGCTTGACGGTTTTGATTATGTCATTTGAGAAGATGTAATGTTTATTGCTAGTTTTCTATGTTTTTCTGACGTAAATCACTTTGGACTGCCTGGCTGCTGATGTGCGCAGCATAAATAAACCTGACTGGAGTAAAAATCTCTTTCCTGCCTCAGGATCAACCCGCTGTCTGAGGCCTTAGACGACCTCTACAAGGAGTTCAACGCCCTGAAGGAGCGCCTCGGCGACCTGACAGAGAAGTTCACTGCCATAGAAAGCTTCATCGATGAAGTGAAGGCCAGTCGAGCCGGTAACACCGCAGCGGGTCCGGCTCCAGCTCCGGGTCCGGGTCCAGTCCAACGGCAGGGGGCACGGAGGGTGTTAAGGAAGAAAACCACCACATCAACCTCCACCTCAACTTAAACCGCTCTGACTTCTCCTTCCTTCCAGCTTCAGTATCAGCAGATTAACCCACACTTCCTCACTCCCAAGGCATTAAACTCTGAGCAGCTCCTGCAGAATGACTTTGTCATCTTCACACTTTGAAACCGGAGAAAAATCCGTCAAAATGGCCGCCAGGCAGACCTGGACAGAGAACCCAAAAACTGAAGTAACAGTAGAACTACGTCAACATGTTTTTACTCGAGTAAAAGTAAAAAGTACAACTTAGCAAAAATACTCCCAAAAGTAGATTTTTCAATTTGAGTAAATGTAAATAGTTACTACCGAACTCTGCTGTTCGATTAGATGCCCAATTTTTCCGTCAGAAAGCTGACGGTGTATTTTACACCCTGGTTGATAAAATCGTCTCTCACTTTTTAGAGAATGAAACCTTTAACTGCTTGTTATTGTGGAAGTTTCTGGACAGTTTGACCATCAACTGTCAAAACAGGAAGTGAAGCTTCATTTAATGGCTACACTGCAAAAACACAAAATCATACCAAGTATTTTTGTTTAGTTTCTGGTGCAAATATCTTAGTACACCTGAAATAAGAAAATTAACTCATGAGTAACTTTTCAGCAAATATCGGAGCTTGTTTTGAGTCAATTATTTCTTAAAATTGAGGAAAAAGGTTGAGTTCCACTGGCAGATTATTTTACTTATAACGTGGGAAAAATATCTTGTTATAAGAGAATTTATCTAACAATGGCATTTTTTTTTATCAGTATTAATGAATCGTTTAATTAAAACAAGCTCCTGTATCTTGCTGAAAAGTTACTTGTAAGGTAATTTTATCCAATCTCAAGTGTACTAAGATATTTGCACCAGAAACTCGACCAAAATGACTTGATAAGATTTTGAGTTTTTGCAGTGTAAAATCTTCCTGCAGGATTTAAATTTTACCCTCGAGATCTCGTCTTAAAGGCATTCATTTATGTAATTTTACTACAAAAGCTACTTAGGAAAGGGTAAAGTATTTTTTTTAGCTTTTCTTTCAGATTATTAGTCAAATAAATCCATGAATCTGTTTCAGAAAGCAAAACATTTTAAGTATCTCAGCTGTTTTGTCTGTTAGCTCAGTTAGCTAACGCCTTTGTTTGGGACCTGAAAGTTGAAACTTCTCCAGGCTTTCAGACAGCATGCGATGCCTTGGGAGTGATTACAAAGCACAATTTTATCTTGTTTTTTCAGAAGCCTGTTCTGTCTCATTTATTATTAACAAAAAATTAAACCAGAAGAACAGATGAGAAACCTAATTGGCCACGAGCTTTAAAAGCTGTCAGCATGGCTTTTATTCCTGTATCCTTACTAAATAATATCCATGTTTCCCTTTTTACGGTTTACTAATTAATGCAGCCAGAGGACACAAAAACACAAGTACTTACTTGTTCAAAACAACCTGAATAAAAAAAACTTTATAAGGTGAAATGATCACATGCTGGGCTGCAGTGATGTTTATTAAATACAGAAAAAGTAAAAGCTTTCTCTGCTTAATATAACCTGAGACTGAATCAAAAGCAGCAAGATGAGGGAAGAATCATAAAAAGTGATGCTATGCATAATAAACTGCACAGAGAAAGCAAGTTCATCTCTGAATCTGAGTATTTACATGAAGCTCTTTCAGATTTCCAGGCTTCTGAAATGTTCTTGAGATCTGCGCCTCGTCTCTGTTCTTCCATTGTAACCAAATAAACTCGTTTGTTGCATTCATCCGTAAGTTCAGTCGCTTCTTTGATCTGAAACGTGGAGAACTGCAGCGGCGCTAATCACGTCCGTGTGTTTGAACGTGATGCAGAAAAACCTGGAGGAGAAACTTTGATCCTGAGACGTTTGAGGAACCTCAAACCGGTTCATGTGAGACGTTCATCTGCTGCAGGAAGGACGGAGTCAGCAGCGATTAACAGGGACAAAACAAAACACATTCTGTTTGTAACATTTAGCAAAAACAGAACCGGGTCTCAGAGCCGTGACCCAAATTACAAGAACAAAATGGATAATCCAGAAAATGTAACACAGAGTTTATAATCTGCAGCTGCTGCACACAGAGAGGAAGACGAGCAGCTTCATCATTAAATATTAAATATTTCATCTTAAACCTTTGCTGTGGGACAACAATCATCCCAATACAAACTGGTTTTAGACTGGAAACAGCAGGCTAACGCTACTGAATTAACCTTTGACCTCAGTGTTGTTTAAAAAGTGTGGATGCTAATCCATCGTTAAAGATCAAAAGTAGAAGAAAAGAGGAAAAGAAAATAAAGATGCGACGTGATGCGATTTGAGATTCGGAAAACACAGCTTTTATTTTGGTAGTCCACTTCTGCTTATTGGCTAATAAATTAGCATACCAGCTAAATTTAACTCTGATCTATGTATTTAGTTTGAAGCTAAGTCTCTAGCTTACTAACATAATATTTAGTTAAGGACTAAATATTTAGCTTTCTAAGCAAATGTTAGTTAAGTTACATATTTAGTTTGCTGAGTAAATGCTTACTTTGAAGCTAAATATTTACTTGCCAAATAAAAAATTAATTTCATATTTATGACTAACATACATGACCTAGTCCATGTTTTCAGTTCTGGTCTCTTCTGGGATCAAGTTTGATGCTGCTGGTTTTTATGAAGCACAATCCCAGAACGTCCCAGTCAAAGTCCAGACCTAAATCTAATTGGGAATCTTCAACTCCTGATTTTCAAACACTCTGAATCTAATCCATTATGATTTGTTTTTCTGTCATTTCTCAGTTACGTTGCTTTGTGTCTCGCTGTGATCACGGCGCAGTTAGAGGTGTGAATACTTTTGACGGTAAATTCAGAGCTTTCTGTCTGCTGAGGAAATATTGCCTCTTTTTGCCTGTCATGTTCTTTTCCACAGAGCGGACTGGAAATCGATGCAGTTTAAATGACCTCAGAGGTAAAACGGCTCATAAACGGTGGGAGGAAGCAGGAATATTAAATCTGAGCTTGACTTGTCAGCTTTCCTCACAGCAGGATTTAATCTGACACTGTTTTTCCTCAGAGAGCATTTCTCCATTAAATTAGGTGAGATCTTGTCTCTTGGTTTTTCTTTATTGTATCTCTTGAGGATTTCTTCTTTATCAGAAACTCGTCCTGTAATCCTTCTGTGAGAAGCAAAGTGACAGAGTCCAGCCAGTTCACGAATGAGACATCTGCAGAAAACGGTAACAAGCGAGTTCCTCCTTCAGGTTTTACATTTTTGGGCTGGAAATGTTTTACCAATTATTTCCCTGCAAACAGTCAGCGAGTTCAGATTCATTCTGAAACTTTCTGAAATATTCATTTACAAAAGGAGATTAAATAGAAGGTAATTTCCACGTAGTTTCCAAGAAACGCCTGGAAAATTCTGGAAAGTTCCTGATAAATTCCCAGAAATGTTTGGGAACTGCCTGGTATGTTTCATGAAAAGTTTAGAAAGTACCAGTACCAGACGATTCCCAGGAAAGTTGTGGGTAAAATCCATGACAGCACGCTAAGAACTTGATAAGTTACATAAAAATATCAGGAAAGTACCCGGGTAAGTTCTGGAAAGCATCTCACAAGTTATTTGAAAGTTCCAGAATGCACTCGGTAAAATCCACTAAAGTTCTAGGAAACACTTGGGATTTCCAGTTTGGGGAGTTCTGGGAAGTACCAGGATAAATTCACGAAAACATTTGGAAACTCCCTGGTAAGTCCCAGGAACAGTTTAGAAAGTGCCAGAAAATTTCCAGGACAGTTTTCCATAAATGTCAGGATAGAGCCTGAAGTGCCTGCTAAGATTTTTGGAAGTTTCAGGAAACCTTCTGGTATGTTCTGAAAAGTACCTAGCAAATTTTATGAAAGTTTTAAGAAAGTATCTAGTAATTTCTCAGACCTGGGACGTTTCATGTAAGTTTCAGTAAAGCAAATGGTGTTCTAAAAACTTCCTGGTAAATTCCCAAAACAATTTGGAAACTATCTGGTAAGCTCACTAAGCATTTCAGAAAGTACCGATACTAGAAGGTTTTCAGGAGGGCTGTGGGTAAATTCCATAATACAGTTTAAAATACATCTTAGGGTGCAGGAAAGTTCCTCAAAAGTTTCAGGAAAGATTGAGGAAAGTACCTGGTAAATTCCACTAAAGTTCCACCTGGGAAGTTCTGGAAAGTCCCTGGCAAATCTCCAGAAAGATTTCAAAACTAAGTTTTTAAAGATTTTGGAAAGAACCAGAAAGTTTTGCATGCAAATATTTACTCTTTTATTGGTAGCAAAACCTGTTTTTATTTATTTGATGAATCTCATTACAATTAAATTTTTTTACTTTAGTGAGCAACAAAATGGCTGCCTTTAAGATTTATTTTGAAATAGAAATGTTTAATTTTTTTGTTGGTGAAATATAATTTTGTTTTACATCTGAATTCAATTCCTGTTGTTTTTCTTGTGTAATTCCTGTTTATTGAAAATGATTTAACTTAAAAGAAACAATCCATAAAGAGTCAAGCCTTAAAGGAGAGGGGCCTCGCCCACTCCAGCCCCCTCTGGATACGGCCATGCTGATTGAATAAATGGAAATCATGGTGTGTTTTCCAGGTTTAATAAAGTCTGCAGTTATTGCAGTGTTTCACTCTTCAATCAAGCAGCTCAGATCTCACATTAATCACTTATTAACAAAAATCTGTTTTGTTCAGAAACTTTCCTCTGGGATAAATCTGTCCCACCGTTTTTATGAATTATTAATAAAAAAAATATCCGTGCAGCAGCCTGGTAGGTTTCTGCTCAACATTTAATTACTTTACAGCCTGATGGATGAATATTTAGCAGAACCTGTGGTGCCTGACATGAATCTGGGTTTTTATTAGGAAAAGCAGCAGAACATGATGACAGTCAGGAGTTGATTTTATCATTTTGTGTCGCTCTTCAGGTTTCCTACAGGATTCATGTCTGACGAATCAGATGGAAGATCGTTGATTATCCATAGATTTGGCCATTTATTACCCAATGGACTCATTTATAGTTTTCTATCCAAGGTGGATTCAAGTCAAAGTTGAAAGACAAAAAAATATTCTAGAGCTGTAAATTATGTTAAGTTATTGTATTTATGCTTCCATAACATTCTGAGCTTCATGCTGGATGCCTCAGTGGGCTGCGGGAAAAAAACTGTTTTAATGTTTTTAATTTAGTTAAGGTTATATAGGCTATAACTTTGATACCAGTGTTAAAATATATTAGTTTTCTATTTAAAAACAGTTTATGCTGCAAACATGTTTTCCCATGATAAGCACTGGTGCATAAAATTAATCAGAGGCGCCTTTAAAGCATAAATAAAACAAAAAATACATGTCAGATGCAGAACTTTTAAGCTTTGCTAGCAAGAATCTGCACAGTAAATATCTACGCAGGAGAACATAAATATCTGAGCAACCTTAAACAATCCAGGGTGCAGCTAGCGCCGCCACAAACCAATCAGAATCAGCCTGGAACAGCGCTGTGCTGCATGCTAAAGGCTCCATGCAGCAGGTAGAAATACTGCATGTTCGACAGACACGAGGCGTCACAGTTTAATTACATTTAACTCTGGATTTCTGCTCATATGTCAGACGCGTGTTCGTTTTACCGCCGAGTCAGCGTTTGGAGAAAATATAAGGTTCCCAGTCCTGATTAAAACTTGGAGGTTAGCATAAACCAGATTTATGAGTGGTAATTATAAGACATCATGTCAAAAAATAAAATAAAATGCTTACAGGATTACTTCAGGTTTCACTCACAACTCAGTAAAAAAACAAAGAGACTCTGAACCAAACAAAAAAAAGAGAATGGAGCTCTTTAATTACTTTTATGTAATTAAACTAACTTTGATTTGTTTATGCTTGTTTAACATAACTTTACTAAATATTTACTAAATAAATGTAGAGTTATTCTTCTAAAGATGAGGAAGTTCGACATCGGAAGCAAGACCAGGGGACGTCAAAGTCACCTTCTGCAGCACCATCATTCCAGGGAACAGAAGATCCAGGACAATGGCAGACTGGTACTTTCTATGTGAACACACTGCTTATGTTTCTCTTCCCAGAAATTGGGGAGGACTGTGAGTGCTGGTTTTCCTCTCCAACCCAGTGACTTTCCTGAAAAAGGTCCAGGATGTTCACAGCCATGGACGCTACTGCACTAGGAGAGATGTCATGCCGAAAGCCCAACCCAAAGGTGGGGAGGCCTTACTAAAAAACTGGAGTTCCTAACAAATTAACTGCATTTTTTAAAGTTGGTTCACCTGTTCTCTTTTTTCAGTGTTTTTAAAGATTTGATAACAAAAGCAATTTTTGCAGGTTTCTTTTAGTTCTTTTCATAGAATAATTGTTTTGCAGATGCACTGAATTAGATCACAAATGCCAGTAAAATTATTTTGGAACTGGACTTTTTTCATTCCCGTAATTTTTCTACAAACATCCTATAAAAGTGCTGGTAACATTTAACCAAGTCAAGAAAGAATAAAAACTGATTTGGATGCAGCAAAGTTGGTTTTTCTGTGGATGAAAAAGTTTCACCTTTTGTTAAAGCTCAGTTAAAAAAAGATGAATACTTTACAGGAAAATAATGCTCAATAATTTTACACTGCTTACAAATTAAAACTTTCTATCTGCGCCTGAAGATCAAATTTGTATCATTTTTTAATTGTAGTTGGGGGCAAAATTAGTCCCAGACCCAAAAGTGGCCGTCGGGCCACATTTTGGACATAAAGGGAGTAACTTTACACCAAAAGACATTTTTAGACTAACAGCAGGAATCCTCCAGAAAAACACTGAAATGTCTGAGCTCAAAAAGTCCTAGACGTTCATTTTTCAATTAATTTCCCATATTTTCTAGAAAACCTGGAAAAATCTGAGCTCAAAGTAAAAAAAAACAAAAAACTTTTCAAACTTAGAAAATTTCCAAAAGTCAAAGATTTTGACTATGAGCTCAGAAAATGTCCATGTTTACCTCAGGAAACGTTTCAGATTAATCTCAAAAATGTTTTTTCTTTGCAAATGTTTGACTTTGAACTCAGAAATTTACAAGTGAAATTTATCACAAGTCTCTGAGATTTTCTTGCACATCTACAACTTTCTAGCACAAAAATTTCTATGTTTTTTTTTCTAGAAATGGATCCCTGTTGGTGTTTCTCTTTCTTCCTGTCTCTTTCACAGAAGATGAGTCGGGCAGAATAATCGGTCCGGTCCGAGTCCCAGGTGCTCGCTGCGCCTTGGCCAGCTCAGATTGTGCGTCTGCTGGCGTCGGCAGGCGGAAACAGAGGGATGTTGTTTGAAAACAGCTGCAGTCTTGGAGTGTGTTGTTAATTTGATTGCAGACTCGGCGGACGACTCGGACGCCAGGTGCAGACGGCAGATGGTGTTGCTGCTGGAGGCAGATTTCTCTGCTAAACTTTTAAACAAGTTTGCTCGCAGTCAGAGGAACGAAACAAAAACAAGCTCATAAAGCGCCGTGATGAATGTTTCGGAGAGTGTCTCAGTTAAATCAGTCCCACTCTGGAAGGAAGCCACAGAAATTCCTACTAGTCAGAATCACTAATTACATCAGCTCACAAGTACAAAAAAATCAGCAAAATGTTGTGTTTTTATTCCCTACTCAACAGTAAACTAAGCATGAACTTATTTCATTAAACAAATGGTACAACATGTTCATAGATATGTTATTAACTCATCTCTAAACACTGTATAAATCAATAATAACCATTTATTATGTGCTAATTAAGGGTGAAAAAGTGACAAAATCTACTGGCTTCTTGCCAAATAGTGAGTCAGTTCTGTTCACCATTTTATTGTAGTTGTTATACTAAACATTTCAGTTCACCCAGTAAACAGAATAAGCATTAATTTGTTAGCATACAGTCTCCTCCTCACACTTCTGATATCTAATGTGTTTGTAGGTGAATTGATAACATCTGTAAACAGATAAAGTAATACCTTTTTGTAGACACAAGACCATAAAAAAGAAACTTCAAATTGTTTCCTTATTAAATAACAGGCATATAGTTTACTTTTTATTTAGGGCACGATTAAAGAAAACTGAAAAAAGCAAAACAACAATCTATTCTCAGCCATAAAAACAAGATCTAGGTCAGGGTTCATCTGAAAAGATTTCCTGCATTCAGCCAAGTTTTAATACAGCAAATAAAAGCAGATTTGGTTGCACCAAGATGGTCCTAGTTGCCATGACAACAGAAGGAAACCAAAGAGCTCAGAAAATATGATAACTTTGTGTTGCATCAAATGTTCTTGTAAGTAGATTTAAACTTAAAGTCCTAGTTTTGTAGGAAGTCATTACATTTATTTTTGAATTGTGGTCGGGGGATTCTCAAAAATCATTCCAGGGGCCACAAATGGCCCCCGGGCCCAACTTTGACCACCATTAAAGGGAACCTATTATGATAAATTTACACTTGGCACCTTTTTGTGTTTCCATTTGGGTCTCAGCTGCTTCTAAAAACAGACCAGGCACTAAAAAAAACACCCAGCCGCTTTGTTGGCAATAAGTTTATGATTTTTGGTGTCTGGAAAATGAGCCGAGTCCAAATCTTTGACCGGCACTTTGTGGTTACCTGGCAACCCCAGCAGAGTTCTGCCCTGTCACCTAGCAACCAAAGTTGAGCTCCAGCATGTTCTGTTAGCTTATTTTACTGTTGCATAATGGCTGCTGGAAAAGACAAGTGTTTTGTTGTTGACTTACCATCCAGAAACCACTTGCTCTGTTCTAGGTTGTGCAGGAGGTTCCGGTTCTTCCTTACCTGTTCAAGGAAGTGTAACAAGTCATCTTTCCAATGAAGCACATAACTCATAATTCCTTTGACATAAACAACAGGGACCTGACATACTGAAAGCACAACCCATCGACTGCAGGACACTCAGGAGAAACGTCACAGGGCCATTAGCAGAACCTCAGGAGGTTCTGTTCATCAGCAAACATACAGCATGTCCTCTGTTTTCCTTCGGGGCGCTCGGCCCTGGACGGCGCTGCTGACATTTACCGTCGCCCCGGTGGCGGCGGGTCAAGGGCTGCTGCTCAAAACGATGACATATCGGACACAAAAGGGACAACAATGTGCAGGAGGCCGCAGTTAGCCGGACTGGCAGCTACATTTACTCTGATTCCAAACACCTGGATGCACAGAAAGGTGAAAATGTTTCCTGGTTTGTAATTAACTGTGGACCTTTTAGAAAACCCAATGGCAGAACTTCAACACGTTTTATTTATGGCTCACTGAGAGACACTTTATCAGTTCGCAAAGCACTGTATTAGCTCCACTATTTTTTGTTCAGCTCTTTAGCCTTTTTTCTGACTTACGTTAAAGGCAATTAGCTTCCCCTAAATGTATTTTTATGAATAATTTCTAAAGTTGTAATTTTCTTGGCTGTTTTGTAAAATTTCAGTTGAATAAAGTTCAGCATCTGTGTTCAAGTTTTGGTTATCAACTCTTCCAGAAGCTAGACGTTCATATTCATGCAATGTTGGCCAGAAGAACTGCTGTTTATCATTAGCGTTTCTGGGTTTGCGCTGCTAGCTTTTTAGTTAGCGATGCCCACCACTGCTAAAGCTCAAATTGAGAATCAAAATGATAAAGAGGATTTATGTGACTTTGTGCTTTAGCATTAGCTTCTGCTAAATACCAAATTGGTATAGCGTATTAGTATTAGCACAACTAATATTGATAGTTAGCATTTAGGATTAGCGCAGCTAAATTTGTTTTAATCGTTCCCACCAATGGTGTAGCTCAAACTGAAAATTAGAATGGTAAAGAAAAATTGTATTTAAGTGACTTTGTGCTTTAGCATTAGCTTCTGCTAAATACAATGCTAGTATAGTGCTTCGGAGTTAGCACAGCTAAATCTTTAGCTAGCAGTGTCCACCACTGGTGAAGCTCAAACTGTCAGAGAGGAAATCTCTCAGGAACAAAACACACGAAAATAAAATCATGATTTAAATATATTCTTATCATAAATTAAATGTGTGGTTTTAAAGATGATAGATTGGAAGCTTAACAACATTTAAAGAAATTCCTGATGAGCATTTAGTTTTTTTAACATAACTGAAGAGAGGGGGTGAAATTATTAGGGTGCCGGCGCTGACGTGGCAACGTGATTCACTTTGTGTATACGAGTAAAGTCACAAGGACAGGCAGTAATTGGCCTGCCAGGGATTCACTTTCTATGATTTAAGGTGGACAGTCGATGAGGCGCACATTCCTCTGCTGAGACACTTTGAGGAAAATAAATAACGCCGCTCCTGCTTCTGTAATAAAATCAGAGCTACATGAAGTTTATCCACGATATAAAGAACAAAAACACACTCCGCATCACACGACAAGGCAGGAAAAAATAGAAAAGCTGTTTGTATAAACGAAAACTGTAATAATAGGTTGGAAAATGTTTCACAGCTCAGCTTGGGTTACACCACCTTCTATAAATATATATAATAAATTACAGCACAGATTCCATTTCTGTTAGTTTCGCCTTGTTTTGTCAGTATTGTGTATTTTTTCTTTATTTTTGACTTGTAAGGAAAAATTAAAAACTGACTGACGAAGTTCATTGTCAGATTAAAAGTATATGCCAACTGCATTTCTGTTTAAAAAATTTGTTTTGTAATGTCCACATGTAATATAATTATAAATGTCATGTTTCATAAGTGGAAAATCATCAGTTAAAAATAAAATCTTTCAAACATCTATATAATGTGAATCTATATAATGTGACTCACAGAGATAAAGTCCCTGAAATAAATTGATCAGTTATATTCTAATATAACTCATTAAATTCTAATATTTATATCCTAATGTAACTGACAAGTCAATATATTATATGCATTTATTTATTTGGTTTTACTTTTATGTCTTGAATGAATAACACGACTCTATATGTTTTTGTATGAACTGGACATGATTTTCTGGAGGGCCATGGCCCCCACTGTTCCCCCTCTTAAGAGCGCCACTGCCTGTTAGATTATTTTCAGTCTTAGATTATTTTTATTAAACTGTAAAATATGGTACGAATAGGCTGAAAAAATATCCAGTTATTGTTGCTTCTTCCCAGCGTTTGACCGTCTTTAGTAAAATCTGAGTTTCTTTGTGGATCTTTGGACTCTTTCCTGCTGTTGTGACCAGCAGGAGCCACTTCTGTCATCTGGTGCCAAACGCAACAGATGTAAACACACCAACACACACCCACACACACACACACCTGTAATCCATGCTAACCGTACTGTAGGCTGCACACACATTTACTGGACGTATGCGTTTCCACACACAGGTTGTTAGTTCGTAGGCCAGTCACGAAGCCGGAGCAGACGGTGGAGGTTGGCAGCAGAACCGTCGGGTTCTGTGTGATTTGGACCTGAAGGCCATGAGGAGGGCAGACATGGAACAAAGTTACACAACAAAGCAAAACAAAGGACTGCACTGTTTTAATAGACATTAAAACTTTGTTTTTTATGATTTGGTTTTGTTTTTGTCAAATTAAAATATTTAAGATTCTCAAACAGAGACAGTTTAGTGGTTTAGAGCCAAAATGGAGGAATTTTCTGCCAGAATATTCAGAAATTATCTTAGAATCTTTCCTCAAAACACTTGGAAATATTTGAGCTTCAATAGTCAGAAATTTTACTGTTTCTAGACATTTCTGAGATTAATCTCAAAATTTCTGTTTTATTTGGCAGAAATTTACTCCTGTTTTATGTAGTCATGGCCCTAATTAGATCCATCGTAAATTTGGATCTAAGCAAAAGACAGAAATGAATTTAACCTCCATTTATTTCACAAATTAACTGTTAAAACTACATTTTCAGAAAGCTGAGTTAAAAGGCCCCTGCAGTCAGGAAATCAGCTAAATGTTTCCTGATGTTTTAAAGAAAAGAAAGAGAAAAGACTTTGGGGAAACCTCAGGTTTTTATGATTTTAATTACAACAAAGACAACATTCTAGACTGAAAGCCTGTGATTAGAGTTGATTTTGAGCCATAATAAATGGAATGGTGACCAACATATTTGATGTGTGTTGATGACGGCACTCATAAAAATTCAATCTTTATTACTATAAGCTGTTTTTGTGACGTATTTTTCTGTTTTTATGATGTAAAGCAATTTGAACTTCATTCACTGCAAAAACACAAAAACTTGCCAAGCAAACTGGTCCAGTTTCTGGTGCACATATCTTATTACACTTGAAATAAGAGAAATTAACTTAAAATAACTTTTAAGCAACATATAGAGGCTTGTTTTATGTAAATAATTCCTTAATATTGATGGAATAAGAGCTTGTTATTCTGACAGATAACTTATAATCTGAGAAAACTGTTAAATCTGCAGCTTTTTCCTCAATATCAACGAATAACTAAATTAAAACAAGCCTCTATATTTTGCTGAAAAGATACTTTTAAGATAGTTTGTCTTATTTCAAGTTTGCTAAGATATTTGAACTAGACTAACAATACTTGTTAAGATTTTGAGTTTTTGCAGAGTTGTTGTTGATACAAATAAACCTGGTTGACTGACTGAAAGGATTAATTATGTTTTCTATGAAAATGAAACACTTTGATGAAAGGTGATACCTGTACATGCTGAGGTAAAACCTGACAGGTGTTTTAATAAAAAACTCCACAGGGTGTGATGAGAACATCCCCAAACAAACAGAAAGTCGTCTGTTTCCTCCATAAAAGGGAAGTTAAACCTCGGCAGGTGGTCCGGGTCGCGCTCCGCCACCTGTTTCCCAGCTCAACCAGATGCTTCGCTGCGCGGCCGGGACTCCTCTCAGCCAGGAATCGGCTCCTATTTATTACCGGCCCCACGAGGTCGGAGTGGAAGTGTGAGCGCTCATCCTCGGCAGGCAGTGGGAGGTGTTTCATTACCGGCGACACGCAGCAGAGAAAAGCCGCTGAATTTCACCAGAATATCACCTTCACCAGCCAGAGAAGACGGGAGGAGCTCAGGACTGCAGCTAGGACTCCACTGAAACAGCACGGAGTTAATAAACATACACCGATTTACAGCCAAATGGATGCATCTGAATATAGTTTAATATCTTTAAATAGTTCATTTATTTCACTAATTTAAATTAAAAGCTTGTATATCATTACACAGATTGATTTATTTCTCTTAGTACTGATGATTCTGGCGTACAGCTGATTAAAATCTAAAACTTAGCACCTTAAAAATTTTTTAATCTCATTAGAGACTAATAAAAACATTGGAAAGTTGAGTGGAAGGAAAAAGTGTTGTTGAAAAAGGTGAATAGGTAACAGGGATTAGAGTAGACCTGAAGAACACAGAGTGCATTTATTTTAAACCTTACCCAGCAATTAAATAAATATATTTTTACTTTAATAGAATAATAATTAGCTACTGCAGACTGAGACTCGCTTCCTGTCATTCAGGCTAAAGAACTATTCAAAAGAATCGGATTGTTCCTGAACGCCACATCACAAATCTGAAAATCAATAGCAAAGAAGCCATGTCTTTAAAGTTTCTCTGCGCTCTGAGTTTTTCTTTTTGAATTAAACTGAACCAAGTATTTTACATGCAGACGAGCTCCGTCTAGCAGCAGGAATGTTGGGTTGTTTGTCTTTTCTTTGGCTGAGCTGCACTGAAACAAACGCCGTTGTGCTTCAGTAAAAGCTGATTCTGATTCGATTTTATTTTCATACCTAGGATGTAACTGTCCTAAAATAAATCCCTTCACAGTCCGGTCCACTGCTGCAGTTCACTGATCGGATCCGTTTGGAAGCAGCAGAGTGGAATAATTTGCTTTTCATTTTGATGTTGCTAAATTCACTGAGGAGTTTTTACACTAAGGCAGAAAATAATCAAAGAGAAAACATCAATGTTCCTCCATTAAGTTTTCCTTTTGTCCAGTCCAGCCTGGTTGAGTTATTTCAGATAGAAGTCAGAAAGTAACCGGGGTCTACCGAGGCTGATGTGGCCGTCATTAACCTACACGACCTTCACTACAGGAAGAGAGTCAGAAAAACGTTCAAACTTCAGCAAGGCACAAATTCACTGTTTCTGTGCGAAATGGCATGATGTTAAATTATTCTGAGGTCATATGTTGCATCCAATCATCAAGTTAAATTCTTGGGCCAAATTTCCTTTACTCCAATTCTGGAAAAATGTGAAATTTCTGAGTTTTAACAAGAAAGATTTGGTTATGAGCTTCAGAAATTATTCAAATCTGATCTGAAGAGATAAAATCAAACAAGACAGAATCCCCACTGTCCTTATTTATCGAACACAGATAAAACAGAAAAACTTAAGAAGTTCATCCATGAAAAACCTGAATGTCAGATCAGAGAAACAAAATGTTTAAGATTGTTTCAGTTTCTAAAGGTTCAAATTCATCATCAGTTGATTTAGATGGTGAGAAACAATGATGGTGTGTTTCATACTGTGTGTAAGATTGAGTGGAGGTCACGGTTCCAACGAACATCTATTTTCTAATTTAATTAATTTTGCGGCGAAGCGTTGCAAGGTCGCATGTAACCAAGGTGAAGCTGGAGAACGGACGCTCAGCGCCTGGCGGAGGGAGACAGAAACAGCCGTCGCTTTTTACGACAAACTCTCAGGTAAATTTGTTTTCTATGGTTGGAAAAACACAGAAAACATTTTTTGTTTCTCCAACAGGACGTGACTAATATGACAGAATATTAATGTGCTGCATGTGAAGCCGTTGTGGAGCTTGTTCGGATTTTCATTATATTTAGAAACAAAATAAAATCAAAAAGTAAAACTATTTAAAATCACGCAGGTTCGTTAAACAGTTTTAAAAAGTCAATTTTAAGAGTAAAAAAAAAAAAAGAGAAAATAACAGGCGCTCCATCTCTAAACGCATTCTGCAGAAAAGGTTCAGATGTAGCAGCTGGAGATGAGTTCAAAAATATTTTTCTTCATCTATTAAAATAATGAAATTAAGACTCTGGGATTCAGATAGCGATAGCTTCTGTGCAGTGTAAGGATTCATGGTTCCCAAAACCAACATGGGGTTTAACATTTCCCCTTTATGTCTGCAGTTCAACATAAAGGAAGGGAGAAATGGAGAAAACCCATAAAAACCCAAAAACATCTCCATGTTGTGCTTCCAGTCGGAGGAAGGAGAGTCAGGATGTGCATTTTGTTATCTGCCTTTCAGCCGCCGTCCCTCTCACTGATATAAACTTGATTCCATCTGTATTTTTCTGTTTAATAATAAAAGAGCGCTCCAGGAACAAAGTCGCATGTGACTTTCTGGATAATTTCTCTGGTTCATTTTCTCCTGCGGCTCTCCGAGCGTCCCTCCAATCTCTGCAGGAGTCAATCTCTCCCAGGCCGACCCGGTAATCAATAGACAGGCTGATGTTACTGCGGGCTGCCGGTGAGTTATTCCTCCTCGTTGATGGAGGAGAGAGAGGATGAATCTGAGCAGTGGAGCGTTGGCTCAGGATTTGATCTCAGGAGGGACAGACTGAATGATTTTCTGAGATACTTCTGTCAGGAGAAGTATGAGTGACACAACTGCATGTGTTAGAGTCAGAGGTGAAGATTTCAAGTCCTCCAACAAAACCCTGAGTGGGACTTTAATGAGTTAATTTTGATTGATT
Organism: Xiphophorus hellerii; assembly: GCF_003331165.1. Classification (NCBI taxonomy): domain Eukaryota; kingdom Metazoa; phylum Chordata; class Actinopteri; order Cyprinodontiformes; family Poeciliidae; genus Xiphophorus; species Xiphophorus hellerii. The sequence continues at coordinate 1,405,859 of NC_045687.1, forward strand.
AAATTAATGAAATAGATAGTAATGCATAAAAAAATATTAACACAATTAATTTTGTATTTTACTTAAAAAATCCAGAGGTGGAACCTTTGTTGCGCATTTCTTGTACATTTGACGCCTGTAAATTTGACGCACAAACAGCATCCGCTAACAGCAGCGATGAAAGCTTCACTGGGGGTTAATATTTGCTGTGAAGTTTGATCTGATTGGAAAAGACTATTGTCAGAGTTTGTTGTGTTTGCGTTGTGCTAAAAGGAGTAAACACATTAGTGAAATCTAAAATAGCATCTTAGTGCTAAACATGCTAACGCTAATGTCAGCGTCCACATTTCAAAAGAAGCTCCATGAATGACCAGAGCTTCCTGAAACTCTGGAAAGCTGAACTTTGTTCCAATATGATGGTTAAACCACCTAAATAACAATTTAAAAACAATAAATGTCTTTGTTGTTGAGCTCATATATCTGTTTATTCAATCATTTAAAGGTGCAGTATGTAACTTATGAAAAACATTTTTGTTGAAATCATCTTTATATTTGACAGTTTGGTATGAAACACAATCTGTGACAAAAATGTACCTCCTCTGCCTTCTCCCTGTGCTAACTGAAAACAACCAATCAGAGCCAGGAGGCGGGTCTTAGCGCTGTCAATCATCCTCTCCCTTTGCTCTCTGCTATGCTGCAGCTAGCGTAGCATGTTGTAAATGCTCAGGCTACATAGCATAGCCACAAAGGAGCAAGTACATGAGGGTGATAGACAGCGTTAAGACCCGCCTCCTGGCTGTGATTGGTTGTTACGGAGAAATTCATTTCTTCAGAAATGTAGCTCAGGGAGGAAGTGGAGGAGATTATATGTCTTATAACAAACTGTCACAACTCAGTGACAGTTTTAACAGATATGTAAAAAACATTTTCTTTAAAAAAAAGTTACGTACTGCAGCTTTAAGGGTTTTTGAATTGAAAATGTCGCCTATTTTGTTGATGTATAGTTTTCGATTAAAATGCGATTAATTACAGACCCTCCAATGAAAAATCTTATTGTTGTCCCACCGGTAGCTCTAGCTGTGTGTTTTGATGTTTTAGTTTCTACAAGATAAAAGTTGAAGATCTGCATCTAGTTCAGACAACTTCCTGGTTTAATTCTGATCCCTGAGGGGAAAAAAATCTGATTTCAACTAAAGAAAATCATAATTGAACATCAATAGCTGCCTTTCTCTGTCAGTGCAGTTAAGCTGAAGAGCATCCAGCTTTTCCAACAGTTTGGGTGAAACTTTTTAAATCATTATCCCTCCCAGCAGCTGCGTCTGTTTTTGTTTCTGTAGATGTTTTCCAGGCTGAGATAAGCCTCCTCTTGGTCTTCCTCGGCTCCAGCAGGAGCATCAGCTCCTAAATCACTGCGGCTTTTTGTCAGACACAAACGATCTTGTTCCCCTCAGCTGGCAGCAGAGAGTGAGGACAGATACGATGTAAAGCACAGACACCAGATTAAGTTTGGGATTAGCCATCGATCCTTCATGCAAACACACATTCTTCTCCTCCATCCTCAGAGGCGTCGTTTAATCTCTCCGCTGCAAACCTGGCTCTGAGACGCGTCTCTCTGAGCACAAAGACACAAAAAGATTTACTAATGAATCTGTCCTGCTCTCCGAGGGAGATAAGGACAGGAAGTTATAATTGAAACTGACCAATCAGCTGTCTGCCAGACTCAGATTTTCAGATAAGGAAGTAAAGGTTTGCCAGAAGTCTGGATCATCCAAAGGAACGCTTCGCTTCAAAGACAAGTTCATAAAAATCATGTTTGTTTCAGTTTTAGTCTAATTAAATGTCATTTGACTCTAATTGTGTTTGACTAGATGATTCAACAAAACTTTAAATGGATTAGCAGGACATTATCACAACAAATTTAAATTCTATGTAAAATAAGTGTCATTTATGCTGCAATGTTTAATGGATTTTATTTGGGATGATCTAGATTTTTATTGGTTTAGATTGAAGATTATTGAACAGAAGCTAATTTAAATTATGCTTTAATTCTGAAAATATTTTTTCTGCCTGGTTTAAACTAGATTTTTTGCTTTTTTGGCCTGAATGTGACCCAAATCCGATTTTTCACGGTAGTCTGAACATCCCAATTCCGATCTTTTCCCTAAAAAAAAAAGAAATCTGATTTGTGCCACATTATACGTAATTCTGTATCAATTGTTTGCAAAAACTTTGCGGTCTGAATGGTACTGTAGCATTTTACCCAACATAGACGCAAGACATGCCTGATGATTCTGCACCAACTTCCCCAAAAGTAGCCTGTCCCAAGTTTAAGGGGCTTTCGCTCCAACTCCTGTCGTCTCCTCTGATGGCTGAGTTATGCATTTAATCTCACAACCTTTCATCCGTAGCTGCCATCATTTTTATGACTTACACAAGCTGTCACGCATATATTTCATTCATATTTAATTTCTTATTTAAAGAAAAAAAAAAGCCGTAAAAGCGAAATTGTTTATTTTATTTTTTTTAGTTTAGCTGAAAATAGACAAAGATTTGCGCACATTTGAAATGGAAACCATAACAGAACCTTACCTTTCCTGGTCCGGCTCCAGATCTCTCTCCGGAAGTTACAATACGCTAAAGGCCGTTACTGTTCTCTTTTTAACTTTTTTATTTATTTTTTTTAGTTTACTTCGTTTAGTTAAAATCTTCTGACGAGGCTGTCAGCTCTGAGTAGCTTAAAATCGATTCGTAAACGGCGGCGTTCATTATTACTTCCGTAAACAAAGCGCTGCTGTGTGACGTCATCGTTCTTCTTCTTCGCATGCGGGTCGCTTCATTGGATGCAGCTGAGCTAATCAGGCGGATTTGGACCAGGTGAGAACGGAAGGTGAACGATATAAAACCAGGCAACTGCTTTCTAAAAATGATTCTCTCAGAGAAATGAACTGAAAACTTAAAACACAACAAATAATAATAAAAAAGCAAAACACCCAGAATTATAGTATTTAATAAGATTCCAGATTTAATTTGGGTATTTTTTGTACTTAATTGCATTTTAGAGAGACGACTAAATCAGATTTATTTAATCTGGATACATTTTTATTAGACTTTTTTAGTTGATTCATAATAACTTACTAATGTTGTCGAGACATTTGAAAGTTTTTATCAGTTGATGTTCTTGTGACTGATGTTAACTTGGTTAAAATAATATGAATACATTTAAGATCTTTGGTGGTAAATAAAGAAGATAAAATTACATGAAACCTACTTAATGGGTCATTGCGCAGCAACACAAACCCTGTAAATTCTAGACACTAACAGGTACCATAGAATTGCACAAAAATCCGTGAGGGACGGCGGAGTCCCTGCTCGAAACTCCGTGAAAGAGGTGAACGGAGCCTGGTGCCAGAAGCCCATTAAAATGCTGTTTACATTGTTTTAAACTGTGTGATTGTGAGTGGGAATAAAAATAGCAACAGGTATTTTGTTCCATATAACGCAGTAGGAGTGTAACAGGTAAACCTTCTATGGATGCAAACTCGACTAAAAACCCACCTGTTTAGGATTGTATTTGAAACGTAATCAATTACAAATTTATTGATGGAACCTGATTTAATGTCGTGTTTTGATTATTGATTCTATGTTGCATTGTGTTTCTGTGTTTGATATGATGTAAAGCTCTTTGAAATGCCTTGCTGCTGAAATGTGCTATACAAATAAAATTTGATTGATTGATTGATTGATTTGTGTAAAACCTGTTGAACAAATGTGAATTTAGTTAACTAGAACAAAAATAGTTGTATTAAAAACATCAGTTGATGGAAAGCAAATAATGTAATTTGTTTACATTGAGTGAAAAAATGTAAAATAAGTTCAATGAAAGAGTTTGTTTTGTGAAACTAACAAAAAAATTATAGTTAGTTGAACCAACTCTTGTCTGAAGTGACTTGAAGTAGCTCATTAATTTATGTTAGTTAAACATAAATTCATAAAGGCAGATTAGTATATATGTTTTACTTTTACTTAACAAAATTATGTGAAACCTGAAAAGAAAAACATTATGTTAAGTCAATGACTAATTTCGTTGAGTATGACAAGATAAACCTGAATGAAAAGCATTTTTAAACATCAAGGTGGAAAAACTTCAACTTTCCGTCTTTCTTTATCTGCCAAAGATTCATCGTCAGAAAGCTGGAAGCAGAAAGAAAAGAAGCTGAATAAAACATAAAGTCACAAAGCAGCCGGACCGGCACGGACATGTAGACGCTTCCTAAAGGTGCAAATTTATGGTAGGTTTCCTCCCTTTCACATCCCTCCTGACACCTTCATTACAAAGTAAAATAACTCAGAAATTGGACTCTTCCTTCTTCCGAGGATCAGGTAGCTGGATGCTGTTAGAAAGTGAGGACGAGCTTTTAAATAACAAGGTCCAAGTCGACGCCAAACTAATCCTGACACATGAGAGATGGGCGCTCAACAGCGAGGGATGACCAGCAGTCAGTCTGGGGGCTCCGGGTTCTGAATCAGATCCGGCCCCGAGGCGGAGGGGCCCCGCTGAATTTCAATTCAGGCTCAAAGGATTAAGGTTCTGACGACTCCTCGACTCCTCGACTCAGTTTAACTGACAGACAGACATGGAAATCCACAAAACACAGGGCCTAAATGTTGCAAATCAGCAACATAGGTTTTAATCAGACAAAAATGACCTCAAGAAGTACAAAATATGGGGTTCCATTAGTGCCAAAAGTATTTTTTATGTGTTTATATAAGGTATATATCAGAGTTATTATAATAGTTGAGTTTTATTTGGCAGTGAATCTTTGTCAGTGAGTTTTATAGAGTGTTTGGTAGTTTTTATTAGTAATCATTAGTTAAATATTGTTTTGCTTTAGTTAAATTTTTAGTACTTTTAGTTTTGTCATATTTTGGTTAATTTTTAGGTGCAAAATTCAAAACTGTCAAAGTATTGTGTTATGATTGTGTATACATCTATTGGGTAATGAATACTCAACAGGAGATACCACTAACTTTTCTCCCAGCTTTTTCTGTAGCTATTTTACAGACTAGTGTAAGTACGGAGTGCTGTAATTTGCAGACAGTTGCTTTTTGGGTCAGGGAAAAATAAAATCAATTTCACATCAGTTCAACGGGCTAATTAATAGATTCATAAACACAAACACAACAGATGTTACATCTATAATTTCAGTATGTTTTAGTTTTATCACTGTACAATTTAGTTTCAGTTCATTACAGCTTTTCTTCATTAAGTACCGTTTTTACTTATTTCAGTTCACAAAAATATTTTCTCAATTTTAGTTTTTGTTCATTTGTTAACTTTAGATAACTATAAAAAACTGGAAACATTTTGTTTCTTTGTAACAACTTGGTTCAGCTCAAAAATATCAAACGTCACAGTATAATGTATATTTCTAGAAGAAATATTGAAACCGACGCCCAGCACACGGTGAATGCTGGGGTAAAAAAAGACAGAAACTATTTGCTTTATTTTCTAAAGTATGACATATGAACACGAAATCCAAAGAGAAAACTTTATATTCCTACGCTCATAATTTGGGACAAACTTCATGAAACTATTAAGTACAACTGCAAAATGTTTTAACATGTTAATTTCTATTAATTACATTTGATTCCACGTAATTGTTTTTTGGTTTTTTTTATGAACACAGGTTCTTGCTGGAACCTTTGTGTTGTGTTTCTGGTACTCCCACTAAATCTGACGCACAAGCATCAGTCGCAGACAGAGGCCTGGTCCCAGAGCTCAGTGATCTGTGAAGTGTGGATTCAGTGAAGTGCACATAAAGGTTTTAGGGACAGGTGGGAACCATATAACACAGGTAGAAGATCTGCATCTGGTTTAAATCATTTGCAGGTTTCCTGCCTGTTCAGAAAAAACAGAAGTCATGTTTAGTTTCTGTTCAGGAAGTAAAAGAGTTGCCGTTAGACTGAGGATTTCTGTTCTGACAGCTGAAAGTGAGAAAAGACGGAGCGTACATCCGTCACCTTCCTTCCCTCCCGCTCTGCAAGGCGGCGGCCATCAGTCAGCCTTCCTCTGCCGTAAAGGCCGACTTTCTGCCCGCACAGAGGCGAGGATGCAGATTTACAACTTCAGCCTTTCTGTCCAAACTTCACCCTCCTTCCCTTCATCAGGCTCGCTGATCCGTGAAAGTTTAGCGAGGCAAATCGATGGAATAAAGCAGAAACATGCCTCCTTGATTTGTGCCTCGCTGTGACAATAGATTAAAATCTAGTGGATTGAAAACATTTGGGTTTCAGTCAAAAGGCAAATTTTGACGGACCATTTGTGAATTCAAACATGTTTTATGTTTCTGCATAAAAGTTTTCAGGATGTCTTCCTTCCTGAAACTTCCTGTTGAAAATAAATAAATACATTTAATTTTTTGTCCAAAAAAAAAAAAAAAATCTCCTGGTCTTCCTTGAAGAATTTTCTACTACATATAAAGAAGAGATTTATTTTGAATCAACTCAAAGGCTGATTAACCTGCCAATTTAAGATTATAATCCATTAATACTTTAGATCTTCTCTAAACACCAAACATTAATATACTTTAATTGATATGCACTACTGCAGAAGCTAACATCTACAATTTTCAATATTTCTACTCTTTGGGCTTCAGCCAATCAGTGCCAAGGAAAATAAATGGTGCTTTTGGATTGGCTGCTTTGCTTTAGCGTCAAGTAGAGTTGCGTTGAGGTATTTTAGCTTCCCACTTTACATTTTCTTTAAAATATTTCAGATGTATTCTATGAAAAAAACTCTTAAAAAGAAAAGTGCGTTCTGTTCCAGTTCTCACCTGTAAACAACGTACTGCAGCTTTAACACCTGATGAAAACCTGAAACATCATGAAATCCTGCAGCTGGTTTACGTTTCACACCCGGCCCACCGGCTCTGTTCCAGTTTCAGCTGAGAGAAGAGATCTGACCTTCAGACGACCTTCAGGCTGAACGCGTGAATCAACTCCGAGTGGGCAGAGACAAGACGGAGCGTCAGGTTCTGACACCAGAGTCCCATTTCACCTGAGAAGCAGCTCGTCTGAGCAGGTGTGAAATTAAATCATGACGGAGGTGATTTACAGTCGGAGAGCAGAAGAGCCGCCATGACGGCAGGATGGAGAGACGGATGGAGAGAGAGAGACATATGGAGTTAATACACACAATCACTGATCAACTTACAGACACAAGTTGCAAGAATTATTAATCATCTATGTTCATTAAAGGAAGAATTTATTCTGGCTTCATTTCACATTTAAAAACTTTATTTGCAGAATAATGAAAGTTATTCTGTATTGTTTTTTAAAACAGAGCCTAGAAAATGGAGACGGTGAAAAATGTGGAGGTGACCTTCTGAGTGGAAGTGATTTAGGTTTCGGTGCTGATATGAGCGGCTGCTGGACTCAGATACAGACCGAATGTTCGATTAGCAGGAGGGGAAACATTTCAGCAGCGGGCTGAATAACCTGCAGGTCACCGACGGTTACCGCCAGAAAATATGGACAACATTTACGGAAATAAATTAATATTAATGCAAACATTATACTGCAGGGAAACATGAAGAAACGAGAAGCAGGTAGCAAGATTTTATTCGATATTACAAAAAATCAGCAATGGTTGAATAAAATGTGTTTTTTAGATTTAAGTCATTATTATATGCAAACATATGAGATATAAATATGCCACAGTAGGTAATAAATTTAGGCAAAACTTAGCATCAATTTGTCCTTCCCAGGTGAATCAGAGACTGAGCTGAAGCTGCAGCTCTTTATATTGAGTGTTTGAGCCCAATAATGTGATAAACTCAGTTAAATCCACAGCTAAGCAGAATCTGCAACTGCTCTGAGAGAGAAGTTAATGACTAATGAATTATTAAAGCGCTGTCTGTTGTTATGATCCAAGAGGTTGTTAAATACGTTCTGTTTACTGGAGCACAAAGAGCTCCCCCCTTTTCAAGATAGCAGCATTTATGTGGGAATGTGAGGCTGGCTACAGATTATTTTCTTTTGTTATTTTCCAGAATGTTTGGCAACTAATCTTTTAGTTGTAGATAAGTTTCCAAAAACAACGTTGAAATTCTCATTAGCCAGCAAAGTAACAACTAATGAGCTTCTGGCAGTTTTCATAACTGATATGATTCAATCTGGGACCAAAACAGCAACATTTGTTGCATTTCCAGCTGCTGTGGTTCATTGGGTCAAACCTTTGCCAACACTCTGAGAAACCTGTTGCCCTCCTGACCTGTGGGGGCGCTGCACCAAGAACCACTGAAGAAAATGACACGAAAACCTCAGAAAAGACACTGAAATGGAGCGGCATCAGATTTCTGCAGTTGCAGGTTTTGTCTTTTGTCTCTTATGATGGCATAATAGGATCAGTGTATATAGAATAAAAAAAATGTTAAACATTTTTAGATTAATCCCTCAAATAAAAAAAAACACAAGGAAAATTTAAAGCAATTTACTTCCATTGCAGTAAAATTATGTTGGTAACAATTTCATCCTGAGATACAAAGTCTCTATCGGTGTGCCGTGGCGGCGCAGGGGCAAAGCACGACCCACATATCGAGGCCTTAGTTCTCATGACGATGGTCACAGGTTCGATTCCCGGCCTGGTGACATTGGCTGCATGTCTTCCACTTTTCTCATTACCCTGTTTCCTGTCAAACTACTTTCAAATAAAGGCCACTAGAGCCAACTAAACCTTAAAAAAAAGTCTCTATCACATTTGAATCATTCATGAAACTGCAGTTGGGACCGCTCAATCAATCCAAAGGCCCAAAATGGCCCCCGCGCCGCACTTTGAACATCCCTGTTCTCTGAGTTCTTGACGCCGCCTGGAGCAAATTTTCCTGTCTGATAAAATAAATTCATGATTTTAGAGTTTCTTGTTGTTTTGAGGCAGAAATAAAGAGAAGACCTTTTTATTTACAAAGAATCTTAAAAATTAGACGCTATAAAGTTGATGTTATATAAAGTTACAAATGTTTTCACTGTTAGAGGCAGTGACGGTCAGAAACAGACGCTGTCGTCACTCTTCAGATTTGTACTCAAGCCAGTCGGGTATTAGCATTGCTAATGAAATGAATCAGGATTAGGTTTGTTTAGAATAAGGTTAGGGTTTATTTTGTTACGTAATGTCCTCAGGGGAACGCAGTGAGCGTGTGTGAGTGTTTTCAGGCTGTATTTATTCCTTTTAATGAGTGTTTAAGTTAATAGGATCAGGAACAGCTGGAGGGATTCGACTTTGCTGCTAACTTTATCCGATGGGTTGGAGTCATCAAACATGGGAAGCACTGTTGTCATGCAAAGAAATGAGAGAAAGTGCAAATAATTATACAAAATGTTTTGTAAAAGTCATCAGTCAAGAATCATTTTGCTGTATTTTCCTTCCTAACAGCCAGAGTTTTTCTCTAGATTCACTTTTTAAGTATTATTTTGTTAGTTAAGGCCCTGAACTCCATTCACGAATGAAAATGCTCCTAAACTCAGGGAATGAACCATAACATGACCCGTTAATAAGGACATAATGTGAACATTTTCCAAAGAAGTTTCAAAAAGTCTCATTGGTGCAATGTGATTATTCTTAAAAGAATGGATTTATTTGTCTTGGAAACTACGGTTTGAAGACAACGTATCATTGAGAATCCATTTTTAGCCCTTTTGTTGTGTAATTGGAGTCTCTGGGAGAGCAGAAAAGTCTCCTGGTGCTGCGTAGATATCTTTATATTCTGTTTGGTTCATATTTTTCAATCTGTTCAGTTTTTTTTATTGTTACAGTTTTTGCTGCAGAAGGTCACAGAAATCTGGCTAACCAGTTTTGCAAATCCCATGATTTTGTTTGCCTCATTTTCAAGGATGAAAAAATTACAAGTGGATAAATCAAAATGTTTGGCTGTTGTGTGTATGAACCCTCACTATGTCGCCCTGCAGCTTTCAAAGCGCCTCTCTAAATTTGAAAATCAAAACTTAGTCTGATTGATGGATTGTTTTCCTTCTGAAACAACGGACTCAACAATTTGCTAAGATGCTAAACTGAAAACAGACTTTATTTAGTGTGTGTTTATACGACATCCTGGCGATCGTTTTGCTAGCAGTAGCATCGTGCCTCTTGCTAATGTTAGCGCTGTGTGCTAGCTGCTAGCTCCTGGAGGACATACAGTAGCTGTACTTGTTTTGTGCTGTATTACAAAAACATTTTGGTATTGTTTTTGTTTTTGAAAATGTAAACAATACAATCGCATTCAGTAATGTGCTTATCACTATCAAACTACAAAAACGGCCGAACAGAGTGGGGTGGAGTGGAGTGTGACCTGAAGGGGGCGGGGTCTGAAGTGCCCCAGCTGGATTTAAAGAGACGGCACCAAAACGAGATCAGGAGTGAAAGAGGAGCCGGTGGAACGACAATGAACTAAAACCTGAAACTCTTCAGTTCCGCTTTATATAGACCAGTTTAATGATTTAAAAGCATGGACCTAGCCCCGCCTTCGAGGTGCAGCTCCTCCTCCACTGAGCTCCTTCAGCCTAGCCACCAGCTATTAGCAAACATCTAATTGCTGAGCTCATTAACGGAGCCGCTTCTCAGTGCAACGCTGGTAAAACGTTAAAGGGTTAATAGAGGAGCCGTGTTGTGATGACTTCCTGAAGGCAGTTTCAGGAAGAACAGGAGTTTTTAAAGAAACAGAGGCCCAATTTCAAGGCGTTAAATTACAAAGTCTAATTTATTTTAAGTCATATCTGATAAATGCTACATTTTTATGACAATTGAAGGTAACATAGTTGCTTGATTGTGATATAGAATGGCACAACATGTCTGAAAAATAAACAATACTACCCTTTTACTATTCTATTGGTTATTTTTTGTTCCTCCTTTGCTTCTCCACTGAGTGAGAAGGAAAACAGGCACAAGGTGAAGGTCCATGTTCAAATATGGAATATGAATCAAAGTCTATATCTTTTTGTTTCAGAGCTGTATCCCAGATTTAATAGAACTGAGCTGTTTACCGCTCCGCTCCAGTTCCTGCTGCAGCTCAAAAATATCTCGTAAATATTTAACTTGACAAAAAATAAAAGTGCATTTTGTTACATTTGTGCTGCTTTTTTGTTTTGGAAGTAAATGTTGAAATATCATGTAAAAAAAAGCAGCAAATTAAAGCTAAAATTAAAGAAAAAGGGTTAAAATGGCTGATAGTCATTTGTTCGTATAACATTAGTGCATTTTTACAAATTTCCTATGGAAGATGATTTGACTGACTAAAATAAGAGCAAAGCACAAAAATATCTAAGTTTCATTATTGAAATGTGAGTCCCCAGGATGTGATGAATACATTAATGTCAGAAAATAAAGTTTTATTTAATGTTTTAATAAACAGCATCTTAGAAGAGTTTTCCTTCAGACTCTTCAACAGTGTGTCCCCAAAAAACTCCCCAAACACAAAACGCTCCAGTCTGGAGTTCTTGTTGTTTATTATCTTCACTTCACACCCTGCGATGGCTTCGGCGCAGTGTGTGTGAGCGCTTTGCAGGGGTGTGTTGATGATGTTCAGCCTGGGGTCGTATTGCGTTACCTGCTGCTGCAGTGAGCCGTGTTAACTCGGACGTCGTGATCTACCTGCTGGTGCAGCTGTTTAATTCAGGCTGCAAACAAAGATGGGGCGAAGGAGAAAAAAACGCAGATGGCCTGATCCATCCGGTGGGAAATCTCCAACATGGCGTCTGCCCAACAACACTCCCAAATATGTGTGGATGTGTTTGTGGGAGCAGCAGAGGGAGACTGCAGCTCTTTATGAGTTGCAGCTCTATTCTGGTGGATTAAGGAAACTCTGCAGCACAAAAAACCTGGCAACAAATATTTGGTGTGTTTTCTAATTAAAGTTACTGTTCAGACTCTTGTTCTCTGTTTCAGTCTAAGCTTATATTTATTGCTTGGCAACATGTTTCAGACTCTTCTTTAAAAAATAAACCCCAAATCAACTTTATTTTTTTACAGTCAGTCTAAACGGCCCAATTCTGATCTTTTTATCCACTAAAATATCTAATTTGTTCCACTTTCATATGGAACTAAATCAGATGTGTTGGTTTTCAAAGCATCACCAGTCTGAACGGTCATGTTGCCATGAGGCACGCCTCATCATTTACGGCAGAAGAAACCAGACAGTTCTTCTGTTTTTCTTCATCTAGAAAGTACGCCTGGCTCCATGCTGATGTGTTTAGCTCCGTTAACTTTCTGCAAATCTGTTTCGCAGCTTCCTAACGGTTACCAAATACTTTGACGTCTTTCAGTTAAAGAAAGTAACACAATTTTAGTGTTAAAAATACACTTTAATGTGTCACAAAATAACACGACCGAAACGTCACCAGACAAAGACACAAACCTGCAGTTTTTGTTAACATTTCATAAGTTTTTTATTGAAGGAAACTGATCTGGAAAATGTTTATTTTACTTGATTTTGTTATTTTTTGTTATATGAATTGTCATTTTCATCCTTAAAATACCAAAATGACACTTAACTTTATATTTTGATCCATCTGATGATGTCATATTTAAATAATAAATTATTGATCTTTTAATCAGTTACTTGATACTTGAGTAAACTTTTTACCAAATGCTTTCTTACTCTAACTTGAGTAATTTCTTGGACGGATCATTTTTACTTTTACTTGAGTAAAAATGTTTTGAAGTAGTTCTGCTCTTACTTGATTATAGTTTCCGGTTTCTCTGCCCAGCGCTGTGGTTCCGGTCCGCTCTGGTTCCGGACGTCCACTGAAGCTTCAGCAGTAGCAGAGATATTAGTTTAGTTATGCAAATCAAGGTTTTCACTGTTGGACATCTTGCGTTGTTTTCGGCGGCCATTATTACTGCCGCAAACAGAGCGCTGCTGTGTGACGTCATCTACGTTCTTCTTCTGTGCCTGCGGTTCGCTTTGACATCGTAAACCGTCCCAAAGATGATGATTGCGGTCACATTTAATTAGTAACATGACTGACCACACAAAAATTATATTTCTGCAAAAATTAAGACATAAGCATCGGACCTGCTGTGTGAAAGTCGCTGACGCGCCTCACAGCTGATTGGTGGAGAAGCTGCTTACCAAACTTGTTAGCAACCATTTTAACTGTTGGAAATAAAATCATTTGTTATGAGAATTGTACACTTGACTGGAATTTCAATTTAGTTTTTTAAATTAATTCACCCTCTTTACAGTTTCACTTGGCAGGCAGGTTTCTATTTTGTTCACCTTTCATCCTGTTTCCCGCTCAAACTTTGTCTTATTTTTATATTTCAGCTCTGAGGCGTTGGAGGATCTTTTTGCTTTGGACAGTTAAGTATTTATTGGGTTCTTTTTCTTCCCAAAGTCAAACCGCGGCCTGGAGCCGCTCTTATCTGGTTGATTTCTTGGTGCTGTTGCAATAACAAAACAACAGAAACGGAGCATTAATACTTCCGGCTCTCCGCCTCTGAAGGCAGATTCATCTCACAGCGTAACCTCGCATTCATCAACAGTTTTCTGTTCACTTTATTGACTCCTGTGAAGCTTTGTCGGTCTGAATCGGAGGCACCGCCATACGTCACATGTACAGCAGACGGTGGCAGCGGCGTATCGATCTGGAGGTGGGGCTGTAAAATGGGCGCTGATGGATCGGTGAGGTGGGCGGCGGCTCGGCCTCGTCATCGGGGCTTTTCATGCCAGATCCCTGCCGGCTCATCAGCAAGAAGTCCCTTTCTGCATATCCACCGTTCCTGCAAAATGTTCCAGAGTTTCAGAAAGAAAGAGCAGCTGTTATACCTGCAGAGCTCAGAATATGGAATGGAACGAGACAAGCTTCTCGTCTCTTTCATCTCTTTTTTAATTTGATTTATTGATTTGAAGGCGAGCCTTGATATTTGGGGGAAACTCCCTGAAGCATGAGGTTGATAGAGAATGTTAAAGTGGGTGAAATCTTAAAAAGTAAAATCTAAAGCCTTAAGTCTCTGCGGCAGAAACTTTTATCACCGCCATATCGAGTTCAGGCTGGGTCTATTTCCTGAACGGGTCTGGTGACAAAGATATTTCTGCCAGTAACTCTCATTTTCCCCTATAGTAGATACTCCTGGTACCGATTGGGTGTTACTTTTTATGTGTTCCTTTGTTAATCTGTTTCATAGAAAGCACCATTTCCTTCGGAGCTATTGCTAATTATAGCTGCGTTTCCATTACAAATGTGCGCAAATCTTTGTCTATATTCTGCTAATGCAAAAAAAAGAAAAAAAAAAAGGGGGGGGGGGGGGGCACAATTTCGCAATTGTGGTGTTTCTATTAAATAAGAAATTAAATTAAAATCACACGTGAATAAGCTTGGGTATGCAATGAGCCAATAAAAATCATGGCAGTGATGGATGTAAAAGGTTACATGAAATATGTTCATAATTTAGCCATGGCGCTGGCGCTCATCATCTATCAGCCAATCAGAGGAGACATTCAGGCTTTGGAGTGACAAGCCCCGCCTACTAGGGAGCGGTTACGTATGTGGCGCTTTGGGAAAATTGCAGTTGGCCATTTTACTGATGAGTTTTGGATCCAACATACACATTTTTATGAACTGTGATGCTGTGAGAGGAGTGAAAAAACAAAAACAAACCTCATCCTCCTGTCACTTCCTGTCGTTTTCTTCGTCTTTCCGCCAGTAGCAACATCCAGCTGGTGATCACGTGACTTGTCTGATGTAAAAAAGAGAAAGTGTTTGGATATGGCTGTAAAACCAGTTTATCTACATTAGCATGTTTCTTTTAAGAACATTTATTTTTGTAATTTCAGTTTGCAACATTCTACGATTAATGGAAATGCAGTTACTGTGTGCTCCCATTTTGTATTTATATATATTATATTTTATAATATACATATATTTTCTCATGTATTGGAACAGATAACTGTGTGTTTTTAAAAAGTCTCTCTGGCTTTCTGAGCCTTTGCTGCTGTTAGTGACGCGTGTTAAAGGTTTTTCTCCGGCTCACTGCTGTGGATGGAGCTGCTGGTGTCTTCTCCTTGTTTTCCTCCTGGCTCCATGCTGATGTGTTCAACTGTTAACGTTCTGGAAATTTGTTTCAACAGTTAAACAGATTCCTAACAATGATAAACTGTTTTCATGTCTTTCAGCTAAAGAAAATAACAATTTTAGTGTTAAAAGTGCACTAAAAAACACACACAGAGACACACACCTGCAGTTTTAAAGTTTCATAAGTTTTATATTAAAAGAAACTGATATGGAAAATTTTCTCTTGCCTATTTTTTTTGTTACTTATATGAATTATTGTCATTTTGGGCTTTAAAATGCCAAAAATGTCCATTTAACTTTACACTTTGGTCTGTCTGATGATGTAATTTTTAAATAGAATTAGATAATTAGATCAGTTATTCAGTACTTTGGTAGACTTTTGACCAAATACGTTGTTATTCTTTGAGTAATGTCTTGGACGGATACTTTTTACTTTTACTTGAGTTAATTTTTGTTGAAGTATTTTCTGCTCTTGCTTGAGTATAATTTTGGGGTTCTCTACCCACCTCCGATGTTGCTGTTCTTCTGTTTTACATAATCTTGTGAAACAGATGTTTATCGGTGAGATGCTGGAGGTGTGAGCTCGGTTCGGTCCAGGTGATGACGCACAAGCCGCCGTCAGAGGGACAGAAAGAGGGGTGTTCCGCTCGCAGCCTCGCTTCTCCTCCTCTGACTCAGCAGCGGAGCAGATGGACAGAGGACGGCTGTCATTTTGCTGAGGACCGACCCGCAGGAAGGAGCCGCGCGTAAAGCCGCTGCGCCATGCCGCCTCTCCGCTGACCGTCCCGCATGGTTCTGGCGGGAAACCATGAAGACGACGCGGAAATGTCGCGCGCTGCTGTCGGTGTGTTTGAACCTGGCGGCTCTGCTGTTCTCCACCACCGCCTTCATCACCACCTACTGGTGCGAGGGCACCCAGCGCGTCCCCAAGCCCAACTGCAGCAAGCAGCGGCGCCACAACTGCATCGACTACGGCGTGAACGAGACGGACCAGAGCAAGGTGCACTACAGCTGGGAGACCGGGGACGACCGCTTCCTGTTCCGCCGCTTCCACACCGGCATCTGGTACTCCTGCGAGGAGAACATCCACGGAGCAGGTGGGTACGTCCCCGCGGGAAACCCGAGAGACTCCAGCCACACATGACCAGTCTGTACGGAAAGTTTGGGCGTCCTTACGCGCGCAAAAACAGCACGAAGTTTCTTCTTCTTCTATGTTTTTTGCGGTTGTTAGACAACGAAGTTGGTGCCAGCTCGTATTTTAGATGTTTTTCTTTTTAAACTGGATTTCCTGTATGAATGCAGTTATTATTAATAAAGCAGGCGGACTAGGGAAGTTTTGGGATTGGATGGTTTTGCTGATGATCCAGGTTTTGGGTAAAATATCGATTTGCTGAAATTTGGAAAAGTTTTGATCATGTTTAAATTACTTATCAGATCACAAAACATCTTCTTTAGTTATCTTCAATTTATTTACTTTTTATTCTTTGTTCCGGCATATTTTTGTTTTGTTTTTTCCTCCTTTTCTTTTCCACTCCTACCAAAATATCTGTGTGATCCCAGATTAATCATAAGGAATATTAGAAAAAAGGAAAATAATCCTAATTGACATGCTGAACAATTCAATTTTTTGTTGACATCATTTTGTTAAGTTCTGTGTTTTGTCTTTGTCCTAAATGGATGTTTGTTTATTTTATTAATTTATTATTTGTTGTTGTTATTCATTCTCTTATCTAATTGGTTATTTATTTTGCAGATCAATGCCTCTGTTAGTCTGTAATGTTTGTTTTGTATACACTAATTGGTGAGTAAATAAAAACAAATACACTTTTAACAGTATAATCTATATTATCTATTTAAAGGGGATCTGTTTCCCACATTTAGAAGGAAAATTATGCATTTTAATGGGAAAATCCTAACTAAGGTCCAGTGGAACATCTGCCTGGATGGAAGCGAACAAATAAAATCACAAAGATGAAGAAAATCAGCAGCAGGTCAGGCAGGAAGTTGGTTCGGTTCTACAATAACATCCAAAGTCTGTGATAAATCCATCATCTGGACATGGAGACAGGATGGACCTGCAGACGCATCAGGACATGGACGTCCAACTAACCGGACAACCTGGACAGCAAGAGATCCATGGTGACTCTGGAGGAGCTGCAGCTGGAATAATCTGCTGACAGGAAAACCTCAGAACCTGGAATAATCTCCTTCTAATCGGATCCAAAACAGGAATATTATTATAAATTAATCAGATACTCCATGCTGTCTGCTGGAGTGAGAGAAACTGCAAAAATAAAAGCTGTGGTGGAACTACAACTGCTAATACTCTCGCAGCGATTACAATATAAAACCTATGTAAAGTCAGTAACGTTCATAGAAAGGCACAACTATAGAAAATTTAATTAGTTTTGCATCTTGTTATAATGAGAAACTTTCTTGCTATGCAAACTTGCTATGAGTTTCTTGTTAAAGCGAGATGTAAATCATGTTTTAATGGGAAACGTTATGCTGAACTCATTAAATGAGGAAGTTTCCTCTTGCAACAAGATGCAAAACTTGCTACAAGAAACTTTCTCATGTTGACAAGTTTTGCATTAAACCTCATTACTGCCAGAAAGTTTCTCGTTATAACGAGAAATAAACTTTTGTTTTAACAAAAAACTTATTTTAACGGGAAACCTTCTTGTCTTCATAATATTCATTTTATATGTTATAATATAATCTGTAATTAATAATGTTTATATTGACATAGAAAACTTCTCGTGTTAATGTCACACATTACTGACTCTGTTTATGGCAGTAAAAATGGCCGCCGTGTCTTTGGATCACCACTGAGAGTCTTTTACCGTCCGGATCAAAGTTATTCAGCAACGAGATCCGACAATATCGTCGCAAGATCATAACAAGACAAAGAGAGCCAACAAAATGGGACGATTAAAGAGACCGAAATGGTTGAAAGACTACCAGTGAAGCATGGTGGTGGCAGCATCATGCTGTGGTGATGGAAGCTTTAAAAGAGAACTACTGCTTTAGAGAAAACATTTACTTTCCAGACAGACGGCAATCCGAAGCGTCCAGTTAAAGCTACAGCGACGGTTTAGAGACAACAAGGTAGAGGTTCTGGAGTGGCCTAGTCAAAGTCCAGACCTGTTAACAGCTGATCCCCAGAGCTGGAGCGAAAATCTGGAGATCCACACAGACTCCCAGCCAAATACTGACCTGAAATAATTTCATGTTAAATATTTTTATTTAATTGTTATTATTTTGTAGGATTTAGTTTTTATTTTGATATTAGGTTTTTTGTATATTCTTGGTTAAATAAAAGCCTCATTTTGTTGATTGTGACTTGTGAGAGCAGCAGTCGGGTAAAGTTGTCTGTTTCTGTGGAAAGTCGTTTTTTCAGGTGATTTTATTTACAAAATGAGACGAAAACTCATTTAAGTTCGACGGGTTTAAGAGTCTCCAGTTTTATTTATGAGCGTCGGGGGTTTGAAGCGTTCGGAGAAGAGCCTGGCTAAAGGTTAAAGGTTAAAGGTTAGATTAAAGCAGACAGTGAGGATTAGTAGTTACACGAGGAGTTCAGCTGGTTCTGGTCCAACGGGTCGGCAGAACCA
This sequence comes from Xiphophorus hellerii, assembly GCF_003331165.1. Classification (NCBI taxonomy): domain Eukaryota; kingdom Metazoa; phylum Chordata; class Actinopteri; order Cyprinodontiformes; family Poeciliidae; genus Xiphophorus; species Xiphophorus hellerii. The sequence goes on from NC_045687.1 coordinate 1,424,515, forward strand.
ACATGCAACTGAAATCAAATGTAATAATCGACCTTTAACCCCGAGCCGGCTCAGTCTCTTTTACCATCCATCCATCCATCCATCCATCCATCCATCCATCCATCCATCCATCCATCCATCCATCCATCCATCCATCCATCCATCCATCCATCCATCCATCCATCCATCCATCCATCCATCCATTTTCTGCATGACTTTCATTGAATTTATTCTGGGAGCTTTGGCTCTTTATGGAACAACATATCTGTCAAAAGCATTTTCTATCATTTGTTTTGGTTTTTGCTTCATAATAATCATAATAAAATATAAATATTCTTTATTGTCCAGCAGCAAAGTGATATAAAATATGATAAAACAATAAAAATAGACTACAATAAGGTCAACTTTACAACATCAGAAAAAACACTGTACAGTTATTAATAACATTATCAGTTTCAAAGAAATGCTCAACTTTATTACATGTATGTATAAATGACCAAAGTTTGTAATAAACAATTAAACTACCAGTAGTTCTGGCAGCCTGCTGTATAATCAGCCTGATTATATCTGCATACGGACGCGTCCTGCTCTCTGTTTTAGCTAAATAATTCAGACTGACACTCAGGTACATTACCTGTTGTTTCTCCCAACCGTTGGTTCTCATCAGAGCCGTAATTAACCTCCAGACGACATCGAGCCGCTGATTAAACGGCTGGCAGCTGCAGGCGGCGCCACCAAAGCCACATCCAAACACCAATGATGGGACTTTGAAGAGAAACGGAGCGAAAGGACGTTTGAAAGCACCTGAAGCCTGAAATGAATCAGTTTCTTTACTTCCTGATGAACTGGAAATGTGATAAGTGCAAATATCCCTCTCTTTTTCTGAGTAATTAACATTTCAGAGCAGCGCTGTGAGAAGGAGTACGCAGGAATACTGATTGTGCTGTCGGTCCTGTCGGGTCACAGAAGAGCTGCTCACTCTTTAATTACATTTTAAATTCATGTCTTAATCAGACGCTGCTCACCTTTCGGCTGCCAAATCGCAGCGCAGACGTAACGTTCATCAGATTTATATTTTTTACCACTTGAGCTCTTTTAACCTCAGAAGAAATCACCGGCGAGATCTTAGAAACGTTTCTGAAATAGTTTCCACAACATTTGGATTACAGTAACAGATCTATGCAGGACACCTGGTTTAGACTTCAATTTTCTTAGTTTTCTTTTTCTTAACAGTATTTAAGATTTCCACTCTGAAAAATTCACCTTTACACTGCAAAAAGACAAAATCTTACCAAGTATTTTTGCCTGGTTTCCAGTGCCAATCGCCTCAAAACTAATAAGCAACAACTCTAAGATGCAAGGCAACGTTTATTATCTTCATCTTAAATGTTTTCTACTATTACAATTTACTCTGACATTTAAATTGAATTTATCCCTAAAATAAAACGTTTCAGGCAGTTAATAATAACTTGTCACTTTGTGTAAGTTGGTGTTTTCTTAACTGTGGAGCTAAATTAAACTTTGCTCAAAACAGAAACAAAAATACTGAAACTGAAAAAAATATATATTTAAGCTGAAAATAATTTTGAAAGTGAAAAATAAAACATTGAATCTGAAAAGCAGCTTTGAATATTTTTTGGTTTTGCTATTATATTTCAGTTCCAAACCTTTTTTCAGTTTTAAAACTTTTTTCTTTAAATTTTTCACCAGTTTCAAAATTATTTTTCCATTTCTTTTTTTTTTCAGTATCAAAATTATATTTCAGTTTCAAATGTGTTTTCAGTTTTAAGACTTTTTGTTTAAATTCTTTTTTCAGTCTCTAAAAAATAAACCAGCTTGATCTCCAAAGTAAACAAATATGCAGTTTTAAAAAGTCGTAAACGAGCGTTATTGTAGGCCGAGTTATTCCTGTGGATGCAGACGGAGTTTTCCTGAGTGTCTCCATCTGGGCTGGGCGGTGTTGTGAGTGCGTTGGTAATCAGGCTGGTTATGGATGGGCCTGCCTCTTGTCTGTGACACTGCAGAGGCTGAGTTATGGCTCGTGTTGCGGCTGCTGATCTGTGACCCGCCGGGTCGCCCAGAGCGCTGATGAACTCCCTGCAGCCGGCGGAGCGTGCCAGAAAGAAAGAATCACCAAGCAGAGAAAACTCCAAACAACCTGGGAGAAATGTTATTAAGTCTGCAGCTCTGAACACAGGAGAAAAATTAATTACTTCAACAAATGTAAATTATATGACAATATTTACAACAGAACTGATTTCAGAAGGAAGTTTAGGTTTTATGAAAAGAGAAAGCAATGAAACCGTCTTCTATCGCTTATATCTTATTATTATAGACTCGGCTTTGATTATTTTCCAAATATGGGTAACTTCCAGTTTGATGACATCGTGTGAGTAAAATGGAGGCTGGGCAGTAGCCCAGGGCGCCAAGTTCTGGGGCGCCAAAGATTTAGGATGTCTTTGTAATAAATGTGTTTTACAAACATTGTACCTTATATAAAAGTCATATGAAGTGCAGTGTTTTAATATAAACAGTGCTCAAATATTTGAAAATATGAAACTTTTCTTGGGATCAGCATGGAGCCATCGCACATGTCTACGCATCTATTACATGTATTAATGTAAAATGATTTTTTTAAGTTATTGGTTAAAATAAAATTTTAGTAATCAATTATTTTATTGAGTTACTAAGATTAAAGCCTTTTTATATAATATTTAAAAGGCAAAAATACAAACAATTAAAATATAATAACAATATCCTTAAGTGAAGTTTTTCATTTTATATGCAAAATATGTTTATTTTTGTACAGTTTTGAATTAATTATTGCTTGGATTATGTTTTTCTCAGCAAATGTTTTTTAAGTCTGTATATTCCAGTTAATCTATTACTAAGTTAGTTGACGGTTATTCCAATAATCGGTAAATCCGATTAATCATTTCAGCCCTAATTGATAGATGTAACAGCGACAGAAAAGCTAAACCTGTGTTTCTGTAAAGCATTTATGATCAAGGTTTTGAATAAAATCACAATTTTTCACTACATTTCTTCTTGGTTTATGATTAAAGGTGAGAGTATAACGTTGTTCCCTGGTAGAAGAGACTCTGCAGCTTAATAAGATGCTAATTAGACCGTCTGTGTTAATAAACCTGACATGTTCTAATAACTGGTAGCAGCTCTATTTGCTAACGCTCCTCCTGTCATTCCCTCCCTCCGTTCTGGCTCGTCCGCTGCTCTGTTTGCCCCATTTCACCTTTTTCTTCACCAATCTTCACCTTTTCTCTCCTCCATCGCTCCCTCTGCCTCTGCTCTCAGGTGAGAAGTGCAGGAGCTTCATTGATCTGGCCCCGGCGTCGGAGAGAGGTGAGTAATGACGGTCATTACGGCTGCGCCGCCGCTTCCTGCTGCTGCCCACCTGTTCCCAGAGCCCAGGGAAATCCGAGGAAAAGAAGGGGAAAAACAAAAACATCTCTTTTCTGGGCTCTGTGTTCATCAGGAGGAGCTAAACGAGTCAACCTGCAGAGACCGAAATGGGATTTTTAATCATTTCTTAAGGATGCATCTTCATCTCCTGAAAGAGGAAATAACTAAAAACTTCCTAAAGTGAGTTTATAACAGATGCAGAACCGTTGCAGGAGATGTTGACGATGCTTAAAATAAAGCACAGCAGGGCCGGCCCAAGGCATCTGCAAGTTAAACAGCTGATTAGGACCCTCACCACCAGGGGGCTCCCGAGTTCACCAAGCCAGTATAAGCAGGTGGAGGAAACTGACATGTGCTAACTGATAAATGATCAAGCTGAGTATCTTTGGTTGATTTATTGAAATTATTGGAGCCTGAAGCTTTGAAATGATCAGGATGATTCTGTCTAAATCCCACCTGATCGGTTTTCAGTCTGACTCCAGAATCCTGTTTATATCCTGGATCTGATGAAAGGAATATCTGAGCATTCAGAAGACATGAAATACTTTTGGTGCCTTTAGCTTCACACTGAGCTGCTTGTTAATAACAAAAGTTCTCAGATGTTTCATCTGTTAAAACCAGAGCAGCAGCGACGATGGGATTCGCCGGACAACCTTCTTCTTCTTCTTTCATCTTTTCAAGTCAAATTCCTGATTGGTGAGTTTGTAGGCGGACAAGAGTTTGATTGAGCTTCACAAAACCTGGGGGAGTATTCACACCTGACACGTTTGATCCGCTTTAAACAGACCAGAGTTCGATTCCCCCGACACACTAAGAGTGTTTTCCCACCTGATAGTCCAGTAGACCCGTTTTGATTGTGGACCAAACTTCATCATCTGCTTCATCTCCAGCTGCTGTGGTTCACTTTCTCTCTGCACTGAGTCAAACCAACCTGTTCCCCTCCTGGCCTGTGGGGGCGCTGCACCAACAACCACTGAAAGAAACTGTGGTAGTTGAGGTGAGTATGAATGCGGCGGTAGAGGTGTGAAAAAATGATGATTTAATCGACGAACTCACAGAAAACCAGGCAGCACAGGTGAACTAAGAGACAAGGAACACAGGTGAACTAGGAGACAAGGAACTCAACACTGGTACTGGAGAGAGGTGACAAATGACAGCAGTGACTATGACAAGGACCCAACGAAGAAACACTGACACATGTGGGAGTAATCAGGGGGACAGGATACAGCTGGGATCAATCAGAGGGTAGACAAGACGACACAGGAACTAAACTGACTAGAAAACAAACAAAATTTCACATCCTCACAGAAACGACACAAAAACCTCTGAAGACTCTGAGGGAAACTGCCTTCTTCATCAACGGAAACAAAAATGAAGGCGTCAGATTTTAGCGGCTGAAGATTTTAGCCGTGTGCTCTTAATGTCTTTAGCTAAAGACAAAAGTGAAATCAATCACTAAAATCTGACACTAAGCCATGGTTTCCTTTTTGTGAAGAAGGAAGTTGCACTCAGTGTTTCCTTCAGTGGTTCTTGGTGCGGCGCCCCCACAGGCGAGGAGGGGAACAGGTTCCTCGAAGGGTTTGGTTGGTTTGACTCAATGCAGTGTGAAAGAAAACCACAGTGGTTGAAAAATGTAACTAATGTTTCTATTTTGGTCGCCAGTCAAACTGAGTATACCAGACTCTCAGGTGGGAAAACATCCTGAAAACATTTTACGCACCTTTAAATTTGAATACCTTTTAAATGAAATAATCATATAAGCGTAGTGAGTCTGCATTAAACATAATGCTTCCCCAAAGTAACTAAGTTTGTGAGTTATTCAGTGTTTTGTCAAAATCCAGCAGTGAATTAATTAATAAGGATCCTTGGTTGTGAGCCGCCCTGAGGGTCTAAATTTAATTAAATGTCCATTCTTGTTTTGGTAATCTATAGAGGAGCCCTGAAAAAAAAACAAGCTTCACATTCAGGACCTGCAGACGTCATGCGCCGCTGACACAAACATGCGCGTGCACACGCCGTAATTAAAGTCAGTAATTATATCCGCTCGTGTTGCGACTCGGTCTGATGAGCTGCTGCCTTCCTGTTATCAGCCGAGTCCCTCTACATGTTTTATTGACTGTCTGCTGATACATATTCAGGACGACAGAGGCGGAAACCTGACACCAGGGTTCACACCCTGCATGTTTTCTCTGTCAAAACTTTCTGCTCAAGAGAAAAACGGAGTCAGTGGATGAAACGGATGCAAAATGACTCCATCTGAATAGTCATGATTGGGAAATCCTTTGAATAATGTAGCAGCGTAAATTACAAGTTTGAATGTTTTGCTGATTAATGTGGGAGAAGCTGATGGTGTTAAATACTGGTGGGGTTTCCTCTTGGTTCTTCAAGTTCAAAGTTCAAAAATACTTAAATTAAAATCCTCGTAACTTATTTAACCAAAAACAGTAAAGCTGTAAGCAGGAAACGTCTCCAGCAGCTCTGCTCCCACGTTAGCAGAGCTCCATAAATGTGAGCAGCTGCTGTGTCTTTGCAGGTGTGCTGTGGCTGTCGGTGGTTTCCGAGGTGCTGTACATCCTGCTGCTGGTGGTCGGATTCAGCCTCATGTGTCTGGAGCTTTTCCACTCCAGCAACGTCATCGACGGACTCAAACTCAATGCCTTCGCCGCCGTCTTCACCGTACTGTCCGGTAAGAAAAGGATGAATCCACTCAGAGGGATTTCACTCCCACTGCTTCAGCTTATTTCATCACATCCTACTAAATCCAAATAACTGCTGACATACTTTTAAACTTGAAATATTCACTTCTAGTATCTCATTTAAGTCAAGACAGAAGCAGTGAATAAATGTTTCATCATGAGTGTCTCTGCAGCAGAATGACTGGTTTCCTGTTTTTGTTCCTCAGAATAAACAAAACAGCTTTAGACCAAGAAACATGAAAAAGTTTGATTGTAACTTTAAAAATATAAGGCAAATATGCAATAACCTTTTTATTTTACAACTTATATATTTAGAAATCTATTTATACAAAAATCTGATTACTCTCTGAAAGACAATAAAATGTTGAATATTTATTTTATCATTCAGCAGGTAGAAAAATAACGAAACTATTTTACTACTTTAAATTGTTTATGTGGAAAACAAATGTAATGACTATCTTATAGAAAATAATAATAAACAATTTAAAGTAGTAAAATAGTTTCATTTGTTTTTCATTTCTCATTAAATGTAGATAATTAGCTGCATTTTAGCTGTTAATTTTGAATACATGAAATAGGAGAATAGATGTGTTGTGACTCAGATGTTTAAACTTTTCATTATTTTTCTACCTGCTGAATGATAAAATAAATATTCAACATTTTAATGTCTTTCAGAGAGTAATCAGATTTTTGTTGAACTGTGTTTTAACCAGCAGTATGATTACAGTACCTGACGAAGTTTCTTAACATTTCATCACGTAATCCAGATGTGAAAAACTTTTCCTTAAAATATAAAATTCAAGCATTTTCTTGGATTTCCAGCATTTCTTCTTCGTGGCCAGAGGATTGAGGCAGATGTTTTGGTCAGATGGTTTAGTTCCAGGCTTCACTGTTTTCCTGCCAGGAGTTTTTATCCAGACTCAAGTTAAACCTCTTACACAACAAGCCGGTTCTGATCGCTGGCGACAGAAACGTGAAAGACTGAAAAATGTTTCGCTGCTTTTCTAGACTTAACAGATGATCATGAAACTGAGTGACATAAAACCTGATGGATGGATGGTTGGATGGATGGATGGATGAACAGATGGATGAACAGATGGATGGATGAACAGATGGATGGATGGATGGATGGATGGATGGATGGATGGATGGATGGATGGATGGATGGATGGATGGATGGTTGGATGGATGGATGGATGGATGAACAGATGGATGAACAGATGGATGGATGAACAGATGGATGGATGGATGGATGGATGGATGGATGAACAGACAGATGGATGGATGGATGGATGGATGGATGGATGGATGGATGGATGGATGAACAGATGGATGGATGAACAGATGGATGGATGGATGGATGGATGGATGAACAGACAGATGGATGGATGGATGGATGGATGGATGGATGGATGGATGGATGGATGGATGAACAGACAGATGGATGGATGGATGGATGGATGGATGGATGGATGGATGGATGAACAGACAGATGGATGGATGGATGGATGGATGAACAGATGGATGGATGAACAGATGGATGGATGGATGGATGGATGGATGGATGGATGAACAGATGGATGGATGGATGGATGGATGGATGGATGGATGGATGGATGGATGGATGAACAGACAGATGGATGGATGGATGGATGGATGGATGGATGGATGGATGGAGGGATGGATGGGTGGATGGATGGATGGATGAACAGACAGATGGATGGATGGATGGATGGATGGATGGATGGATGGATGGATGGAAGAACAGATGGATGGATGGATGGATGGATGGATGAACAGATGGATGGATGGATGGATGGATGGATGGATGGATGGATGGATGGAAGAACAGATGGATGGATGGATGGATGGATGGAGGGATGAATGAAAAGATGGATGGATGAACAGATGGATGGATGGATGGATGGATGGATGGATGAACAGATGGATGGATGGATGGATGGATGGATGGATGGAGGGATGGATGGATGGATGGATGGATGAACAGACAGATGGATGGATGGATGGATGGATGAACAGACAGATGGATGGATGGATGGATGGATGGATGGATGGATGGAAGAACAGATGGATGGATGGATGGATGGATGAACAGATGGATGGATGGATGGATGGATGGATGGATGGATGGATGGAAGAACAGATGGATGGATGGATGGATGGACGGATGGATGAACAGATGGATGGATGGACTTGTTGCTGCTAACCTGAAGCATGATGCTGCACAAATGGTCCAATCCAAACATTGAGGTTGATCAGAACCGGGTCGGCCGATCAGAACCGGGTCGGCCCGTCGTTCCTCTGCCTGCAGCAGAACCAGCCCAGCTGACTGACTGATCCACGGCGCCAACACGCCTCCACTCTTTCACCGTCTCCTTTTTGACTTGCTGTAATCTTGTGATTGAAGCTCCGTGTCTAATTGATTTGATGCCTGATCACAGAGCATTAAATCAATTTAAATCAATTTATTCAGCGTAACCAAACGTTCCGGTTTATTCCTGAGGCTGCAGAGATTTACTGCTGCTGCGTTTCCACTAATGATCCTGAGTCTGGGCCGTTATGTCAGAAATTAAATGTAACTTAGAACCTTTTTAACCAGCTTCATCTGTGAACTGTCATCATAAGCAAATTTAATACCATAACATTTTGTTTTAATATAAAAAATACATTAAGAAGGATCATAAGTGTGTTAATGAACAATAAACAAAATTCTTTAATAAAATGAAACTCAGTAGATCCCAAATATGTTTTTTATGAAGCCTTTCAGATGCTTTGCTGCTATAATTTGATTGGATATAAAAAAAATTTCACTTACAAATTCTCTTATTTCATATATTTTAAGAAATAAATATTGTTCACCCTTCAGTGCAAAAACACTGTGTATTTTCTGGCTTTTAAAACTGTGCAGAGTTTATCTAAAGCCCAAAAAGCATAAAAATGGTTTGTAGAAGAATAAAGCTTCTTTATTTTGGTCTCCATAGAAGCTAAATGTTTCTTAAATGTTATATATTTCCATTGGATGTGAAATCCAGATGTGAACTCTGATAAATGATCTTTTCCTCTGCGTGTCTCTGCAGGTCTTCTGGGTATGGTGGCCCACATGATGTACACTCAGGTGTTCCAGATCACAGTCAGTCTGGGGCCTGAAGACTGGAGGCCCCACAGCTGGGACTACGGCTGGTCCTTCTGGTCAGTCGCTCTCACTTAAAACTTACTTTAATGGTCAACAAATGGAGAAAAAAATGAATTTTATGAATTTAAAAAAAAGACACACATATAAAAAGCAATCCTTAATGTAGATTTTTGTAACTTTGAATTAATTTACTAACTATTTTGGCAATGGGATTTAGGTAATATTTTGATCATTTGAGATATTTATGCAGTTATTCATGTGGGCGTTCCTCTCAGTTGCTTCAGAGTTTCTTTCAGTTTTTCAAAGACTGATAGGTCCTTTATTGTACGTCTTGTATTGTACAAAGAACAGAACAGCAGAGACATCAGAGTAATCGACCGACTAACAATCAGACAGAACTGAGGGAGGCTAGTTGGGTTTACAGAACTCCAGCCAGTAGTGGTTCAGTGAATTTTGTCTGGACTCTGTGGATCAGAGTCATGGATCCAGTGACGCTGCAGAAGGACAGAATACCAGCTGAGTGATTCAGGTACGATCCGACTCTGGAGGAAACACGACCTGAGGTGTCAGTCCAGATGTTGTTGTGACCAAATTTAGAACTGGACCAATCTAAAGCCCATGATATGTCATTACCTCCAAATCCACATTTCTTTCTCTGGCCTGCTGTGCTGATGTTCTTGTATGCGACGTCTACAGAAACTATTCCTTTCCAGTCCGCCTCCCAGTAACAACGTCCAGTCAGACTCTTTACTCAGAACCTGAGAGAATCCAGTGAATCTGTCTGGGTGACTGGAAGAAGACTGGGGTTGTTTCATAAGTGTCACCTTCCTGTTCCCCTGTGATAGTACCAGATATCTGTATGCTGTGTTTGGATCCAGAGTGATTTCACATTAATATTTTAAGAATCCAGTTCTGGTCTTTGGTTCTGGTTCTGGTTCTGTTATTAAATCATCTTCAGTGACCATCAGTGAGATGTTTGTCCATGAGTCTCTCAGGACGTCCTGTAGTTTCTCTCTGAGCTCTGACACAGCTGCTGCCACGTCCTCAAAGTGTCTCAGAGGACAGATGTTGATGCTGGATGAGTGTGTAGACTCACTGAGTGGCAGTGAGGGGTAGTTGAGGAGAAACTGGTTGTGATCCTCTGTGTGTGAGAGCTGCTCCAGCTCAGCGTCTTTCCTCTTCAGCTCAGTGATCTCCTGCTCCAGCTTCTCCTAAACATCTTTGACTCGACTCACTTCAGTTTCCTGCTGGGATCTGATCTGCTGCTTCACATCAGAGCTTCTTTTCTGGAGGAGACGGATCAGCTCAGTGAAGATCTTCTCACTGTCCTCCACTGTTTTATCAGCAGAGTGATTGATGGCCTCCACCTCCTGTTGAAGCAGCTTCACATCTTTCTCTCTGTCCTGGATTCTCTGCTGGATGTTTCCTCGTCTCTCCTCCAGCTCTCTCTGCCTCTCAGTCCTTTCTGCTGCAGCTGACACTGTGATGTGGTCTTTATGTTCATCCAGTAAACAGAAACTACAGATACACTTCTGATCAGTGCGGCAGAACATCTTCATCACCTCATCATGCTTAGAGCAGATGTTCTCCTGGAGGTTCAGCTGTGGATTCCCTTCTGATCCTCTCCCTCCCAGTGGTCTGTAATGCAGTTCATACAGTAGCTGTGTCCACAGGGAATCTTCACCGGATCCTTCAGTAGATCCAGACAGATGGAACAGGAGAAAGTTTCTTTGTCCAACTGATTCTGCTCCATTTCTGCACTCAGTCACAGTGACTGTGTGAGTTTCACTTCCTGAAACAGAAACAAGGTTGAGCTCTGACCTGCAAATCAGGTGTAAATACAGAGAGGCTGCAGCCAATCAGCTTTCACCTTCAGCAGGTGTTGGTTCCTCCCAGATTCAAGGTGTGCTTAAGGGCAGGAAGAAGAGGGAGGAATACCAGGGTTAAGAAAAGTCTGGAAGATGACTAACCAAATGAACGGCGTAAGTAGAAACAGGTCAAGTTTATTTGTGTATCACGTTTCAGCAACAAGGCAGTTCAACAAGGTCGTTTCATAAATTATGAAACGACCAATAAACATTACAGTTTATCAAATGCCATCAAGCAAAAACACATCAATTATGTTGATCAATGTCCTACTTAATGCTAATCCAAAGCAGCTCTACTCAGGTAGGTTTTTAGCCTCGATTTAAAGGAACTCAGTGTTTCGGCTGTTTTGTAGACGTTTGTTCCAGATTAGAGATGCATAAAAACTGGATTCTGGGGATGCAGAGCAGCCCTGAGTGGTCTGTAAGGTTGATAAAACAGCCAAACCTGAAGGCGTGCAGGTGCAGGCGGTGGCGTTCAGCTCCCAGGTGAGTGACAGAGCCGCTGTCTCTCAGATAATCATCCAGTCAGGACCTTCACAGCTCTCTGCTCATTGGTAAAACTGAGCTGCAGCTCCTGTGAACACTCAAACAAATCACCCGTCAAACAAGGACAGGGAGAACAACCTCATCTGCTTGATACTCTCCTCCCATAAACCTCCGACCTCGTATGCCGTGCGTTTCTTACGACATGCAGTCAGGTTTTATTAAGCCGGGACGATCTTCAGTGCCAGGAAGCATCAGTCCTTTCATTAGAGTCCCTCATTCTGCAGGCCGAAATGTCCCAAAGCCGATGTTGTTCATCTGCAGCATTAGCAGCATTTTAAAAGTATTACATTAACTATTAATATAATAAAAAGATTCATATCCATTTGTCACATTTTATCACATTCAGTCTTTTCAGCCTCAGACCATCACACTGCCACCACCGTGTTCTGGTACTACGTCCCACCAGATGTAACGTGACCCACATTGGCCAATGTGGGCCAACATGGACTGTAACAGAAGAATTTCACCAAACCTCCTGAGATCATCAAGATGTTTCTTTTACTCGAAGTTATGGTCAATGGAAACACAGCTGGCAGGAACTGCAGAGGTTTAGATGTTTTTATTTCTGTTTTTCCTGTCATCCCCTCCATGAGTCAACGATGCGCTCTTGGACTCATTTTGGTCGGTCTTCCTCTCCTGGGAAGGTTCTCCACTCATCTTTTCTCCATGTGTGGATCATGGTTCTCCCCTTGGTTCTGTGGAGTCCCAGCCTGGTAAAAACCAGCCCCTTGTTCTACCTTGTTCTGCTTCATACAGAGGGTCTGTGAATCTGCCTGGGTGACCGTTTAACCCAATCACTAATGTTTGGCCGTGACATAATGTAACGCGCTAGATCGATGAAGTTTACCGGAAATTGTGTGTCCCATAAGCAAACATTTCTCACTGCCAAGAGAGAAGTGACGAGCCAAACAAACTTCGTTAAGTTTGTCTCGGACGTTCCCCTTGTTGCTCAATATTTGGAGGCATGGCCAACATGGACTGAATTGTTTTGTTCTCTTCATCTGCTGCCATTGCAAATCTACAACCCTACAATTCTAAAACAGCACAGAAAATTGACAACTCCTCCTTCTTCAGCCAATTAAAATTTAGCTTAATGGGAGAAATCCCAGACAGAGCACTGACGGTAGATGAAAATCTAATTGTACATGAAGGCGATGGCCAGACTACTGGAGTCCCAGAGCCTTAAAAATGTCTCGGCAACCTCCTTGAATTTCTTTAGCTCAGGGATCAATGTGTTGCTTTTTTTTCTTTTCCTCCCCTCCAGGGGGTCTTTTTGTGGGCTCTGGTGTCCTTTATATGAAAGTAGGCTGACAGGAAACGGGGGAAGACATGCGGCAAACATCGTCGGGTCCGGGAGTCGAACCCGCGACAGCTGCGTCGAGGACTCAAGGCCTCCAAACGTGGGTCACGCTGTCCCCTACGCCACCACGGCACGCCCAATGTGTTGCTTTTTGAGATATTTTGGCCTACTTCATGATGTCAGGCAGGTTCTGCTTAAGTAAATCCTTGGGTCTGCAGGTCAGGGAGGATCAGGCAGCAGGTGTTGCTTGGAAATTGAACCTTGGTAGTTAATCACAGTTTGTTTGCTAGATAACTCTCACTTTGACTGTGATTTTCTCTTTGTGTCTCCATCCAGCATGGCGTGGGGTTCATTCACCTGCTGCATGGCCGCCTCCGTCACCACCCTCAACTCCTACACCAAGACCGTCATTGAGTTCCGACACAAACGCAAGCTGTTCGAGCAGGGGCTGCGCGAGGAGCAGAGCTACCTGGACCAGGAGGCCTTCCACTACTTCCGGGACCGCTCCCTGCAGTCCGTCTCCGGCTCCGTGGAGGTCTACCCCAGCCACGGCGGCCCCAGAGCCGGACTCATCGGGCCCGGCCCGGCTCCGGGTCATGGGAAAATGAGGGGAACGTCGGCCTCCATAGACCTGGGGGAGAACACAGACTCTCTGGGGGAGGAGCAGTGCTGAGGCCTGGCGGCTCTGGACCGTTTTCCTCAGCAGACCCCGCTCAACAACAGAACTGGAGCAGAAATAAAATGGAAACGTACGGATTTAACGTGACAGATGCTGTTTGTTTTTGTCAAAATAAATGATGTCAGTCTAAAATGTGAGCGACTGATTGAAGTAGACGTTGTCTGTCCAGTGTCCAACCATTTCTCAACATTTTTAAGACGTTAGCAGTTGAGTTCTTTTAAATTTTGATGATCAGAATCTGCTGTAGCAGGAAGTTCATTGATATAAAGAAATGCCAAGAGGCAGAACAACAACAGCAGAGAAAATTCAGAAAAGTTTTAAATGTTACTAAAATGGCTACATCGCATAGCCCTGTCAGGAAAAGATGGTTGCCGTGGTTACCTTTTCTGGGCAATGCAGTTAAACCTTTACAATATAACACATATTAGCTGTCTTTTATTCACCTTATTAAGAAGTCGGAAAGTATTTTAATGCTGACTCACTGGTTGCCGTGATAAAAAGCAGCAACTTCTACAAAATAATCTGATGAGATTATCTGATGAATTTAGATTTAAATGAAATAATCCGATAGAGAAAACAGAAGGATGCCGCTGTGTGTCTCCGCCGGAGGAAACTGTTTGAGTTGTGTAATGTTTTGGTGGATTGTAAACAGTAGGGATTAAATTGGCTGAGAATCGCCGTGGTAACGGGGGGGGTTGGGGTCAATGTTAATCCAAACACAAGTTGCAAAGCCCTGTGCCGCCTGGCTGCAAACTGCCGGTTTGTGCCGGATCTTAATGTTCTGATGTAAAACGAGCTGAAAACATTTGAACACTTTGTGTTTTCTCTCTCTCTCTGTCCAGCTCCGTTCCCAGTAAAGTTTCTAACTGCAGCCTGAAAGACTGTGAGGAAAAACCTTTTCAAGACTTTGGGGATTTTTGTATGATGTCGACATTTTTTAGGGTTTTAGTCTAGTGATTATTTATGTATTTAACCAACATACTATTAACGTAACACCTAGCTTACCTAGTGCTGCTCTGAGCTCTGAAGTCCTCGTCTGAGATGGAAATTAATCTTGAATTTTATTCAGAAATCAAACTCCAGTTTTGACAATATACAACAATCTAACAATATACAACACAATCTAAAGTTAAATTTATGTAAGTTTTTTATAGAGCTAAATTTGGTGCATAAAGTTAGCTCAAATATTTTTTTAAAGAGAAAATTAATTTTGAAGACGGAAAAAAATTTTTTTTGAAAAACAATTTTGAAACTGAAAACAAATGAAATAATAATTTAGAAACTGAAAAAGTTTGGAAACAGAAAAAAAGTTTGAAACTCCTTTTCAGATTTATGTCTTTTTCTAGCAAATATTCAACTTTCAAACTCAGAAATTTCCTTGTTTTTTCTAACAAAAAAAATGAATCTCAAAAATTGCGTTTTTTTTTCTAGCAAATTTTAAACCTTTCAAACTCAGAAATTTCTGATTTTTAAAGAAAATCTCAATGTTTTTTTCTACCTTTTTTATGTTTCAAATTTATTCATGTCACATTTTCTGAGTTTTTTTTTTTTTTGCAGAAATTTTCCAGCAGTAGCCCTGATATGCTGTTGTGCATTTTAACCATTTTTATAGAAACGCGTCATGTTTTGGGCCTGGGGCGTAATGAACACGCACGTATTCTGGTAAGACACGATGCTCTTGTGCAGCGATGACACAAACCTGTTGTTTGTTGCTAAATGAAGTACGGCTCTTTCACAGTCCTTGGAGAAAGCATTAGAGTCCTGTCTGCGCCTCCTGAGCCTAATGAGGCCTGATGATGGCAATGCTTCATCTCAAGGTGGAACTGCATATTCAAGTCAGCAGCACAAACAAACTGACTGACTGTGTGACCTTCTCCTTTGAAGACGGCGCAGTTGTTAGCAGCATAAACATGCCGCAGGTTAGAAACACAAATAATCAACAGGGGGTCTGAAGGAGGAACAGAGGAGTGAAAGTCTGGATTTCCATCATGAGTCGGGTATAATCAAACACTTTACTTCCAGATAATAACAGTCAGTGGCTTGTTTTTACCTCCTGAAGTGAACCAGGCTGAACTCTGTTCTGTTTGAGCGTCTCAGTTTGTTTCTGTTCATGTTAACAGCTGCTTTTTTTTCTCACAAAATAATTACTTTAACTTAAATACAAAAATTTGTACAGAATTAAATATTTTTAATTGAGTTAAACTGACAAAATATGCATAATTTTTAATTCAAAACCCCTTTTTGTTGCAAAATTGTTAAATAAGTAGACATAAATAAATATATGAGCCCAACAACAAAGATATTTATCAATTTAAAACTGTTATTTAGGTAGTTTAAGCATCAGATTGGAGCAAAGTTCATCTTTCCAGAGTTTCAGGAAGCCCTGATTATAAATGGAGCTTCTTTAGAAATGTGGACTGTGAATGCTGACATTAGCGTTAGCTGCTACATGTTTAGCAATGAGATCCTATTTTAGGTTAAATGGCTTTGCTCCCTCCTTTTAGTACAACTTTAACACAACAATAGTACTTTCCAGCGTCCAATGAAATCAGTTTAGAAGAAGAAATTAATCCAAATAGGGCCAAAAGAGGCGACTTCTTCCATCCGTTGTTAGCGGATGCTGCTTGTGCGTCAGATTTACCGGTGTACCGGAAACACGCCACAAGGGTTCCGGCTCCAAACGTTTGTATTAAAACTAATTTTAAAAAATTAATTGCGTTAGTTTTAAACCCATGTTACTAACAAATATAAATCAGCACATTAAGGCCCCAGCCCTAAAAAAATCTGATTTAATTTGAGGATTTCATCGATGTAAAAAGTAGCCACTTTCCTTTGAAAAATCATAAATTAACTGGGAGTAACCACATATTTTGGCTCCTTTTCACTCGGACCTGATTGCTGCACTGATCTGTAGAATCAATAAATCATTTAAATTTAACCTGTTTGACAACCTGAAGTATGCTCATTCACATCATGTCTCAATCTAAAGAACAGATGAGAAACACAACAACCTGTTCAGAAAACAGATATCTATGAGATTGAAAAGGATCATAAATCTATTAAATTAAGACTAAAATACTTTCAAATCACAGAAAACTAAATTTTATTCACAACAGAACATAAACAGCATCTCAAATGTTGGTTCAACCTGGTTCTTCCTGCAGTATTTCAGTTTCCTATACAGGTTCACTGCTGCTTAAGTAAGCAAACAAAAACACACTAATTATAATCATATTGTAATAGTTAATCAGCCAATAACTTTATGCTATAATAGAAACATTTTGAAACATATTTGTGTTTTAGTCACAGAAAGACATTGAATTCAGCTGCAGTTATTATCCCAGCGTGATCCTACAGTCAGGGAGCATGTTGATCATTAAAGGTGGGACTTTTTACAAGGTCACTACCAGGCATAAAACACCAGGGATCTGCCTCCTCATATTTCACCTCACAGTGAAACTCCAGCCTTCAGAAATCTCTCGACTGGCTGTGATTTGTGTCCTTCTGGCCTGTCGTTTGTTCGCTTTTTGCTTTTTCATGCATGTTTGTTCCCGAATTACGCAGCAGGCCGTCCATAAATATAACCTGAGCGAATGAAACATGTCAGAGCAGCCAGATAAATATGGGCCTTTGTTTGTAAAGTTATACACTAAAAAATTAACAGCTATATTTTTGGTTTTTTAGAAAGTCATAGAAAAAAAAGTGGGCATTAATTTTTTTAAGTTATATTTTCACCATTTTATTCAAATTCCACACTAAATATTTAATTCTCAAGTTAAATATTTAGTTGTCAACTAAATATTTACTTTTCAAACAAAATTCTGGTTTCAAATTAAATATTTATTTTTTAACTTAATATTTACTTTTAAACTAGCTACTCATTTTCCAAACTAAATATCTAGCTTAGTCGCTAAATATTTAATGTGAAAGCTAAAGTTTGTAAAATAAATATTTCTCTTGTGAATTAAATATTTACTCTGACATTTTTAAATGTATGAACAACGTGGTGAAAATATGTCTGAAAAGTTATTTTTTCTCTGACAGGCTAAATAAACCAAAATATTGCTGTTAATTTTTTACAGTGTAACGCGCTGGTTTGGATCTTCAGAAGAACGTTTTCTTTAAAGATAAACAAGGTTAACAACAAGCAGTGATGAAACCCAGCGCTGGCTCTGGACGCCGCAGAGGCGAGAGATTCTGGCTTTAACTGGACCGTTGCTGCGGGTTGCATCAGAACGCGACTCTTTGAAGGTCTGACTGTTGTATTATTTAAACTGATGAAAGGGGGAAAAGGGCACAAACATTATGAATGGAGATACATTAAATAAAGTCAACATCTAAAGATGGAAAAGAGTTCCCCCCCTAGAGGAGCAGAAGAGATATTTTTGAAGCTTCAGAGACGAACTCAGGTTGGTAGAAGATCAGGGTTTTCTAAGTCTGAGGATGAGAAAAAGAAACGAGCGTTAAAAGGAAATTCATGTCCTGCTGAAATAACCTTGGAGGAAACGACGTCTTCATGTCCGAGACTCGGGTTTCTGCAGGGTTCATGTGAAAGGTTACATCCAGTATCGCCTCATAACTTATAATTTATTCATTTATTTTCTTGGAAATGCAGAAATTTAACCTATTTGTGCTGCTTTCAATTATGAACGTTGGTCGTTTGTCAAGCTAGTTGTAGCTTCTGCACTGACAAAATAATAAAATAAAAAAGCAATAATCAATCCTACTAAGAAAGATGTGATCAGTTTTGCTTCAAAGTTGATCAAATCAGCACAGCTCTGATAAAATGTCAACTCATTTTATCTTCAAAGGTTTTATTTTCCTTTGATTTAAAAACCAAACTGGGAAGTTTTAGCAGTTTACTTCTTTTAAAACATTTACAGTAAATTTAATTCAAATGTAATCAATTGCTTCATATTTTCCTGCTTATATCAACCATAAAACCCGGACAGCAAATAAAGGTTGGAAAACAAAACAAGTTTGTGAGGCAGATACAGCAAATCAAGTCAAGCCTCAGACCTTTAGCTGCTCACACGGAGAAGATGAAATATTTTATAATCATAAAATATAAAATCTTATAATCATATATAATATTTTAGGATATTATATATGATATAATGAGTCAAAAAAAATCTATGGAAAGTCAAAATTCTGAGAAAAAACTTAGATTTCTGAACTGAGTTTATTTTGCAAGCCAATAATTTACCAAAAAATTATGCTTGCCTATCCTGTCAGTTTAAAGTTGTAATTCTGAGAAATAATAGACAAAATTCTGAGTTTAAAATCTGAATTCTGAGAGAAAAGTCAGAGATAAAACTCATAATTTTTATGGCTCTAATCCTCTTGTATGACTGAGTTGCTTCCCTGATGTTTGCTACCTGAGGGATCGTTTCATTTAGAGCAGCCCGCCTCCAGCATGGCGGAGCTCGTCTTGAGGTGAGTCTGGATGTGGCTGCCGGTGAGGCCTGACATTTCAGGCGGACATCAGTCACCTGCTGGCGGTAAAGCTCCCTCGGCGCTCCGCCTTTCACCGGAGCGCTGACAAAGCGCAGCGAGCGGAGGAAGCAGCAACAGCTGGTGGCCAGATATTACACTGATCCTTTCCAACCCCCAGAGGGAAGAGACTGCTGCATGGGGGAGGACCAGGATGCAGTGCGGCTGAAGGATGTGCTGAGTTCAGGGCAGGAGCAAACAGAAAATAAACTTTAAATGACAAATGCTGATCTCCTGCGCTTTGGAAGAAGTTCACTTTTACAGTAAATAACAAATGTTTCAGCGGAGGACACATGGAGGAACAGAAAGAGGATTTACTGACACCTGGTGGCCGATTTATCACACTACAACCTGGAAAATCATCCATTAAGCATCCAGCACAGTCATCCATCCATCCATCCATCCATCCGTCCGTCCGTCCGTCCGTCCGTCCGTCCATCCATCCGTCCGTCCGTCCATGGGGGGGCTGGTGTTGCCCTCTGATTAGGTCTCCAGTTTATCACAACATCTAAAAAACAAAATAAAATTTATTGGTTTCCCTTTATCTTTGAAACCATATTTAATTTCCAGTTGGATTTTTTATTTTTTTACAAGTAGAACGTAAAAATAAAGTAGTTAATAAAAAACATCAACACCTCAATAACCTTTTCAGAAAACAGTTTCATATTTACTATTTCAGTGTGAAATTTTCCATCAGTTTCCAGAACAAAAACAGAAGAAAGTTCCTCTTTATGCTGAATTTACTCAGCTGTAAAATGTTTAAAGTCTTTCTTACATCTGAAACCTAATTCAGAATAACCAGGTCACATTTTATGATTAGGATCAATAACTATTGTTTTCACTCGCCTGCCTTAACTCACATGAGAACTTGAGATGACGGTTAGCATCATGAGTTCTAAACTTTTCAACCATGAATGCCTTCATGGGAATTATTGATCATTCTCTTAAAAGTGCAACTGTCAGGTCAGATGTTGGATGAGAATACCTTTCTCACAGTCTATGTTGTAATTCAACCCAAAGGTGTTTTATTGGGTTAAGATAAGGACTCTGCATTTCTTCTACTCACTGGAGTGTTTAGTAAGGAGGAAACTTTAGGACTGTACTTTCAGAACAGGTGCCATGCTGACGTTCGCTGAGCTCCAAACGTTCTTAGTTTGGGTTGGATTTTATACATGAAGTGACTGGAACACCTGAATTTAATGATTCGGGTAAAAACCGAGAGCATTTACAGACAGCAAGGTTTTGTGTCTGCTTAAAGCACTTCAAGCAAATTATTTGACGTTATCTTTCTGCTAACCTCATCTTATCCTATTATGGCTAGGTTTGCCTTGCTAAGCAAGCAGGATTTGAATATTTACTGCAGTTTTATTTCACTTGAAGTTATGATGCAGGAAGCAAACAGATATATTCTTCCTCCACCCTTCCTTTAACATAAAATGATGATTTCATTCAGGGTGTCCAAACTTACCAGATTCTATGTATAAAAGCAACAAACCATCATGCTGACAGTCAAACACGGTGGTGGCAGTATGATGGCTTAGCGGTGTTTTGTTTCATCAGGCGCTGGTCAACTGTCAAATTGACAGAATCATAAATTTTGCTCTCCATCAGAAAATCCAATCTAAATCAATGATAGAATGTGTTAACTTTTCTGACTTCTTATACAAGTTAGCTGTGCTACAGTGCTAGTGCTAGTTTGTGAATAAGATAACAATAAGCAGAAATTTAGATACTATTTTCTGTTTATCTTTGTCTTTTCCAGGTCACTATTACCAGTCTAGTTGGAGATTCTGTACATCTTGTAAACAAAGTTATTCATACTTAATGTTGACGTATTCTTGCTTTTCTAACTTCCATTTGCAGCTAGCTATGCTGTGTGGTAAAACTCTGCCTCCATAAAAAAACATTTGCCCCTTGCAGATTTCTTTAGTTTTTGCTATTTTGATACTGTTAATTGTTTCAGATCAGTTTCGCTTTGGTTCAAATTCAGTTGCCACACCCAGGCCAGATTATGGGTTCACCTATAGAAACAAATCACTAAAACAGAACCTATCTGACAGCATGAAGTAGGCTATATGAAATTAAAATCATTCCCTGATCTGAAGTAACTTATGAACAGACAAAGTCATTGCTAACTATAGACATGGTACTTATCTGTAGGGGGTAAATCCTTTATCACAGTGGTTGGTTTGGACCTTTTTCTCCTTTACTAAATTAAATTATTTGAGAACAGCTTTTTGTGTTTACTAAGGTTGTATTCTTCTTGGATTTAAAAGCATATTGTTTTTTCTTAAGTTTCTGTTTTTATTTGTAGATGTTTTGCATTTAGTTTTGTCCTCTGTGCTGCTAACAGGATGCGTCCCCCTCCTGTAACGGTTAACTGTTGCAGTTACCAGCTAGCTAGAATAGCTACTACATCAACGAAAAGGACAAGTTACGATTTGATTTTTTGCTCTTTCTACTTCAAAACAAATCAATTTTGTTGATTAAATATATTTAGAGGGATATAACTAAGCCACCTACTATCTTTAGGAATGTTACAGCTATGCTAGCATTTTGTTAGCATGTTGGTAACGGTTTTTAACGGTGACCACGAGAGGGAGCGCTAAACCCGTCGTCTCCAAACTCTTCACTAACAAAAAATTAAAAGCTAAAATGTCAACTTCAACCATCCCATTACAGTTGGGTGGTTCATTTATTTAGTCACAATTTATTTATTTTTTTTATAAATTTTGTTACGGAAGCTGTCTGACCAGCTCCTTGTCCAGCTCGATCTCTGGGTCTGGTGGTTTCACCACCTCCTTCTTCGGTTTAACGGCCGCGGACAGGTGCTCCTTCTGGATCCTCTGCTGCCTCTGTCTCCCCAGCAGCGCCATGACCTCCTTCCTCTGGTCGGCCATGGCCTGGTACCGCCGCCGCTCGTCCTCTTTCTGCCGTTCACTGCACACGGTGAGTGGGACCGGATTTGCAACATTGGAGGTTCCGCGGCGCCTCGGACGCGCCACCGGTAGCCGTTGGCGGATGTCTGCCGATGCTAACCGGGATTCCAGCGGCGGAAGAAGGGTCATGGATTTCCAGAGCTGCCGGGCGTGGGACCCATCCTCCGCGGAAGAGCCTTCAAATACCGTGAAAAGGTCGTCAGCTTGTCCCTCTTGCGCATTTTGTTGTGGCATTTTACTTCACCAAGTTTTATTTCCAAATCACGTCCAAAACTCCTCAGTTGTTTACATTAGTCACCATGGAAACGAGCCGTGACACGCGGAGAGTAGTGGTTGTCAAAATAAAAGTCGATGAAGAATAATGCAGGAATTTTGATATGTTGTATGGAAGCCTATTAGGACCATCTGAAAAAAATAATCAAAGAAGTTTAAAATAATTAAACTTCAAAAATCCTCATAATTATGAGAGTTTGAAAGTCATATCACGTTAATATTCAGAATTATGATTTTGTATCAAAATATCTTGGTTTGTAAATTATAACTAAGGCTTTAAAATGTACAGTTTGGACAGGGAGTCGGATATTTATGACTTCCTGTCTACAAAGCCGATGAAGAATAGTGCAATAAATTTGATATGATTGAATCATTTGTATTAATATTACAAATATCTTTATATTATTGTAGAAAATTAGGGACACTAAAACATTTACTTTAATCTTAGAATTCAGTTTTTTGTTTCTCAGAATTCCAACTTTAATCTTGAAACTTTCATCAGTATAAAATTCACAATTATATATTTTTTAAAGTAAATTCTTAGTTTGTATCTTATAATTAAGAGTTGAAAGTTAAAATATGGATGGTAAGTTCCACATTTATCACTTTCTATCCTTAGGAAATTAGGTTGTGGTTGACAAAAATTTTAAAAATAAAAATTGCAGCAGCAGGAGTACTATCTTATAAAAACTATCAAAAACCACCTCACCTGTGAAACGAAATCCAAATAATTTCAACTTTAAACATCAGATTATCACCTTAGATTAGAGCCTTCATGTCAGATTACTTTGAAGCATCAGTAATAAAAATGTAAATGTTGTTCCAGAAGTTTCACCCTGTCCAGGTGAAACTTATTTCACCTGGACATTGATGCATCAGTCCAGTCTAGGGTTACAATTTGTGTTTTTCATTATAGTTTAGTTTTATTTCATTGTGACTTTTTGTTTGTGTAATTCAGTTAGTCTTAATTATTTTTTTTAAGATGTTTGCTAGGTTTATTAGTTTCTCTAATATTTCAGTAGGTTTATTTTTAATTTCTAGGTGCAGAATTCAAAACGGTCAAAGTGTTGTGATTATGTTTACATCGTGTGGGTGATGAAAACTCAACAGAAGATACAATTTTCCAAAAATGTATTCAGTTATTGTTGAACAACCAACCGTCTTCTCCCAACGTTTCCTGTCACCGTTTTCCAGACCAGTGGAAGTGGATCACCTTAATTTGCAGACAGATGACGTAAACTGCTTGTGTGGAGAAAAAAGTCAATTTCACATCAATTTGAAAGGCTATAAAATGAATTCATAACAAAGAATATTATATCTATGATTTCATTATATTTAAACTATCTTTATAAGCGCACAATATAGTCCCAGTTTTTTATTTATCACCGTTTACGGTGACACTTTATATGACGGGTTGTCAGTAATACTTTTATAACAAATTTATGTCAAATCATGATTTCTTGGTTAATGTCAAGTTGTCATAACGAAGACATTTTGAATAATGTCAACTTTGTATTAACCCTCTGATGCATGAATTATGATCCTTTGTGTCAGAATTTTTTTTCCATTTTTTAAAATTCTTTTCTTAAGGCATAAAAAAGGTAGGAACATTTTTTTGTAAAAATAATTTTTTTTAAATTTTTTTTTTTTTATGTGATCAATTGTAATTTTGTCCAAATACAAAGTTGTTATTTGAAAAATACATCAGTAGTATTGTTCCTTAGGGGTTATCTGATGTCACAATATTTCTTTTACTTGCAAGAGTCGTCTACAGTAGAAGGAGGGACCGGGTCGGTTCTCATGCTTTTTTGTCTGTCGGCCATATTGTATTTAACAAAAATAATTTCTTGCATTTGCAGCTGATGGCCAGTAGTTGATGGTATATTTTATGATGCATTAGTGTCCACTTCAGTGGTCTGTGTGCATTTATAACATAAAAATCCACAGGAAGCACAAGAAAATGGCTTTTAGATAGCTGTCCACTGTAGTGACCACTATGCATGAAAGGGTTAATAGTGTCATGATTTACTGAAAGTCATAAATATTCATGAAGACTTACTCATGTTTATGACGGCGTCATGTCAGTCTTATTCACAACCCGTCAAATAAAGTGTTACCCAGTTTACTAAAATGTTCTCTGTTCCCTATTTTGTTAGTTTTAGTTAACAATAATTACCTGCCCTCTGTCAGTATTTGGTGCAGAAAGTGATATTCAGCATTTTAGAGAGAATTATGAAAGTTACAGAGGAAAAAAGAATCAGGACTGGAAGCTGTTTTACTCTCAGAAGTTTGGAAATAAAACTCTAAAAGTGTGATAAAAGTGTTTATTGGCGATAATTCACTGTTGGTCCAGAGTGAGGAGCAGGAAAAGCTGAATGTGGGCAGATAGAAGCAGATTTTGCTCGATGGCGATCCACCAGCTGTGGGAAGAAGGCGGTGGCGGCGCACCGCTCCACCCAGGTGTCGCTGAGAGGAGGAGGAAGAGCAGCATCATCATCATCTGCATCACTTCTTTCACCTGACATGATCTTCTCATTTCCCTGGAGTTCAGGCAGCAGCATCCTGCACTGAGGACTGAAGCACAGAGCCGTAAGTAAAAACAGCATGAAGCTAACTCTCTGCTTCTATTCTGATTCACTTATTTCAATAGTAAAGTTATGATTGTGCAAGCCAAAGAAATGCAGTAAAGGCAGCGGAAAGTTTATCTTCTATTAGATTTTTTAAATTAAATTTTGTTTAAAATGAATAAAAAAGCAGTCAGTTTTTCTTGGTTAGAGTCTTTATGGGAGATAAAATCCATATTAAAGACGCTGCATTTATTCTTGCTCGCTGTGCGGCTGCTGCCACACATGAGTACAACCTGACATGTCACCATTTTGGTGTAAACGCCAAGCTTGGCTGGACTCAGGAGCCGCTGCACCTTATAAGGTGAAATGCCAGATAAATTTCTTCTCTGCATCCCAGTTGGGGCTACTAGGCTACCAGGAGCAGCAGGTTAGCCAAACATGGGCATTCCAGCATGGCAGCTCTGCTGTTTGACTATCTGTGTGCTGCTTTTCATGTTTTATTACCTGCTGTTCAATGGGAGGTCAGAGAAGCACTGTGACCTGCAGCTCAGGATAAGTGAGTAAGTAGCTCAATGCAAAGCTGGGGAAAAGTTCCCAGGTTGTTATCAGCAGCAGCAATAAGTGGGGCAGCTCGCTGAAACCAGGTGGATCTGTTGGCGTGCAGCGGGTTGGAGTCAGAAATGATGAGCTGATGTTTTATTTAAGAATTTTTCTGTGTTTAATCAGGTTTTATAAAAGCCTGTAGTTACAAGAAAAGCTTCAGAAGTTTTGATGTTTGCATCTTATTTTTATAAAATGTTTGTATCCCTATATGAAAAATATCTAACTTCCTGTTTGAATTACTTAATTTGAGTTTTTGGTGTCACTTTGATAACTTTTCTGTTATTTTCTTTGTTAAGCACTGGGCCTGTCGCAATAAGCAATAAGTCAATTAATCGCATGATAAATTAAAGTGAACTCAATAGTTTAAATTTCCATGATTTATTGTTTTTCTATTTCTACCAAAAACTGGATGATAAAAGTCTCCAGTCTGCTTGTTTTTGAAGGACAATTTTGTTTACAGAGACTTTATAATTCATTTTATTTGTTGTTTCTGTTGTTTTGTTTTTTATTTTGGATATTTATAATGTCGTCCAGTTTCAGTGTTAAATGTTTATTAGAATTTTAAGTTTATTGATCTTTGAGAAAGAGCTCCTGCATTATTATGCCATTACCATTATATTATGTGGAAATTGTCTCAAAACAACAATATTATTGTTTATCGCAATAAAGTCTGTTATCGTGACTGGCCTATAAAGATGTATTATGGTATAATAGTCTATAAAGCTGGTGGATAAAAATATTAATTTTACTCATAAGAACATTCTTGAATTTTCTGTTCTCAGATTAATCCCTACAGTATTTTCTTATTCAGTAAATTTGAATATTATTGAAAAGTGAATTAACTTCAGCAGCTCATTAAACACATTATATGGATTAATTCTGATTTTTCAAGCTTTGCACTGCAAAAACACACAATTTTGCCAAGTATTTTTTGTCTATTTTAATACACTTGAAATAAGACAAATTAACTTTCAAATCATTTTTAGCAAGATATAGAAGCTTGTTTTAAGTTAATAATTTCTTAATATTGATGAAAAAGTGCTCGTTACATTGGCAGAGTATTTCACTTATAACAAAACATTTTTCTCATGTTATAAGTGAAGTAATCTGCCAGAGGAACTAGTAGTTTTTAATAAAAATTAAGGAATTTTTTTACTGTCTGCCTAAGTTCTCAAATTTACTAAATGTGTTGATGTTTTACTCCTGTGACATCAGCAAGTCAAAGGTCAAGCAGTTAGAGAAAACATCAACCCCAACCACTGCTCTAGAAACCGACACCAACCCCAACATCAGCTCCTCCACCTCTGAATCTCCAGTAAAGGCCGCCGCCTCCACCAACCCTGCCAACATGGCCGACCTCTCTACGGACGACAGCAAGTTCCTCTTCCTGGAAAACGACTTCCGTAACAGCGGCGTGGCCCAGGCCGACTGGGCGGCCAAGAAGATGGTGTGGGTCCCATCAGAGAGGGAGGGATTCGAACCTGCAAGCATCAAGGAGGAGAAGGGAGAACAGGTGCAGATTATTTACACTATTATTTACCTCCTTGGCATTCCTCAGGGATCACTCCCTGTCTTTTTAGTTTGTCTACATCCTTACTCTTGACCAGGTTCTGAAGAACCGTGATGATTATGCAGAAAACATAAACTAGTAAAGCTGCCTTGCTATTCTAATAGTGTGACCAGAATTGATCAATTATAAATTTAAAGGTTTTGGGAGATATTCTGCATGGAAAAACCTCTTTTGGTTTATAATTAAGGTTGTTTCATTAAATAAAACCAACCATGTTTTTAGATTAACATTTGCCAAACATTCAGTTGGTTGAATCTAGAGTAAAATAATAAAATCAGTCCTCCTTTTCTAAGCCCATCTGAATTATTGATAGATTATCTTCTGTTCTTGATTCTTTCTCAATTGTTTAGATTTACGTATAAAATTTACCAGATAAATTGTGATGCACATGCAGCACTGCATAAACACGTTTCAGTTAAAATGCCTTAGTTCACTTTAAATAAGACAAAACTAGCTTGCAAGTAGCTTTTCATCACAATATAGGAGATTATTTAATACAAACAATTCCTTAATATTGATTAGAAAGGACTAGTTCTATTGGCAGATTATTTCACTTATAACAAAAACATTTTTTCCATGTTATAAGTGAAACAATATGCCAGTACTGGTACTTTTTCATCAATATAAAGGATTTATTTACTTAAACTGAGCACAAATATGTTGCTGAAAAGTTATTAGTAAGTTAGCTTTGTCTTATTTTAACAGTACTAGGATATCGGCACTGAAACTAGACCAGCAACACTTTGTAATATTTTTTTCTACTGTTTGATTAAACTCTGCCACCTACTGATGAAACCAGGATAAAGTTTCACTGCGTGTTTTATCTTGTTTCTCGTGGAACAGAGACCTGAACAGAGTGTCTGCCTGTGAGTTTGAACTGTTTTCTCCGGGTCCTCCAGGTTCTGGTGGAGCTCTCCAACGGACAGAAGGTGACAGTGAACAAAGATGACATCCAGAAGATGAACCCACCCAAGTTCAGCAAGGTGGAGGACATGGCTGCGCTCACGTTCCTCAACGAAGCGTCCGTCCTGCACAACCTGAGAGAGAGATACTTCTCCAGCCTGATCTACGTGAGAAACGCCGCCATCGTATAGCTTGTTTCGGTGTTTCATATTCAACCTATAGTTCCTACATACTGTATCAGGTGATACTGTAAAAGATTGATCTACACATTTTCTTTTTCAAATCTGTACTAATAGCATGCTAACGCTAATTTGGCTTAACGGTTGAGCAGTTAACGTCCTACGGCTAGTTTTCACGTTAGCATGCTAATGTTAGCCTGCATACTATTTTCCTCAGAAAACTGGATCTCAGATGTTGAAATTGCTTTAAACGCAACTTAACCGTGGTTTTGTTTATACTTAATATAAACAAATATATATATATATATATATATATATATATATATATATATATATATATATATATATATATATATTTTTTTTTTTTTTTTTTAATATATAAATATATGTATATAGAAATCATTTAAATTGCTAAATGTTGTGACCAGGCTAGCTACTACTAGCATTACCAGCCAATTCCAAAGTACTTCTCTACATTGTTTGGATTCAAACACCACAGCTTTTTTTTGAAGAATTTATTTACTTATTCTTGATCAACGTTTTGGATGACAACTTTCCACTTCTATTTTAGTGACAATATATTTAAGTACAAATTTCAACAAAAAAAGTCAACATCAACGCAAGTGACTGTTTCCTGTTGCTACGTCCAGCAGCATGCAGTCTGCTGGGTTTCATTAGACTGAAAAACCTCATTTTAATAACAAACTGAGCTGAATGCACTGCTAGTGCCTCAAGTCGACATTTGTTGTGAATAAACAAATAAATAACAGAATTAAATTTAATGGCAGCCATATTGGATCTTTAAGTTTGGGTTGGTGCAGAATCTGTTTTCTCTTAAATGCAACATCCTCTGGTTTTTTTGTTAATATTTCCATCTTGAAAATGACGTCATTACAGCTTTGTTAGCATGCTAAAGGTGAAGTTAGCGATTGTTTACTTAAAAGCCCTTCCAGGCATTGCAAATTAGTCACTGCTATAAAAACATGTATTGTTTATACTTGTCTTTTCCTATCAAATGAATAAATGAAAAGGTTAGCAATGCTAAAGTAACATCAGTTCTCACTTTAACATTCACAGTTTTTGGGTTAATCTTTTACTTCCACAGTGGAACAGACCAAAACTTTATTAAAACTGTAAATGTTAAAGTCACTAGAAATGTTATAGCCATAAAAAGCAGCAAAGTTCAGTTTTAATCCAGATTTAAGTCTCAAGGATTGGCTGCTATGTTTTCTTTCTGGACTGAGGATTTTCTGGCAGATTCAACAGCTAATGCTTTGTTTTTCCTTTTCAGTTTATAAAAATCCTGTAAAAAATACAGTCAGACATCTGTAGGTCCTTGTTGGAGAACTAACAAGGTGAACAGAAACAGGAGTGATAATCCTGTGTTTATCCATCCTGTGTCAGTGATTAAAATACTTTCCAGGTCATATTTAGACAAAAAGGAGAATATCTTAATATAATGCAGGTAAAAAAGTGACTTTATCCTTGTTGTAAAGTAACTGTGGCTACTTTCCTCCCCAGACGTACTCGGGTCTGTTCTGTGTGGTGGTGAATCCCTACAAAATGCTGCCAATATACTCAGAAAAGATCATCGAGATGTACAAGGGCAAGAAACGCCACGAGGTGCCGCCGCACATCTACTCCATCACGGACAACGCCTACAGGAACATGCTGCAGGGTAAGCCCTGACTCCAGAAACATTTCTGTTTTAAAAAATCTCCTTTTGTCCTAATTATTGGAAAGTTTCTGTTCCATAATATTTTCTTGAAAGTATTTATATTTATATACAATATTCTTACCAACGTTTACTGGAATTTTGACCCATTCTTTTGACCAAGCACTTGAATTTTAGTTTCACCAGAACTCAAAACATGATGTTTATGTCTCTGTTGGAGTGATGGCTTCTTCATTGCTGCGTGGCATTTCAGGACATGTTGCTGCAGGAGTCATTCTCACAGTGTGTTTTGCTCAGGCTAACAATGTAATAAAAAAATTACATTTTTTGTAAAAGCCACCACAAAAGACCAAGTTTTGACGTGAAGTTGGTAAACTGGCATCGGTATAAAAAGGTTAAATTTCAGAGTTTAACAAGAAAAGTAAAAATGCAATGTAGTTGAAGCTAAAACACAAAGTTTTACAAAGTATTTTTTTGACCAGTTTCTAGTGCAAATATCTTAATGCACTTGATAAAAGACAAAACTAATTAAAAGTCACTTTTCAGCAAGATATAGTACCTTGCTTTAAGGCAATAATTCCTTATTATTGATTAAAAACCACTAGCGCTCCATTGGCAGATTATTTTACTTATAACAAGACATTTAGTTTTTTTGATATTATAAATGGATCTAGTACTTTTTCATCAATATTAAGGAATTATTGATTCTAAACAAGCTTCTATGTTTTCTATGCACTAGAAACTGCACAGAAACACTTGTTAAGGTTTTTGATCATTTTGCCTGTAGGGGCCTCCATACACCTGTGAATATGTAAAATCCTGATCTTCAGTGTTTGAGTTTGTTTATGAACACTGGAGTTATTCCTGACAGAACATCTTCTAGCAGACGAGCTGAGCGTCCAGATGAGCAAGGAGACTGAAGCCTCGGAGCGTGCCGACCTCAAACTACCTCCTAACTTTCCATTCAGCCCCAGAACGGCCATACATGGAGCAGTCGGCCCAGATCGCAGCGACAGAACCACCTGCTAAATTTAGATCAGAACTAAAAGAGGTCCGCCTCAGATTTTAGCTAAACTTCACTGATTCCCTCTCTGTCTCTCCACAGATCGTGAGGATCAGTCGATTCTCTGCACGTGAGTCAAAACACGCCACAAACCGTCACTTTCAGGAGGAAAGGAAGAGCTTACCCTTTAATTTAAATGTTTTTTAATCCTGTGAGTCATGAAACTATATATAGGGCTGTCCTAATAAGCAATAAATCAATCAGTCGCATGATTTATCGTTTCTCTCTTTCTACCAAAAACTGGATGGTAAAAGTCTTCAGTCTGGTGTTTTGTTTCAACTAGACCTATTTTGAAGGACAATTTTGTTCCCAGAGACTTCATAATTCATTTTATTTGTTGTTTTGTTTATTTATTTTGGATATTTAAAATGTCGTCCAGTTCCAGTGTTAAATATGTCGATTAGAATTTAAAGTTTATTGATCTTAGAGAATGTTTTATGTCGTTATCATTACATTACTTTATAATGGTTTCAAAACAACATTATCGTTTATCGCACTAACTTCTGCCAGAATTTATCATCCAACAAAATATGTTCAGACCTAATTCAGAAAAGAGAAACAAACATGTGCGAACTTGGAAAAGAAAGGTTTTTTTTGCAAAAAAGAAATGAGGATGAACAAATAATCGGAGTTGTGCTGCTTCTTAAAAAGTGAAATATTTTTCCAAATAGTGGCGAGTCCGGAGCCGGCAAAACAGAAAACACCAAGAAGGTGATTCAGTACCTGGCTGTCGTCGCCTCGTCACATAAAGGCAAGAAAGACGTCAACCCTGTGAGTAGAAGTTACAGAAGAAATGCTCAGAGAGAAAATTCATTGTAAAAAGCACAGATTCCTGCAGATTCTCTGAGTTTTATTTTGTTTTATTTATAAGATTGTTTTTTGGTTTCAGATTTTCTGTTAATTTATTTTCAGTTTTTCTTCAGTTTTATCATTTTTTCTCAGTTAAAATGTTTTTTTTAAATTTTAAATTTTTCAGTTCCAATTTTTTCAGTTTTAAAATTATTTCTCAGTTTCATATTTTTTGTTTTAAAGTGGTTTGAATAAAATGGGAGGCTTTTTTCCAGTTCTGAAATTATTTTTTAGTTTTAAATTTTTATTTGATCAAACCTTGTGGCCCTAATTTAGCTCCATAGATCCTGGCTTGGATCTGGCCTGTTTTTCCCAGCATGTGTAGCATACGGGTCCAAAAACAGGCGTGTTAGATTAACTGTCATCTATAAATCGCTCTTCGTTAAATTCTCACTCTACCACGATGTGTTTCATGTCCCAACGTTTTCTGACTGAAATCCACCGTCAGATTTTCTCCTTTGTTCTGTGAAAGCATGAATCCGTAGTAAAGCATATATTTTACTGTATGTGACAGGAATCAGTTGCTGCAGCTGTGGCCAAGGTGAGAACAGACAGATGCTGTTTTCTTCCTCCTGCTGGGGCTTTTGGTTTCTTTCTGCATCTTTCTGAATGAGAAATAATGACAAAAACAAATGAGTTAGAGTTCATATTAGCTCATAAATCCTCCATAATGATAATTGAAAGTTACACTCACTGGTTTTCTGATTGAAAACTGATTGCTGCTTGATCCCCGGCCTTTTCTGCTCGTCTGCTTCATAAGCTTAAAAAATAGTCCTTCATTTTTAATGACTTGTTTTTATGATTCTTCCAGCAGCAGCAGTCAGGATCTCTGGCTTATGTGAGTAAAAATCCAGTTTCATTCATTTCTGCGGTTCGTTTAAGGAACAGTAGTTCATTAAATAATGTCCTACCTGTTTCTGGCCTGCAGGGGGAGCTAGAGAAGCAGCTGCTGCAGGCTAATCCCATCCTGGAGGCTTTTGGAAACGCCAAGACCATCAAGAACGACAACTCCTCCCGATTTGTACGTTTTGCTCAACATTCAATCTTAGTTTTTATTATTTCGTTCATTTTTACCCATTTAACAAACACTCACAGTCCACCTAGCTTTAAAAAACACATGGAAATCAAAAAACTAATTGTTCTTTACTGTTGTGTACATTAATGACATTTTAGATCTATTTGTGATTTAGGAGCGTAATAAAAGAAAAACAGACTTGAGTTGCTTTGACAGAAACAAAAATTCTCTTCTTCATCATTTAATGTAAAACTATCCAAACATTTCTATAGATTGTAGTTATTTATATTTATTCACCGATTGAATAATTCTGAATTAAATAAAAATAACTGTTGATCTGTGCAGAGCATTATAAGCAAGCTAAGTCTTAAAAAACAAAAACCAGCTCTCACTGTCTCAAACGCTGAGGTAAACAGCACCACTAGGCGCCCCCTGGTGGTCCGCCAGTTTTAGAAAGAGCTTTAAAATGATAGCTACACAAAACACCACAAACATTTGGCACCAATATATTCAGATCTGAAGAAGGTGACCAACTTCACTCAGGTGAAAAACGAAAACTAAATTCCACTTGTCCTGATAAATAAACCCCAGCACTCCCAGAGATGGACTCTGTTTTTGCTTCAACTTAAGAGAAATTCAAGGAACCAGAGTGAAGAGTCACATGGCTGCTGTCCTTCCACAGGGGAAATTCATCAAACTAAACTTTGACGTGACCGGCTTCCTCGTTGGGGCGAACATTGACACCTGTATCCTTATCCAGCAAAGTTTTTCCGCCTTCCTTTTCCTAAATCAGCCGCTGTAAAGGTTTCCTGCTTAACTCCAGCCGATCTGAACAGACCTGCTGGAGAAGTCGCGCTGCATTCGTCAGGCCAACACAGAGAGAGCCTTCCACATCTTCTACTACATGGTGGCTGGAGCGAAAGACAAGATGAGGGGTGAGAGTTTAGAGAAAATAGCAACCTTTGGGACTTGAAGGAAACTTTCTACTGCTCTTAAGATCAGTGCCACAGTGTTTGTCTGGATGATAACTGTGTGAGTTTGTGTTGCTTCAGAGGAGCTGCTGCTGGAGGGCTTCAACAGCTACCGTTTCCTGGTAGCGGGCCACGTGGAGGTTCCCGGTCAGGAGGATGACGAGCTTTTTGACGAAACTCTGGAAGCAATGGAGATCATGGGCTTCACAGAGGAGGAGAGATTAGGTACTAACAGATGTTGATTGATGGATGATGATGGATGGATGGATGGATTGATTGATTAGTGGTTGGATGGATGGATGGATGGATGGATGGATGGATTGATTAGTGGTTGGATGGATGGATGGATGGTTGGATGGATGGATGGATGGATTAATGGTTGGATGGATGGATGGATGGATTGATTGATTAGTGGTTAGATGGATTGATTAGTGGTTGGTTGGTTGGATGGATGGATGGATGGATGGATTGATTGATTGACTGATTGATTGATTAGTGGTTAGATGGATTGATTAGTGGTTGGATGGATGGATGGATGGATGGATGATGATGGATGGATTGATTAGTGGTTGGATGGATGGTTGGATGGATGGATGGATGGATTAATGGTTGGATGGATGGATGGATGGATGGATGGATTGATTGATTAGTGGTTAGATGGATTGATTAGTGGTTGGTTGGTTGGATGGATGGATGGATGGATGGATTGATTGATTGACTGATTGATTGATTAGTGGTTAGATGGATTGATTAGTGGATGGATGGATGGATGGATGTTATAAGCTGTAAATTGTTGGCCATCTTGTTTTGCAGGGATGCTGAAGGTGGTCTCCACCGTCCTCCAGCTGGGAAACATCAAGTTTGAGAAGGAGAGGAACAGCGAGCAGGCCACCATGCCCGACAACACCGGTAACCATGGTAACACTGCGTCACGGCTCCGTGAGGAAGCGCCGCAGCTTCTCTGACCCCTTCTCCTGTTTCAGCGGCTCAGAAGGTGTGCCACCTGCAGGGCATCAACGTGACCGACTTCACACGCGCCATCCTGACGCCCAGAATCAAGGTGGGGCGGGAGGTGGTGCAGAAGGCCCAGACCAAGCAGCAGGTACTCACTGTTCACCCATCGCTTAAAGGGAACCAAGTTGTTATACTTCTGTTCGGGTCTCAACTGCTTCTGAAAACAGTAGAGTTTTTGGCAATGTGTTCATGTTTTTTGGTGTCTGGAGAATGAGCCGTTTCAAAAACCTTCCGATTATTAAGTCACACTGTGGCGTTACCTAGCAACCCAGGCTGAGTTCCAGCATGTTTGGTCAGCTTTTTTTACTGCTGTATGCGCTGTACAATGGCTGCTGGAAAAGGCAAGTGTTTTATTGTTGACTTACCATCCTGAGACCACTTGCTGCATTCTTGTTGCTTGTGAAGGAGGTTCCACTTCTGCTTTTCAAAGATGTACAGTTGTATAATTGCGCATCTGTTCACAGCCTTTTTCACATGTGAGTGAAAGCGTTGAGTTGAGGTAAGAGGCGTGGCCAGCAGCATCTTATTCAAATTTAAAGTGACAAGACGCTGTAAAACAGCTCAAAATAGGCAGAACTGACTAGATTATAATCTCATTTTCTAAGATTTATTTTCTGAAAGAAATTTATTCAACATGTTTTATTTAGAACATTTACCTACCCTAACCTGTTCAAGGTAGAACAATAGGTCATTTCTTCTAAACTTTCTTAAAATTATGCACCATCTTCAGGTTGATTTTGCAGTGGAGGCACTGGCCAAGGCCATGTACGACCGCTTGTTCCGCTGGATCCTCGCCAGAGTCAACAAGACGCTGGACAAGAGCAAGAGACAGTCGTCCTCCTTCCTGGGAATCCTGGACATCGCTGGCTTTGAGATCTTCGAGGTGAATCCTCCCTGAAGAACTTCCTTTGGTCGGTTGGTTTCACTGAGTTTCCGTCTGTTTTCTGACCTGCAAAGTCTTTCCTCCTGTAGGACAACTCATTCGAGCAACTCTGCATCAACTACACCAATGAGCGTCTGCAGCAGCTCTTCAACCACACCATGTTCATCCTGGAGCAGGAGGAGTACAAGAGGGAGGGCATTGAGTGGAACTTCATCGACTTCGGCCTGGACCTGCAGCCCTGCATCGAGCTCATCGAGAGGCCGGTGAGCACTCCTGCAAGCATGGCGGTCAAAATGACCTCTGCGGTTAAAATGACCTCCAGGGCCAAAAGACCCCGTGGTATTCTGCAGGTTTTCACCTTCCTTGTGGTTTTCCAGAACAATCCCCCTGGCATCCTGGCGCTGCTGGATGAGGAGTGCTGGTTCCCGAAAGCCACCGATCAGTCGTTCGTGGACAAACTGCTGAACACCCACACTGGTCACGGGAAGTTCTCCAAACCCAAACAACACAAGGATAAGCTGATGTTCTCGGTGCTTCACTACGCTGGAAAGGTAACTGAAACAGCCTCAGCTGGAAGTTTTCTTTAGATTTAGTTACTCTATAATTTAAAGTGTCAAAATGTCGGATGACCTTCAGATTCTTCTGTCACCATTTAAAAAAGTCGGTCAAAGATGGAAAGTATTCTATTTATGCAACCTCTGAGTGGAAGTAGGAAATACTGCCACCTGCAGGTGGGAGTTAGCATCACATAAACTCAAAGTTTCTGACCATTTTAGCACAAAAATCTTTGGGGATCTGCTGATTTTTCATTGATTTCAGCAATTTTTTTATTCTCATAGTTACGACTTAATTCTAGTAATATTATCTCTTTAATTTTGAATAATTACAACTTTATTTTCAAAATGAAAACATTTCTTTTCCTAGCCTGGCACTAACATTCTGTCATACTGACATTGGCGAGAAAACAGCAGAAGTTTAAGGAAAACTCTCAGAAGGTTTGGTCAACTATGCATAAAGACAACTTTGAAAGATCACAAGGAATTATACCTGCACACCACAAATTATTAATAAACAAGAGCTCAAAACCACTTTTGAGAACGACTTTCTGGGAGGTTTTCTGTTTTCTTTCTCCCTCCAGGTGGATTACAACGCAGCCAACTGGCTGACCAAGAACATGGATCCTCTGAATGACAACGTGACGGCTCTGCTCAACAACTCCTCCAGCGCCTTCATCCAGGACCTCTGGAAAGACGGTCAGTCCTCCGATCGCACACATTCAGACACCTCTAGACGCTCTCTGTTGCCACGGTAACATCGTTCTGCATCATCACCCTGCAGTGGACCGTGTGGTGGGCCTGGACACCATCACCAAGATGTCAGAGAGTTCTGTTCCCAGCTCCACCAAGTCCAAGAAGGGGATGTTTCGCACGGTGGGTCAGCTGTACAAGGAGTCTTTGGGGAAGCTGATGACCACGCTGCACAACACGCAGCCCAACTTCGTCCGCTGCATCATTCCCAACCACGAGAAGAGGGTGAGCGCCGCTTTTCTCTGCCGCTGGCTGCAAACGGCCAGCGCGGCCTTTCTGTGATCTCACTGGCTGCTGCTGTGGCTCTGCAGGCCGGGAAGATGGACGCCCAACTGGTTCTGGAGCAGCTCAGGTGTAACGGCGTGCTGGAGGGCATTCGGATCTGCAGGCAGGGATTTCCGAACCGCATCGTTTTCCAGGAGTTCAGACAGAGGTGAGGGAGCATTTCTAGTAGAGCATTTGAGCTGATACATTATTCCAGTAATTATTGCAATAAATGATAATATTGTTATTTTAAGAAGATTTTCAACTAATATAATAATGGCATATTAATGCAAGTATATCCACTCAAAGATAAAAAAGAAATTAACGCTGGAACTGAAAACATTTTAAAATTGCTAAATAAACAAAACGATTAAAATGTTTTCTCTGCTTGATGCCGATGAGCTGATCTTTATTAAACAACCAAAATCTTCTCCACGACTACAGGATTTGTCTTTCCTCATTTCAGAAATGAGAAGCTCCTCATGGCGTCAGCTGAGGTTTAAGAACCTCAGTCCTATTTGCAGGGTTAAATTCAGGTGGTGACTGTTGTTTTTGGCCAGACAGTTTGTGGTAGTAAATGTCCTCACCTGTGTGCAGGTATGAGATTCTGGCTGCCAACGCCATCCCGAAGGGCTTCATGGATGGAAAGCAGGCCTGCTGTCTGATGGTGAGCTTTTATTTTGAAATCTGTTATTGAAACGAGTGTAAAGAATAAGATCTTAGCTATCCTCTAGATATGAGCATAAATCAATTTAATCGATTAATCAGGTTTTTGATTTTTGAAAATTGAAGCTAAATTAAAATCTGATCTTTTATTTGGCCCTCCGTTCCTCAGGTGAAGCACCTGGATCTGGACCCGAACCTGTACCGCATCGGTCAGAGTAAAATGTTCTTCAGGACGGGAGTTCTGGCTCAGCTGGAGGAAGAGCGAGACCTCAAGCTGACTGTCGTCATCATCGCCTTCCAGGCGCAAGCACGAGGCTTTCTGGGGCGAAAGTGAGGGAATTTCATTTCAGGGAATCTGGGCCTGAAGTCGTTTATGAACCAATGGGTGATGATTTGTTGTTTTCAGAGCGTTTAGTAAACGTCAGCAGCAGCTGACGGCCATGAAGGTCATCCAGAGGAACTGCGCTTGCTACCTCAAACTGAAGAACTGGCAGTGGTGGAGGCTGTTCACCAAGGTCCGAACTGGATGTTGGGCTTGATCGAAATCCTACATGCATCCTGACCTTTAACCTTAACCAGATCAATGTGTGAACCAGGTGAAGCCGTTGCTGCAGGTGACCAGACAGGAAGAGGAAATGGGCCAAAAGGAGGAGGAGCTAAAGGCGGTGCGCGAGGTGGCGGCTAAGACTGAAGCTGAGCTGAAGGAAATCTCCCAGAAACACACTCAGGTGTGACGCAGCATTTACCCATTTTATCTGGAGAAGCAATTAGGAAAAAAACAAATAATTGGGATTAATTGATTATTAACATAATCATTGCGTAATGTAGTAATCAATTAATCATTAATTAGAGTATACAGACTATAGAAATGATCATTTCCTGAATAAACAACACACTCAGAGCAGTAATTAAACCAAAACAGTACAAAAATATAAACATTTTGCATTTAAGATGACATTCTTTGTTGTCTGTAAATCTGTCTACCCAGATCTCTGGTGCTAATTTTAGCTTCACCTGGTTCAAATTCTACAAAAAAACTCTCCTATTAAACACCTTTTGCATCCAGTTATTAATCCAAAAAACAATTAACAGATTAGCAGACGATATGTTTTTAGCTTCAGATGTATCCTTTGCTACAAATGATCAAGTGTTCATTAAAGGATGCTGTTGTTGCATTTTAGGCAATAAAATGTTTATTTTTGTTTTTTAAAGAGGAATTTAATTATTTGCACCTTTTAATGGATTTCTAATATTGTACAAAAAGGCTCAAGTGGTGAATGAAAAGTTTGCAGAATGTGTCAATTTTTTTGTTCGATTAGACGTAAGGGTAATCGATTAATCGTCAAAATAAGCGATTAATCGTCAGAATAAGCGATTAATCATCAAAATAAGCGATTAATCGTCAAAATAAGCGATTAATTGTCAGAATAAGCGATTAATCATCAAAATAATCTATTTCTAAAATAATTGTTGCCACAGGCCTACCTTAGTCTTTTTTTAAATCCATGTCCAAGAATCATTGACTTAAAAAAGTTCTGTATCTTGCAGAAAAGTTACTTGCAAGTTAGTTTTGATTAAATGAAAACTCTGAAGAACATGGTCATTTTTCTCTGATTAATCAACTAATCGTCAAAATAACCGATTACTAAAATAATGGTTAGTTGCAGCCCTGGAAGCAGTGACGTGGTTAAAGATGGAGGCTTGTGGTTGCAGCTGGCTGAGGAGCGAGCGCAGCTGGAGCTGAAGCTGCAGGCCGAGACGGAGCTATACGCCGAGGCGGAGGAGATGCGCGGACGTCTGGAGGCCAAGAAGCAGGAGCTGGAGGAGGTGCTGCACGAGATGGAGGCGCGTCTGGAGGAGGAGGAGGAACGCAGCGTCGCCCTGCAGCAGGAGAAGAAGGACATGGAGCAGCAGCTGCAGGTTCTCCTAACTTTATTCAGCTCAGGAAAACAATGAAAAAAGGTTTCAAACTGGTTGCTATGGCGACTCCTGACAGTTATTGAACAATATTAACAATGGAAACAAATGTTTTAATGCAAGAATCATACGAAATAGATTCAACTCAATTCATTTGTAGTCAGTTCAGTTTAGCTCTGTTCATTTCCTTAGAATGTAGTTCAGTTCAGTTGTTTTTATTCAGTTTATCTCAGTTTAACTTAGTTTAGTTTAAATGGGTTCAGTTCTATTAAACTGAATCCTTTGTCTCAGTTCAGATCAGGTCAAATCAATTTATCAGTTCGTTTCATTCAAATCAGTTCAGTTCAGTTTCATTTAATTCTGTTTAATACAGTGAAGTTAAATGTTCAGTTAATTTATTCATATGTTGATATTTATGTGTATTTTACACTTAAGCTGTTTGAAAATTACAAAAATAAAGTACATACAGTACAGACCAAAAGTTTGGACACACAGGTACGTCCAAACTTTTGGTCTGTACTGTATGTGTCCTTTTTTCTACTTTAAAAAAGACGCTGATGGTCTTATGAGGTTAAAACTGTGATTTCTGATCGATCTGGTGTTATTAGACTAACTGGTGTAATTTTGTGTCTTCCAGCTGATGGAGGCGCACATCGCAGAGCAGGAAGACGCTCAGCAGAAGCTCCAGCTGGAGAAAACGGTGGCGGAGGGAAAAGTGAAGAAGATGGAGGAGGACATCATGCTAATGGAGGATCAGAACAACAAGCTGCAGAAGGTAACAGAAGGACACATTTTAAAGAAATCTGCAGTTTCAGGATGTTTTCCTTCTGACTTCCTGTCGTCGTTTTCAGGAGCGAAAGCTTCTGGAGGAGCGCTTGGCTGATATGAACTCCAACCTGGCAGAGGAGGAGGAGAAGTCAAAGAATCTGACCAAACTCAAGGCCAAACATGAGTCCATGATCTCCGACCTGGAAGGTGAGGCAGCACTGATTATTGATTATTATTATTCCTTATCATTATTTTTGTCATGATTTTCAGCTTGCAGCTCCTCTCAGAGTGTTGGAAGAATCCTTAAACGCTCACATCAAAATGTGCAGCTTGATTTTCAGTTGTTTTCTAAAACATTTGGTGGTGAAACCAGAAACTTTCCCATGTAGCAGTTTGATCTTTATTTACATAATTTAGCCTGAAGAAACACAAATGCCAAGTGGTGACTCTTTCTGCTTTTTGTCTCCAGTTCGTATGAAAAAAGAGGAGAAGGCTCGTCAGGATGTGGAGAAGGCAAAGAAGAAGGTGGATGCAGAGCTGGCCGACCTGCAGGAGCAATACGCCGACCTGCAGGCGCAGCTGGCCGAGCTACGAGCTCAGTTAGCGGCTAAAGAGGAGGAGCTCCAGGCTACACAGACCCGGTGAGCCCAAAACCAGTATCAGTATCAACCAGTATGAAGTGGTCATACTGCACCGTAGGTCCACACTAATGAATCATTTCTCTGTTCACAGTTTGGAGGAGGAGAGCACCCAGCGCGCAACGCTGGTTAAGAAGGTTCGTGAGTTGGAAGCGTTGCTGTCGGAGCTGCAGGAGGATCTGGAGGCGGAGAGGGCGGCGCGGGGGAAGGCGGAGGCCGCGCGACGGGACCTCGGAGAGGAGCTGAATGCACTGCGCTCTGAGCTGGAGGACAGCTTGGATACCACCGCTGCTCAACAGGAGCTACGGTCTGTGAAAAGCCACACATCTCATAATAACCCACAGGCTACACTCACCAACAGAGTCTTGATTTACTGAGTTTGTTTGTATCCAATAAAAATGTAACAACTAATTTTCTGAGATAACTTAAGTAAACCGTAGCATCATCTGCGTAGAGGGTAATTTGTGTGCCGATTTTTTCCATTCTTGTTGCTGTTTTCTTCCTCATGGTGACATTCTGTGTTTCATATTGTTAGAGCAAAACGAGAGCAGGAAGTAGCAACGCTGAAGAAAGCTATGGAAGACGAGGGGCGGAGCCACGAGGCCCAGGTCCAGGAACTTCGTCAGAAACACAGTCAGGCTGTGGAGGAGCTGACCGAGCAGCTGGAGCAAGCCAAAAGGGTCGGAGCACGTCACAAAGTAAACTTCAACTTTTTATCCCATGAAGTTTCACTCATTTGGCTCCGTCTCCTTCCTTCCAGGTGAGGGCCAGTCTGGAAAAAGCCAAACAAGCCCTGGAGAAAGAGTCGGCAGACTTGAGCACCGAGTTGAGATCCCTCACCAGCTCAAAGCAAGACGTGGAGCACAAGAAGAAGAAGGTGGAGGCTCAGCTGAACGATTTAAACTCCCGGTTCAACGAAAGCGAGCGGCAGAGGAATGAGCTCGGGGAGCGAGTATCGAAGCTGAATGTGAGTCAAAACATCTACATTTACAAAATGCTCCTGTCTGTATGATGTAACTATGGAAATATCTCCAGGTTAAGCTTAGTAGAGAAGCACATTTCAGCAACAACAGGTCGTTAATGTACTGTGGTGCTAAACTGCTCAGCGATTTATAAATTAACAACAATATTTTAAAGTCTACTCTCAGTGGAAGGACTGTAGAACTGGGTGCTGTTCTCTATCTTCCTGGTTTTAGTCAGAACACCAGCAGCAGCGTTCTGGATCTGATTGATTTTTTTAGGCAGACCTGTTGCAGTAATCAATGCGACCAAAGACAAATGCAAGGATGAGTTTCTCTAGATCTTTTGGGACATTAGTCATTAAATCTGGAAATGTTCTTCAGGTGATAGAAGATTGACTTTGTAACTGTCTTTATGTGACTCTGAATGTTCAGGTCAGAGTTCAGCTGTGTGTTGACTCTAGATCGGTCCTGTTTAGGTCCAAAGATAAAAACTTCAGTTTCTGTTCAGCTGGAGGACGTTATGGCACAGCCACATGTAGAGCTGTGTATCATCTGTGTAGCTATGGTAGCTAATCTGACTACTTCTTATAACCTGTGCCAGTGGGATCATGTACATATTAATTAGGAGGGGTCCTAGGAATGAACCTGGCTCATTTACAAATATATAAAATACATTTACACGCTCATGATGCTCTCGTTTATACAACAGGGCATACTTTAAGGCTTATTATTATTTTTACTTTGAGGTTTTTGTGCTATTAAAAAAGTTCTGCTCTGTTAGATGGAGCTGGAAAGCGTGGCCGGCCTGCTGAACGAAGCTGAGGGGAAGAACATCAAGCTGAGTAAAGACGTCTCCAGTCTGTCCTCTCAGCTCCAGGACGCCCAGGTGAAACACTCACCTGACGATGTAAACACGGCTGGTCCTAAACCACTGACTCCTCACCGTGCGCCCACCTTCCTTCCCTCCAGGAGCTCCTGTCTGAAGAAACCCGTCAGAAGCTGAATGCGTCTGGACGGCTGCGTCAGATGGAGGAGGACAGGAACGGCCTGATGGAGCAGCTGGAGGAGGAGACGGAGGCCAAACGCGCCGTAGAAAGACAGATGTCCAGCCTCAACATGCAGGTCAGTAACACAAACTAACATTTGTGTTAGCAGTAGAAAGGTAAATATCTGACACTAACAATCAGGTTTTGTTTGTTATGAATCTGGATATCTGGGAAAAGGGAAACATTTTTAGTCATTTTGGGTTTTTATCCCCATAAAACTCTGTTTAATATCAATAAACGCGACTTTTAATAAAAACTCAGACCAAAGTGGAGATTTCGGAAAACTGTAATCATGTTTGTGTGTAAATTCGGTAAAACAGACTTGCTGTCTGCGACAAATAATTCACCAATATATTAAAAACTTGCTTAACATGATTCCCAATTTATGTCTGTTGCTTTAATAACTTTTTATTCTATTATGCTCAATTTATATATCTATTCACACAAATGAATAACCTGGCGCCAAGTTGAAAATGTACCAATTATTTCACTTATAAGATGGGAAAAAAATGTTGTTATGTGTGACATAATCGGCCGGTGGAAATCAATACTGAGTAATTATTTACTTAAAATAAGCTCTTATTACTTACAGAGTTACTTTAAGTTAATTTTGTCTTTTTCAAGTTTACTAAGATATTTTCTCTGGAATCGAGACAAAAATACTTGGTGAGATTTTGTGTTTTTGCAGTGAAAGACGATTAACAAACTGTTGGTCTAATGGGAGATAAAAATGTATGCAACCAGGTTTTTTTCATCTTTTTATGTATTTTCTTTAGTTTTTCAGTTGAGTTTTGTAT
Source organism: Xiphophorus hellerii (assembly GCF_003331165.1). Classification (NCBI taxonomy): domain Eukaryota; kingdom Metazoa; phylum Chordata; class Actinopteri; order Cyprinodontiformes; family Poeciliidae; genus Xiphophorus; species Xiphophorus hellerii. The sequence continues at coordinate 1,468,519 of NC_045687.1, forward strand.
CTATGCGTCACATTAAAGGTAGAAAAATGGAAAAAAAAAAATTCATTACTGAATTTTTATGTTTTTTTCAACAGTGGACGTCTGAGATCCACTGGATTCCAGGAAACTACATTAAACAGAGTTCACATTTTTATGCTTTCGCACAAGATCTGATGTTTTCTGGCTAAATATTTATGCCACATTCTGAAATGCAGTGCTCTTTTACGACAAAAGCATATTTTTATTCCCAACCTGCTTTTCTTAACTCTCTCCTGACTGTTTTCCAGCTTTCTGACCACAGGAAGAAGCTGGAGGAGATGTCGGCGACGGTGGAGCTGCTGGAGGAGGGGAAGAAGCGGCTGCAGCGCGACCTGGAGGCCGTCCACGGCGAGTACGAGGAGAAGGCGGCGGCCTACGACAAGCTGGAGAAGAGCCGCGGCCGGCTGCAGCAGGAGCTGGAGGACGTCCTGATGGACCTGGACGCCCAGCGGCAGCTCGTCTCCAACCTGGAGAAGAAGCAGAAGAAGTTTGATCAGGTCAGGGGTCAAACTCTACAATCCTACCAGACCTTCAGTCCAGCTACAGAAGCCTTGGCCATAAACATTACATGATCTTTTAAAAGAAATAAGACAAAAAGAAACTGAATGCATGCAAGAAAAAGTCATATTATTATGGGAATAAAGTAATAAATTTGTAACTTTATAATGACAGAATAAAGTAGTAGAAGTAATGAAAGAATAAAGTAATAATAAAACTTTATTCTATGTGTTTATTCTCATAAAACTCGACTATTCTCATTATTTTGACTTGTATAATAATGTACAAGCATAAAGTCAAAATAATATAGAATTACAAGAGTAATGTATTATTAATTTATTCTTGTTTTATTTCAACTCCTACAAAAATAATGTTATAATATCACGAGAATAAAGTCATAGTATTATGACTTTATTCTCGTGATATTATAATTTTATTCTAATATTATTTTGACTCGTACAACAATAAAGTTATAACATTACGTCATATTATGACTTTATCCTCTTGATTTTATTTTTAAGTATTTCTCGTAGTATGGTCCTAACACTCCATCAGGTTATTTTTATCAGTGCATTCTGCCGCCGCCGGCCCTTTAAGGATCTTCCTGACCTTGAATTGACCTGAAATGAAGTGATTTTGATTTTCTCTTTGAACGTCCCGACCTCCTGCAGTGAAACCAGAAAACTGTTGTTGTCGTGGGTCTCTGCTGTCCTGCAGATGCTGGCCGAGGAGCGGTCGGTGTCGGCCCGCTTTGCGGAGGAGCGCGACCGGGCGGAGGCGGAGGCGAGGGAGAAGGAGACCCGGGTGCTGGCCCTGAGCCGGGCGCTGGAGGAGAAGCAGGCCGTCCTGGAGGAGGCCGAGAAGGCCGCCAAGGCCCTGCGGGCCGACATGGAGGACCTCATCAGCTCCAAGGACGACGCGGGGAAGAGCGTAAGACGGAAACCCGCAAGAAACGTCGACCCGGGTGAAGCGGGTGGAGCTGACCTCTGACCCTCCGCCAGGTTCACGAGCTGGAGAAGGCCAAGCGCGGGCTGGAGGCCTTCGTGGAGGAGATGAGGACGCAGATGGAGGAGCTGGAAGACGAGCTGCAGGTGGCGGAGGACGCCAAGCTGCGTCTGGAGGTCAACAGCCAGGCGCTGCGGGCGCAGCATGAGCGCGAGCTGCAGGCCCGAGACGAAATGGGCGAGGAGAAGAGGAAGCAGCTCCTCCGTCAGGTCGGAGCATCCAGCCTGACTTTAAGGCCCTTAAACTGCTTATTTTATTCATCTGCATTTTAACTTGGAGCTAACATTTTATAGACGATTAATCAAATTAATCGTGATTAATCTAAACTAATTTTAGTTATCAATTAAACTGGAATATACAGATTTTAAAAATTACCATTTGCTGAGAAAAGGGCAGTAATTAAGACATAACTGCAAAAATATATACTTTTTGTATTTAATATAAAAAAAACTTATTTGTCTTTAATTTGTTCAACCAAGGATTCTTCACGACATTTTAACTTTCACCTTTTTAAATTCTGTTTAAAAAAATCTCAATTTAAGCACCTTTTGCTATGCATTTATTAATCAAAAACATAACTACAGATTAGTAGATAGTATTTTTATTTTACTAGAAAATATTAGTTACAGTAAATAAATTACATTTTAAGTTATAACTAATATTTTCTAGATGATTGATCAAATTAATTATGATTAATCGATTGTTGAAATAATCGGCGTACGTAATTTTTAAAAAATTATTTTATTTGAAGGTGATTTATTATTATTTTATTACATTACTTTTTATTTATATATAGGTATATATAACATTTTAAATGCTATGTTTAATGTTATGTTTCCCCGATAAAAAATGTATTATCTTTTATTTTATTTTATTTTTTTCTGAACATTTGTAGTTTTCAATATGATCTTTTGTTTTGTGGAAAATATTTCTTCCTCATCTTCAGTTCAAACTGGCTGATGGATATAATGTTGGGATAAAGAAGAACATGAATTTTGTTGGGTGTGATTTTACCTGTTCAGGTGCGGGAGCTGGAGGCGGAGCTTGAGGAGGAGAGGAAGCAGCGAGGTCAGGCGTCCGGCGCCAGGAAGAAGCTTGAAGGTGAGCTGAAGGACATGGAGGAGCATCTGGACGCCACCAGCAGGGGGCGCGACGAGGCGCAGAAGCAGCTCCGCAAAGTCCAGGTCTGCAGCCGCCACTCGCTTCTCCACCAGAACACAGATTCACTCGTTCATCCGGTGATGATGATGATGGCCGCTCTGCTCTCAGGGGCAGATGAAGGACATCCAGAGGGAGCTGGACGACTCCAGAGCCGCCCAGAAGGAGGCGCTGTCCTCGGCCAGGGAGTCAGAGCGCAGAGCCAAGATGGCGGAGGCGGAAATCCTCCAGCTGCACGAGGTCCAGAAATTCACCAGAAGCAGCTTCCTGTTTAAACCGGTTTCCGTTAAACTGGTTTCTGTTTAAACTGGTTTCTGATGTTTTCTCCTGGTCCGTCCAGCTGCTGGCCGCGGCAGAGAGAGGCAGGAAGCAGGTGGAGACGGAGAGGGACGAGCTGTCCGAGGAGCTGGCCAGCAACTCCTCTGGGAGGTCAGTTTATGCCCCTATGGAGCTCAATTGGAGCCAAAAAATTTGTTAGAAAAATAAACGAATAAATTCTGAAAAAAGTTCAAAACTAGTTTTCAGAGAGAAGGGTTTTTGAAACTTAAAAATTTTCAGAAGCTGAAAAATAAGATTAAAATGGGGGGAAAAAAGACTTTAATCTGAAAAGAAAATTTTAAACTGAAAGCCAATTATGAAAACTGAATACTAAAATATACAAAACTACTTTTCAAATTCAAGGTTTTTTTTCTGTTTCAATATTTTTATGAGCTTTTTTTTAACAAACTGGCCCTAATTTTGCTCCATATTCATTCATATTGTTTCTCCCACATTTTCTTCAAATAAAACTTAAAATAAATTTAGATTACCATGATGGTTCATGATAAACTAAATGATGTCATGGTGGAGCCTGTTTGCCCAGGGCCCCAACCAGGCCAGGACCGCCCTTGGTCATTCTCACCACCTGTACGTGTCACTTCCTGTCCCTCTCAGGTCGATGCAGTCAGACGAAAAGCGCCGCCTGGAGACGAAGCTGTGTCAGCTGGAGGAGGAGCTGGAGGAGGAGCAGGCCAACATGGAGAACCTGACCGAGCGTCTGAGGAAGAGCCAGCAGCTGGTAGCACCGCCGCCGCTCCCTCCACTGTCAGGTGACGCAGGCGCCGCCTGACCCGCCGGTTCGCTTTTCCAGGTGGAGCAGCTGGGGGCGGAGCTGGCGGCGGAGAGGGCGTCGTCTCAGAGCAGAGAGGGAAGCCGGCAGCAGCTGGAGAGGCAGAACCGGGAGCTGAAGGCCAAACTGCAGGAGGCGGAGAGCCAGAGCCGCTCCAGGCTGAAGGCCGCTAGCGCCGCCCTGGAGGCCAAGCTGAGGGAGGCAGAGGAGCAGCTGGAGGCCGAGAGCAGGTAGCGCTGGGGTCAAAAGGTCACATACAGGAAGGAACAAGATGGAGGCAAAGTTAGCTGCAGGCTGGATATTTGTGGTTGATCTTCTCTCACTCAGTGTTTCACTCAGTAAATATCTGAACCAAACACTGTCGAAAAACAAATACAAATTTAGATTTTTGTTTTCATTTTTAAAACTATTTTTCTCATTTATTTTTAGGTTTCTAATTTTTTTTCTGGTTTAAAATTTTAAAAAAATGTTTTTCAGTTCATTTTATTTTTCAGTTTTAAAATTTTTACATTTGATATTTTTCTCCTTCAATCGTTTTTCAATTTAAAAATTATTTTTCAATTTACATTTTTTGTAAAAAAAAAAAAAAAGTCTCTGTTTTGAATATTTTTCAGTTAAAATTACTTTTTTTAGATTAAAAATATTTTTTAGTTTTAAAATATAGTTTTCAAATATTTGTTCTGTATTTAATTTAGTTTTAAAATTATTTTTAATTATTTTTTTATTTCAAATGAATAAAAAACTGTTTACCCCCAATTCTTTGGTGCTAAATAAAATACAAAAAAGAAATGAAAACTTAAAAAAGAAAATTGAAAAAAAAACAATTATCAATTATTATTGAGTCTTTTTTCAGTTTCTATTTTACTTTTACTTTTTTTTTTTTTTACAAACTTCATGGCCCCGATTGAGCTCCGTACGGGAGCAGAGAGTCGTAGTTAAACTATAAAATATGAGCAAGGTGACGCAAACATCCAAGCTGACACTAACTTCGTAGCGCTGTGAAAACTTCCAGGGAGCGTCAGGCCGCCGCCAAGAACCTGCGGCAGAAGGAGAAGAAGCTGAAGGACCTGAGCGTCCAGATCGAGGACGAAAGGAAGCAGGCGCAGCAATACAAGGACCAGGTAACCATGGCGACCTTCAGAGCCCCGCCCAAACGCCTGTCCCAGTCCGATCCCGGTTTAACCTCGGTTTGACCCCGGTCCGCCCCGCTTACAGATGGAGAAGAGCGGCGTCCGGGTGAAGCAGCTGAAGCTCCAGCTGGAGGAGGCGGAGGAGGAGGCGCAGCGCGTGGCGGCCGCCCGCAGGAAGCTGCAGCGCGAGCTGGACGAGGCAGGCGAGGCCAACGACGCCCTCAGCAGGGAGGTGGCGGCGCTCAGGAGCAAACTGAGGTACAAGGTCACCCACAAGGTCACAGCCAACTAACACAGTCTGACATGTTGACTGATAACCAGAGGCGACCCCAAGTGGGGGCCAGAGAGGGCCATGGCCCCCAGAAAATCACTTCCAATTATTTCATAACAGGAGCCATGAAAATGAATAAATACACAGTGAAATAACTATAAATATTTTTATATATAAAAGATATCTTTAAAAGTACATTTTATTATTTAAATTCTTTATTTAAAAAGGTAGATTTAATTATTTCATAATTATTTACATATGTCATAATTTCATGATCTATTTATTTATTGATGTATTTAATTATTTAATGTATTTATTTTGTGAATAATGTATTTTAATGATGTTTTAATTAATTTATACACATATATATTTTATGGTATATTTAAATTTGTCATCACTAACCGTCCATGATAATATATAATTCTATATTTTTGGCTGGTCTGGCTCCTGCTAATAACTCTTCATGTCAGTTAGGATCACCAGTTATTTCTGTTTAAATACAAGAATATTGAGAATTTAGTTTTTTAAGTTTCTTTAAATTCAAAGTTTTAACACATTTCCTAAAAATTAAACAAACTCAAACAAGAGAAAATAAACTAAACATAAATTTAGTCGGGTCAAATGAAATATTTTCAGTACATTTTCAGATGAATATTTGTACAGATTAATGTTTTTGTTTTGTCTCTTAAAGGGTTTGAATTTTGATCATTTCAGATAATTTGTGAATTAAATTTTCATTTTCTGCCTCTCACGTCTTGCTGCTCCTGTTTCTCTGCTTCCTTCAGACATTACTAATCTTCTTAAACCTGGAAACAAAAGAGCATTAACTTCCTCCCCTTCCCTCTGCTTCAGTTTCTACGGGGCGCTTTAACCTTTCTCTTCCTGTGCTTCATCTTCTTCTCTCTTCCTGCTGCTGTGCGGGCCGCCCCTCAGGCGTGGCGGAGGGGATCCAGCCTTCAGCGCTTCTCGGATCAGCGGCGGCGGGATCAGGAGCGCCGTGGGTCTGAGCGGCGGTTCGACCCGGCGGGTCAAAGAAAACTCTCTGGATCTGCAGGAAGAGGAACGTCCCTCTCCGTCTCCTCCCACATGCTCCCCGGATGAACGCGATGAGGCGTACCCCTGCTGCCCTGACGAGTGAAACGACCCCACGCCTCATTTATTATTAAAATATATTTATACACTTTTCATTTCAAGATAATGTAGATTCATGTCAGCGTTGGAGTTTAGAAAATAGAAATTATTCTAACCGGAGTAAAAAATTTGTGACGCAAAATGAGAAAAAGATCATTTGAAATATGCCATAATATATTTATAGGTTGATAAAGAAAGCAAATAAAGATATTTTCTGATTATGAATTATCTAAATTTATTGGAAATAAACACATTTTAAAGTGTTATAGTGGAGCTGAGTGTGTTTTTGCAGTAATGGGGATGTAATTGTTCTGCCAGCAGAGGGTACAATTGGTAAAACTTAACCAGAATTTAATACTTAATAAACATTTGAAAAAAACTCAAACTTATAATTTTGATAAGTGGTGTCTATTAAGTTTTTTGGGTCATACAATAATCAAAGAGTACATGAGATGCTGATTTTTATAAAAAGTTATGGGGGAGGAAAAAAAAATTAATTTCATGTTTTATTCTAAATTTCCTCAATTTAATGTAAAATGGCAACTTTTTCTACTAAATCTGCTACTTTAGTTCATTTGCAAGATTTTAAAGTGAATCAAGACTAAAATAAAAAAGATGAGACGTTTCTGTCAGGCATGAGTTTTATTGCCTTTCTCAGAAACATCACAAGCAGCAGAGAAGGTAAAAAACAAAACATCACATTCATCCTGTGTTAGTAAACATACAGAAGAATAAAACAGGTTTTCTTCAGTGAAGCTTAGATCCTGGAGCTGCAGATTTCTTCTTCTTCTCTCCCGTTAAACTCACTTAAAGTTGTAAAAATAGTAACAGATTTCTGGACGGATCAAAGGTTCTGGTTCAGACTCAACGGGAAAACCTGCGATTTTAAACTTTGGTTCATCCTCTGAATTAATCAAGAACCTTTTTATTCCAACTTTGTGCTGCACTTCACAACATTTTGCCACATGAACTACAAGCCTCAGTGGGTTTTGTTGGGACTTTATACAACAGAAGAACACAAAGTCTGAAAAGTGTGGTGTGCATTTATACATTTAGATAAAATCCGGTCTAACCAGAAGTGGCCATCATCTGTGAATAATTCATATTTGTTCTATGAGGATTTCCCCAGCTTCATGAAAACAATCTGGAGAAATTTAACGCAAAACTAAATGTTGACTCAGAGTTTGAATATAAAGGCGCAAAAATGTGCAAACCATAAATTACACTGCAAAAATGCTAAATCTTGGCAAGTATTTTGGCCTCGTTTCTAGGGAAAATATCTTATTGCACTGGAAATAAAACAAAACTAACTTATAATAATAGGAGTTTGTTTTAAGTCAATTCATTATTATTTATGGAGTTCTGGTTTTATTGGCAGATTATTTCACTTATTGTGTGGGAAAAATGTTTTTTGTAAGTGAAATAATATGCAGTAGTACATATTTATGGAAAAACTAGCACTTTTTCATCAATATTAATGAATTATTGACTTACAACAAGCCTATACATCTCGCAGAAACTCAGTTTACTAAGATATTTGCATGAGAAATATGGGGATACTAGACAAAAACTACTTGGTGAGATTTTGTGTTTTTTAGTGTATTGTCGTAATTTATAAATATGTCCTACTTTGTGCTGATCTGATCTTATTAAAATTCATGTCGATATGAATCAAACTGCAGTAATACCTTTGTGCGGCTCATTGTAGATTATTTTTCCTGCCTGACTCGTCTTATTCAGCTCAACACTCGATCCTTCAGGGTGCCAATAAAAACTCACTAACAGGATCTTCCTCTGGAAAACAGTGTCTGCTTATTTAAAACATCTATGATTGTTTTTGTAATTTCTCGTAAAATGGGCGCTTTGTTGCTCCATCAGCAGAATCGGGTTTTGTTTAATTTTTAATAAAACTGCATCTTTTTCAGTTTCCTTCTAAAAATCCCAATAAATATGACTCTGAATCAAATCCGTTTTAAGTAAATAATACCTTAATATTGATAAAAAAGTTCTAGCTCTGCTGGCAAATTATTTCACTTACATCAAGACAGTTTTCTCCAGTTAAAATTGAAATAATCTGTGATTGGAAATAGTTATTTTTCCATCAATATCAAGAAATCAGACTTCAAACAAGCTCCTTTATCTTGCTAAAAAGCTACTTGTAAGTTAGTTTGTCTTATTTCGAGTGCACCAAGATATTTGCACTAGATCAAAATCAAAAACTACTTTGTGTGTTTTTGCAGTGCAGCAGCTCTGTAACTGAAACCCGACCCTGAAAAGGGGAAATGTTTGCCTCGGGCGGTTCGGCCCGTTTGTGTTGTTCTGTGGACAGTGGAGGGCGTGGAGCTGAAGGTTTACGGCGCTTTGCGGACGGGAGCGCCGAGACGATGTGAAACTGGAAGCTCTGCTGTCATATTTCAGAGTTTAAAGGGTGAATTCATTTGTTTATAACACAAACAGCTCAAACATCAAGGCTTTAATCGTTTAGTCTTGGTTTTAACTATAATCTCAACTATTGTTATGCTCCAATTTCCCCTTCAAAAGTACGATGTGCATCAGAAAAGAAGCATTTTATTTTCTTTTGTCCAGTGTCTGCTTTACCAGTTTCCACAAACTGGGCACTTCAGGATGGTTCTACATCCTGTTGTGGCCAAATTAGCTAAATTTCCTCCGAGTCTTTGTGCTTCCTAATACACTAAACATCAACATCCGTTACAAATCTTTACAGTAAATAATTCACACATTCACAGTCGAGAAAAAACGTCTATACTACCTATAGGTTTTACACAGCAAGTATTTATAATCTTTTTTAAAGTGTATTTCTCGCTACTGAAAAGTGCTTGACCAGAGAAAAGGCGGGAATCACCATGGCAACCAGAGAAAAGGTGGGAATTGTGGTAGTGAGTAGAGAGAGGCCGGAGGAATTTAACATGAAATCAGCCAATCACAGTCTGGGATACTATTTGAGATGTGCCTTAAAAAAGTGCCTGGTAAATGTTGCTATGGCAACCGGACAAAGAAAAGGTGGTCATTAAAATCACCACAGCAACCATTAAAATGAGGGAAACACTATCTTATTTAAGACACCTTTAAACGTGTATTATTTTGTCCCGTTACACCAGATTCAAAAAAGGAAAAATCGGAAAATTACCATGGCAACTAGGACAAAAAAATAAAAGGAAAAAGTCACAAGAGCGCCCATAAAAAACAACAAACGGTCAAAATTCTGATGACTGAAACAAAAGCTCCAAGAACTTCACCACAAAGGCCAGTTAGCACAGCCATTCAGCATTTAGCACTAAAAAAAATAACGGTTGAAAACAGCCAATCACAAGCTGGGATACATTTTTTTATGTTAGTGTAAAAAAAAAAGAAAGGGAATGTTGCTATGGCAACTACGTAAGAAATAGTGGCAGAGAACCAACAAAAAAAATCCAGAAATTACCGTGGCAACGACGTTAAAGATAATAAAAAAATTCATCATAAAGTAAACATAACAAACCAAAAAAGGCGGGAATCGCTATAGCAACCACTATGTATCTCGGCTAAAGTGATTGACGAACGATTCTTCTCAAACCCGTTTTTTTCCCAGTAAACTTCCTGAAGGCACAAGTTGATGCAACACACAGCTGTGCTCCAGGTGTGCGTTCCCATCTATAATTATACATCTAGATCAAAAAGCATAAACGCCCCCTCAGGACGAATAATGAGAAAACTCTAACTACAGACCATCAGGTGTTAGCTAGCAAACCGGAAAGCATGTGACTTGCTTCCACTTACTTTGAATGGACCAAAGTAAGGTGAACAGAAAAACGTCTCCTCCTAAAATTCAAACATCAGAAGCAAACTTTCACTGTTTTAATCAACTAATGAATTTAGCTTCTCATTGAGTCTGAACACATAAAAATATGTCTTCAAATCCAGACTCAGGGAGTCGGAACAAAAAGTCCAGAACGGACGTTCAAGACAAGTGCAAGTGCTGAACAGGAAGTCCTGATAAAAGACCAACTAAACCTCCAGCGTCTCCATCCGTTTAGCCTCAGCTGCTCGGTGTCAGTGCGGTCCGTCAGGTACCAACCGAGTCCAGGTGAGGTTTGGACCATCCTGACCCGCTAAGAGGAGACGGAGAGGTCCGGTCGGGTTCACAGCAGCAGCTTGGATCCTGCACCAAAGTCCAGCCTCTTCACGAGGCTGAAGGGACAGGAGAGTTAGCGGTTAGCTGTGGATGTAAATAACCCTCCCCAGAGCTGCTCACCCCTTGTTGTAGAGGCCGTTGGTGGGATGGGGCTCTGATGGGTTGCTCTGGGCCGGCGCTGATCCAGATCCTCCGCTGTGGCGTCTGCGATTCGCCGTCTGCTCGTTGACGTAATTCCGACAGGACGCTAGCTTCGACTCCAGGCTCTGGGAAGGAAACGGTGAGGTTTCTCAGTAACCAGGAAGTTTTAGCTCAGGTGAGTTCTGCTGCAGGACAACGACCCAAAGAACAGCAGGAAGTCCAGCTGGAGATCAAGCGGCGCTGTCAAAATCTGTCCCACGTTGGATCTTACCCCGACTTTCTTCAGCAGCTCACTGACGATGTTCAGAGCAGAGATTCTCGCCGACGTGGTGAGAGGAATCGCAGAGATGCTTTCAGCTGAGAAACAAACCAACTGGTGAAAATATGGACAGAAAATAAATCCAGCTCTAATAAAAGCTAAACTCTCAGTCTGACCTCTGCTGACGGAGGGCGGTGGCGTGCTGATGTCCTCAGAGGAGGCTACAGGTCTGGGCGGAGCCGAGGTTTTATCCTCCATCCTACTGTCTGGGGGGGTGAGGGGCGGGGTCGGCAACCCCGCCGACGACGAAGAGGACGAAGGCTCTTTGACGGAGCTGCTGATGGAAGGCTTCCTGTCCTGCACCTGCTGTTTCTGCTGCACAGCAAGCTCCTGCCGAAGGTCTGTCACACACACACACACACACACACACACACACACACACACACAATCAAAAACATTTAAAACTATTTCTATTCTTTGCAAAACAGCAGTGAGAATCCTAATCTGCTGAATGAACCCACCAGAAGATGCTGAGAGAGCGAAATAAAGTTAAAGAGAGTCAAGGACAGAGAGAGAGAAAGAAAGAAAGACTGGGTTGAAGAGAGCTGAGGAGAAAGACAGAGATGAAGAAAGAGGAAAAACCTGAAGGGAAAGGAAGACAAAGAGAGAGATAAAAAGAGAAGAGCAGGGCTAAAAAAAACTGGAGAGAAAGAATTGAAGGGAGCTGAAGAGACAAAGAGGTGAAGACAGAAGAAGAGTTCAAAAAAAGAGAGATGAAGAGAAAAACAGGGATGAAGAAAACTGAAGAGAGAGAAAGAGCTGAATGGAGCTGAAGGGAACGATAAAACAGAAGTCAGCTGAGGAGAGGCAGAGCTGAAGACAGAGACGGCTGAACATTTTGATATCCGAATTACTGAAATCAGATGAAGTAGCTAAACGCAGAGAAACGTACACCCAGAGAATGCATTCTCACTGAAATAAAAACTGACTTCCTCAGAACTTCACCTCTCGCTTCGTCCTTCAGCCTCTGAACCGACTCCAAGAGATTCTCCTTCTCGTCCAGCTCGCTCTCCAGGAAGGCGTTCCTCTCTATGACGTGGTTCATCCGCTGCTCAAAGTCCTCCAGAGACATGATGGTCGCTCTAGAAAACAGACGAACGACTCCTTTATTTAACAAGCATTTAGTACAGACAGAGCTGATGGAAGCTCAAGGAAGAGAAACAGGGCAGCAGACAGCTGAATGGAGAGAAAGGGATGAAGATAAATGAGAGAGACTGAGCTGAAGACAGCTGAAGAACGAGTTTGAAACGTCTCAGTGCTTTAGCTGGGTGTCGACCTGCTGACCTCTTGGCCCTCTCCAGGTCGTCGTTGGCCTGTTCCAGCTCCCTGATGTACTTGTGGAGCTGATCTCTGACGGCCGCGGTTTCGGCCAGGTCTCCCTCCAGGTTGGAGATCTGTCGGCACGCCTCAGAGTGATGCGTCTCATACTTGTCCTGAATTTGGCAAAAAACAGAAGCAGAAAGAAGGACCAGAGTCAGATGACGACTTAGCAGATTTACACGCCGGTTCCACAGAAAGTCACACATCAAACGAATGAGCCGCTTCAGGTTTGAGTAAAGCGGCGTGAAGTTTCAACATGTCAGAGATTCCTGGAGATAAGAACGGCCGCTGCTCCGATAACATCATGTTTTGATCCAAAAGCAAAAAATTAGACATTTTAAAAACCTACTGTGGTCTAAAGAGCAATAAAAATATTTTAACTGTGAAAAAAAATAAACATGATTATAAAACCGGCAGCTCCTTTTACGTAATGTCACTTTATAAGAACAGGATCTTCTAAAAGAGCAGAAAAACAGCCAGGAGGTGTTTCTGATCCTGAGTGTGGGATCAGATTCTACGGAGCTAAATTGGGGCAGTAAAGTTTGTGCAAAAGAACAAAAAATTAAAACTAAGAAAAAAAGATTTGAAACAAAAAAATCTGTAACTGAAAAACACCTTCAATCTGAATAGTAGTTTCGCATCTTTGTTTTCAGTGTCAAATCTTTTTTTAAGTTTCAAAATAATTTAAATTTTCAAATGTCTCAGATTTACTTATCACTCTGAAATTTTAATGTCAACGTAACGAAAAAAAGAAATTTGAAAATGCTTCATTTTCAGCTTTTAAATGAGTCAGCAGAAATCAGCTGCAGCTTTTGCTCTTCTGAGCCGGTTTTAGGTGCAGTGCTCCACACTGCTCAGCTTTTCCTACTTTGTGGCATTTTCTGACCATTTTGTACAGAAAACCCAAAATTCTGCAGGCAACTGTTGGGACAGCTCAGTGGCAGCATAAGGGGGCCTTGGACTCAATTTCTTGATCCAGATTTATAAAAATGTAATTTTGATGAGTCATAATTTTAATTCTCGATATCCTGGGTTGTAATTGCTGTGTGTGACACTTCGAATCACAAATCCGCTGACGTCATCCGAACATCTAGAAAGACGTTTTGACTCATCAAATTGAAGATGCATCCAATTATCAGCCAGGATAGTCAAAACTCATTTTCATTTTAATTATATAGTCAGAAGAAAATAATTACATGTTGAATCGGCCTGCCATACACACAGGTTTTGCATTTTGGTACTTAATAGTGATGACATCATGAAATCTGCTTTCATAGAGACAAAACTCCTGGACTTCCTGTTTGTTTGCTGTAACTGTGTGGTTAGTGTGTGTTTGGCTTTCTGCAACAATATGAACAATAAAGTCACACATTAACCTGTTCACTTTTTAAACTTTTGATCAAAACCCAGAGCTCTGTTTACAGCAAACACGAGTTCAGCCTGAACATATTTCCTAATAAAGCAGCAGCCGCCGCTCCGGGGTGATTATAAACCAATAAAATCAGAAGAGTCGTCGCTGCTCAGCACTGCCATCGCCTCCAGACACAGAGAGGAGGAGGAGCAGCCGTCAGCTGCCTCTTCATCCCTGAATCGATGCTCTGTGAAGACTGCTCTGTGCTCGGATAAGACAACCAGAGAAACAAATTCACTGCAGGGAGACCTATTATCAGCTGACGGATATGAAAATCCCCAGTTTGAACCGATTCACTCGGCGGTCAGTTGGTTTCATGCAAATTAATGCAACTCCTGCAGGCGTATGCATGTCTGCCGAACCCTCCATGTCTGACTACCTTGTAGTTCTCCAGCTCCATGCGCAGACGGTTGTTGGCTGAGAGAAGCTCCCGGTTCCTGGCGTCCAGCTGCTTCAGCTCCGTCTCCAGCTCCACCTCGTAGTCCCGACTCATCTGCTGGAACTCCTGCAGCTCCTCCTGCGCTTCCACCGCACTGAGAACACAAGACAAAAACATCCAAAGTGTTCAGGTTGGGTTTCATTAAACACAGACTCAAAACAGGCCATTTGCTGGAAGAACATATTCAGAGCAGCAATTAAGTCGAAACTGTACAAAAATACAAACATTTTGGATTTAAGATAAAAAATAAAAATAAAAAAACATAAATCTGTTCTACCCAAAACTTCTCAGATGGCAGTTTCACCTCCACCTGGTTCAAATTCTGCAAACAAAATCCTTTGATTCAAATGATCAAGCATTCACTAAAGAAAGCTGTTTACATTTTAGGCAATAAAATGTTTATTTTCATATTTAAAAAGGAACATATGGATTTGTTTATTTGCTTTCAATTTAATATCATTTATTAATAATTTGCACTGAAAACATCCTGTGGCTGTAACTAAATTCAGACTTGGACATGACAATTTAATAAACTTAGAAAAAATAAAACTAAATTGAACAAAATTCTGTTATGGTTGCTGAAAAGACACAAAATCAAATCTAGAAAAAGATGATCAATGTGAAAATGTGGGACACAGTTTGTTGTTGCTTTTTTAAATATGGCAAAACTGCAAGACCCGTTTTTTGTTTCAACTCTACAATAATTGTCTACAGAAATCCGATTTATATAATAATTATCAAGATATAATAATAGTTTATTATTTAATTAGCAGGTAAAAAAAAAAAAAGCAAAATAGTTTTTGTGAATACAATTATAAAGAAAAATACTAAAACTTTAGTTCCAACTTGACATTTATGGCCCATAAATACAAAAAGTTTGGACATTCCTGATTCAAAGAAAAGGTAAAGTTGTATGTTCACTGTTTTGTTTTTCCAGATTAGATAAGGAAGCGGTTGGAGTAAAAGATAAAGAGGGAACGAACATCTGCTGGTGCCGGGCCGCCTCCTCCTTCCAGTGCTCCAGTTCTTCCTCCACGGATCCAAACTGAGGCGCGTCCTGGTCCCCCATCTCCAGCGCGGTCACAGCTCAGCGGGCTCTTTGGTCCTGCACCGACACACAGAAACAGAAACACACCCCTTACTGTTGGTCAACCATTTATGGTTTCTGTATCCTGGAACAGACAAATAACATTTAATGCAACCAACTGCCTTCAGAAGTTACCTAATTAGTGTATAATTGGATTTCTTTAAATGAGCATGATTCATATGTAGAAAATGTTAAGAAAAGCAAAAGTTCTTACAGGGCTGAAATTATTAAATTGTGCTAAATCAATTATTTAAATAATAAATAATCGATTACTCAAATACTAATTTAGTAATCACTTAATCGTTAACTACAATATACAAACTCAGGAAAAAAAGGTAATTTGCAGAAAGAACATACAGAGCACTAATCAGGCCAAACCTGTGAAGAAAAATATAGAAATTTTGCATTTAAAATATTTCTTTTGTAAATATGTTCTACCCAGAGCTGCTCAAGTGGCAGTTTTAGCTTCACATAGTTTAAACTCTGAAAAAATAGATAAAAAAAGAAAAAGAGAGCAGAGTTTTCAGCAAGTCGATGCTAGAAGTACTGCATTTTAGACAATAAAATGTTTACATTCTTATTTAAAAAAAGAAATTTCATTATTTTCTAATTAGCATCTTTTAAACAAAATAATCTGCAGAATGAACTCTTTTTTAAATCCGACTCATCATCTTACAAAACATTTATTTAATTAAATGTGGTCATGTTTGAGAAACATAACTAAAAATACATACATTTTAAGTAAGTATTAAAGTGTAGAGTGATGGTTTTATACAAAACCGGAACACAAAAATATGTTTTTGTTAATTTGCCAAAACATTTTTTATAAAAATAAAATAAACTTTGTTTTGAAATCAATATTAATTCGTGTAATGGAGTAGAAACACTACAATGTATACTTTCAAATACTAAATTATGAATTAATTAGATGTGATGTAAATGTTAAAATGTGACAATTTAGTATTATACATGCTGGGAAAAATAAATCAATGGTTATTTTGTATACAATTTAATCTTGTTTGAATATTTTAAGTATTAAAAGGCATTTAACTTTATTTTTTATAATCGTTATTTTCATTTTGCCCCAGTATTTTCTTATTTTTGTATGCTAAATGTAAATGAAATACATAACTGATTATGTAATATTCTTGTATTAGTAGCAAACTAGTGAAGGCCTGTGTCTGTCTGTAACCGAAAACAGATCATTTTTAGTAAATTTGTCTCATTTTTGCCTGGTATTACCAGCAAAAGATCATTTCATTAACTATTCATACGTGGCTATTCATTTACGGGTTAAGAAAACACCCAAAACAAACCTGGAATGTTTTGACAACCAAACTTTCTGTCATTGTGGAACATTTATTACTTATTTACATTTGAGTCAAACAAACAGAGTTCCAATACAAAGACTGACCCGAGGGTCTGAAAAACGGAACTAACAGAAGACCGAGCTAAACATAACTTCACACCTAGCCTGTTGTTTATGGTAACTAACCCCAACTCTTAGAGATGTGCTTAAAGCCCGAGTGTTATCTATAAAACTATGGAAAGTATAACAGGAAAGTTGAAGGAGTAAAACTAAAGTTACCGCTAGCTGATTCGGCTAACGGAGTTTAACCGTTTAAATCCCAGCTCAGACCAACATTTGACCCGTTTGCTTCTTAAACTCTTCCTTATCAAACTAAACTTCACCCCAAACCTTCTAGAAAAGTCATTTTCACTATAAACTAAGAGTTAGGGAAAACTTTCGCACAATTCGATGGAATTAGACAAATTTAAAAGGACTTGCCTTGAGTTGGAAGTCAGAAAGTTACTCGCCGCTTCGGGAAGGCGTCGAACAATAAAATTTGCCATTCATTTTGTCAACGTCAACTGGCCAATAACAAATTAGATGACGTTCTTGTTGTTTGTCGCTATTGGACGCTTTTCTGTCAATCACAGCAAGTGGGCGGGCTGCAAGGGTGACAGTCCAATCAGAGTGGTGGGAATAGACAGAGCATTAATTCACACAGAAATTTCGACGGATTGCCACACGGTGGTGCTGCTTTCACGTGTAGTAGGAAAACGTGTAAACAGTACTTGGAAAAATGTTCGCTATGTTTCTAGAAATCCAAAAAATATATATTCAAAATTAAATAAAAACAAAAGCAAAGAAGCTTAATTCCAAATAACTAAAATGAAATGACGTCAGACTTAAATAGTGCTTCATTAGAACACTCAAACATGCTTTTACGTGAAATCATTTATTTTAAAACATTTTAAAACAGTGTCTTCTTGGTGATCACCTAAGGTAATTAATTGAGTTAGTTATGGTATTAGGTTTTGATATTCCAAGGAGTTGAGGGAAAACTATTGATACTAGTGGAAAACTGCCCTAGCTCTTTTTGGGTTGAAAGTGCTTTTTGCACTGGAATAATACTTTATTATTTTTCCAGCATTTCTTATTATGTTGTCTCAGTTTGAGCTTCAAACAGAATTTAGTTATTTGAATATTTCACCGCTTTCTTACTAAATTTGTAACATTAATTTCAAATAATTGAACTGGGCACAAACTTAAAGTTTGTTGACACAGTTCTCATGTTTTCAGTCGGTTTGCGTTCATTGCTGGTGGATTTTACAAATTGGATGGCATAATAAAGAACAACTTCCTCAAAATTGTTAAATTTTCCTTTAAAGCGACTCCTGGATGGTTGAAACAGCAGTGCAGTTGAGTATTGAGTGGATGATGATCCTAAAATATAGTCCGACTGGTTTTTCAATACATAAGCTGCACATATCTTAAGCAGTATCAACACTATTAATCAGCGGAGAGTTTATAATAGCAGAGGTTGTACCAAGAAATCAAGAAACTAAAAAAAAAAGTTCTATATGTAGTTCTGGAAGCTTAGACAAATAATAGTAAGTGTACATTGTATGATATCCACAATAAATTGAGACTAATGTATCCAAGTCTGGCTTTAAAAAAACAGTATCTTTGATTCTGATTGGAGATGTTCACTTCCTGTTGGTGGGTCAGAGGTGAATTTGGGTCAGCTGTGTCTTTTCCTGTGGGATTAGATGGGGGTATCTGATCCCAGATAATCCACATGAGCCATCACCACTCACAAATGCCAGTCCACCAGTCCTGTCTGTCGCTGCCTCATATCTGGGCTGCACGTTTTTAGCATTGAGTCAGTTCTTACAGTGGATTACAGGCATGAGTCCCTGACCTTCACTGATACCAAAGGGAAATCTTTTATTAAAGGCATTGTTCTGTAGGTTAATAAGACACTATTTATATGTTTTGCAAGTGACCTCATTGCTAACATTTGGTTAGCTTGGCTTAGCTAGCAACATAACAAATTAATTAGTGACTGTCGTTTAAGGTTATACTGCAACTTTTAACATGATTTATTATATAAAAATACTTTATTGATCCCAAGGGTAAATTAAATGTTATTGTAACTCATATTAATTAAAATTCTTCAAAGAGTTATTGTAGATAGTAATGTCCGTTGGCAGGAAAGACCTCTTGTAGCAGTCTGTACTGCAGTGAATTTGAAGAAGATTCTGACTGAAGACACTTTGTTTTCCCAAGACTGTCTCATGAAGATGATGGTAAATTTCATGTCTGTTAAATTTCCTCCTTCTTTCTCTCTTCTATGCTTTCTTGCAAAATGACAATACAGGAATTCTGATTCTGATTTTGGATTTTCCCTCCCCCTTTCTAAAAAAAACCTAGTAACTGTCTATTACTATAATACACTTACTGTGTACTATATTAACATTTTTAAGTTGTATTTTTTAAAAGCAGCCCAGATGTTTCTCTGTGTTACTACTATATATATTTGTATATATTTATTTTATTTAAATATATTTTTTTATTTATTTGCACTGGAATGAGAAAGAGTACAATGTTTTGTTTTGCTTTTTTCAGTTTTGAGAGTTGCTATTTTTTTAACTTTGTGGCGCTCTCTAGCGCAATGACAGTAAAAAATTCTGAAAAAATAAACAGTAACCATGGTAAGCGTAACCATGACAACTGTAGAAATTCCATGTTGAGATACAAGGAAGCTCCTCCCCCTTTCTGAAGAGGCAGGTAACCATGGCGATTGCATAACTGGGCCGTTCACTGCCCTTAAATCCCCAGATTGAAGTGCAACAAGAACAGCTGACGAAGACGACGGCCTGTCCTGGAAAGCTAGCCGCTTGTTGACATCGACACTTTTAACTTGTTACAGGATCAATTCCGCCATCTTGACACCATGAGAATCTACTTTCAGGTGGCTTAGCTCTGACACAATTTCATCAAATCTCATTGTGGCTAGAGTCGTGACATAACGCCTGGAGCTGGAAGCTGTTTGACTGCTTTATTGTTACAGGTTACAGTTTCCCTTTATTATGAAAAGGAGACAATGAGACAAAAAAACAAAAACAAAAAAATACCCGTCCGATTTTTGGATGTTTTCCTTTCTGCTAGAATTCAGCAACAAAAAACAGTCTTTGAGTCTGGCTCAGGTAAGAACACAATAAGGTATATGGGTTGATGGCAACCAATCAGACGGTTCAAGTAATAAGGTAGAGTAGCTTCAGATTTCTACAGAAATAACAGGGGATTCCAGTGTTTGTAACTGATACATTTGTAATTTACATTATAAATAATGGTAGATTACTTTTTTGCTATTTTTTTAACTTCATATTGGACAGTTAGTTCACAAAGTGTTCAGTTTTGACCAGAAATATGGATAAAAAGTCACAGTTTTGTGGTTAAATAAGTAGTTACATAAAGTTAAAGGGAGTTTAATGGGCTAAAAGTCAAAATAAAGAGGAATAGGATGTAAATAAATAAGGATATTGGGTCTCATTTGGTATTAGGATTATCTTTTTACTTTCTGGCATTTTAAACTGATTGCTTTGTTTTATAACACTGAACAGGTTATATATAATTGATTGCATCTAAATGACTTTATACAATAATCCTAGTACACTGGATTTAATTGACTATATATTTCTGTTTTGGAAACAAAGCACTTTTAAATAATATTTGTTGTGAACCAGAAATTTATGAATAACAAACAGAACAAACACTTGCACCTAAGGGCAATTAAGAAAGACCAATTAACCTGTAAGTCAGGGGTTCCCAAAGTGGGTCCTGAAGGCCCCGGTGTCCTGCATGTTTTAGTCTCTCCCTGGTTTAACACACCTGGATCCAATGATGGCTCATTAGAAGAACATTGACCTGCTGAAAAGGTTGTTACTACCAACTAAAACGGGCAGGATGCCGGGCATCGAGGACCGACTCTGGGCTCCCCTGCTGTAAGAGATCCAAGCAGGTTTTGATGATGGATGAACTGAAATGAGGAGACAGTGAGAAGACCTGAAAATTATCTGGAAAAAAATTATATGAAAAAAACATCTTAGGTAAAATAATTAAGAAAGAATGATAGAAACATGAGATAAATATGGAGCTAAATTGGGGCCATAAACATTGTTTAAAAAAAGATTGAAAAAATATTTTTAAACAAAAATGTTTTAAAACTGAAAATGCTATTTTTTTGAAAAAAGAAAAATTTGAAAGTGAAAAAAATTAATCTGAAAAGTAGTTTGGAAATTTTTTTCACTTTCAAATCTTATTTTTCTTTATTCGAAACTTTTTTCAGTTTCAAATCATTTTTTTGTTTGTTTCAAATATTTTGTCTTTTGACTAAACTTTATGGCACCAATTTAGCTCCATTTCGGGAGTGCTGCATGAATATATGATCAGGGGTGATGATTTACTCATAAACCTAAATTAATTAGTATATATTTATTTTTAATTTAATTGAATTTGATGTTTGGTCTGCCTGTTTTTTGTTTTAGGTTTATCAGCAAGTCACAGAAAATAAAAGATTTTTACACACCTAAAAATCTGTGGTTGGTTTAGATCTTTAACATTTTTCAAATCCACATTCATCCTTCATGACCTATAAACTGCTTTATTCATTGATTATTAACAGATAATCTCCCAATCTTACCTTGAATTCACGAGTATTTTCTCATTTCTGCTTACATTTTCTAAGCTTCTTCATATTTCCCAGATAAAAATCCGGATTTTCAAGTATTAAGTTTGTGATCCATGACACAAACTAGAATTGAATCACATGTTTGATGGATTACTGCAGATTATGGCAGTCACATCACCAGGTAAAGGCACAGCTGGTGAAAAACAGAAGTTATTAAGCCTTAGAGTTTTTAATTGCGCCCAATTTGTCCTTTTTGTTCCCTAGCAGTAAACTCCAGTTATTAGACTAAAACATAATTTCTGGATCAAAACGTTTGGACATTTTCCCTCATTTGGTCTAAATTGAATCTAGTTATGGATTTTTCTGGCTACACTATCATAATACTGCCATTTACCTTTGTTTTTTTAGCTGCCTGACCCCAATTTTACTCAATAAACAGTTTTATTTCTTGACATTCCAGTGGCTGCGTCAGTCCATAAATGGGTACTTCAATAACTTCTTGGCGTTTAATAAAGCTGAAGTCTTTTTTCAGACATTTCCTGCCTGATTTGTTGCTGCATGTGTGCGTTTGAGACGGATATAGACGAAAACATTTAGTTTTCCCTCTGAATTTTGTGCCTCTTCCGGGCCAGCCGAGCCTCACGCATCTCCTCCAGAGTTTTCCGGGGGTCCATGATGAAGGCCAGGGCCACGGTGGCGGTGCCGTCGCCGTCCTGCCGGGAGAAACACAGGAAGGAGGCCCAGAGGAAGGCGCAGCAGCCCATGAAGGCGGTCCGCATGTGCAGCGGCATCAGGACAAAGTTCAGAAACTGGAGACACCATTTAAAGAAGAAAATAGTTAATAAAGGTCTAAAATTATTTACTTTTTAGGTTTAGTACTATTGAGCTAATAAAGATTGTACAGAGTTAACATTCAATTAAAAATGTTTCAATACTGTGAACAGTACTTCTAAAGTACTCTGCATTGTGATTGAAGAAGTGAGTAAAGTACCTAAACATTTTATTATAGTAGGAGTAGCACTACTTTTATATATTACTACTTAAGTAAAAGTACATTTGTGAAAGAACAAAGCAAAAGTGAAAAAGTTTTTGGTAAAAAAGCTTCTCAAGTAACTGATCAGAAAATCTGACTTAATGTAATAAAAGTTTAAAATTGTTGTTAATTTTCAACTTTATTGTGTAAACATTATATTATTTAGTTTCAGTTAATAAAAACAAGGATTTTATTGTATTAACCTTAACACAATAACCATAATTAAATTCAATATTTGACTGATATTTGTTTTTTAAAAGCAAACTCAAGAAGTGAAAAGCTGTAAAGTACATATAAAATACTCTGGATCATGACTGTCGGTCAGTAGATGTGGGTAAAGTACCCAGTACTACAGAGAGAGTAGCACTACTTTAATATAGTACATTCAAGTAAAAATTTGCAAAAAAAAGTATTTGGTTTAATAAAAAGCTACTCAAGTACAGAGTAACTGATCATAACATCTATAAGGATGTAATCAGATGTACAAAAATATAAAATAATTAGCAAATTCTCTCATTTTAAACACTAAGCTGAATCAACAAATACAAATAATTACATAATAACATTTTTAGCAACAGAGACAATTTTTCTAAGTATTTTTATATAAAATTTATACAATTTAAACTACTAAATACATATAAATAAAATAAACCTAAACCCTTTCTGTTTTCTTATGCAACTGCTTTATGAATTAATAAAACAAAATAAAATGTATTATGTTAATAGTTACCTGCATAAAGGGCCAGTACATGAGTCCAGTCTGGGAAAAAATGGGAAAAATTCTTATAAATGAAAATCTTGCAACAATCTCAGTTGATACAATCTCTGCTCAAATATTTTTTACTTAATAAAAACACAAGAGAAACTGAATAAAGGCTCAACCATATTATAGAAATGTTTTACAATTGTTGATTTATTTTTTATTTCTCTGTAAATTTATTTTAAGAAAAGAAAAAGGGAAGATTAGATAATTAATTCTAGTTTTTGGGAATTTGCTGCAACCGAAATCAAGTATGTCTTCTCATGTATTGGTATTATTATCATCATTTGATATTTATCTTATTTTTAATTATTTTATTTCTTCTTTAATCATTTATCTACCTGCGATGTTGTGAAGTTTGTGGTCAGATGAGGTTTCTGTAAAAGCGCTAAAAAAAGAAGCTTTAATTTACCTCACTAAAGGTCAGAAGTTTACATACACCCCAGATAAAAAACCAAAAGGCCAATCAGAGAGGAAGAAGCCAAAACCCAAAATATTTGACCCAATTCATGCAGTTTAATAGCAATGCTAGCAAATCCTGAGGATGTTTGTAAACTACTGGGTTTCTGATCAGATTAGTTTTTGTTTTTATAGATTTTTACATGATCAGCAGCTAAATGAAATGCTGCTGTCCTGGATTATGTAACCGCCTGCTAACAGGTCGCTAATCTGCGCCAGGATCTCTCCTCCTACTGGCATTATTATCCGCTGCCTGGTTTGCCCTGCACTGCGCATCATTAGCGGCACACGGGGAGATGTAGGTTAATCTGGCTGCCGGCAGCTAGCGATGTGACCATGTGAGGAAGAGGAGGAGGAAGAGGAAGGCGACTTTCTCATATTTTACCCTCCAGGTGTTAAAGAATTTCTCCCTCCAGTCTTCCAGGATGTCTTCCTTTCCTTCCAGGAAACTCACACCTGCAGGACAGAAGAAAGACTCAGATTACAGCCAATATTTAAAATAAAATTTACAATTTTTTCATGCCAGTCTCCAGTTCTATGGAGCCTAAAAAAGCTAAAGAATACATTTTCTCCTGCACACCAGATAGCATGGTGATGTGTTAGGGTCATTATAGGTCAGTGGTGCCCAAAGTGGGTCCCTGAGGGCCGGCATGTTTTAGTTCTTCCCTCCCTGGTGGGAGCAACAACCTCCTCAGCAGGTCAATGTTCTTCTAACGAGCCATCATTTGATCCAGGTGTGTTAAACCAGGAAGAGAACTAAAACATGCAGGATGCCGGCCCTCAGGGGCCCACTTTAGGCTCCACTGTTGTAAGTGGAAAAACAGAGGAGGAGAACATTTCTGCCAAAAACTCAGAAACTGTTAAATTGATCTCAGGAATTAAAAAATCTGAGCTACAAAAGTGGAAAATTTGCAAAAAGAAAAAAAAAATCAGAAATGAGAAAAAACACTTTGAGATTTATGAGCTTCAAATGTTGACAATTCGCTAAAATAAAATTTTAATTTTCGACTTTTGTAAATTTGACAACTTTTAACAAAAGAGTTCCTAGTTGTTTTGTGTTTGCTTTTGTTTCTTTGCAGAAAATTTCTGAAATTAATCAAAACATTTCTCATGTTTTTTTAAAGCAAATGTTCGACTTTTGGAACTCAGAAATTTCCTTGCGTTTTCAAGAAAATCCATATTTCAAAAAATGAAATCTTCAAAAACCAAAAATTTGATGAGGGAAGGGAAGTTTAGTGGAAGGAAAAAAACTGTGGTAGAAAAAGGTGAATAAGCAACGTAGCTCCAGCTTTGAAAGAGGATTGTGAAACAAAATCTATTCAAGATGTTAAGGCAGCATTAGAAGGTGCTGACTGCACACGCTGACGGGTCCAGGAACGTCTGAGCCGAAGAGAACCAGAACCGGACCGATGCTGTTTTGTGTTTCTCTGTGTGTTATTAATATATTTAACAGAGAAGTTAAATTTTTTTAAGTTAAATTACAGAAATAAACTGTACTTAAAAGCATAATTCTACCCACAGTCCAATCTGTCCCTGATTTCTTCCATCCACTTAACTTTCCATTATGTAATTTGATTCAGCACTTCTGTGGATTAACCTCCTTGTGTTACCTAACATATGTGTTTTAAATGTTAGGTAAAACATAAATATTAGGGTTATGTAATAAGTTATGTCATAGAACTTTTCTGAAAAAGTGGATTTTTTTCCATAATCTTCAAAAATTTACACACACAAAAAACAAAAAACTGTTGAAATGTGTCTCTCTTAGTGTTATTAATATATATAACATAAGTTTCAGTTTGTAAGGTTGAATTACAGAAATAAACTGTACTCTCGAAACATATATCCAATCTGTCCCTGATTTCTTCCTTCCACTTAACTTTCCAACTAATCCAACTCCTTGCATTACCTAACATTTATGTTTTAAAAACCTTTTTATTAGTAGTAATGGTCTTATGTAATACAGCTTTTCTGGAAAAGAGGATTTGTGATTTCCTGTCAGTTACTTTCCATAATCAACAAAAGAAGTTTCATTTTTTCATCTCTATGATGTTTTCCTTCCACTTGACTTTCCAACTAACCCAAATTCTTCTGTGGGTTAATTTCTTTGCGTTACCTAACAGTTGTGTTTTTATGATATTATTTTTATATTATTGGTCTTAAATGATTTCATATTTTTCGAATAAATAAGTCCAAAATATCTCCGTTTGGGCGCAATTTCTTAAAACATACTTTTCTATTTCTTTTAATTAAATTGCCGTAATAAATAATATTTTCCGTCATGCTCTGATTGATTCAGATGCGCCTGTTCCTCACCTGTGTAGAAGACGCTGGTGGCCAAAGGTGACGCAAAGCTTTGGTCCAGCAGCAGTTTGCGGAAAACCATCCCTGCGGATTTTCCGGGGAAGCGTTTCTCCAGAGCGCGCAGCCAGAAGTAGTTAAAGTTTCCCTGGAAGGTGATGGCCACGATGGCCACGTTGCGGGTGTGTTTCCAGTCGATGCGCTCTCTGTGCGCAATCAGCTGATGCGCCAAATCCCCGCCGGCGAACAGGCAGCCGTACAAGGTGACGTTGGCCAGCCAGGGGAAGCGCTTTGCGGCTTCTTTCAGAACAGCTTTCCTCATTTTGGCGCTTTCTTGCCAGATTCAGTTCAGTAAAAAAGGCGCAAACATAGCGGCAGAATTCATCCAGTTTACATACCGTGGCGTCCCCGGCTGACGGTCAGGACGCAATCCATCTGTGCGCGGAAATCTGCGAGGATTACAGCCGAGGTTTCCACCGGAAGCAGGAATATCATTCATTATAAACTGGTGATAAACTCAGATTTTGTTAACAGCGCATCCTCTGCATAATTCAGCCGGAATATCTGCGTAAAATCCGCTATGAAAGCCTCACATGGAGATATTACAGCCTTACCTGCATGAATTAAACCCCTAAAAGTGACTAAAATGTTATTTCCTAACTATATCCAGGAAGATAAAATAAACCTACATCAGTGTTGGTTCATCTCTGACTGTTTCCGGTCGAGTCAGGTGCACAAATCCTGTGGGTCAAGCTGTAATCTGAGGGATTGTCCCGGTCCATTCAGGGAAGCGCCTAACTGCGTCACCGGGATCCGTTTGCGCAGCTTTGAGCGCCTATAGGTGGTCAAATCAGAGGCACAACAGCCTTCAAATTATGTATTTAAAAAAATATATTAAGAAATTAAGGCAGCCGCAAACAATTATTTTAATAATCGAGCATTCTGACGATTAATCGGATAAAAAATTGGCACATTCATCATATTTTTCATTAAAAAACTTAAGCTTATTGTGTAGAATATTAGAAATACATAAACATGTAAATAAACAAATAATTTAACTCAATTTAAAAAAAAAAAGTTCTATGTACATATTTACAGACAAAAAAAGTTTTTTTCATCTTAAATGCAAAATACACAAACTTTTCTACAGTCTTGGCTTGTTGTTCTTTCATCAAATGGCATGTTTATACACAGTCTGTATACTCTCATGAAAGATTAAATAGTTACTAAATTAGCTGATTATTATTTCAGTAATAAATTAATCACAATTAATCAATTCTTGTTGGAATGAGTGGGGCTGAAGGAATAGAAATGCACAACTGACACTCCAGATTTTTATTTGAAGAAATGTTTGAAAGATACTTTTTTTTATTTGTTTTGATTGACAGAGGGAATTTAAAGATAAAAAACATTCACCGTGAACCGCTAGAGGGCGCTGACTACCGCTAAATCCCAGCTGTGCTTTCAGGAAGTTTATATCTTACTGCCCAAGTTTAATCTATTTCCTCCTCGTTGCTTCAAAGCAAACATACATTTTACAAACATAATTAATTGGTTGGTTGGTAAATCACGCACATTTTAAAAACAATATATTAATATATAGTTTTACATTTTTTGTATTTTCATTGCAATTTTACAAGATATTTTATAAAGTTTAACTAAACTAATGGGGTTTTTACATGTGGTACACATTCACTCGCGTTATGACCTAATAATGGCCGTTAAAAAGATAATTGCAACCAGTTTATCCCGCCTAAATATGAGATTAAAACACTTTTCAAACTACCTTTTGCGTATATATAACTAAACAACCTAAAACAATATTAATATTAATTTAAAAACCTTATTGAAAATAAATTTGGCTTTTTATCAACTTATTTCATCAGCTCCAGTTTACTCACAGGGACCGTTTCTTTAAGGCGGGCAGAACTCATCATCTCGTAATCTAATTGGCTGGAATTTCGGTCACTTTGAAGGATCTAGTTTCTGATTGGTCGACTCTCTGAAAGCTTCGGAAGTGTCATTTTTGGACTCGGGCTAAACTTCGGCATATGTGGAGCGGCGCATCGGCGGCTCCGAGCTGATCGTTGACAGTTAGGATTAAATGGCGGCCAGAAAACACTGAAACAGGTTTGTTTTGATTTTCTTTTTGTCTCAGAATGGGGTGTATCACCGCAGCTGTTGTTTTCCTCCGGACTTAATGGAGGTGTTGTGCTTGCTCTCTCAGCCATGAGCCGAGTTTCATTGTCTTTTTGACCAAAACAAGCTAACCTGATCTAACCTTGTTAATGACCAAATATTCTATCAAAGAGGCTTTATTTTTATTCTGCAGCACAGATTTAGATTAAAATGTTTTCTTTTAATCTCATTTGGAGGTGAAACATCTCAACTTTTTTAGCGAGCACAGCGCGGAAGTTCGTTTGTGATTTGATGCTTCCGATTGACTAAAGGGCCATTTCACCGTTTTAAAGAAAATGAATCAGCTGTAGTTCAAAGGTCAAATATGAACTCTATTATCGCAAGTTGAATTTATATTCTATAAACCGAAATGAAACTATTTTATTTATGTTATTATGTTATTATTATATTATATAATTATATAATATTATTATGTTGTGGACGTTCAAAATGAGCAATTTATCTGCTTTATAGCTGTTTAGACCAGAATTAGCAGAGTGATGCTTGGAAATGAGTGTTGAGACTGGTCATACATTGACTGAGTTATTCTAGGCTGCATAAATAACCTTTAAGTGAATTTGGTGACTTGTAAATTGTCTCAAAATAACAGCTTTCAGTGTGAATATAATAAGGTTTTTTATGTATCTAGTTTGACTCATAAGCAAGTTAGTTTTCTAGCTGGATAGCAATAATACTGTACATATTGCAGTATAATAATGGCTTGATAATAATAAACAAGTGTTGAATAATTCAGTTTTCATTTGACTATTTGAAGTATTTCAGATTTTGAAGGGTTTATTAGGATTGTCCTTTAAATTAGGATCTGATACAGAATTTCACTCAAGTTTGAATCAGATGCCAACTTCAGATCCTCGCATCGTGTTTTTCCATCATAGCTTAAAAGTAGTGCAATTATTTACGACTAATTTTGTTGCTAAGTGAACAAATTGTATGCCGAATTTTTATAAACACATGATTTATTTAAAATAAATATCAGTTATGTTAGTATAGGGTGCCACTATTTGCTGAGAGTGGTGCAAAATTAAAAATGCCCAATTTTCTAATAGAATTCTGTTCTCTCCGTTTAAGAAAATGCTCCTTTTGAGGTTTACATGGTATAAATGAAGTGCTGTTGAGCTTTAATGTCCTGATCTGAACGTGGTGGATGGAGGGTTAACTTCACAAATAACTACAGAAATAAGGAAGTCATTCTGATCAAGTTTAGACATGTTCTCGTGTTATAGTTTCGTCATTTCTGTGCTCTAATAATAATTGTGAGAATTTGCAGCAGAGTGCTTCTCATAACTCTCCTGTTAGTCAGAGCTTATGCATTTTGTTAAAGTCATGCAGGGGCTGCGGAAAAGACACAAAAACAACAGATAAATGATGGAAGCCATGAAACAGGGTGCAGACTGACCTAAATACTTTGCTGAAAATTTACTCCATTTACTCCAACAGCATGAAACAGAAACCTCTATCCACTTGTTTCTTGTCATTTTTGCATCACAAACACACATAAAAGATGTTCTGTTAAATGAAAACAAGCCTGAGTTTCTCCTGGAAGGAGGATTTGTAAGCAGACAAAGAGAGGAGCAGCACATTGTGCAGAGGGTGTATAATTTCAGCTCTTGTTCCTCTGAACACACTCTGTCAGGAGAAAGAAGCGACAGAACAGTAGTGGGTGTTGTTTATGTCAAAGCCACTGAGCGGGTGCATGCCTGCATATTTCTTTAACTCCATATTTGCATTCATATGAATATAAACACAGATAGTGTGCGAGATTATTCAAATGCATCTGAGATGGTCCATTTAGCTATATTTAGGGACACATTTTTAAAATATTGCAAATACAAACACCTTTCCAAAAGAAACAACAGCAGAATACAACTTATGAATAGTTAGCGCTCAGTATTTATTGTAAAACAACCCAAAGGTTTCTATAAAGTCTGCGTGGGTTCACTCCTAATCTGTTAGGCGGCGTGTTACCCGACTCAGAGCAATGTCAAGCAGAAAGGGAGGTCTACAAATTTCTCTTTTGTCTTTGGTACAAGATCACAAGCCATTTTTCCTGCTAGCGCTAGGCTAGTATGTTAGTTTTGGTTGTAATTACCCAGAATGCCCTGTGTTCATAGTCCACTTCCTGCTTTTGGAGCAGTCTCCGATCTGCTTGGCGTTCACATAGGCATTCGAACCGAACCAGAGTTCACTTCAACCGAACTCAGACCGAGGTTGATTCCACATTCACACCTCCCCAAACGAACCTTTCTAAACAAGCGAGCCGCAGTTTGATTAAATCAGATTAAACAGGACCAGTGTGAATGCATCCTCGTGAAACCTCATTCTTTAGGTCACAACCCAAAGCCCATGCACTTAGATGAAGGAGGAATGCAGATCAGTCGGTAAATCAGGAGCTACGCTTTTGGGTTCAGATCTCTCTTCACCACCATAAACGGGTACAAACGCCACACTGATCCATCTATCAACCTCCTGCTCCAGTTTCCTGAGATCCTGATACTTAAACTCCTCCAGTTTGGGCGGCAGGCCTTCGTTTTCAACCCAAAAGCTAAGGCACTCTATTGTTTTCTAGCTCAAGTCATCTTGGATGACTACATCCAAGATGATGTAGTCTTGGATTTTGAGGTACTGATTCTCATCTCTCTGCTCCAGTGAAATCTGGAGGTCACAACCCGATGAAGCCAACAGAACCGTGTTATTTCCAAAAAGACCCGATGTTGAGTCCAGACACCCTTGTGTCTTGGACCAGAATCTCCTCCAAGCCAGATTCTAACAGAGGAAGAGTTTTCTGCATCCAAGAGTTGATTCAGTCATGATTGATTGGATGTGTTGGTCAACTGGGACGTTTTGACCAGAGAAACTTCATCCATAATCTCCTGACGGACATTCAGACTTATTCTGTGTTTGGTGCTGATTGGTTGGACCATTTTTCAGCTGATTTTGAAAATGCATGAATGACACTTGTTCTACAGGAGACTTTGCAGACTTTTAAAGGTGAAGTTTGATGCCGCCTTGTGACTTCCTCTTCAGACGCTGTAAAGGAAGCGCGGCCGACCGCAGCGCAGCGCAGCGCCGGGCAGAGTCGCTGCTTTCACTTCTGATGATGTAAAAACAGCAGGAGAGACGATGACACGGTTTAAAACTCCAACCGGTGGCTTTCCATCAATGTTCAATACTGTCGATTCATTAACAGATTTTTGCCTGTTGATGGTTTAAAATCAAGTTTCATTTAGTTTCTGAAGTTTTTGCCGGAATATTTTTCTCATTTTTCAGCAGATTTCCTTTAAAAACATCAAAAGATGAAGTCAGGTTGCCTTCCTGCTCACAATGCTGAGTAATTCTTTGTTCCACATTTTATCATTTTCTGCACAGCCTGTAACTTTGGCATTAACATGAAGCCAAAATAACCAAATAGATTATTTCTGTGACCTTTGATAGTGATGTAAAGTTCACAGGAAGCGCTTCATTAACCAACTTTCAGTCTGCAAACTGTAGTCCAGACTGGAAAGGTTTGTTGTGTAAATTTATCATGGTGATTTTAGCCGTTGTTGTATAAATACCTGCTGAAGTTGTTTTTAAGCGACTGGTGGGTTTGTAGTAGCCAGGTGAAGCAGGAAGTGGTTTTGTTGTTGGTACAAACGAGTCAAAATGTTCTGCAGGTTGTTTTTCTCTGGTGGATGATGCAGGTCGTTAGGATTCAGATTAAAGACTCAGGATAAGATTTAAAAGATGTTTTTTATTTCCATAGCAGCAACAGCAGCATTTCCACAAGAAGTGAAGAGTTTTTACAGCAGAAGAAAATCCCTGAGTTCATCGATTGAATCATTACCTCCATGGATGGATGGATGGATGTTCATATCTTACAGTATTTTGTTGCCACTTGGTTTATTATTCTAGTGAATCGGTGAACTCTAGTTATTATTCTTCTAGTAATTGTTTTGTTGTAATCTTCCAGCTGTTTTAATATTGCGATAGAAATAGTTTCAGTTTTCTGCTCCTCCATTGTTTCTCTGTTCCTGCAGCCAGAGATGCAGCGGATGTGAAACCGGTTATTCTGGACATCAGGTTTGCCGCCTGACAGTTTGCTGCTCTCCTTTCACCGTCGTCGCTCTGCCGCTTTCGGTCTCCTGGCTCCACTGTTTTCCCGTTTTTAATAAAAATCTGTTGTTCTGCGTCAGGAGGCGGGAGGATGTCTGTGGAGGTGGACTTGCTGCTGCAGGAGGCGAAGGAGAGCATCGAGGCGGCGCAGAACTACCGCAGCGAGCTGCAGCAGCGGCTGCAGGGCCTCAACCAGGCACGCAAACAGGTACCGCCCTCCCCGTGTTTACGCCCTGGGGCGAGAGCCGGCGGCCCAACGTCGTCACAGCGAACTGAGACTAACAAAAACTGAAATTCAGAAAACATTTTCCTTAACTGAAATGAATAAAAAAACAGTAATTAATGAAGAAATATTAACTAACTGTAACTACATGGTGCAATTAAACTAAAACTAAAGCATACTGAAATTATAGACATAAAATAGTTTGGTTTTGTGTTTATGAGTCCATTTATTAGCTTTTCAAACCAATACAAAATAGATTTTTTTATTCTCCTAATTTTAAATAATTAGGAGAAAATGAAATATTTAACTAATAAAAACAAAAACTAAGCAATACTTAACTAACACAAACTAAACTACAACTAAACAATATTTAACTAATAGTAATTAAACTAAAATTATTATTATGTTTTCTTAGTAAACTGACACCAGTTTACTAAGAAAAAATAAACAAAAGCTAAACAATATTTAAGTCATAACTAATCTAAAACTAAACAATATTTAACTAATAATAACTAAACTAAAACTAAATATTTTTGCTAATGATAACTTATAAAAGCTAGCAAACACCCTCTAAAAACTAATTAAAACTAACTGAATTAGTGAAACTAAAAGTCACAGCAAAACTAAACTAAAGGAAAGTCTGGACCCGTTCCGACCTCTGCAGGCCGACCCAGACGATTCTCAGGAGTCGGTTTTCTGCCGGATCTCTTCCTTCCCTTGCTGTGGAGTTTTAGCCGTCCAGCTGCTCACCAGTAAACAATGCAGCCATTTCCTGTTTCTGCTGAGCAGCTGAGAGGAGAGATGACAGGAAGAAAACCGAGAAACAAGAAGCATGTCTGCTCCAAACTCAGGGACTGAAGACAAACCGTTCCTGATGTTTGCAGAAAACAAACATTACAGATATTTTGCAAATTTTCTTGGTATCATTTGGAAAAAATGGAACATTTAGTGATTTCTGACACCAATTAAATCAGGATTTTGGTCTTTCTTTCTAATAAATTAATTATAAGCAGATCTGGGTGCAGCAAAGTCAGTTTTTGAGTTAAAAATCACCGGATTGCATGAAAATGCAAAAAGCCTGAATATTTAAACACAAACGATTGTTGTTGATTTTGCCAATATTTTATATTTTAATGTCTGTGATAATTTTACCCCAATTAAAAATATAAAATAGACATTTTTAAAAAAGAATAAATAAAAAAATCTTCATTTTTTTAATGCAAAAATGTACTAAATTAAATAAATATTAAAAAGGTATATAAAATAATTTTAAAAGTTTCAGTTTTTTTTAATTTTAAAAAGCCTGTATCAAACAGCTGCTGGGGAGCAGATTAGCATGTAGCATGTAGCACATGCTAATCTGTAGCACAGTTCAGCTCCGACGGCTCTGCTCTGATTGGTTAATGAATTTGCTGGTTGAATTGTTTCTGATTTGGAGAATGATTCCTCTATTTTAACTTTTAGACAGTTGTTATGGCAACACATTATCTACAACAGGGAGCATCTCAAAAGCTTGAATGATACCTGAACTTTGACCCCAAATCCCAGAGGAGGTGAAATGGAGGGTTCACAGAAAGCAGAGCAGAGAGAGAGAAGTTCAAACCGTTTCTGATCCCCTCCTCCACACTAACCATATGGACAAACAGAGATTTAAAGACAAGCAGCAAAAGCAAAGGAGGTGGATTAGCAGAGCTGCTAGCAACTGATTCAGCTGTTTGCAAAAATCTTCAATCAGAGGCCTCTTCAGATTTGTTGCAGCACTGACTGCTACTAGAGATCAATACTTTCAAAATTTAATTTCCCTGTTGGATCAATAAAGTTTTTTTATTGTTTGTTTTTCTGCTGCTGTTGGAGGAAAAACCTGGAAAATAAAGGTTTCAGCGGCATGTGAGGACATGTTGTAGGGAGAAGATAACCTCAAAGCCTGCAGACGAAGGATTCATGTGATCCCAGTTTGTGTCCCAGCGTTCCCAGCATTCCCATGACACAGACAGCAGGAAACACAAACCCGCAGTGAGAGTGGGGCCAGCAGGAGATAGCAGGATGTTTGGGATCCAGGACAATCTTATCAGCGCTGCATCGCAGAAGGAGGAGTCCAAACATTTTTGGAAAACTATTCCTGCTTTGTCTGAAGTCGGTTATTATTTCAGACGAAGAGTTTTCTGGAAAATGTTGGTGTGTGTTTCCACTCTCTGTCACGGCCTCCATGTTTTATCTGCCGCTGTCAATCAGACTTCCGCTCCCTATCCCTCTGCACACTCGTTGTGAAATCCCTCCGACCTCGCTCTGTGTGTGTGTGTGTGTGTGTGTGTGTGAACAAGAGGAACTGAAACATGGCTTACTCTTCAACTAACTTCCTGACCAGCTACTGGTGTAACACAGGCTGAGGTTTTAGCTACATGTTCAATTCAGCAACAATTAAAGATAAATAAAATTAGAATAATAAAAATAATAAAAAACAATTGAAGAATTAATAATAAAGAATTATTAAATTTTTTAAAAATAAAAAATGTATTTGACCCTGCAGCAGAGGGAGAATATTTTTATTATTAACTACTGAAAAACAAAATAAAATACTTCTACTGAAAAAGTAATGGAGTTAATTTAATTTTTAAATATTATTCAATCCATCATATTAAAAACTGCCACCTTCTGCAGATTTTCCTTTATTTTACACATATTGAAATTCAAAAATACTTTATTGAAATAAATGCTGTGTAAGTCATATTAAATCAAATTCTTGAAAGAGTTACTGTAGATAGTGATGACTGTATTTTGCAATAAAAGTATTCGTTAAGTGAACGTTAATGAATTACTTCACATAAATGATATTTTTTCTCATTTGACTTTTATTCTGGTAAAAATGCAATTTATTCTAGTATTATGTAATATCAAAAATTGGCCTTTTTGAGACGTATACTCCAATTAACAATTAATGGATTGATAAATTAGTTGACAATTAATCACGATTAATCGATTCATAGCTGGTTTAGATGCATCTTAGCACAGAGTAAAAGTGGGGAAAAATATCAGCATTTACTAGAGAAGCAACTTTAGCTTCCAGTCAATGGATTAAATGTTCCAATGTCCTAGTCAAAGTCCCTCCAGGCCTGATTGAAATCCCACGGTGGAACCTTCAGGTTGCTGATGTGACTACATGTGGCGTCCTCTTCCTCAGATCCGGGGCAGCTCCGGCCAGGCCCGCGAGGCCCTCAAGAGGCACTTCACGGAACTGCAGGCGGCGGCCGGCCGCTTGCTGTCGGAGCGGCTGGCTGGCCTGCTGGCCGAGGTC
This sequence comes from Xiphophorus hellerii, assembly GCF_003331165.1. Lineage (NCBI taxonomy): Eukaryota > Metazoa > Chordata > Actinopteri > Cyprinodontiformes > Poeciliidae > Xiphophorus > Xiphophorus hellerii. The sequence continues at coordinate 1,504,027 of NC_045687.1, forward strand.
GACGCCATCGAGGCCGACAGCATCAAGCCTCTGGACGACTGCCAGAGCCTCATCGAGCACGGCGTGGGGCAGGCCGACGAGCTGCTGAGAGAGGGTGGGCCACAAATATTCAAACACAATCAATCAATTTATCACGATAAAAATAAAACGAGCCCATTCATTTCCATGATTTATCGTTTTTCTCCTTCTACCAAAAACTGGATGATAAAACGCTCCAGTCTGGTGCTTTGGTCTTAACTAGCTCTTGTTTTGAAGGACAGTTTTGTTTGTTTGGTTTTATTTGTTGTTTCTGTTCTGTTTATTTGTTTTGGACATTTAAAATGTCTTCCAGAGTTAAATGTTCATGAGTATAATGACTGTCTGCAGGAGAAGCTGCTCTGCGATGCGGTCTGGGAGAGAAGGAGGACAAACTGGGCAGCTTCACAAAGAAAGCCATGCACATCCAGCTGGACAGGTAGCGGAGGAAACGCTCCGCGCCACTGCGGCGTCGATCCGGTGCCACTGCATCGATCTGGCGTCGCTGTGGCGTCGCTGCGTCGATCCGGCGTCGCTAGCAGCTGATTTCTGTGTGTTCTCCAGCCTTCCCGAGGTCCCGGCTCTGGTGGACGTCCCGTGCGTTTCGGCCCAACTGGACGACTCCGTCCTCAGCCTGCTGAGGGACAGAGTGTCCCGCCACGGTGCCGTCTCCTCTCATCCGCCCGTCCAGATAGAGGAGCTACAGGAGCGGCCGGGCGGCATCCTGGTCCGCTGGTGCAAGGTCGGCATGGCAACGCTCTGGAAAAATAAAAAACCTTTCAGGGTGACACTGATTTTTATTTTTATTTTTTAACATTTGTACATTTGCAGGTGGATGAGGACTTTGCTGCTGCAGATTACCGGCTGCAGTACCGGCGGTCGGGCAGCGGGGGGAGCCAGTACGAGGACGCCTACATCGGCCGGGACTGCGAGTTCCTGGTTCTACATCTGGACCCGCACACGGACCACCTGTTCCGGGTCAGCGCCCGGGGCGAGGGCCGCACCGAGTGGAGCCCCTGGAGCATCCCGCAGACAGGCTACACCACCCTGGCTCCACACGGTACGGGGCTCCGGTTCTGATCCGGTTCTCATCTGGGAGGAAGGGAAAGGATGGACGGACGCTCTTAGTTATAGTGAAACTGCTGTGATGATTCAGTTGATTTCTGAACTGAATCATCCATCCATCCGAATCTCAAATTTAAATTCTTCTTTCGTTTCTTCTGCTACTCAGTGAAATCAGTTCAGTTTTAAACCAGCAGGGGGCAGCAGTGACTCCTCGGTATCCTGAACCGTAACTTTACAAACAAAACGTTCCTGATCGACTCTCACAGTTGGATACGTGACGTTTTCTTCTGCAAACTGAAAATCAAGAGAATCACAGAAAAATGCTTTGAAGTTTTCAGTTTTACTTACTGGAGGAAGTCTAGTCAAAGTGTTGGGTGAAGAACCCCAACTGTAGCTGACCAGTGGTCCGCTTAGGGAAGTAAACCTGCTGCTGACAGACGAGTGTTAAATACCTCAGCAGCGTCCAGAAGCCCGTGTTGGATCTGTTTTTGTTTTTTCTGCAGAGTGGCGTTCAGGGACCGAGGGCTACATCCTCAGCAGCAGGAAGAACATCGCCCTGCGTAATGACTCCGCCCAGAGCCGCTGCGCCGTCCTGTACTCCAACGCCCCCACCTACTTCTGCGGCCAGACGCTCACCTTCAAGTACGTCACACACAAACACATCGTATCGCTCCAGAATGTTGCTCTGTAGCCACATTGCAACGTGGCGTCACACGTGCAAAAACCTGCTTACTAATGATGACTACCGTTGGTTTCAGCTGTCAACTTGTCAACATAACATGCTAAATCTTAAATGTACCCGTTACGCTAATTGTCAACACTATGACAACGAGATAACAAGGTCAGAAAAAAAATTGTAATTAAAAAAAGGAGTCACTAAGAGGGAATCAGATCAGTTATGCTAGCTTGACTTTGACAATCTTAACATGTAGATGTGCTGCAGAATTCTGTTTCGGTTCTGTTAGAAAAAAGGCGACCCGTACACCAACTCTGACAGATCCTCTGTAGAGCAGATGTTTAAATTAGATAATCTACCACCGCTTTTAGATTAGCTAATAGCAGTCGTAGCTAATCTTCCACCGCTGTGTTAGATCTTGGCGTGTTTTTTGGTGTTGAATCCTAATTTGCTAGGGGGGGCTGTTGTCAGTCAGTTGCTATGGCAACAACTTTGTGTGTCGCTTATCCAACACAGAGTGCGAGAAAAAAAAAATATGAATCACTTTGAGGAGTTTAGTGGTTTTTCTGCGTTGAAGAACAAGGATTAATTTTGTTAATGAAAATGTTTTCACCCCAGCAGCGCAGCTGTGAATGGCATGTAAAAAAAATATTCTTTAGCTTTTATAACCTGTTTGTGCTTACAGGATCTCTGCAGCTGGCCAGTTTGATCAGCTGGACAGCCTGGGGGTTTGCATCGACACTCAGAGCGGAGACGAGTCGCTGCAGAGAGACCAAGCTGTCTGCATCTCCACCAACGGTTCGCTCACTTCACATCCACCCTACAAGAAAACCCTGCCAGGGTGCAGCAGCTCTGGGCTTTTCATTATGGGTTTGCTAGCTATTATTAGTTAAACATTGTTTAGTAGAGGTGTTTCTAATATTAATATGATACCAACTAAATATAGAGCCAGTATAGCCAATACTAATGCTTATTATGTAAGTATAATAAGTAGAAATATACTTATTAAATGTTATTGATGAGAGACATTTTGTTATATTGTAGTTTACTTTGTCTCTGTTGTGGAATGTAACTACTACCATAAAAAGATAGTAACAGTAATAAAAATCATATAATGGTGAATTGAAACTCTTTTCTAGCTAAATTCATAAGTGTTTTGCTGGAAACGTTTGAAAACCTAGCTTCAATATTACCTTAGGAAAATGTCTGAACGCAGATTTATAGCGAACTGGAGTCAGGAAATATTATTTACTTATTATAAAAGATTTATTGCTGCAAAATCTCCCAGCAGTTGCAGATCATTCATGTTCCTCCTTTCCAGGCGCTGTTTTCGTCAATGGTAAAGAGATGACCAATCAGCTTCCGGCCATCACCGTGGGCTCGGCCGTGACCTTTGACATGGAGGTGGTCAATCTGCTACCCGTCAGCAACAACAACCTGAGCGAGGGCGGCCATTTTAAGCTGCGCGTGACGATCGGCTCCGGGAACCGGGAGGTGGTGTTCGACTGGCTGGTGGACCAGGCGGTGGACTGCCTCTTCTTCGGCTGCTCCTTCGTCCACTCCGGCTGGAAAGTTCTCGTGTTTTAGGAAAATTAATCCTCCGATTGCCACCGCTACCTGCAACGCAACTTTCCGTCATCCAACAAAGTTTTCAGGGGGAAAAAACAAAGGAATATTTGTCTTTTGATTATGACCATCATGACAACGCGGCTGACTATCAAACATGTTTGCTTAGGCCTGGATCTGCAAGTTTCCTTCAAATGAAATTCAATAAAACTTTTCACTGTAGCAGCAGTTTAAGCACATTTCTAAACAAATACTTAAAACGAAAGCAATGAAACCCTGTGACGGCTTTTAGTAATCTTAAATTTTATTTGCTTTTTGTCTTAGCTGGTTAAATTTTGATTTAAAGAAAGAATTCATAGAAAGAATTTTTTTTTTTTTAAAGTACCCATTTTACAATAAATTTTTACATTTTGATGTTGACATACTCAGCAGAAGAGTTCAGTTTACTTTCGCAATTTGTTTTTTATTCACAAAGTAGGAGAAAAGTTACGTTTTTTTACTACCTTTTATTTTTTGTATTTATTAGGATATTAAAAGTGTACAAAAATTTAAATCACAAACCGGTTGTGCTGTTAGACTTTTGTAATTTGCATAGACATATTTTATTATAATTGAAAGGATTAAATAAAAAAAAAAACTTCACCAGGTTGTAATTAACCACTCACGGTTGCTAGGCGACAGGACATGCGCAGAGGGAAAGGCGGGTTCGTGGTGAACGAAGGACGCAATCCCAAGATTTGAACAAGTCGGGCGCTCTGCTTTCTCCTTTCGTTTTAATCACAGAACCGCCTTAAAAAGTTGATCAATAGAGAAAAACAGCTGATTTATAACAGATTTATGTGGAGCGGAAATCTAGAATTTCATTGTTTGTACATGAAAAAATGCTGATTTATGAGAAATTACTTCTGTCCTGATGACTTTGCATTTGCAGCGATGATTTTTCTGTCCTTATTTTATTCCAGATCCTTCTCACTGAGTGGGTTGTTGTTGTTTACAGGTTTTGTTGAGACTTTTTAAAAGTATATTAATCTATGCAATTAGTTTTGCCACAGAAGCAGCTTCACAGCTTGAGGTTTGATTTTTTAAATAATTGTCTCACTGTGAATGTCGCACACACTTTGCCACCTAAAAGCAGCAGTTTTAACATGTTTTACTAAATTAATTTTTGCTTCTAAAGCATCTTGAGTGCCAGAATAATGTGCTTTGAGAAAATATGTTTTCTATTTATCTAGGAGTGAAACTTTCATGTGTTCATTTCAGACTGTGGAGCTTGTTCACCTGAAGCTGATTTTTGAGCCAAAAACCTTAACATTAATATGTCTTTTGCCTTTTTATCCTTCTGGAGTTGGAGAAAAATGCTAAAGCATAAAATATCCATGAATTTTTGTGACAATCCCGACAGTATTCAGACCACCGGGTTCATATCGCTACCGTAGTTCATTCACTTCCATCTGACCTTTTCTGTGAATTTCTTGAACCTCTTTCTCAATCTGTAGGTCAAAGAAAAACAGTGTGTTGTATTTATGTGTACTTATACTCACATGTAGCAGTTTAAATGAGGATCCTGCACACGTCTGGGACTGAACTATAGGACGGCTTCAATGCTGGACGACAACAAACTTTTTCCAGTTGCCTAAAATCCTAATTTATCTGTGGATGTTTTCTTTGTCCTCGCTGAGGACAACTGGAGCCGGAAACGGGTTCAGTTGATGGTACAGATGTCCTGAAATCAACCAACAGAACCTCAGAAATGAAAAATACAAAACTTCCCTCTGTACTGGAGGAAGGTGAAATGGTGACACCTCGTGGTCAAAACTGTGCATTACATCCGTTTTCACACTTTGGATCAATAAAGTTTTCCTCTCGAAGAAAAAAAAACAAAAAACTTTCTGCTGTTCATTTTGTGCTACTTGAAAATAAATTTCAGATTTTATGCAAATATGGTATTTACATCTTAATCAAATAAAAACAAAAACTACATTTTAACTTCAATTAGTTTGCTAGTTTACTGCAAGCGAGTTTAGTTTGTGGATGGAAGCTTTAGGTTCGATAGTGTAAACAGAAAGAAAACACACAATATTCATAGAAAGTTCAGTGGAAGGAGAAAGTTTGTTTGGCAGAACACATTTTGTGGATTGAACAGTTGAGTGAATTAAAAACTTAAATGCTTTATTTAACTTGTACCAATATTTTCTTGAAAGCTTCACACTAATAAATTGTTTCCTTACAAAAATAAAATTAAAAAAAATCAAAAGGAGAAAATATTTAAGTTTCCAACATCCTGTTGTCAATTCTAAAGTAGAAGAACTACAACTCAAAGAGAAAAGCAGAGATTTAAACAGAAAGATATTAAAACCCAAACAGACGATGCTCTTCACATTATTACTTTATTAGAAAACCATTTTGACTCAGTTTATATCGTCAAGCTGGTTCTATACAGCATTATTTAAGACCAGTCTTATTTTTCTTTTCTTAATTAATATTAATATTATTACTTTTAGACATGGCTCCTCCCATCTTGTGCAAAATGCTGCTGGTGTTGTGAAGAAATAAAAAGATCCAGTCAAAAACCAAACAAACGGACTCATCAGCTGTGGGTCGTCTGCACGGGGAGCCGGTTCTGTTCGGATGGAGCAGGTAAAGTAAGGCAGCGTTAAAGTCTGGACTGCGTTCATCCAGGAGGCTCTGGATGCAAGGAAAGAACTGAAAACAAAACAAAACAAAAAAAACAAAAAAAGAAGCAGCAGCAAAACAGGAAATGAGAAGTGACTGAATCTCCTTTGGACCAGAAACTAAATTCTGCTCCATGTTTCCAAACTAATTTTAAGAAAAGCAAAAGCTAATTGGTTCGACCTACAGTTTTATGTACAAACATCCAGAGAAAGAAAGAGCACCTTGTTTTAGCCACAGACGGTAGGAAACTGCAGGTTAACAGCTTCAAACTACAAACCAGAGGCTTTCAGTCGCTAAAATGGTCCTAAGAAAATTGGAAATCTGAGTGCTGGCAGTAGGTGGCGCTGTGAGACAGTCGAGAGGTCGCTTCTGAGGAATAAAATACATTTAGCACCAGTGATGAAAGCGGGAATCTGCCGTTTCAGCGTATCCAGGATCAGTTTCTTTATCTGCAGAGTCAGAACCTCTGGCACGATTTTTAAACTGGATAAATACCGAGACCCAGAGAAAACATGACGAGTTTAAAACGCGTCTGGAAAAAAAATTAAAAGATGACTGTATGATCCCTTAACTGATGAATGAAAACAAAAATATCAAAGCATGTGAAGTCTGTAAATAAGCCGCTGGAAGATTCAAGTTTGGTTGAAGAAGCACAGATTCAGGATGAAGTTGTTGTATTTTCCTCCCAGGAAACTCGTAGCACCTTTGAATCTCAGAGGTAAAAAACCCTAAAAACATCAAAACCAAAATCCTGAAGATCTGGAGCTTCCGGTCTCATTGACGCTTTGGGTCTTCCTTCCTGTTTTTACAGATTCGGGCCTTTGATTGTCCATTTCAGGGTTCTGCTGCTTCACATTTGGTTTTCCTCCTCGTCCTCTTACTGCTGCCCGTTTCAGCTCTCCTCGCTGCAGGGCTTAAACTCGGCCGTGTCTGGATCGGGATCAGGATCCGGCTCCGGCTGGGACTCCATGGCCGTCTCCCAGTCCTCCTCTTCGTCTTCCTCCTCCTGGCCTTTGTCCCTCTTTGTCTTCTGGCTCTGGAGGAGGCGGAGCCTGGCCATGGCCCGGTCGATGGTCAGCGTGCTGATCAGGTTGAAGTCGTGCATGCTGATCAGGTGCAGCAGGAAGTTGCGGCACAGGCTGTGCTCTACGATGGCGGCGGCGTTGTGCTCGGCGAACACCAGGCAGGCCTCGTTCATCTGGTTGTCGGCGATAAAACTGGAAGGGAAACAAACGGAAAGTTCGTTTACGTTGGAAGGATGGTTCCGGATGTAGAGATGGATGTAAGTCCAGTTCATGACGCCAATTAATCACAGAGCCAATTAATCACCATCAAACTAGATGGGCAATTCAGACCAACTGGATTCCCAATTAATCTAACAGTCACGTTCTAGCGGAATTAACAGAAAATAGTAAAAAAAAAAAGTTTTCAGATAACAGTCAGTATTATCTTATTAAACATCATTAAATAGAATGAATCAAATTCTTGCCATAAATGTTTCATGATAAATGTCCACCTCTAATTTACAACGGAGGATCGCTGGTTCAGGTCGTCTTGCTACCTCACTTAGTTACACCAGCAGGAAACTGTCATTTTATAACCAGTGGATTTAGGTAGAAACGACTGGTGCTGACGTTTCTTCCAACCTTTATAAAGTGAGCCAGAACCGGGTCTGCTGCAGAACAGAGTACACACCCGCGCTTCATGACGTGAAGGTTCCACAGCTTCATGATCTCCTTCTCGCCCTCGTTGACGTCGGTGAACTCATCGATTTGCTGCAGGGAAGAGCAAACCAGTCAGACGACCTGCGGGTTCAGATCCGATACGGGGAACTTTTTCTTTTAATTCCTAGAAAAATGGTCGAAATTTGTTCTGACTGAGTAAATTTGATTAGAGTTGAAATGAAAAAAAACTCAACTTCGGATTGGTCAGACACGTCTCTGGGACGAACCAAATCAAGAAAATAAACGTTTATCTCCAGTTTCTGGGGATAAAATACATAAACCACCCACTTTGGGTCACATATGAACCGGCTGTAACCCCGGGACTCCACCGGAAGCAGGACTTTAAAACGAACACCCTGATTTCACATTTCTAAATTCTTTCAACCACTGCCCCTCTGATTCTTCACAGCTGTATGTACAGAGAGAAGCAGTCTGTCTACAGTCTCCCTGCGTTTTCCGGCACATCGCGGGAGAAACCGGTGGAATCCGGGGGTTTAATCAGACGTTAACAGACCAGCAGCAGAAACGTCCACGCTTTCTTCACTCGTTCTGGCGTGATTCTTGTCACGCCAATCTGGAAACGTTAGAACACAGTCAACAGAAACCAAACTGTTTACAGCAGAAAGTCACCGTTTTGTTTTCTGATTGTCTTGGCTAACAGCAGGAGAATTAGAAATGTTTAAATGAATCTGATGAAACAGAAACACCTGGTTAGAGTTTATTTTGATTCATGAAACGTTGATCAACTTATTTGATCTGCATCAATGATTTTGCTGATGTACCTCGAAATGTAATGTTTGTTTCTAGTTTCCTCAATTTTGACGTTACGGCGTTTATAACTTTGTGTTTTTATGATGTAAAACACTTTGAACTGCCTTGTTGTAGAAATATGCTATACAAATTAACTTTATTGATCGACTGATAATAACTTGAAACAAGGTCATAATTTCATGATTGTTTTTTCTGACAGAAGTCTTCAGCCTGGTGCTTTGTTCTCACTCAGCCGATTACAGAGACTTCATAATTCATTTTATTTGTTGTTTGTTTATTTATTTTGGATATTTGAAATGTTTTCCGGTTCCAGTTTTAAATGTTCATTAGAAATCAAAGTGTTTTGGTCTCTGAAAGGCTTTGCTAGCGTAACTCAGAACAACATTATTACTGTTCATTGCAGTCACGTTGTAAAATTTGTTACAGTAACCGGCCTAAAAGAAACTTTGTCACAGACCCGAGCTTTGGTATAAAATCAGCTTTTATTTATTATGAAGTTACATAAAAGTTGATTTGGGTGAAGCAAAGTTGGCTTTTCAGTAAAAGTCTCTAGATAAACTTTTATCTACCCGTTATAAAAGCTCGGTCATGAAAAGGCGAATGCTTTGTGTTGTGCTTAACTTTTAACAACATTATTTCTGTAATAATTTTACCCTGATTTTTATTTTTAAAGTCTCCCTCTACGTCTGCTGGACGGGAAACTTTGCGTCATTCTTCGACAGCCTTTGCTGGTTTCACCCGTTCAGCAGTCGCAGAGCGGTACCAGCTGCAGGGCGAGACCCACCTTGGCGGTTTTCTCGCGCAGCCAGTCGGGGTCCCGCTCGTCCTCGCTGTCCACCTCCATCTCCTGCGCCCTCATCGGCAGGCAGCTGTCGCTGTGGAAGTACAGCCGGTTGTGTCCGCTGACGTACGTCTGCTGGTGCTGCTCCCGGTCGCCGTCCTCCGGCTCCAGGAACTCGGACAGACTAGGCTTCGTTCGTTTGGGTCTGTGGAACGGAGACGGCGGGTGAACGTTGAACCCGGCAGGAAGTAGGTGAACAGGAAGTGAGGGGCGGGGCTTACCTGCAGACCAGGACGTGTGTGACCACGGTCCTCTTGACGGGGCCGTTCCTGCTGAAGGCGAAGCCGGGCTGGTGGTGGACGTCCTGAGGGTTTCCTGCGTACGAGCCGTCGTAGCAGTCGTTGATGGAAACCTCGATCTTCGCTCCTTTGGGATGAGGCTGGAAGAACCGCAGGAACAGCAGATTCAGAAAACGCCGGCCGAGGCGGTTTACTGTGATCCAGATCAGGTTTTATCTCTGGGACATTCGGTCTCACCACGTAGTTGAAGATAAAGCGTGAGTGCGACAGCTTGAGGTGCTTCAGCAGACTGTACAGCTTTCTGCAGTTCAGCGTACACCAGGGGCAGTGCAGGTCGTCTCTGGCCTCCGTCTGCTGCCGCGTGTTGTTGTTGTACTGGAACTACAGAAGAAGAAGAAGAAGATCGGGTTTGACGTACTGTAGGTTCAAGAGACGCCATCAGGTGCAGATCCAGGTGAGCCTCTAACCCGGTCTTTATCAAACTGAGATTGTGGAATATGTTTCAGATTGTGTGAGTTGCAGAACTTTTATTGTTTTTGGAAAACTATAATAATACATCGCATGCCACCGGCACGCTGGTGTGTCTGCTGCTACGGGATGAGCAGCGCTGTGCCCCGCGCTGACTAACTGCATTTTAACTCCCAAAATAAAATTACTGTTATTCATGAGCAATTTGATTCTTCAGAACGGCTCTTTGGCTTGCTTATAATGCTCTGCAAACACATAACAGCTATTAATATGTTTATTTAAATTAAAATGATTTAATAAAATACAATAAATTATAATTAATACATATAATAGATTAAGACAACTGGATGAATGATTTTTATATTTAATGGTGCAGAAGAGAAAGCAACTCAAGTTTCTTTTTATTTTCTTTTGCTTCTAAATTACAAATAGAACTAAAATGTCATCAATGACATTGATAACATTTTAAACTTGTAGTAAAGAATGACTTATTTTTTGATTTCCGTGTGTTTTGAAGAATTGGGTGCACCGACTTATTGGCGCAGATTTCCTTAATTTTGGGAGATCAGTGATAATTTCATGTGATCTTATCTACCTCGGCAAAAGTCTACAAATCAGCCAGAGCTTCTGCTCTGCAGCCAGAGAGGTTTGACCGGCACTGCGACCCACCAGGTCATTTTTCGAGAGAAAAAACCCCAGTATTGGCCAAAATTGGAATCAGCAAGTTAGGCTTTTTAAAGATTGATAACCAGAAAACTGCTATCCCTCCCTAGAAAATACAGTATTTGATGTTCAGATTAAATGATCCGCGAGTGTTTGCTGTTAAATGGTTAAGTTGTCCTCACCCTGAAAAACTTTGGGAAACCGCTCTCACCTGATACAAGATGCGTAGCTTCTGTCGAGGCTCGGCTGAGATCTGCTCCCTCCTGGTCTGCATGTCGGCATGCGTGGATTCTTTAACAGCTGGAGGTCAGAGGACAGACAGCGTCACCCTGCAGCCGGGTCACCGTCACACGGACGGATCAGAGCTGAAACTCAGCGTCTGGTTCCTCACCCTGGGCGTGCGTGGCTCTCTGCGTGCTGGGCCGGGTGTCCTGGTTGGTATCGGAGTTGCGGGTGGCCAGAGGTTTGGCAACAGGCGCCGTGGAGCAATCGGACGGGTCGGTGGTCCAACGTAGGGTGAACTGCAGGGTCGGACCCTGAGAGAAACTCTCAAACGGAGGCAAACGCTGGAGAGAAATAGAGTGTTGACTCTACTTACTGTTTCTGTGTAATTAAATAGGCCAAATATTTTAGAGCAAGAAACCAGAAAAAGTATGAAATATAAATGATTTCTTTCTTTGGTGGAAATCAAACCCTCAGCTGAAAAATCTGAGAACGGACGTGTTGGAGTCAAGTTTTAGGATTTTCACTATAAATTAGTTTTTGTTGTCTAATTCCGTTAGTTTTAGTTAATTTTTAGAGTATTTGCTAGTTTTTATTAGTTAAATATTGTTTCGTTTTGGTTTTTATTACTTGTAGTAGTAGTTTTAATTTTAACTTTGGTTAATTCAAAAAGGTTAATATATTGTGATTATGTTTACATCAATTGGGTAATTATTACGCAACACAAAATACCATTTTCAAAAATTAAAATATATATATATATAAATAAATATATTCATAAACATAAAATTGAAGGATATTATATCTATAATTTCAGCATGTTTTAGTTTTATAGACACACAATATAGTTCTAATTCTAGTTTTTCCACCATCAATTCCCATTTTTATTTATTTCAGTAAACAAAAACCCAAACTAAGAAAGAGGTACAGCTCATGCAGGGAGTCAACAGCCAGACCACTGAGCCGACTGTAGATGTTGTTTGTGAGCATAAAGTTGCTGTCTGGTTCCAAGTCAGTATTATATCTTCTCTTCCATGCAGCACATGTAGTATTAACTTTAAGAGACTTTTCAGGGCCAGACGGCATGTTGTGAGAAAACTAACTGAAGAGTGTCCTAATAAAAGTTCTGACAGCTACATTAATGCAGCGAAAACCTTACAAGTAAAAACCTGCACAGATTATGTGTAAAAAAGTGAGACTTGCACAACTGTTGGTGAAAATTGGAGTCTTTTGGCAGGAGGAATAAACATTGTCCGGTTGCTGCCAGAAATGTGATTGTCTTGATTTCCAGGTTCAATAAATTGACACAAAGGACTCAAGCAAAACAGCTTCTAATCCCTCTGTAGAGTGCCGGTTTTCTAAGTCTCCACGCCACAACTGAGTCTCTTTTAAATGTTGCTATGAAAAATACAGTTTTAATATGATATTGCATTGTATTGGAGCTAATCTCTGGGACTTGTGCACATGTCCTACCTTCCCATCCAAGATGGTCTCCCAGGTCGCTCTCTTCTTCCCGATGGGACACTCCTCCATCTCCTGCATGGAGACCTCGTACTCCCCGTCCAGCAGCTGCAGACGCCTGCACACAAGCATCAACTCTCACCTCTGGTTTCTGCATCACCAAACCGCAACGCGGCCTTTTCTGCTTCAGAAGGTGAGACTTTTTGCGAGTCGGAAGCTGCGCGCGAGTTTTCACCTGTTTTTATCAAAGACCGTCATCTGAGCCACAAACGTGGTTTCTCCCTCCTCCCTGAGAGACGAGCTCCTCCTCTTCCTGTTGACGGATTCGTCTGAAAAATCTCAACCAGAAACAAGGCAAACGTCTTCATCACTTCGAAAGGTGGCGAGATAAAAACATGTTAAAATAATAAAACATCTCAGAGGTTTTACACGCTCTCTCAATCATTTCTGAATACAAAATAAAAAGCCAAATCAATCTAGAACAGAGGTCTGCAACTTTTACAGCTTCGAGACATTTTTACTCTCAGGTCAGCCAAATAAACCTCATTTAAGTATTACACTTATAATTTTTGATAAATACCTACCATAGGACATTTGTCATTTTTAAAGATCCACCACTTTATTTCTATTTTTAGGATTTCAAATAAAGATAGAATTTAGCAAGAAGAGGATGGATCTTTTTTTCTGTGGGATGAAATTGGTATAAGTTTCAGAGATAATAGTTAATAGAAGTATTTCATCTTTTAATACAGCAAAATCAAATTATTACCAGTAGCAGGAGTTTGAAATAATTGTGCAAATAACTGGGTCAAAGATTCACACAAACTAGTAACATCTTTTTCATTTTTAGCCAAAATGAAAACAACTAAGAGCCACTTGTTGCAGATCAATGATCTAGAATAATCTCGCTGTAACTGTCGAATACATACAATAAACTGGATTATTAAAAAAAACAACAATACTGTATAAAAACCTCGTTTTCCCTCTGCCTACCTCCTCTGTGGTGGTTCTCTCCGTTGCTCAAGCCGTGGATCTGGCCTCTGGAGCATCCGGGCCTCGATACTCTGAAGAGCAGAGAGTAGGACTTGACCATGTGCGAGTTACTGGGTTCAAACTCGCTGCTGGGAACCAGTAAGTTAGGAAGGGAGCCCAGTTTGACCAGGACTCCAGCACCGGTCTCTGGGTTCAGAGGGACCTGCTTCTTCCCTGTTGGGACCTGCTTCACCGGACAGCTGACATCCTGGAAAGCAGAGAGGAAACCTCAGCTCCACCTGGAAGCACCAACCCCATTCATATCCACTACTGGACGTCATGTGACTTCATGACGCACCGAGTCGGGAAAATGACAAAATCACACAAAGAATCTGAAAAAGAGACGCAATGTTCTACTATTGTCAACACCATTACAGCTGGATAACATCCAAAGGCATCAAATTTAAATAAAGTTGGAAGTAGCTGAGCTATGCTAGCTTGACTTTGACAAGCTTAACATGCAGAATTTGGTGTTTCTCAGTTCAGTTAACATTAAAATATAACCAGCTCTGACAGATCATCAGTAGACGAGGTGTTGAAATGAGCAAATCAAACCACTAATGTTCACGTGACTCATTAATAATCGCAAAATAAACGTCAAGCCTGAAAACTTTAAACGGTGTTGATGTTCCTGATACACTTGGACGTAATCTCTGTTCTGTCGGCTAGCGGAGCTGTTGTCAGTCGGTTGCCATGGCAACAGGTCTGCGCAGAATAACGCAGACACAGAAGGCAACAAGAAATCAGGATACGATTGGTTTTAAGTTGTTCGCCTGTTGTTTTTTTTAAATTACCAATATAAAATAGAAATTTGTTTCGTCCTTTCTTGCACCTTGACAGAACCAAAAACAGTTTATAGATTAATTTCCACACATATTTTATGCTTTTTTCACCTTTAACTTAATTAGAATTAGAATTCAACTTTATTGTCATTGTCACAAGTACAAGCAACGAGATGTAGTTTGCATCTATCCAGAAGTGCTCTACGAGATATAAATATTTATTTACAGATGTACTTAAGATGAACTTAAGCCATGTTTTACAGAAATCGGATAAGAAAAAAGGTGATGCGACTATTTTATGTGAGATTCCTGCTGGAACGGTCTGGTTTGTCAAAATGACTCAGTGCATAGTAATGGCGCCTGCAGGAGAACATCGCTACCTAGACCGGCCAATAGTAGCTGTCTAATCCAGTAATATGTAATCAATGATCATCCTGCTCCTCAACACACACCTTCCTCTTCTTGTGGCAGACTTTGACCAGCAGGACCTCCAGAGAAACCGAGCTCTGTTCATTCTCGCTGTCCTGAGACGATTTACCTGAACAAAAAACAAGACAAGCAAACAAAACAGTGAAGTAAACAGGAAGTCAGAGCAAAAAATCAGCCAATGAAAGACAGCAGAGCGAAAAAAAACTCACCAGCTGTATGGAAGAAACCAGTAAAGGTGAGCTGCAGATTGGAGGCCAAACTGCAAGAAGAGAAAAGTGGAATAAGACGAGTTCTTATGGAGCTAAATTAGTCTCAAAAATATTCACAAAGCGTACAAGATTTGTAAGTGAACATAATTCACAAATATGTTACACAATCCAGCATAAATTTAGTTTCAAACTGCACAAGTAGAAATGAATAACGCTTTAAAAATGCAGCTGTGGAATTAGGAGATTTTTCTCCTTTTGTTCCTTTGGTGAATTCTGTTAATGTTTTACTTTTCTAAATGCACATTAACTTGCTGTGTGTGCACACCGTCCTCTGATGGAGGCTAAACTGCTGCCACAAGGTGCTGCTATCGTTAGTTTATAGGGAATTTATTTTTCCAGAAAAAGAAGAACCTTTCCATTTAACTTTGTATATTTCAGCAGTGCAGCTTAGAATCCAGTAACATGTAGTGCATGTCTTTAGAAGAATGATTTTGTCTGTATTTCCAATAAATCTGGTTAATACTGCAATATAATAGCTTTTCTTCTGCTGTGAACGCAGCATTATAATTCTAAATCTCAGAAATCCCAGCTTTTAACTAGCCTTGAACGCATCATCTTCTTTGTGAATCCCTTTCTGTAAGAAAGTCTTAAAAGTCAAAAGAACATTCAAACTAATTCGTGCAAATTTGAGAAACTCTTTACACACATGTGAATGTAGATGTACGTTTTTATTCATTCTGTTTTACACATGTCTAAATTATGGTGCAGAATTACAAATCTTGTTGATGCTTTGTGAATCCTTTTGAGACCAATTTAGCTCCGTATGTTCTCTCTGTTATCTGGAGGTTTCTGTGAAATTAGCAGCATTTACCTGAGGGTCTCCTGCTCTCCTCTCATCTTTTCCACTTTGAACAACAGATTGTCTACCTTGGAGGTTTTCCTGTAAAAACAGAAGAAGGTATTCACTTAAATTTAGTTCACCAATAAATTTAACACCCTGAACGTAGATTTTCTTTTCTGAAAGAGCAAAACAGCATCATAACAAACATTTACTTAATCCATTGGGATCAAGACCTTTTTTACACGTCATAATGGGGAAGACGGATAAACAACAACATAAAACATTAAAAATATACAAAGTTTGAGCAATTTGACAAATGACTGTTATATTAACAACTTAAGTCTTTTCCCACTGACTTTTTTTCAGATGTTTACTAATTAACTGGTGCAGCTGGTTCCCATTATGATGCATTTACAGTTATTTACATATTTTCTGCAAATCATTTCGTCTCAGTTCTGGGTTCAAAGCTGGAGCTTAATAAAAGAGGAGGAAGCATAATTTTTACATGTTTAATAAGTTATCACAATAACCTGTTGAAGATTATTGAGAAATGACGCCTCTGTTAATAAATATATTTGATTTATTCAATTCTAATCTGTTGTATTTCTGTATTTTTAATAAAATAAAACCAGCTTTCTGTTTTCAAAGGAAGATTTTCACCTTTAAAACTTCAAAAATGTCTGACGTAACATTTAAAAAAGGTCAAGGTCAATAAAACATTGAGCTGTGCTTCCTGTTTGTTTAGTTCATTCTATATTGACTCAACTTTTTTTACAGCCTTTTCTGCGTAAATACCGACGTTATGGTGCTGAACATGTAATGTGTTAAAATCCTGAAAAGTTATGACTCATTTTTTAGTTCTGATGTCTGATTCTAAAATGTTTCCTTCAATCTGCTGCTTTAAAATCAGCGGAGCGTCTGGCTCAAGTAATCTCCATGTTTGATTTATTATCGGTTTGCAGCCGTTGGTGTAGACTCCAGTGGTTTCACATAAAACTTTAACCTGAGCAGTAAGAAGCCAGAGTAACTGGAAACAGCTGCAGAGACTCAGCACAGCGCCGTGCAACAGAAACGGCTGGACACCAACCCAAACACTGGTCCATCAAACTTATCCTCCAATATGGTAACGTTTACTCAACGGAATGAAAATATGTTAGAAAATTACTAATATCAGTCGATATCAATGCAGATATATTATCCCACATAACAAATGTTTTCAATTAGAGATGCACAATAAATCAGCATCAGCCGAACTAAGTAATGTTTAAAAGGGAGGTATCAGGTAATACTGACTTTTATGAGATTTACGTTGCATTTCATTTTACCAGAAAAATCCGATTGAGATTAAAAATCTCTAACAAGCGAATCCTGGGAGAGACTGGCAGCGGCACACAGAGATTATCGAACATTCACAGCAAATGTAAAACCTTTTCAACCTGTTATAAATCTTACTGACGAACAGTTTCAAACAAACAAACACATTTAAGAGAAACATGCATGTATAAAATGCCACCATAGTCCACTACAGACATCAACTCTTGCTAGCCTCAAGAGATAAACAAGATCTGATCCTGAAATAAAATCCCAAATTTAGCCTAAGCTTCTTCACCAGCTGTTGAAAACAGGAAGTGAAAAACAAAGAATCGATTAAAAATCCTAAATATTTAAACTGTTACACTTTTCAGATCTTCATTTGTAGTAATGACAGGAAGATCCTGACTTTCAAATCTCCAGATGGAAAACATAATAACCTCCAATTTATATGCATTTAAAACAAGCTTAAGATGATGAAGATATGTCTGTAAAACTTTAAAAGCTAACTGTAATGGATGATTAAAAGCACTGTAGTGTGAGACCGGAACAATAAAAAAAGTATGATCAGAATAAAAATTTAATCCGTCTCAGTGCTGGCTCAGGAAAGTTTTTTTTTTAAGTGAATGAACTCCAGAAGTTTTCAGTGAGTAAAAGAACAATATTTGTGCTGTGAAGCGATATCTAGCTGAATATTTTAACATCTTCTGCTCACCGCAGCAAACCGAGGAGTTTCAGATCACCAACACTTCGCCCTCTAACGTCACCAAAAGAAAAAAACGTCACTAACCCACATGTTTTACACCAACTGAGCTCACTTTTCACCCAGAAGCTCTGCAACCCGACATCCCAGCACTGCACCACCTGTAACCTCACAGCCTTTCACTGCAGCAAACCACAAACTACAAACTACACGTGTATCAGCACGATCTTCATGCAAAGCAGCCCCAACTGAAAAACACTCCTTCTCCTAACTGATCTTACCGGCCCCCATCCATCTCCAGCAGCCGCCATGTCGGTCGACTTTCACCAGAGATAACAGTTGACCTGCTTTAAAAAAAACATCTGCAAACATCTTACCTTCTGGTGTTACTCCTGGAGTTTCTGTGGGACATATAAGTGAGCGTCCTGTGCAGGAATATCGGCTGAAAGGCAACAAGCAGAGAAAAACGTGTTGTTAATAATCCTCTTCTCCAGCACTCCAGGTAATGAAGCTTGTAAGAAAAGGCAGAACTCACAGCTATCAAGTTTCTTGTGCGGAGGAACCTGTAGATTTGTGTCGGCTCTGCAAACAAACATGTTAGCGACACATTATAAGTCATTTAGGTTGAAAAAGTCTGCAGGAAACTTAATGTGATCATTAAAAGTTTCAAAACGACTTTTAATGATCAGACTTTATGCAGCTTTCATCAACTTAAGTATAAGACATTTTAAGACCTTTATGAATGAAATTCAAGACCTGCATCACGACAGAAATGCACAAAAGCAAATCGTATATTTTACATAAGTGACAAACTTTTTTATTCATAATGCAAAGAGCGAAGATGAACTTCGTCCAACCGACTGGCAATAATTAAAACTTACTAATGATAGATGCAAAAAGACTAGCTAGCAAAAGTTTATTAGCGGCTAGTTATCATTAGCCTCAATCGCCTTGAGTCACAGAACGTCGTGTGCGACTCAAACTTTAGCCTGACAGCAAGTCTCACCAGAATATTAAACTATATAAAATATACAAGCTTTAATAGACAAAATTTAAGTGTTTATATTTAAGACCAACTTCCATGTTTTTGATACATTTAAGACATTTTAATGTCTTAACTTTAAATGCATGAATTTAGGAGACATTTTAAGGATGCGCTGACACTCTGGATCAGCTCTGCTAAGATGAAGACATTTGAATTTGTATCCACATTTTGAACACCATTTTATTTATCAACCTTTATTCAACCAGGAAAAGATTCACTGAGATCAAACATCTCTTCTCCATGAATGTCATGTCCATCACAAGCAGAAGCAATGAAGACATAAAACCTGAAAGATGATGAATCAATTCTAAATCGATCCAATAAAAATGCTCCTGAATTATTAAACAGAGATGTAAACATGTCTAAGGTTCATTACAAGCAGACCCCAAGAATGCACCTCAAAAACAAAGATGAGAGCTTCCCGGGTGTTTCTGGGTAATGTAGATGTAAAGCAACCAGATCAGGAACTGCCTTGTAGTTTGGACGGCCGTCCAAATGGAGATTAGAATAAAGGATGAAAAGTGAGACTTCAAATCAGTAGAGGAATGCAAATAAAGCAGATCAGTATCGTCGAATGGATGACGCAAATAAACTGGAAGCTGCGCCGTTGACGACGCATTCAAACACATTTCAGCAGAAATCAAACAAGCCGTCGAGCTGCAACCCAGCAGATCAATGCTTTCTAGGAATCTGGATTACACTGGATGAGCTCAAGCTCCAAATCTGAAACACTCAACATGTTAGTACCAAGAAAGGATTATTCTGCTTTTTTAAAAATAATTAAAACTCCAGTTTCCTGCCATTTTAAATCACCTTAGATCAAGTAAAACTTGACTACAGAAACTTGTCAAACTGGATTATTCTATGTTGCAGAAAAGTTTTGAATGTTGTGCAGATTTGAACAACACTGAATTTAGACTGAAATCCACTGTTTAAAAGAGTGAAAACTTTGTTAAGCAATCTTTAAAAATCATCCATAATTTCTCTGTTTTTCCAAGTCACAGGGGGAAGTGAAGCTGATTTTTCTAATCCACCTTTTAAAGGGTAATCAGAGACATAAAAGCTATTAATCAAAGACTGGAATGTGGAGCAAGTTCAATGTAATAAAAATGCAACAAAAGCATCTGCAATAAAGTTAAATGAGACATTCAGTTTTACTCAGCAAGTTAGTTCTTGTGGTGCTGCATGAAATTATACAACATTCAGAAAACCATTACATTTTAGGATTATTAACAGTACCTTTAGATCATAGATTTGTTGTAAGATCAGACAAAAAGTAGTTTTCAACTAAAAATGTAGTTTTGGTGTCTGAAACCCACTGAATTATTTTATGCAGCACATTCCAAGTCTAAGGTGGTTCAAGTGTAAAACAAGACAGTAAAAGTGAGCTTTTTAAAATGTTCACAAACAGCATAAAGTATAATTATCTGGGTGTAAGACTTAAAAATAGTCTCAACTTGTTAAAATACAAATTTTTGTGTTTTTATACACAAAGTAAAGATCCACAGATGAAAACCAGTAATTTCATTCAGGTTTGACCAGTCCGGGTGTGACTGTTTTTCAGTTTGGATCCTATCTAGATTGGTATAATTACCCCAAAACTCATTCAAATACCAAATGTTTTGTTTTTAACAAATATAACAACATTTTCACAGATCTTGATGATGAAACGGTTATCCAGGATCCAATTTGGATTCCATCTAGTTGCCTAAGCAGAAAAAAACAACACTGTTTATCTCTCAGTTTTAATGCAAATAAAACTTTTCACAAAGCAAAACATTTTATGATTTTAAAATATTCTTAGTTTATTTTTGACCTGTCTAGGGGATTTGATTTAGCCTGAAACATTTTTGTGTCTTCTCAGTTTAGTTTAGTTTTAATGAACTAAACTGAAATACCCTTTGATTTGGAACAGATGCTTACTTACGTCATTTATTAACGATTAATAAGATTTTGCGGGAGAGGGTTGACATTAGCTGCTCCCCTCATCTTTACAACTGCATGGCCAGAGTGAAACTTCCTGTATTGCTAAATAGGCCCTCAGATGTGCATCTTCACACATGCAGATCGGTGACAGTTGGGACTCACTCTCGAAGGCCTGCAGGAACAACTCGTGGTCGGCCTGAATCAGTTGCATGTTGGGCTTCTTGGCTGCGGCGGAGGGCGGCTGGTACAACCCGTTGGTTTTTCCTCCAGAACCGAAACCCACATGGTGGTGGCCTCCACCTGAGGAGCTCTGCTTGTGCGGAGCCATGGAGGTCAGAGGCTGGGGGAGAAATGGAGCTGGCTCCCCACCTGAAGTGGGGTGTAGTGGCAAAGAAATAAATAAAAAAGAAGAAATTCAGCTGCTCTTCCTTCCTTTGTCAAAACAAAAGAGGCAGCGATGGTGGTTAAAAAAAAAACAACCACTAACGATAAACTCAACTCAAGTCCTCATTTTAAAGACGTGTAGCTAAATTTCTAGAATGTTAGATTTGAGACTGACTGGGCGACCGAGTTCCGCTTAACTGTTATTAAACCTGTTTTAGCGGTTAGGTGGTCGAAGAATGCGCGGAACAACAGAACAGCCTCCGGCGAGCTGAGGCGGAAACCCCGGGCTAACCGGTTAGCATCGCCCCAGTTTCCACGGAGAATGTCGGTAAAATAACCCCACGGCGACACGAAGAAACGGGGAAACCGTTACAACGGTAGCACCATAATCCATTTAAGGCAAATGATTAACTGCAAATGAACATTGTTGTCGCCGAGTGTCTGTTCGCAAGTTGGATGTAAAATAGGAGGAAGCTTACCGATGTATCCCCAATCATGTCCGGTCAGCATTTTCACAATAAAAGCATAGTTAAAATTAAATTCACTTTACGAAGGTTGATTTTAAGAAAGACAAGTTCATCTTAACAAATTATTTCACCAGATAAATTCACTGAAATTAAGAATCTGGTATAAGTACACAGAGCTTACATAACATTCATAACAAAATAAAAACACTAACGCCATCATGACTAAAACAAATAACTCTAAACATTTACAAACAATTTCCTCTTTAAATCATTAAGGGCAGCCTTAAAGTCATGACAACAAAACTGAAAATTAGTTTCTAATAAAATTTGAATTTCACACCACACCAATTAAGCATATTGAAAAGTGTGGTAGAAATAGGTGCACCAACAATAGAAACCGAGATTTTAAAAAAAGATAGTAATACCATTAATACCGACCTACTGCAAAGTATGTCCACATACTGAACGCTATGCGCTCAATATTTGATCAGGGCTTATTTTACATTTACATAAAATTACTAAATCAACAGCTATGGACGATCTGCTTTTATTCTGAAGTTTTAAATCGTCCCATTTCTCCCTCTTTCCTCTAACTTCAGTGACTTGAAAGAGGTACACTGCAGCAGAAGGATGACTCGTGTTTAGAGATCCCGCCTTCTAATTTCTTTACCCAATCACCGCGCTTGCTACTGACATGCTGAGCTCTCATTGGTTGCTGCAGATATTAGAAGCAGGCGGCGCAGAGTTGAGGCACGTTTGCCGCCTCCTGTGTTCAGAGGAGCCAAAAAGCGTTTTAAAATCAGTGTTCACTGTAACCTAAAATTATTCCAGTCAGATTTATATGTTTTCTGAACACAAGGATAATTGGAAATCATTTGAAATGCAGCGCAGACTTCTTGGTAATAAAATTAACAGACTTTATTGACAAAATGGAGATTGAAAGACTATAAAAGTGTTGCAAAAACATGTTTTTTTTGTTTGTTTGTTTTAGTTTTATAACCGGACATCTTTATGGTATTCTGAAAAATAATTAGAATCCTGTATAAGTTAATAAGCCTTTATTATTAAATACCTGCAGACTATTTCCATTATCCTTCTTGATAACTTCTATATTTCTCTAAAAATATTCATATTTTTAGAGAAATATCTGTTTATAATATATATTTACATCAAGTTAATCTGCGTGCATCTACATCTTTGCTCAGTTTCCATAACAACCTAAAATAAAATGTGAACTAAAGCTTCACTGTTTCAAAACTAACACTGGAAAAGGTTCTAATAAAACAAAAAAATAGCATAAAATGTAAATAAATCAGCTTTAGACTGCAGTCTGGGTCAAACCCAACCCTGATAGAGCCGTCATTGGTCACAGCTGGAGATTAATTCACTGCGAACATAGGATCAGTGGGTACATTCAGCTAGTGAAGTCAAAAGCTATTTCTGTCCTCGATATGTTTTTGGGTCAGTGGTTTAGCCTCATGTTGGCAGCAGTATTTCTATCTGTCTCAGGAAGTATTTACTTCCCTTTTGTTCATATAGATGTTGATGGTGTGATGCTCTTTTTTCTTTTCACTTTAATTTTATATTTTTCAGTGCTGAGTTCAGAGTAGAAAGGTTTAAAAATGTGAGAGAAGCAAACAAGTTTCAGGTCAGTTTGCCTTGTCGATGGAAAACATCAAGAAGCATCCATACTTAATGATGCAATCACTAAAAAATAAACAAATGTAATGCATTTATTAAATCTGTATATATACAGTGCTTTTACCAAAGAAAAACAAAGTTGAATCAGTGCAAAAATATCTGATCTCTGTAGCGCCAACCTGAAGGTAAAACAAAACAGTTTGTGTCCAGCATGTGTGGAGTCTGCAGAGAGGTTAGGTGGCTCTTATTTATTTAAGCTCTGCCTTAAATATCTAATAATAATTGGGTGTTTTAAATATAAATATAATAACAAATGCTTGTTTTAGTTGGATCTTTTCATATAATAACTTGATTTTACATGAATAACACTAAAAATGCTAGTGATATTTAGATCCATAGAAAATGCATCTATTATCTTTTCTGAAAAATTTTAGTTTTTAAAATTATTATTTTAAACCCTAAAAACAATCAAATTTTGGGTTTGTGGTATAAAAAGTTGACTAATTTTTAGAAAATTATATAAAAATAGGCTCATACATAAATCCCTATGTAATACAAAAAGTGCAATAAGCACAAAAACAACAAATATTTTATCAAATAATTACACTAAAAATAAATAGTAATCAAAAAAGTCAGAGGCTGAATTAAAATGACATTTATTAGTCACATTTCCTTTGATATCATGACTACAGTTGTTTTCACTCAAACATGTTGGAGTGAACAGTGATAGTAAACATGGGGACTGACCTGTTACAGCAGGTAAAACCTAATTTAATTAAATAAGACATGTTTTAAACACATGGCACAAACAGGGCAAGCAATGGGAAACTGCAGAACACGTGTATAAAACCTTAGAAACCTCTAAACACACAAAAAATAAATAGACACAAAAAAGCAAGATTACGTTTGTCAGAGCATTTTGGTTCAGAGTTTATAGGTAATCATTAAGAATAATAAACACGATATCAGTTCTGGGTTAACTGGATCCAGTGCCTGAGATGGAGGAACTGAAATAAAAGCCACTTCTGACAGTGACGTGCGGTGAGCATCATAACTGGTGAGACACCAACTCATTTTGTACAAATCCAAAATAGAAGCTTATTTTTCAGATTTGACCTTTAATAAAGTTTTTAATTGTGTTTTAATCAATTCCATACTATTCAACAATATAATAGCAAGAAAACAAACTATTTAATATAAGGTCACATTTATTTTTTTAATTTTGAATGTTTTCTTTGGCTAACTTCTTCCTTTTCTGATTAAAATTGAAATTTTTGTATGATCTTACCTTTTTATTTTTCTGACAGCCGTTAAAGGTTCTATTCTGACTGTATTTTTAGTTTTCTGACCGTTTTCAATCTTTTCAATGAGCAGAAGAAAACCTGTTGCTCAACACTGCCTCCTATTGGTGAGAAACGGTACTTCCTGTTTCACCCTGCGCACTTTTACTGCGCATTTACAGCCGATTAGAAAGACTAAATATGCCACTCACATTTATTAAACATATTATACAAACTGAGGAACGTCAACATATATAGAACATGTGTTATTTAATAAATATATTAGCGATGCTAAGAGAACAGTAATGGGCATGCGCCAACTGCTGTGTGCAACACAGCGCCCCCAGAGGTAAGGCACGGCACTACACTGCCTAACTTCTTTCTTGTATTTCAACAGGCAATGTGTAAATTCTGCGATTTTTACTATTAAAAAATTGCTGTTCTTGATATTACAAATAAAAAAACAAATCAATACAAGATATTTTTATTTTCTCTCATCATTATTAGCATCTATTTTACTTTTCAGGATTACAGGAGAGTACTCCCCTGACAGCATGCGGCTGATCAAGAGGTGGCTATGATTCTTTTGTTTGAAATAAATATGTTAGCTGAGTTTTAAAACATGAATGAATGAATAAATTAACATTTCAAAGATCTTCAAGCTTGTCAAACGGATAAAGTGCCACGCTTCCTTCAAGAACCAGTCATGGTTTCTTCGTGTTAGAGCAGCAGACAGACCGAGATTAAAAATTAAAACACCGAGACTCAGTGGACTGGACCATCAGTCAAACTTCCAGCAGGAACAGTCTGACCGTCATGCAGGAGGTGTTTAGTGTTTTCTCAGTAGTATATAGGCCATGAGCAGGACAAGGCCCGCCGACAGGCCTGCTATCACAAACTGGTGGATGGAGAGGACGTGCTCCAGCGTGTGGATCCGCTCCTCCATGGCGCTGGTGTGGAAGTAGTCGTAGATGCCGGCGGTGATGCTCCACAGCGCCCACACGGCGTCCACCACCAGCGGCATGGTGGGCGAGGCTCAGCCGCAGGCCGCAGTGGCTCCGTCAGAGCCTGGAAGGAACGCAACGATTCAGCTGGAGCTACGCGAAAAAGCTGATAAAACATATATTCCATGAGTACGACTTAAAATTCAGTTCACACTGATCAGTTCCTCCAGGAATCCATGACTGATTTTGGAATTTTTTGCAATCAAAAATCACAGATTTTCTGGGACTACTTTAGAAATATTTACGGGAAATTTTGCAATATTTGAGTTCAAATAAGACGTCATATTAGGCAATTGCAGATAGAAACAAAAAGAGGAGTAAATTTCCACCACACAACTCAGAAATTTTTAGATCAAAGTAAAAAATATTCTAGATAAACAACATTGAAATTTCTGAGTTTAAAAAGTCGACAATTTTCTAGAAAACCCATAAATTTTTAGATTAATCTCAAAAATATTCTAGAAAACAACTTTGTAATTTCTGAACCCCCAAAGTCAACCATTTACTTAAAAAAAAACTGGAATTTGTTTAGAAACGTAGAAAATGTCCAAAAGTAAAAGTTTAGACTTTTGAAACTTTTTCTGGAAATTTTTTATTTTAATCTCAAAATTTCAGATTTATCTTCAACTTTTGGAGCTTATAAGATTTTCTTGTTTTTTATTTCAGAAAACATCTGAGATTAATCTAACATTTTCTGAGTTTTTTTTTTTTTTTTTAGCAATCTTTCGACTTTTGGAGCTCAGAAATGTCCTTGTTTTTTCAAGAAGAAAAAAAAGAATAAGTTTTATACATTAAAGTCGAAAATTTCAGATTTTTTTTCAAGCTAATTTCTGACTTTTCAAACACAGAAATTGCATGACAATAAATGTGACCCTTTATGACTCGCCACATCGACCGCAGACTACATTAAATCAGGCTGAGGGACGAGTAGAAGTAAGAAGTACTGCCATCTGCAGATGGGAGTTAGCATCATTTTAACCCAGTTTTCGACAATTGTTGCGGAAATTTTGCAACACACACACACACAACTGTCAATTATATATTGACGCAAAACATCTGGGAATCTGTGGAATTTTCGCGTGAAATGTTTTAAACCAGAAAACCAAGAAATTACACCTTAGAAGAACCATATTCTGATCTCTCTCCTCCAAAGAGAAATAAACGCAGAAGGACAACCATGCATTGGTTGGGGCATACTCTATGAGTATGTTATTAGAAATCATGCATAGAAATGAACATACTCATATAAATGAACATACTCATATAAATGAACATACTCGTCACAAGCCTGGCATTTCTGTTTAAAACGTAATTTCTACCTTGATTATATGTAGTATTCTACATTTCTGAGACTGAATTTAGAGTTTACTTTGTATTGTTAAGAAAGTAAGGTTGAAAGATTTCACTTTGTGTATAATGAATCTGTGTTTCTTTCAGAAATAATTAACAAAAAATATTGAACTTTTTCACGATGCTGTCATTTCTGGAGCTGCATTGTACCTGTGCTAATTAGCCACATGCTTGCTAGCAAACGCCTCTGCTACCTAAAACAAACGTTTAAGCTTTATTACTTACAGAACGGGTAGGTCATAAATATCATGAAGACCATAAATATCCATCCACGCAAACGTGCTTCCCCGAGCATTACATTCTCAGATTACAGCAGCAGAAATGTTGAAATCCAATCTGTTGTGAACTATCAACTTCCGGGTGTGCTCCACTGTCAACATTCCCCTTCCCTACAAGATGTCTATTGCAAAAGTTTACATTTTAAGGATTTCACCTTGTAGTCCAGAATAAAATCCATAAATTGACATCTAGAATATCTCAAAGTTAGTAATGGCATTTGTGGAAAAATTCGGCACTGATTATGGAATTTAGAAGAGGATGGTTTTGATTTTATTACTTTAAAGAGAGTTAAACCGGCCGGTGCGCATCATGAGTCGGTCTGCGGCTTTGATTGTGGACTAACTGCATGTGCAGCTGTCTAGGTGTAAATCTTCAAGGAATAATACCGAAGAATCTGGAAGAGAACGATTGCTATGGCACTTTATGCCATTAAATGAGATCGTAACGTCCGAGAATTCTGGGTAGGCGCGGTGGCCAAGTGGTAAGGCGTCGGTCTCGTAAACCGAAGATCGCGGGTTCGAACCCCGTCCGTGCCTAGCTAATCCGGCTGATAACCAGGATGGGTTTTTTTTACCTACAAATTAACCGTCTTTGTTACTTTATCTTCTCATTTATATAAGTTTTGAACCTATTTTTTCCCTAGACGAGCACAAAATGACAATACAGAGGAAAAGTTTTTTTTAACAGGAACTGATTGATGATTTGAGAATACAGAGGAGATACTTAAAAACAGAAGAACTGAGATACGAGTCCTTTATGCAAATGAAAAACAAAAAGTTAATAACAAAAGAGAAAATAATGTAGTAGAAAAGGAAAAGTGGCCAGTTTGTCACTCCATTAGTCTCTAAGTCTAAAGCAGATTAACTACAGACATAACTGAACAGAACTGTCAGAATGGCCTGAAACCTGCGCAAAGTTTTATAAAATGGCAGCCATTTCAGACATTAAAGTCAAGTTGTTAAAAATTATTCAGAAATTGAAAAAACTTAGAAACCAGTCTGGAGCCGAAACCAAAATATGCCAATTCGGTTCAGCCATTTCTTTAAACCCATATTTCAGTTAAATTAAACTTTAACTGAATTTTCATCCCTGCTCTATTGTAGAAAGTTCAAATTCCAGGTTTGAAACTGACAAAAAAAAGCAACTGAAAAATGATTTTAAAACAGTTTGAAACTGAAAATAAAGTTTTGAAACCAAAAAATGTTATAAAACTGAAAAGAAGAGGTGAATCTGAAAAAATATTCAAAGCTACTTTTCAAAAAATTCCAAATGAAAAACAAGATTTGAAACTGAATAATTATTTTGAAAATGAAATAAAAGTTTGAAACGGAAAAAAGAACTTAAATCTCAAAAGTAGTTTTTCCACATCTTTTTTGGTTTTTACATTTTTTTTTCAGTTTCAAAGTATCTTTCAGTTTATATATATATATATATATATATGTGTATATATATACGTATATATATATATATATACATATATATATATATGTATATATATATATATACATATATATATATATATATATATATATATACGATTTGATCTTGGCCCTGTTGCATAAGACTGACTTATGCAACAGGGCCAAGCTCAAATCGTGGCCATAAGGTGCCACGCGGCCATAAGGTGCCGGCGGACAGACAAAGGTTGTGTAGGTGGTTTCAAAACAAATATTTTCTCTGGACCTGGAATTTGAACTATCTGTGATGAAATAGGTAGGATGTAGGGATGAAGTGAAAATATAAAGCATTTCGTTTTCACGAGAATTTCAGCAGTCTGTCTTTGTCTTCATTCAACTGCAGGTAAGGTTTTAGTCTGAATGTAGGACATATTTACTCCATCAGGTCACTGAGAATTATTTCTTTCACAGGTTTACTCTCTGAAAATGAGGCTGTCATTTGTTCTCGTTCTTTTTTCTATCTCTGCTGCATTCAGTGGTAAGTTTAACATCTCCATCAATATTTTTTTTCCTCAAAAATAAGAACTAAAAACTGAATGGATGGATTTCTGTTTGAACTTTTCTTTCTCTCTCAGGGAGTGAGGCCATTCGAAGCCTGGTCTTCCCCAGTGAAACCAGTACCAGCTACGTAGAGATGATCGCTACAAAGCCGCTCAAGCTGACAGCGTTCACGCTGTGCATGCGTGTGGCTACCGAGCTCAGCGGCGAGAGAGAAATCCTCCTGTTTGCGTATCGGACCAACGACATTGATGAGCTGAATGTGTGGCGGGAGCTGGATGGAAGGTGAAACCCTCAATTTTGTGTTTATTTGGCAAAATAAACACAATAATAAATACATTCATTTATTCAATGAATGGCAGAAATTCAAGAGTTCATTTTTCAAAGTGATATTTTCACATTATTTTTTACATACATTTATAAACATCAAAGTTCAAAACTAAGTATTTAATGCATGAGTTTGCAAACTAAATATTTAGCTTTCAAATTAAATATTTAGTCAGAAAGATAAATATTTACTTTGGGAAATAAATTATTACTTTGGAACTAACTAGTTATCAAAATAAATATTTGAATTGGAAACAACTAGTTAGCTTGAAAACTAAATATTTTGCCCAGATTTAAACATTTAGTTTGGTACTTTAGTTTTAGTTTGTATACAAAATGCTAGTTTGTAAGCTAACTAAATATTTAGCTTCTTAACTGAATATTTTTATTTGAAAGCTAAATATTTAATTTTCAAACTAAATGATTGGTTCCAAATTAAATATAGTTAGGAAGCTGAATATTTATTTTGCTAACTAAATATTTAGTTTCACACCTATCTAATTTCTAAACTAAATATTTAGCGTCCTAACTAAATACTTAATTTGAAAGCTAAATATGTAATTTATGAACCTTAGCTGTGTCACTCAACCTGTATTTGCTGTAAAGGTGCTAATGGTGGATAAACAGGAAAACCGTCATCGGAGGCTAAGCTAACTAGCTTGACCTTCACAGGCTAGCAGCTCCACATGAGATTACGATCGACATTTATAAATCCCGCCTCCGGGATCTGATTGGTTGTTTGATCTACATACGTTTCAGCAAATATATAAAAAAAAACCCAACATGTTTCATAAAAGTTACACGCTTTAGCTTTATCTTAGCTAAAATTAAAAACCCCACAACTTTCTGTTTAGATTGTCCTTCTACCTGAGTGGGGATGGAGTTCTGTTCCAAGTCCCGGACCTCGGCTACCTGCAGACTCACCTGTGCTTCACCTGGGACTCCAGCTCAGGCGCTGCGGCTGTCTTCATGAACGGCAGGAAGAGTCAGACCAAAATCTACCGGAAGGGTCACACCATCCGCCCCGGAGGCAGAGTCATCCTCGGCCAGGATCCTGACAGTTTTCTGGGCGAATTTGATGCAAAGCAGAGTTTTGTGGGAGAGATTTCTGATGTGACCGTGTGGGACTCCGTCCTGTCAGACCCTGCCATCCAAAGTCTGTTTAATGGGAGAAGGGTGGAAAAAGGAAATGTGTTTGACTGGGAAACTGTGGAGCTTATACCGTTTGGAGAGGTGGAGGTCATGAATGTTGATCTGATCTGATTTTGATTATTTCAAGATGCAGAAAATATTCAGTTTTCTTTCTTTGGGCAAATAAAATGTATCCTGCAATATTTTTGTTGTGATCATCATTTGTGCACAAATTGATAGAATACAATATTTTAAAACGTGTGTACAAAGTATATATAAATTTTACCAAACAATATGCAACAAATACAACTTAAAGAGAACTGAAAATGTCAATGATTTCTTTTAGTTGTTAAGTGAACTATAATATTTATTATTAAATGAATAAAATAAAAAGTAAAATAAAATTATATGAACCCATCACAGATCAAAGTTGCAAACATTTTACACTCTGAAAAAAGATGAACCCAGAAGCAGTGTCCTATGACTACACATAGTTATCTCCCAAAGCTGCAATTAAACAACATTGAGTTTTTTAGAGAATCCAATCAAAGGCTTTATTAGTTGCATAAGACAGAATACCCTAAAATGCTCGACTGTAGAGTGTTAAATGAATGGCAAGGTCCAAAAAGATCAAGAAAGACAAAACTGTCTTGCATAAACAAGAAAAAATCAAGTGCCTTGAATATTCATAAACATATAACTGAAATGATCATTATATCATGAGTTGATATAACTATCAACTTCACTGAGTTGAAAATACATACTGCAAGACTTGGTGGCACTCAAATTTAGTTTTTCTAGTAAGAGTTGGATTAAAAGACATGCAGCACTGCTAACCCAAGAGAAAATTCCACTTGAATTTGCTCATATCTGTATAAATAAAACCTAAATGCTTTGGGTATTCTGATTTGTGGAGCAATGAATAAAAACTACAACTTTTCAAGTCAATGGACCGCTAACATGGCTGGACTAAAACAATTTAAACTAAATTGATTAACAGTTTTATCATCTATAATCTCACACATATTCAATGTTTTTTTTAAATAAATGGTACATTAAAACATATAATTATTTAAAGATATTATACAGACAAAATCCAGAAGAAAATATAGTTTAAAAACCAGGAAAAGTTGTTTTTGTGTGTGATTTGACGCCCTCCTGTGGCCGTATTTCTAGCCATTTTTATTATGGAACGGGGCGGGCGTTAGGACCCGGAAGAGGAGCAGGAAGCAGTAGCGGCCGGCGGACAGACTGTCATGGCGGACCAAAACAAGCCAGAAAGCGCAGACAACTTCTTTAATGAAATATTAAGGTTTGATTCAGTTTAATTACAATAACTATAAGGTAATAAACAGGTTTAAAATATTAGTTTTGTCTTTTGGTGGGTGTTTGTCTCTGGTTTTAGGATTTCTAACTGCTTCTCGTCAACATGGTCTAAAGTTAATCACATTTCTTTGCAGTGAATCATAATCAAATGACTCATTTGATTATGAGTCATTTGAGAGTTATTGTTTTAAATAATAGGTGATGAACACATGCCAAAGAAGTCATATATCCAGTTAGGTGTACAAAGGTTTTATCTGTGTTTCTAAATTTTCTTAATGCACTTTGAAATTGTGTTTGTTTTATTTTATTTTTGTATAAATTTGGTTGTGTTGATTAATATTGTTAAGCTTTGCAGCACCCTTTGTTGATATCAGTTGAACATGTAATATTTTATAATATTTTCACTAGGTGTACATACTTAGTTCTCGACAATAAAACGATTATTTCAACATCTTAAAGGGAGAAAATGTTAATAATGAGGCTATGAAATTCAATAAGATAGCAAATTAGTTTTGCAAAGCTAGTTTAAAAAGCGTCATTTTGATCCCATAAAGTGTTGAACTTTTCAGCGTTTAATTGGAGAATTTTTGAGAATAAGTCAGATGTTTGTTTAATTATTTTAACTTGTGCTTTCAGTTTGTTTGAAACACATGTGATCTTAGAAACTGGACGATTAGTTTGAATAATTATAATTATCAAACTGCTCAATATTGTGATAATTTCTTTCACCCAGCTCTGCTGTATATTTACCACCTTTCCACATTTTTACTGAAGTACTCAATAAAAGTGAGACTTTATGGATAAAAACACAATGTATTGGGTTAAAAGATTAAGAAAACATTTCTTTGTATCCTGAAAACTAAAGTTGTTAGCTGCTTTTATTTTAAATAATTAAAAAATGTTTTAGAGAAGATCTGTTGTTTCCTGCACCTTAAATGTTCAAATAACTTATGTGCGGTAATACTGATTAATTAATAAAATTTGTTGTAAGGCTTAAATCAAATTAAAGTCTGGGAGTGATAGATCTTCACTTTATTTTTTTAAAATCAGTTTTACGACTAACTTTTAAAAAAGATTCTCTCTTGCACACATTCAAACTTGTGGTTAGAATTTAATCTCTTAATGATTAAATTGGTAGAAATCTACCAATGTGTTTAAAGTCAATGTGTTTTTATTAAATTTTAAATAGTTAGCAGGTAGTTATTGTGCTATAGAAATATCTGAGCCAGTCAGCTTTCTGGCACTCTGTAGCTTTTGGTGAATTTTGTCTGAAACAGGAAGTTGCTGTCGCTGAGTTTAGTTGTTCTGTTTGTAAATAACTTGCAGTCCATGTGAGCTGTTTGCGGCCCGCTCCAGGAGCCATAAGATCCCGGCCCGAGGCCAGAAGGATTTCTATCCGGATGACTCGGAGGAGCAAAAGCAGCGGCTGCAGCAGCGCCTGGATGAACACTGGAGTCTCATTTCAGAGGAGCGGGTTGAGAGGCTGTCAGTGAAATACCAGAATCCTCACTTTAAATCAGTGGCTTTTTATCATTTTTAGGTGGTGGAAAAGGTTTTAGCTCAGTTCTGTCTGTTTTTCTGTCTCTGCAGAGGAAACCTGGTGAAAGCCGTCTGGAGTCCCAGTGAGCGGATTGTGGAGCTTCAGACTCCTGCTGTGAGTTTTTTTAATTCATCCGTCTTTTGCTGTTTTATTTGCTGTTTATTTGTCTGAAAAGTAGTGCATGCTGGGAAAAAGATAGACTTTTGGAGCTCTGTACTAATTAGCTAAAAATATAACTTAAGAATGTTTGATTTGCAGAGTTTGTTATTCATTAAAACTCTTAACTAGCCAGAAATGTTTGCATTTGTCACATTTCTTTCTTAGAATATTATGCAGTCTAGACTAGTTTTATAATAATAATAATAATAATAATAATAATAATAATAATAATAGTAGTACTACTACTAATAATAATAATAATCTATAATAATAATAATAATAATTACAATTATTATTCCTTATTTCTATATATTTTTTTGTCTTTAGATTTACTTTGTTTTAAGCATTCTTCATTTTGTATTGTTTTATCTTTAATTATTACTCAAATTTTATTTTTGTTTTATTTACTTTTCTATTAATTTCCGGCACCTTTTGTTGCTTTTTAAAATATTATCAAATATATTTTTTTTATTGTTTTTTTTTGTCTGTATTGATGGAAACATAATTTTTTTTCTGAAAATGTAGTAAATTTTGGAATTATTGTTTTTTTTCTGTTGTTTTTTTCTGATATTTAAAGTTGAACAGTGGAGGGGGGAGCAAAAAATGTAAAAATCATTTCAGCTTTTGCTATAAATTGTTACTTTGTTATTTCTAGAAGCTAATAATACTTGTTTTTGTTTTTTTTGTATATATATATTTTCTTTTTCAGGGCAAGTTTTGGCAGACGATGGGTTTTTCTGCAGAAGGGAAGCAGTTCCTCCTCCCTGAAGAGGCGCTCTACCTGATGGAGTGTGTGAGTGTGTGAGATGCTGCTCAGGTTTGGCTCTAATGGCGCCTCTGGCTGATCGTATTTGTGTTTTATGGGCGCAGGGCAACCTGCAGGTGTTCCATCAGGACCTGCCGCTGTCCATCCAGGACGGCTACGAGGCGTTCCTGTCCTCAGACTCTGTGAGTCTGCAGCAGTATCAGGTGCAGTCATGACTCTGAACGCTGGAACATTCATGTCTGCGCTGATCTGATCGTTCTTCCTCTACAACGAAGGTGTTCGGTCATCTGAAGCGCCTCGGATATGTGGTGCACAGGTTTGATCCCAGGTAACAGAATCCGAAGGTGGAAACATTTCTGTTGTTTGTTTTAAACTGTAAAAAATGTTAAATCAGCACTTAAAATATCTAATTAGGATAAAACTGTATTGTTGACTTTAATGTATTTCTAATGGTTTTAAATCTTTAAAATACAAATAAATAATTTTCATAATCGATTAATCTGACAATCAATGAATCATATTCTATATATTTTTAATGTAACCACTTAATAGAAATATGTTAAAAGATGCAAATAAACAAATAATTCAGAAAATAAAGTGAATTATTTTATTGAATTAGAACCAGGTGAAGCTAAATCTGCCACTTAAAGAGTTTTGAGTAAAACATATTTTAATTTTTTTTTTAATCTTAAATGCAAAATGCGTACATATATTTTTGAGCAACTTTTGGTGTAATTACTACTCTGAACATGTTTATTCAGCAAATGACATCAACTAAATTAGTTGATGATTATTTCAATAATTGATTAATCATGTTAATCTGATTAATCGTTTCAGCCCTAAAGAAAATTTGTTTAAAGCAGAAAGGTTTTATCTTTCAGTCTTAAGCAAGTTAGTGATTAAAAAAAACCCATTTACAGCCATTTTAATGAATTTAATGAGGCCCAATAAGGACTTTATTTGTTGTAATCTTAAAAGTTAAATATATTTAGGCGGGAATTCAGTTTTAGTCTCAATGTAGTGGGTGTAATTTGCTGTAGATGATTAAAAATAATCATATTTATGGTAATTCAGAGGTACATTAATGTGTGCAGTGTGTGAAAGTGGAATTATTGTTTCTAAATTTCTGCTTTTAGTCTGATTGCTCTGTGAGTTTGTCTTTATGGGTTCTGCAGGCTGATTGTTTGGTTTTCTTTCTGCTTCCTTTCAGCTCCGAGCCGTCGCCCTACGCCCGGCAGCTGAACCTGCCTCGGTCCCGGGACTGCGGGGGGAGGCAGCTGAAGAGGAAACGCAGCCCCAGCCCGACGCCCACGTCCAGGTCAGACAGTTAGTAAAGTGATCAATGATTCTGATCATTTATTGGGGGTAAATTTGTCTCAGTATTATTCAGTCAAACAAAAACTAATCTCAATAAAATAAATTAATTGTGGTCAAAACTTTTGGAATTGTAATGACAAATTTTTCTGTAATGGAATATTTTATTTAGGAAAAAAATGTTTTGTCTAAAAAAACAATTTTTATTCAAATACATTTTTTCTCATGAAGAGAAAATGTTAATTACAAAACATAAATTTTTATTTGCTCATGTCAGAAAAGTCCGTATCCTCTAGCTAACGATTAATCAATAACTAAAATAATCATAAAAAAGAAACAAATCAAAGATAATAATTTATACATATTAATATTAATATTATCATATTAATAAATAACAAATATAATTGTGAAAAAAATCATTAAATCATTAAAATATCTGATTAATCAACAACAAATCAATAACTGTTAAAGAAATGAAAAATAAATAATAAAAAATCACAGAAAGGTTCATTAGATTAGGCGATAACTAAAATAATTAAAAAAATAAGAGAACAAATTGATTAATTGATATATAAAATAATCATTAGCTGTAACCTCACTTGAAGAAGTTGATTAATTTAGCAGTTTAAATTGCAACATTTTAAATGTTTTTAAATGTTTGTTCTTTCTGTCGTCTCAGTAAAACAGCAGCAGCGTCTCAGGCTGAGGAAATGGAGGAGGAAGATAAACTACCTGAGTCCCACCTGGTGGCCTCAGCGGCGCCTCAGACTTCCTCCTCCGGCGCAGCAGGTGAAGTTCAGGCCCGGACCTGGTGGCCGGCGGAGGTTCCCGAGCGGCAGGCGGGTCAAAGGTCAGCCCCCGGTTCTCAGCGCTGGGACTTCAGCTCCATCTGTTTCCCTGACCTGGGCTCCGCTGGCCGCCTGGCCCCTCTGGACGCCTCGCTGCTTCCCGGCGGCGTGACGCCTGGCGTGTGCGACATCGCCCCCTGGATGCGGAGGATAAACCTGCGGAAAGTGAAAATGTCTCCGAAGGAGGAGGAGAGGGAGAGACGGCAGCGGCGGCGGGATGTGAACAAAGACAAAGAGGTGAAATCATCCAGATGAAGGAATAAAATGTGAATGTTTCCAGTTTCTGTGGGTGTAATTCTCAGGCCTTCAGGTCCAGAGGTGCAGAAACTGGGCGGAGTACCACAAGCTGCTGGAGCGGCGGCAGGCGAAGCGGCAAGGCCGACCCGCTCACTTATGGAGCGGGGAAGTTCAGCCTCTACACGACCCGACTCGGCCCATCTCCACCGGTGAGTTCAGGCCGGATCCGAGGATTTTCTCCTCCCGGTTACAAGCTGAGATTATCTCTGTTTTATTTCAGCTGAACTTCTGGAGAAAATCAGCGTGATTAAATCAACTGACCTGCTGGAGGGAGCAGCCAGGTACCAAGAAAATAGGACTTCAAAAGACGTGATTTATTTTTTATATCGTTTCAAACCGTTTGACAGCTTTTATGAAGAGAGGAGCCATGTTGGGAGGTTGGAAGAGCAGAAGTTTCTAAAGAGACAGAGACTCAATTTCAAGGCGTTAAATTAGGAAGTAAAACTTCTTTTAAGTCATATTTGATTCATATAGCATTTTTATAACAACTGAAGGAAACAGTTACTTGATTATGCTAGAAATTTCCCCTTTAAGATGCTGCAGAGGAGTCGTGCACTGCAAAAACACAAAATCTTTGGTTTAGTTCCAAGTGCAAATATCTTAATGTCTTAATGAAATGAAAGGAGATAAAAATAGGAACTTGTTTAAAGTCAGTAATTCCCTAATACTGATTAAAAATTTATTTCCCTAGTGGAACTAGTACTAGTACTATTAACTCTATATTTTTTCTAAGTTTTACTTTTTTATCCATTATTGGTTAATTTCTTAAAAACAAATTACATTAAAAATGTAAAATCATTTTGTCTGTTATCTGTAAAGGTCTTTAGGTCATTCTCCTTTTCTTTAATTTACGTTCATGTGCTTTTTCAATTAGTGGACTTTAAAAAAATAATTTTTACTAGAAATAATAAAACGAATGTAGGAAAATTTATGCCCAAGTTATTTTATTTTTATTGATTGCTGTATTTGTGCGAAAATAACATCAGATATTTTTATAAATACAAATCTTAGCCCATTTATCCCACATATAAAGACCTAGTTTTATTTAAATTTAACGTTTGACCATGAAACTATATTTTAAAAAATTTTTTTAATTGCTAAAGCTAAGCTCCAAACAATATATGTGTAACTATAATTTAGACTTATAGAAATATCAATTGAAAATAATTCCTAGGGTTTGGAATTAAGGATTAGCTGTTAAATCAGCAGCAGTGCTGTGTGTTTCACCCACATTATTATACTTTATAATAACAAACATGACCTTCCTGTTAAACGCAATTAGCCGCCATCAGCTCCGAATCACTTCTAAAAGGAGACGATAAATCAGATGCGAGCCCGTCCCGCCGCTCTCACAGTTTACGATCTTTAATTTCCAGAGCCATAAAGATCCGGCTGCAGTGTTTTGTCACCGTGTTTTCCGGTGAACGCCAGTGGTGATGAATTGTTGCATCACTCACGAGAAATGGATGTCCCTTTGTCTGCTCAGGTTAAAAGGTTTGGAGGAATGGAGGATTTGTTTCAATGTTTACCAGCCGGATTCGGTGGCTGACTTCAAAAAGAGCAACCCGGGCAAGCCGTACGCCCGCATGTGCGTCTGCAGGTAAGCAGCGGCGGCCTGAGTCATCGTTTACTCAGGATCCACTTGCAATGAAACAATCAACACGATTTTTATCACATCCATTGTTGTGGTTCTGGTGAAAACAGTCAATTAAATCAGGTGTCCAAAGTGTGACCTCATAAATGGAGCTGATGAAGACAGAGACTTTTTGTATTTCTCTTTGTGTGAGATTTTCAAATTTATATCATAAGTAGAAAATTTCAGGTACATAACAAGTTTTCTTTTAATAGACAGGTTTGTTAAGTTTTTTGCTTTCATTTTAATGGCTGAGTAATCTCCAGCAACGTTTTACTCAAAACAGACTTTTCACACTCTGCAGCCTTTGTTACATTTTCAGCTGCTGCTGTCCAAACGATCCAAACTAATTGAAAAATCTGTTCCCCTCCTCGTCTGTGGGGGCGCTGCGCCAAAAACTACTGTAGGAAACGAAATGGAAACTTTTGAAGAAGAACTCAACTTCCTTTTTCACAAAATGTAGACAAAATGGAGTGGTGTCAGATTTTAGCGGTTGGAGGATTTCTCTTTTGTCTTTGGCTAAAGACCACGAGCTGTTTCTCCTGCTAGCATGTTTGTTTTCAATGTGTTTACCCAGAATGCCCTGCGCTGTAGTTCACTTTCTGCTATTTGGGTCTTTCATTAAAGCAGCACTATAATTTGTTGCTGAGCATGTAAAAAGAAAATAATTCCCAATAAAATTATTTTACATTTGAAAAATAAATAATCGTGCTTTTAGCTTGGTAATTTTGACCCTCGGTGTAGAATGGTTCGACTCCACTGAATTCAATCTTTTTGTTCAAAAAATGTTAAAGAAAATGTTCAGTATTGTCTGTTTTTGTCTTTCCAGTTGCTGATTAACTTCCTAAATGTTGCAGATTGTGTTTCTTCCTCTGTTCCAGTTTTGACGGTCCTGTTCCTGATCTGCGAGTCATCAAGCAGCTTTCGTTTCAGAGTGGCGACGTTCCCGTCGTTTACGCCGCCGTGGATCACGGAGACATTTCCTTCTACACCTTCAAGGACTTCCAGCTGCCCAGGGACGTCTACCCCTGAGATTCATCCATCCGGGAGTTTTTAAACCTTTATGAGCTACATATGGAGAAATACAGACTTTTTCAAGTTTTCAAATGAAACAATAAAATTTTTTCCCACTTGTACCAAGAACCCTGTAAGGAATGCAAATGTTTACCTTGTTTTTCTTTAGTTTTTTGCCAACAGACGATTTATATCATGAGAATTACCTGTTTTATATTATTAAATCATTGTTTACCTGTAGTAATCAAGTAAATCTCAGTCTGTAATTAATTAATTTCAAAATAAGCAACATTTTCAATTTAACATTTTTGCTGCTAGATTGTTGAATAAACAGACATGTGAGCTCGACAACAGAGATATGTAATGATTTTAATGTGTTATTTTGGTTAATCGACCATCAGTAAGCCCTGATCATTCATGGAGCTTCTTTAAAAATGTGGACGGGACGCCGACATAGCTAACGCTAATGCTAACATGTTTAACATTGAGATGCTATTTTAGTCTTTAATAGCTTCGCTGATCAGCTAAATCCTTCTGGTACAACATGAATGCAGAAATAGTCTTTTCAACGTCAAATCAGATTAGTTTAGCAGCAAAAATTAACCCCCAGTGGCCCAGAGAAGCGGTTTTGTCGACCATCGCTGCTGTACAGATTAGCGGGCGAACCAGAGGTTCCGGTTCGGGACTTTTGTATGCACCAAAAAAAAAAAAAAAAAAAAAAATTAATTACATTAAAATTTTTAACATGTTAAAATATATGTAGTATATTCATATATTTCAAAGTTAGCCACATTTTAATTCTCCAATATTAGTAATCGAATTAAAGCCTTAAATTTTCGATCCTCCGTTTTAGCAACGTCCGCACAACAAATGTCGAAGGGAACTACCATCGATTCTGGTTACCAAAAAATCAACAGTCAGGGTAAATTTGTGTCTCGGTGCTAAAACACCGATTTTCCGCAGCCACAGTGTGAGAGGAAGAAGAATTGTCTTAGTTTATGAAACTGTGTTCAAGCATTTTTAATAATTTTAGGAATTTTGAGGGAGAGGCAGCATTAGATCTGAATGTGTTTAACAGAAGTCAACAGCACCCTCTGACATTAAATCATCTCATACCAGAGGTATTATCTGTGCTGGTCAAATTCAAATTACACATTTATGATGTCCATCCTGTATGAACGCTTTTTAAAAAAACACTTTGTATTGCCTTGTTGCTGTAAATGTGCTATATAAATAAAATCCTTTACCTTTAAACAAAGTGAACAGATTTTCCCAAATTCTATTTTCATTTCAACTTGTTGCAGTTTCTAACCAAGCAGCCAGACTTTCTGGTAATTTCTCAATTACCAGAAAGTAAGGTACTTCTTATAAAGTAACTTGCAAGTACTGTAACACAACCCTTGGATTCTGATAGAGTAATATCAGTAATATACTCTATCAGACTCTATCAGAATCCAAAAGTTGTATTCTGACAGAGTAACATTAGAAAATAAAGTAACTTTGTTAATTTCAAAAGACTGACCTGTAAGTTCTGAGAAACTAACCCATAATGTATAATAAAATCTAAAAGGTAACCTGTAAATTTCTCACAATTGGTTTGTAGCTTCTTGAAAAGTTGCTGTTGAAGTTTCAAGACGGCACAAACTGTTTTATGTTTTGCAACCAAAATTTTAAGTTAAGATATCAAATATCCTCACAGAATATTTTGCAAATTTACAAGTTTTAGTTTTCATTTGCTTTACAACCATTTAAAACGTTACGTGAACAGTAATGTAATAAATATCCATTTAATTAAAGTGCTCTACAGTTACAGGCAACTTAAGCTTCATTATCTGAATAAAAACCTCCCACATGGTGTCAAACTCAAATGTTGACTTTTTCCTGCAGCTGCTGGAGAACAATTGAAATGCTTGAAGGGTTTATTATTTTGTTTTCCTGTAGATGAGATGAACAAACAGAAGATGCATTTAATTCAAAGCCTCATTTGCACGTTTTTGTTGTTGCGTTTATTTAAGCAGCTTCCCGGTTTATAAAGGTTCACTCGGATTGAAATGAACTGAAGGGAGGCATGGCAGCTCTACGGATTTTTCCTCTTGTGATATTTGCTGGTAAGTCTGTTACTTAAAAAATGTTTATATTGCAAGTAGGAATCAAGAGACAGAATATGTCTTGAGTTTGTGTTAGATCTGGATTTTGTTGTCTTGTTTGCAGCAGGTTTTTGCAGCAGTCTGTCTTCAGATTGCACATATTATGGTCTTCTGGAACACCTGAACCTGACAGCGTCAGATACGGGTCTAGAAATGATCCGACCAGTGAAAAACTGGACCACCACCACCAAAGTGGACCTGGAGATGGTGCTGTACGGCATTTTAGGGGTTGTAAGTTTCCTCTTTATTTGTTTCATTCAAATGTTTCATTTAGCCAAGTTTTCCAAATAGTTTTTTATTTTTTATTTTAATGTATTCTTTTGATTTGGACATTACACGTTAATCAACATCATCACACTTAATCGCAGTGTAAATGTGCAGGAATTAGCACAGTAGCTAAATTATATCACAGGTTTCTTTGACATGTAAAACGTATTGATGTCTGCAGGATGAGAAGTGCCAA
Source organism: Xiphophorus hellerii (assembly GCF_003331165.1). NCBI lineage: Eukaryota > Metazoa > Chordata > Actinopteri > Cyprinodontiformes > Poeciliidae > Xiphophorus > Xiphophorus hellerii. Next base: position 1,546,014 of record NC_045687.1, read on the forward strand.
ACTGTCACAGTTCACATTTGGGTCACAAAGGTAAGATTTTTCACTAGTCTGTTAAACATTTCATTCAATCTGATGAAATGACATTTGTAGATGTAAATATATTCATCATTAGTAAAATGTAAGTGCTAGAAACACTCAGTATAGCTCAGCTTCTGTTTTTTCTCACAAGTATTGGACGAATGAATTTCTAAGGTGGAATCAATCCGACTTCTGCGGGATAAACGAAGTTTCTGTTCCCAAAGCAAAACTCTGGATCCCGGAAATAGTCATTCAACAAGAGTGAGTATGTGTGTGTTTGTGTGTGGGGGCGTGTGTTTGCGTTTGTTTCTAATACCTTGTGGGGACCATTTTCCTGATATATACTACGTTGTGGGGACACACTGCTCCTTGTGGGGTCCGAAACCTGGTCCCCACAAGGGGAAACGCTGTTTTTGGGTCAGGGGTCAGATTTAGGACTAAGGTGTGAATTGAGTTTTGGTTAGGGTTAGGATAAGGGTAAGAGTAAAGTTTAGGCTGTAGAAATGAATGGAAGTCAATGGAAAGTCCCCGCAAAGATGTGTGTGTGTGGGGTGTGTGTGGGTCTGTACTTGTATATAATACATATTGAGAACCATTTTCATTGACAGAGAGAGGTCATTTGTGGAAAGTTTTAATTTTCTTGGTTGACACTTTTTAGGAACCAAAATGGCAACTTTTGATCAAACTAATTGAGCAACCTGTTCCCCTCCCCACCTGCGGGGGCGCTGCACCAAAAACCACTGAAGGAAACAACACAAAAACCTCTGAAGACACTGAGTACAACTTCCTTCTTCAATGTAAATAAAAATGGAGTTGTGTCAGATTTCAGGGGTTGCAGGATTTGTCTTTTTTTCTCCCGCTATCGCTAGACTAGCACTTTTGTTTTGGTTGTATTTACCCAGAATACCCTGCATTGTAGCCTGTTCCCTGCATCTGGAGCGGTCTGTGGACCACTTGACATTACACTTGACATTCACGTATGGATTCAAACTGCACCAGAATTCACTTAAACAGAACCCAGATCCAAACTTTGTTTCTTTGGTTTGCATCAGAGTTTGATTACAGATTCACCAAAACAAACCAGACTTTCTAGGCAAATGGACTGGAGTTTGATTAAAGTGGATTTCACGTGTCTGGTGTAAATTTAGCTCTGGTTAGGAATACACTAGTAATAGTTTGTGTTTGGAAAAATATCTGGGTTAATCACTGGGTCGTTAATAAATTAGATGGAAGTCAATATAAAGTCCTCAGTTGGATGGAAGTATAAAGATGCACTTTGGGAATGGCATACCATTTGGAAGCCATTTTCCCCGCTTCAATCAAACTCCAGACCATTTGAATAGAAAGTCCAGTTTGTTTGGGGAGGAGTTAATGAACTCTGTGGGAACTCTGACCAAAGAAGCAAACTTTGGTCCTACAAACCTCGGTGTCGGTTCGGTTGAAGTGAACTCTGGTATGGTTTGAATGTGAACGCCAAGCGGACCAGAGACCACTCCAAAAGCAGGAAGTGGACTACAGTCCAGGGAGTTCTGGGTAAATATAACCAAAACAAATGTGCTAGCTTAGAGCTAGCAAGAGAAATGACTCATTGTCATTTACCAAGGCCAAAAGAAAAATTCTCCAAACTCAAATCCTCAAATTTTTGTTTACATTTGTGAAGATGAAGTTGCTCTCAGTGTCTTCAGAGGTTTTTGTGTTGTTTCCTTCAGTGGTTCTTGGTGCAGCGCCCCCACAGGCCAGGAGGGGAACAAGGTGCTCAAAGGGTTTGGTTGGTTTGACTCAGAGCAGAGAGAAAGAGAAACTGAAAATTGAACAAATGTTGCAACTTTGCTCACCGATCAAACTGAGTCTATCAGGTGTAAAAAACACCCTTAGTTACCTAACTAACTGATTTTAAAAGTAACTAAGTTAGATTACAAATTACTTTATTAAGTACATTCAACAGCTGCTGCCTCAACGTAAAACTGACAACCAGGGCAGCATTTCCTCTCTACATCCTGTCCCACTAACTTCCACTCTCTCCCACTTACTGGTTTTGGACCAAAGTCCAGCTGTTGTTGTTTATGTGAGCATTTTAGTTGCAGTAATAAAATTTTATGCAACATTAAAACTATGTGCAATGCATCTGGTTGGTTTGGATGGCTTTTTGGAAACTGCTTTTTGTGTTTCCTTTTATGATAATATTATTTAACTGACCATCTAAAACATGTAAGTGTGACAAAGGCAAAAATAGAAGAACTGTGAAAGGGGAAATGCTTTTTCTCAGCATTGTATGCTACATTAGATGTTATCCGAGTCTAAAGTTGCTTCCTCTTCTGTTGCCTTCAGTGCCTCTAATGGCGACAGCATCTATGAAGGTCCTTGGGTCATCGTGTATCCCAACGGTTATATGTTCACCTTCTTCCGCCAGACGCTGACCTTCACCTGCCGCTTCAACCTCTACAAATTCCCCTTTGATTCGCAACGTTGCAACATCACATTTGTATCCATAGACACTGACGGTAAAACACAGACTGTCAGATTAGCATCCAGGATAGAGTCAGGAGGATGAATTAAAGGTTTTTCTGTCCTGTGCACAGTGAACAGCTTGGTCCTCGGATCAGCCAAAAACGACTCGGTTCTGATGGTCACGTCCACGCAGTTCATGATCACCCAGGGAGAATGGGGTCTGAAAGCCATCGAATTAGTCAGTGGTAACATAACCAATGGGTGGAGATATCACAGCACACTTTCTTACATCGTAAGAACACATCCACAGAAAGTTTGTTCATTTTCTGTAAGTCCATCTGACCCCAATGTGGCGTTTCTTTCAGGTGACATTGGAGAGAAAACCGTTTCTTTATGTCATAAACTTCATCATCCCTCTGGTGTATTTACTGTTCCTGGATTTGGCTTCTTTCTCCATCTCTGTGGATTCGGGTGAAAAGTTTGGCTTTAAAGTGACTGTGCTCCTGTCCATCTCCGTCTTACTGCTGATTCTGAAGGACATTTTACCCTCGACAGAAGTAGACCTGCCGGTGATTGGTGAGTAGAAGCTGCACTGCAGAAACACAAAATTTTACAAAGTATTTTTGCTCTAGTTTCTAGTGCAAATATATTAATACATTTGAAATTAGACAGAACTAACTTACACGTAAGTTATAAGAGCTTGTAATTTCTTAATTTTGACAATAAATCATGCAGATGGAAATTGTTGAGCTCGTTTTAATTTAAGGTATGATTAACTGGTTTATCGCCTACACAGCTGTATTAAATGCCTGTTTTTCCAGCCAACCTCTGCGTCGCAGTGTTCACCTTGGTGTGGCTCAGTGTGCTTGAATCCATGCTGGTGAGCTTCCTACTTAACCTGGATCCTTGTTGTGGTAAAGAAAGTAAGAGAATTTACATGAAAAAGGACATCAAAGTTCAGAAAGGTATGTTCTTAGTGAATATTTTGTAAAAATAGATTAAATTAATTTGTTTACAAATAATTTATTCACAGAAATAAGACCATTGTTGAAGTTCTGAGACAGGTGCGGTGTCTTCACAACTGGTAGTCCGGTAGACTCGGTTTGATTTGGGACCAGAACTCCATCACCTGCTCCACCTCCAGCTGCTGTGGTTCTCTGAGTCAAACCAACCTGTTCCCCTCCTGGTCTGTGGGGGCGCTGCACCAAGAACCACTGAGGAAACAACACAAAAACCTCTGAAGACACTGAGAGCAACTTCCTTCTTCACCAAACGGAAGCGAAATGGAGTGGGGTCAGATTTTAGAGGTCATAGGATTTCTATATTGTCTTTGGTTAAAGACCACGAGCCATTTCTCCCGCTAACGCAAAGCTAACATGTTTGTTACCCAGAATGCCCTACTCTGTAGTCCACTTCCTGCTTTTGGAGCGGTTTCCGGTCCGCTTGCCGTTCTTAAAAGCATTTAAACCGACCCAGAGTTCACTTCAACCGAACTGAGATCGAGGTTTGTACTAGGACCAGAGTTTGACTACAGCACACGGCATTCTGGGTAAATTCAACCAAAACAAATGTACTAGTTTATTGCTAGCCTACCACTAAAATCTGACCCCACTTTACTTCTGTTTATATTTGGTGAAGAAGGAAGTTGCTCTCAGTGTCTTCAGAGGTTTTTGAGTCGTTTCCTTCAGTGGTACTTGGTGCAGCGCCCCCACAGGCCAGGAGGGGAACAGGTTGCTCAAAGGGTTTGGTTCGTTCGACACAGTGCAGTGTGAAAATGAACCACAGCAGCTGAAAATGTAGTTCCCCAATCGAACAGAGTCTACCGGACTATCAGGTGTGAAGAGTTTATATCAGAGATCTGCATGTCTACTTCAAATCTCTAATGACTGGAATAAACATTTAAAACAGTCCTAGTTGTAGGTTAAGAATACAAACCTGTACTATTTGTATTTAGAGTTAAATTATTACATGGATGTTGATTCATTATATTTTAACAATTTAAAGAGGCCGATGAAGAGAATGGACAAGCTAAACCAGAGCAGAGTTTTTTCTCTCTGGGTAAACTCGGTGATGTCGAGCTGCTGAAGCTGATCCTGGAGGAAGTGAAGGCCGCTCGACAGGAAGCTGGCAGTCAGAAGAAGCCCAGATGCTACCGAACGGTGGCCACAATCATCGATAATCTGTTCTTTGTTGGATATCTTTTGACTTTTGTTGCATTTGTGGTGTATATATATGTTGGATGGATTGATATTTGAATTTTTATCTGGATTTTCTACACAGTTTTTTTTCTGCATACAATGATATTTGCCAGTGGATACTGCTAAGTCTGTTTTTTTCTTAATATATGCATGAATTTAAACATCAGACGACATTTTTCCTCATACTTTTACAAGTTTTTCTCTTTGTTTGACTCACAATAAAATGTTACACATATGAAATGTAAACTTTGTAATTTACTTGAAAGCCAATGCAGACAGATGTACATATGATGCAAAAATAATTAACATGCTAACTATAAAACCAAAGTAATAAAACATATTAAATTAATTTAGTCATAAAGATGCAAAATACGTAGAGAAAAGATATTCTGAACAATGATACATCAAAAATGTTTGTTTTACTCTACAGACAAATTGTTCTGAATTGGATTCAACTCTTAGTTGGTAAAATGGGAGCAGAGAAATTTGTATATTTCCTATTAAAAGTCTGAGCCTGTGGCGTTCCTCAAGGCTCCATTGTTGGGCCACATCGATTCAAAATCTGCATGTTTCACCTTGCAGAGGCTACAGAGTATCTCCATATGCTGATGATGATTTTATTTACTTTCCAATTCGATGTGTTTGTGACTTTTAAATGAGTGAATGTCTCAGAAATTTCTCAAATTTGATTCCAAAAAGACAGAAATTGTTGCATCAGGATTCAACTTTACTCATCTTTTTATATATATATATGGATTGTTGTTAGAGAGACCTAATGGACACCCTTCTGTCAAAATTTAATCGGAGTTTGATGGATGAGTGATTAATGACCCTAATTAATTGATATTAATTTCCGGTCACATGATGCCCCTCCCCCCATCCGGTCACATGACACCCCTCCCCCCATCCGGTCACATGATGCCCCTCCCCCCATCCGGTCACATGATGCCCCTCCCCCCATCCGGTCACATGATGCCCCCCCCCCCCCCCATCCGGTCATATGACCCCCCGGATGTCTCATGACCTCAGCGTGCTTAGCACGTGTTACACTATATTCCCGCTAATTTCAATTCATCCAATAGAAACAGAGACAGGCTCCGAGTTTTATGAGTAATACAATTAAAGTATAAAAAACAATAAGTGTTAAATAATCAAGAATAATATACAATATAATATACTTAAATAGAATGTTGTAATTAACTCCGGTTTTGCTCACCAAGCCGTTCGTGTTTGTGCGTGTGTCCAGGCAGAATACTGTACAGAGATGTCCCTCAGGATGTCTCAATGCCATACAGTGTTTAAGGGGAACTCCTTCTGACCTCTATGAGTTTGAATTAGCCAATAGAAGCAGAGACAAGGGGTTCGGTGTTAGAAAATCATTAGTAACATACAATATAGTATATTGAAATAGAATGTTGTAATTACCTCCGTTTTTTTAAACAGAAGGTCTTTCTGATATACTGCCTGAAGCGGTACACGCCACAGCCATCAGGAAGATACTCATGACCTCCGGTCATCATGCGTGACACGTGTGGTTCTGTATATTTCCGATCATCCCAATAGGGTCTCTATCGGGGGTTGATTGATATGATGTAAACGCCAGCACAGGATTCATTCTCGTGACTTTTTGGAGGGTGGGGGTAGGAGGCCCCATGACAGTGCTGCTCACCAAGCCATTCGTGTGTGTGTGTGGGTGTGTGTGTGTGTATATAAAGACATATAGAAACAAAAGTCCCTAAAGAAAACCTACAGTTTAACTATTTTACTGCATTATTTATGGTAGCACAATTAGCCAGTGTTGACTATGAGTTTGTGATTTCCTTCATCACTTCAATTTTAAACTTTAATAGATTTTTTTTTCTGTAACACTTGCTAGTGTGAAACATTTCAGTAAATGTTCCTCATTTGTACACGTACTTCTGAAGAATATGTGACAGACAGTAAACAGGCCTACGTGAGGCTGCTCAAATTTAACTTATATCTTTCCGCAGTTAAAGAATTTGTCCAGACTTTTCCAGAATTTGTCCTGGCATCATTGTGAATGATTTTGTTCAGTTTTTTTCTTGCTGATGAATCAACACTGATCTTCCCACTGCTTCATGTTTTCTCCAAAATAGTAAATCCTGGTTTAAATACATTTGAAACTCAGATTTTTTTTACTGTAACACTTGCTAGTGTGAAACATGTTAGTAAAAGTTCCTCATTTGTACTCGTACTCCTGAACAATATCTGACAGGGACTAAACAGGCCATGGTGAGGTTCCCTTGGATTTATATTGATTTACTCAATGTGTAAATATTTATCATATAGTATTTTTTTCTTTTGGTGTTTGTTGCACAAATTCAAATATATGCTGGCTATCAGCTAAAAATTCAATCAGTGAATTTGTGTTTTTTCTTAAATACTCCCTCTCATGGAGACTTACTTACATCTTCTGACAGCTAGCCCCACTTATAATAACATTGACTAAGTTTGCTATTGGTACACTTTACCTAAAAATAAAAATAAAACATACTCACTACACAACCATGCTCCAAGAGTTGCTCACAAAATGGTGAATTGTTTTGTTACCTTAAAAATGATCTGCAGCTTTTGTTCCTTGGTCCTAATGATGATGTTCACTAATGTTCTCTAACAGACAGTTCAACACCTCTTGTGATCGATAAGCTTATAAATGATCAATATGAAGCATCAGTATGCGCTAAAGAAGATCATATCAGTCAGATTAAGTAAAATATCATAATACTCAAAGCAATCAAAATTATATTTCTCTGAAAGGTCTTTTTTTTCAGGGAGTTTAGACTGTATGAAAGGAATCATTGAAATATACTATGAAATATTTAATCTGCTGCATCCCCATAATAAAACTTCAATTGTGAATTGAATGATTACATTGCATCTAGATACAAAAGAATCAACCGTTAATTAGTAATCATACTGACTAACAAGATCTGATCAAACAAGAAACTTGACTACCTCAAGGGATTTCTCACATTGGAGAATAAACCGTCTGACTTTCTTTAGCCACTAAATTTAACCTTACCAAAGTTTTGCCTTGGAGCAAACAGGTACTGAGTTTGAAGCGGATCAGACGCCTTCAGCCATCTGCTAAAGCTAGACTTCGGCCTTCCTCACTGTAAAATAAAACATTAGACTTAAAAAAAAGTTCAAGCGAACATCACTTAATTATCGTCGACTTGTTGTTTGTACTCATCTTAAACAAGTGGCAGGAACATTTGGATATATAAAAAAAAAGCTTTATAAGTTAATCTATTTAAGTTGAGTCCATGCAACAAGTAAAATAAAATAAAAAGTGAACTATTTGAAAGTAATGAGGATTTTGGGTGATAAAAGTTGAACATTTTAACATGCCCAGACACTACGCCATTTCTGCTCAAGCAAACCAAAAGGTTTTAAACAGAACAACCATGTCAAATAATGAGACCATGAATCTTTAATCTATGTAGCAAATATATTGCTGCTGCTGCTGTAAGCAGAAAATAAAAGAAGTTTTACGGAGAATAATATTTTGGATGAGTTTAAGAATATTGTTTGCCAAAATTACACGGTGTAACTACACTTGTCTTTTATATGTAGCAGTAATTGAATCTTTTGAGGCATTTGGTTTGCATAAATTAAAGTAAATACGGTCTATTTTCCTGCTCCACAAACTTAGCTAGCAATGTGCCAGTTAGCTTCCCAGTCTGAACTTCTGGGCAATGTCTTGATTCAGTCAAATTTTCTATCTTGTATCTCCTGAACTCTGATATTTTGCTTGCTGGTCTTCATCGTGCTCTGAATGCAGTATCGGGTTTCTCTTACTTTAACCCGCCCAACTTGCACCTGATTGGCATGTTAGCCTTTTGATTCCCTCCCAGCGAGGCGGTGCTTCACAAAGCAAACTGTTTGTCAAACTGTTGATCTGCCTCATGGCTGTTTTAGAAGATATGGTGACTGAGTTTTAGACAGTACTAGCCAGCTCATGCAGCTTGTTTTTACTAGATGGCAGTCCTAAAAGTACATATCTTTAAAATATGAATAAATACGTACAATTCCATAATTATTCGATCCAACGGTTATAGAAGTTTTGTAATAATGCAATTCAGGTATTTTACATTTTCTGGACTAAAGGAGGATTTCAGTTCAACACCTGTGGTTTCTTAATGTAAGTGTTTCTGCTACTGGACAAGAAACAGGGTTAAAAGAGGATTTAGAAAGCAAAATACAAAGATGATAGTTGTTTTTACCGAGAGCAAGGCTGTGACTAGTTATCAGGACAGAACGAGACCTGTAAAACTGTTGGGCATCTGTTCCAACAATTTATTAATCTTTAGGAAATATTTTTTGGACACAGCCATCCGCAGGAGCAAGATGAAGCAAGAACATCACAACATCAGATGTATTTTTTCATCCTTATATCTGTGATTTAAAACTATTTTTAATTTTGTGTCATCTTAAAGATGGAAAGAGTCGATTATTTTTCACCCATGGAAAAGTGTAATGTGTTTATTATGAGTAGGATTAACCAAGCTGAAGGAAAACGAAGAAAAAGGATAAATAAATATTAATTGATACAGAACCGAATCAGCAAATATGAACTTATGAAACTATTGAAACCTTCAAGAATTTTATGTTGTGTAAGATATTTAAGAAACTAATACTGAATCTGCGCTCATGAATTTCTTTATTTGGTTGTTATCTCTAAAATATGTTTACCTTTTGTTTTGTTGAACACCAGACATCTCATCTCTTTCCCACAGTTTTTTTTCCACTTAGTTCCACTACTGCTGTGGATTTTATAGTCAATGTTTAAAGCTTGCACAGAGTCTGAAGCGATGGAGGAGATTTACGTCAATATGGAACCTGTTGGAAAAACTGCATCTAATCACACAGGTAAGAACAAAGTTACAGAGAAATTTAGCATGTAATGAATTCAATTTTGCTAAGGTTGAGGTTTTTGTTAAGGTTCGAACAGCTCCAAAGAGAGGCTCTGCCTCCGTGCGGCTGTATGTTTGGGAATCCTGAATGTTTTACTTTTGGCTGAACTCATCGCCCTCAGTGTTCACAGTGAGTCTTGTTCTAGTTATCTTAAAGATGTAAAAAGACTAGATTTTATGTTTCTGTTATATTAAAAAGTCATTGTTCCCCTTTTGAAATCAAACTGATCAAATAGCAAAGGTTTAAAAAGAATAAAGCTTAGTGACTCAAAGTTTTGCAGAGAGGTGAAACATTACACATGAGTTTGATTCATTTTCAGCAATGGTTGCATTTGCAGCCATTTAGGTTAGCGTGTCTTTAATATCTTCTCTTTTTCAAACTATTTACCCAACGATTTATTGTTCAGTGTTACCTCAGTTTAAATTCTACAGGCATAACCAAAATCATGAAACTATTTTATAAGTCTTAAGTGAAAACACGGTATTGCCACTTCTTTTTGCAAACATGTTTGTTAATTTTTTTCTGCAGCTCATCACATGACAGCAGATTTTTCTGACATCAGCAACATTCTGACCGAGCAGAACAGCAGCAGCGAGTTTCCCTCCATGATCGCTAACTTCACTGAAACGGCTCCACGAGCTGAAGACACTTTAAGGTTGGTCAAAACTTAAAAAAAATTTGGATCTCGTTAAAAATTGAATTCTACTCTGAATTCTAGAGTATAACTAATAACTTTCCTTTTTGGTCTAAATGAATATAATGTAAATGAACAACTTTTATTTTAATTTATTAAGTCCTCTATCATTTGCGTGTGCTGAAAAACAACAATGTAAAACAAACTAAACTTTGATTTTTTTCTCCTTAAAGGGAAATTGTGTCCTACAGAACGAACAAACATCAGTTGTTCCTGTTCATCCAGGGGCTGCGGAAGAAGAGAAGAGCAGATCCACTAGTGATGGATGATTAGGATCTGTGTTCACTGTGATATTATTCACCAACAATAATGTAGCTTATTAGTACGTTGTTACATAAAATCCTAAAGATAAAATGTACACTTCCAACTGTTGTGACCTGCATCTAATAACACAACAATTTTATCGCTTGTACTCTGTGTTTTTCTTTCTTGTTAAAACTCTGACATGATAAACAAATGTTTTTTTTTTTTTTTTTTTTTTTTTTTTTTGTTGTTTTTTTTTTGTATTTTTGCGGAGAATCGGTTGATGCACTCTGATTGTGTATTAATGTGACTTTTACTACGAAACTTTATGGAGTTCCAGTTGTGTCCGGTAATAGCGGATTAAGTTCTATCTTGGTAAAATTATATTTCCAATTATTTACTATCATTTGTAATAAAGTGATGCCAACACCACGGATTCAACAGTGAGGAGTTTGTTCTAGTCATCTTAAAGATGGAAAGAGTCAATGTTGTGCTGATTCTGAGTAACTGAATGACTTTTTATTCATTTCAGAGTTCAATCAGCGAGGTTATTCATTTTGTGATGGTCCTAGTCTAAAAAAGAAAGAAACAAAGAAAGAAAGCAGCAAATGTACATGTTGGTTCCCCTGAAAATACGGATAAAATCAGTCATTGTAGGGTTAAAGTAATTTGAAGAGGGAGAAGCGTATAAACAAGTCAAGTCAATGACGAGTCAATGACATGATGCTTTCTGCATTTTTAACTCGGTTAACTTAACTTTTTGTTTTTTTTACTGACTTTAATACATTTAAATTGCTACGTTGTTTGATAAGTAGAATGGAAATGACTTTTTTTTGTAAATGGTCTTGTAAATTAGCGTTTTAAAAATCAACTGAATTGAATTAAGAAATTTGACCATCGGATTGGACTGAAGAGAAATGATGAGCAATGTTTTATGGGTGGATGAAAGCAAAGATTGGTATTTTTGTAACATCAAAAGTTCATTTTTGAGGCAAAACTAAGAAACTTATAAAAATTTCAAATTGCATTTTCCTACATACCGTTGCCTGGTGTTTTAGCAGGTAAAGGTTGTCAAAAACCATGATCTTAAATTTTATTTACAAAGATATAAGTCCTAATATTCTGTACAACATAATTCACAGGTTACAAATACTAAAAAAGTCAAGCATCAGAATCACTAAAAACTCATGGCAAAAAAAACTTGTGACAACAATCTTGCTCCTGAATTTGGGTCAGGAAAATAAAGCTAGAGAAGCAAACTCTTTCACAATTTAGATTTACAGATTCACAGGAAAAGCTACGTTTTCAACAACTATATAGATTTAGAAAAACAAAAAAACAAATTTTAGGCATACCTATTGTATTTCACCTGCCTCAGGGGCTTTGTTGGATCATTTTGTGTAGCATGATTTAGTAGTAAGATCATGTAGTATGATATTCACAGAGTGCAACATCAGTGTTTGGAATAAGTTTCGTATCTTTAATGGCAGGAAACATCATTTTTACATCAGTGGGATGTTAAAAGTCTTGTATCTAAACATCTTATGGGGAGGTTTTTATTGTTTCCTTATTTATTGTTTCCTTAAAACTGTTTAAGGAGTGTTGATTTCATCCAAAATTTTAAGAGATTATAAAGTTAAAAACAAAACTCAAATGAAAATGTACTACATGGCATGCATTTGAAGCTTTGACCCAACACAGGGCAGGCTGTACACTGTGATGGAGATATTTGTCTCTTTAAAGATCTGTTCCAGGATCTTTGACACCTTTGACCACTGCAGCTGGTCCAGGCCACAGCCAATTCTGAGGGAGGAGAATTGATTAATTATTCCCAATAAAGAATAAGATTTAAGGGTATTTATTATAGTCATTTATTCACAGTAGTTCCTACAAACCGGGGTATTGATATCCTATTGACACCATTTTCTAAGCAGTGAGATTTCATGTCTTCCAGACTCTGTCTTAGGTTGACATACGTGGGTTTCTGGCTGGCTTTTTTCTTTGTGATCTGAGACACATAATAGGAAAGATACAGTTACCAGATTGAATAATGAAACAGGTTTTGGTCCAATGCAGTATAATTGATTGTGGTATATTTGCCAGATAGTAGATGAAACGTTGATCATGTGTCAGGACAGCACACTGCCCCGGACGCTTCTCTATTAGGACATAAAAAAAAAAAAAAAAAAAAATACAAAACAGCATATGATTTAGCACTTGCTGTTGAAATCATACATTTGAATGAACTGCAAAAACATAAAACATTTTTTCCAAAACAAAGATTTTAGTAACTAGTCTGACTCACTCTGCTCCTTTAACTCTGAGACTCGACCAAACTTCTTCTTGAACATCACCGCTATGCCTGCTCCCATGCGACAGTCTTCACTGATGCAGTGGGCCAAGGATTCATCGCGTGGACAGGAGAACAAATCTCCGGTGACATACTTCAATGTCCAGTTGGTTGATTGATAGAGTTTCTCAGTTTTGCCCATGTTCATACTTTCTTCAAGCGCAATTTAGAGAAAACTATAACCACAAAGTACCAAGTTGGTAACGGCGTTTACTACAGCCTTGCTTATGCCCTCACCATGTGGCCCCACACTGGGCTGTGTCTCACTGTTCCTTAAAGCACCACCCACTTTGCAGAATTTTTTTCCGAATTTGTCCAGGGGTTGTTAGTCCTAGTAAACTATAATAAGCTGGATTTTCTGTTTGCCTCAAAAATGAACTTTTGATGTTACAAAAATACCAATCTTTGCTTTCATCCACCCATAAAACATTGCTCATCATTTCTCTTCAGTCCAATCCGATGGTCAAATTTCTTAATTCAATTCAGTTGATTTTTAAAACGCTAATTTACAAGACCATTTACAAAAAAAAGTCATTTCCATTCTACTTATCAAACAACGTAGCAATTTAAATGTATTAAAGTCAGTAAAAAAAACAAAAAGTTAAGTTAACCGAGTTAAAAATGCAGAAAGCATCATGTCATTGACTCGTCATTGACTTGACTTGTTTATACGCTTCTCCCTCTTCAAATTACTTTAACCCTACAATGACTGATTTTATCCGTATTTTCAGGGGAACCAACATGTACATTTGCTGCTTTCTTTCTTTGTTTCTTTCTTTTTTAGACTAGGACCATCACAAAATGAATAACCTCGCTGATTGAACTCTGAAATGAATAAAAAGTCATTCAGTTACTCAGAATCAGCACAACATTGACTCTTTCCATCTTTAAGATGACTAGAACAAACTCCTCACTGTTGAATCCGTGGTGTTGGCATCACTTTATTACAAATGATAGTAAATAATTGGAAATATAATTTTACCAAGATAGAACTTAATCCGCTATTACCGGACACAACTGGAACTCCATAAAGTTTCGTAGTAAAAGTCACATTAATACACAATCAGAGCGCATCAACCGATTCTCCGCAAAAATACAAAAAAAAAACAACAAACAAAAAAAAAAAAACAAAAAAAAAAAAAACATTTGTTTATCATGTCAGAGTTTTAACAAGAAAGAAAAACACAGAGTACAAGCGATAAAATTGTTGTGTTATTAGATGCAGGTCACAACAGTTGGAAGTGTACATTTTATCTTTAGGATTTTATGTAACAACGTACTAATAAGCTACATTATTGTTGGTGAATAATATCACAGTGAACACAGTTCCTAATCATCCATCACTAGTGGATCTGCTCTTCTCTTCTTCCGCAGCCCCTGGATGAACAGGAACAATTGATGTTTGTTCGTTCTGTAGGACACAATTTCCCTTTAAGGAGAAAAAAATCAAAGTTTAGTTTGTTTTACATTGTTGTTTTTCAGCACACGCAAATGATAGAGGACTTAATAAATTAAAATAAAAGTTGTTCATTTACATTATATTCATTTAGACCAAAAAGGAAAGTTATTAGTTATACTCTAGAATTCAGAGTAGAATTCAATTTTTAACGAGATCCAAATTTTTTTTAAGTTTTGACCAACCTTAAAGTGTCTTCAGCTCGTGGAGCCGTTTCAGTGAAGTTAGCGATCATGGAGGGAAACTCGCTGCTGCTGTTCTGCTCGGTCAGAATGTTGCTGATGTCAGAAAAATCTGCTGTCATGTGATGAGCTGCAGAAAAAAATTAACAAACATGTTTGCAAAAAGAAGTGGCAATACCGTGTTTTCACTTAAGACTTATAAAATAGTTTCATGATTTTGGTTATGCCTGTAGAATTTAAACTGAGGTAACACTGAACAATAAATCGTTGGGTAAATAGTTTGAAAAAGAGAAGATATTAAAGACACGCTAACCTAAATGGCTGCAAATGCAACCATTGCTGAAAATGAATCAAACTCATGTGTAATGTTTCACCTCTCTGCAAAACTTTGAGTCACTAAGCTTTATTCTTTTTAAACCTTTGCTATTTGATCAGTTTGATTTCAAAAGGGGAACAATGACTTTTTAATATAACAGAAACATAAAATCTAGTCTTTTTACATCTTTAAGATAACTAGAACAAGACTCACTGTGAACACTGAGGGCGATGAGTTCAGCCAAAAGTAAAACATTCAGGATTCCCAAACATACAGCCGCACGGAGGCAGAGCCTCTCTTTGGAGCTGTTCGAACCTTAACAAAAACCTCAACCTTAGCAAAATTGAATTCATTACATGCTAAATTTCTCTGTAACTTTGTTCTTACCTGTGTGATTAGATGCAGTTTTTCCAACAGGTTCCATATTGACGTAAATCTCCTCCATCGCTTCAGACTCTGTGCAAGCTTTAAACATTGACTATAAAATCCACAGCAGTAGTGGAACTAAGTGGAAAAAAAACTGTGGGAAAGAGATGAGATGTCTGGTGTTCAACAAAACAAAAGGTAAACATATTTTAGAGATAACAACCAAATAAAGAAATTCATGAGCGCAGATTCAGTATTAGTTTCTTAAATATCTTACACAACATAAAATTCTTGAAGGTTTCAATAGTTTCATAAGTTCATATTTGCTGATTCGGTTCTGTATCAATTAATATTTATTTATCCTTTTTCTTCGTTTTCCTTCAGCTTGGTTAATCCTACTCATAATAAACACATTACACTTTTCCATGGGTGAAAAATAATCGACTCTTTCCATCTTTAAGATGACACAAAATTAAAAATAGTTTTAAATCACAGATATAAGGATGAAAAAATACATCTGATGTTGTGATGTTCTTGCTTCATCTTGCTCCTGCGGATGGCTGTGTCCAAAAAATATTTCCTAAAGATTAATAAATTGTTGGAACAGATGCCCAACAGTTTTACAGGTCTCGTTCTGTCCTGATAACTAGTCACAGCCTTGCTCTCGGTAAAAACAACTATCATCTTTGTATTTTGCTTTCTAAATCCTCTTTTAACCCTGTTTCTTGTCCAGTAGCAGAAACACTTACATTAAGAAACCACAGGTGTTGAACTGAAATCCTCCTTTAGTCCAGAAAATGTAAAATACCTGAATTGCATTATTACAAAACTTCTATAACCGTTGGATCGAATAATTATGGAATTGTACGTATTTATTCATATTTTAAAGATATGTACTTTTAGGACTGCCATCTAGTAAAAACAAGCTGCATGAGCTGGCTAGTACTGTCTAAAACTCAGTCACCATATCTTCTAAAACAGCCATGAGGCAGATCAACAGTTTGACAAACAGTTTGCTTTGTGAAGCACCGCCTCGCTGGGAGGGAATCAAAAGGCTAACATGCCAATCAGGTGCAAGTTGGGCGGGTTAAAGTAAGAGAAACCCGATACTGCATTCAGAGCACGATGAAGACCAGCAAGCAAAATATCAGAGTTCAGGAGATACAAGATAGAAAATTTGACTGAATCAAGACATTGCCCAGAAGTTCAGACTGGGAAGCTAACTGGCACATTGCTAGCTAAGTTTGTGGAGCAGGAAAATAGACCGTATTTACTTTAATTTATGCAAACCAAATGCCTCAAAAGATTCAATTACTGCTACATATAAAAGACAAGTGTAGTTACACCGTGTAATTTTGGCAAACAATATTCTTAAACTCATCCAAAATATTATTCTCCGTAAAACTTCTTTTATTTTCTGCTTACAGCAGCAGCAGCAATATATTTGCTACATAGATTAAAGATTCATGGTCTCATTATTTGACATGGTTGTTCTGTTTAAAACCTTTTGGTTTGCTTGAGCAGAAATGGCGTAGTGTCTGGGCATGTTAAAATGTTCAACTTTTATCACCCAAAATCCTCATTACTTTCAAATAGTTCACTTTTTATTTTATTTTACTTGTTGCATGGACTCAACTTAAATAGATTAACTTATAAAGCTTTTTTTTTATATATCCAAATGTTCCTGCCACTTGTTTAAGATGAGTACAAACAACAAGTCGACGATAATTAAGTGATGTTCGCTTGAACTTTTTTTTAAGTCTAATGTTTTATTTTACAGTGAGGAAGGCCGAAGTCTAGCTTTAGCAGATGGCTGAAGGCGTCTGATCCGCTTCAAACTCAGTACCTGTTTGCTCCAAGGCAAAACTTTGGTAAGGTTAAATTTAGTGGCTAAAGAAAGTCAGACGGTTTATTCTCCAATGTGAGAAATCCCTTGAGGTAGTCAAGTTTCTTGTTTGATCAGATCTTGTTAGTCAGTATGATTACTAATTAACGGTTGATTCTTTTGTATCTAGATGCAATGTAATCATTCAATTCACAATTGAAGTTTTATTATGGGGATGCAGCAGATTAAATATTTCATAGTATATTTCAATGATTCCTTTCATACAGTCTAAACTCCCTGAAAAAAAAGACCTTTCAGAGAAATATAATTTTGATTGCTTTGAGTATTATGATATTTTACTTAATCTGACTGATATGATCTTCTTTAGCGCATACTGATGCTTCATATTGATCATTTATAAGCTTATCGATCACAAGAGGTGTTGAACTGTCTGTTAGAGAACATTAGTGAACATCATCATTAGGACCAAGGAACAAAAGCTGCAGATCATTTTTAAGGTAACAAAACAATTCACCATTTTGTGAGCAACTCTTGGAGCATGGTTGTGTAGTGAGTATGTTTTATTTTTATTTTTAGGTAAAGTGTACCAATAGCAAACTTAGTCAATGTTATTATAAGTGGGGCTAGCTGTCAGAAGATGTAAGTAAGTCTCCATGAGAGGGAGTATTTAAGAAAAAACACAAATTCACTGATTGAATTTTTGGCTGATAGCCAGCATATATTTGAATTTGTGCAACAAACACCAAAAGAAAAAAATACTATATGATAAATATTTACACATTGAGTAAATCAATATAAATCCAAGGGAACCTCACCATGGCCTGTTTAGTCCCTGTCAGATATTGTTCAGGAGTACGAGTACAAATGAGGAACTTTTACTAACATGTTTCACACTAGCAAGTGTTACAGTAAAAAAAATCTGAGTTTCAAATGTATTTAAACCAGGATTTACTATTTTGGAGAAAACATGAAGCAGTGGGAAGATCAGTGTTGATTCATCAGCAAGAAAAAAACTGAACAAAATCATTCACAATGATGCCAGGACAAATTCTGGAAAAGTCTGGACAAATTCTTTAACTGCGGAAAGATATAAGTTAAATTTGAGCAGCCTCACGTAGGCCTGTTTACTGTCTGTCACATATTCTTCAGAAGTACGTGTACAAATGAGGAACATTTACTGAAATGTTTCACACTAGCAAGTGTTACAGAAAAAAAAATCTATTAAAGTTTAAAATTGAAGTGATGAAGGAAATCACAAACTCATAGTCAACACTGGCTAATTGTGCTACCATAAATAATGCAGTAAAATAGTTAAACTGTAGGTTTTCTTTAGGGACTTTTGTTTCTATATGTCTTTATATACACACACACACACCCACACACACACACGAATGGCTTGGTGAGCAGCACTGTCATGGGGCCTCCTACCCCCACCCTCCAAAAAGTCACGAGAATGAATCCTGTGCTGGCGTTTACATCATATCAATCAACCCCCGATAGAGACCCTATTGGGATGATCGGAAATATACAGAACCACACGTGTCACGCATGATGACCGGAGGTCATGAGTATCTTCCTGATGGCTGTGGCGTGTACCGCTTCAGGCAGTATATCAGAAAGACCTTCTGTTTAAAAAAACGGAGGTAATTACAACATTCTATTTCAATATACTATATTGTATGTTACTAATGATTTTCTAACACCGAACCCCTTGTCTCTGCTTCTATTGGCTAATTCAAACTCATAGAGGTCAGAAGGAGTTCCCCTTAAACACTGTATGGCATTGAGACATCCTGAGGGACATCTCTGTACAGTATTCTGCCTGGACACACGCACAAACACGAACGGCTTGGTGAGCAAAACCGGAGTTAATTACAACATTCTATTTAAGTATATTATATTGTATATTATTCTTGATTATTTAACACTTATTGTTTTTTATACTTTAATTGTATTACTCATAAAACTCGGAGCCTGTCTCTGTTTCTATTGGATGAATTGAAATTAGCGGGAATATAGTGTAACACGTGCTAAGCACGCTGAGGTCATGAGACATCCGGGGGGTCATATGACCGGATGGGGGGGGGGGGGGGGGGGGCATCATGTGACCGGATGGGGGGAGGGGCATCATGTGACCGGATGGGGGGAGGGGCATCATGTGACCGGATGGGGGGAGGGGTGTCATGTGACCGGATGGGGGGAGGGGCATCATGTGACCGGAAATTAATATCAATTAATTAGGGTCATTAATCACTCATCCATCAAACTCCGATTAAATTTTGACAGAAGGGTGTCCATTAGGTCTCTCTGTTGTTATCGAGAGAAAAATAAATATTTTGTGAAAGGAAGGATTTTAAAATATTTCTGATGGTCTATAAAGCAATGAAGGGTCTGGGGATTTGATTTATGAATTTAATTGTTATTTTCTGTATTCCTAAGCTTCATTATCATTGGTAAAGAACATTATGTGTGAGTGGTCCAATGCAGTAAGACTTGAATTGCACTAAAGTGTGTATTTATTGACCATACAGTGGAACCCTGCAAGGTGATTCAGGTTTATTTACAAAAACAACATACATGCAAAAAGCAGAAATGTTTTATTGTCTTAGCTGATAGAAATTTACTATCAAACACAAATTTTTCGTTGGAGAAACAAAACGCAGAAGAACCACAGAAGCATCTACGGTGCCGCGTTCACTGACCTTCCTGGGACGTTTGACCAAAACAGTGCACTTTCTGAAAGCACTGGGAGAAGTTTCAGAAATTGGTTCTAAACATAAAATTTCCAAAGACTAAATAAAAAAACCTGTGAAAACACAACAGTGGCAAAGTAGAGGACGAAGAACACAGAGTCAAAAATTTTAACCCATCTAAGCCTGTTGGACTTTTTCTTTGTTTCTGGGGTTTTTTGGCCGGGTTTCGTTCTGTCCATGATGAATTTCAGCTGCCGTCCATCACCAGGTAAATCCAGCGGAGAGTTAGTCTCCTCTGGTTTATCTGTTCCTGAAACTCCTGCAGACTCTGTGAGTAAACATGTACAGAAACGGACCAGTTAGAAGTGAAATAATGAAAATGTTTTACTGTTTTAAGAGCAGAAGCACCTGAGTGAAGATGCCCAACACCTTATTCACGTCTAACAACACCGGTGTAATGTGGGATTGTGGGCTGGCTGGTTGACCTTTTATAACCTCTGGAAACATTTATTAATATCTTTAAGATGATAGCAGCACAAACAAAAAGTTTTGCTGCACAATCATTTGACACCAGTTGTGTTAGATTTGAAAAAGGTTTTGGGTGGCGACTCCACTCAGTTAGCAGAAACTGGCGGCTGGAATCGAACCGTTTCGGTTATCAGCTTCCTGTTCTTTCACTTTGACGACCTCAGCATGTTGGCGTTCCTCACCAACACAACAGGCGATATCCTTTAACGGGCTGATCAGCATCGTCTCCAACACGTTGATCCACACCAGGGTGAAAACTGAAACACAGTAGATGGCTGGAAGAAAAATAGGGAGAAATGTTGGTTTCTGTTTGGTGATGGATGCAGAAATTACAACGAATCTGTGGCTTCCTACCCATCAGCGGCAGAGACTCTTCAGTGGACGGTAAAATGTCTTTAAGAATCAGCAGAAGGACGAAGACGGACAGCAGTATCGTCACCTGGAAGCCAAGCTTCTCGCCGCTGCTCTGACTGACGAAGAACGAGGCCAAATCCAGAACCAGCAAAAACAACAAGGGCAAAATCAAGTTGACGACGTAAAGAAACGGCTTCCTCTCCAGGGAGATCTGAAGAAAACAAATAGCTTTATTTTAAAAAACAACACAACTCCTGTTGGGATTTGATCAGAAATAATCATCTTACCTGGTAAACAAGTTCACTTCTCTGAGCGAGAGACGTGTAACTGATGCTTTTTATGTTCACCAGCTTCCACTCCCCCTCAGTCAGCATGTTGAGACCCGACAGCTTCATCAGGATGGAGTCGTCGGTGGATTTTACCAGCTTCAACAGAGACTCTGTCAAATCATAAAAGAAACAGAAAAAGATTAATTAATTAATTGGTTCATATAGCGTCTGTCTTTCTGAATTTCCTTCTAAATGTCTTTTTTTCTAAATTTGTCTCTACATTTCTCTCTTTATGGGAGATTCAAAGATTTTTCAAACATGTTTGAAAGATTCAAAGCAAAACTCCAGGTATGTTTTTGTTGAGGGATAAACATATTTCTATCTTTAGAAATAAACCTCTAAAGGCTTAAGCTTTATAATTTTTTTCAACAGAAGAATATTCTCTTCATAAATGTCTGTATGGATGGTTTTTGTACATCTGCACCACATTTATAAACCCATGTTGATGTATATGGTGACATGCATGTGGGGTTAAAATCAGGACATAAATCTGTATTTACCGTCATAATTCAGGGATGAAAATGTGATGTTGCAGGTTTGGGTGTCAAACGGGAATCTGAAGAGGTTGAACTTGCAGATGTAGGTCAGCTGAAGCCGGTTGACTATACCGACCGTCCCGTTCGGAAACACGCTGACTAGAGGATCTTCTTGAGAATTTGTACTACCAGAGGCACTAAAAGTGAAGAAAATAAAATCAAACCAGATCAGTGAGCCGCGGATGTTTTATTGATTTATTTGTTGGTAACTTACTCCTCCTGTATGATTATATCTGGAACCCAGATCATCGAAACTGGAATGGTGAGCAGGTTTATTCCACAAAACTCAGAGGAATTCCAGGTCAGATATTCATTAGTCCAATGCTGGAAAATAACAGAATAAAAATAAAGGAAAAAACCTGAACAGTTTAATCAAAATATGACAACAAAACTCAATATAATAATTTATTTTCTTACCATTTCGACATAAATGTGAATTGTCACAGTTTGAAGCTTCTCATTCTGAAGACAGTATGAAGAAAATTCAACACAAAAACTGATTTTGTTTTAGCTGCTGCATTATTTTCACAGCTTTTTCATGGTGGCTTTCGTTTTGGTACGATAAGTAATAACAGCATAAAGTGTGTTTTTCACCTTTGAGGTTAGATAAAAATCAGGGTTGTCCAAACATTTTGTCACATGGGTCAAAATTGTTGAGTCAAAAGTACTCCAAAAGAAAAAATAAAATAAAATGAAGCGACAAAGGAATCTGGTTTTTAATTTGTTTTGTAGAAAAAGGATGTTACACTGTAAATACACAAAATCTTTAAAAAAAATCTAATTTCTAATGTAAATATCTTAGCAAACTTGAAATAAGACAAACCTGAAAGAAATAGAGGCTTGTTTAAGTAAATAATTACCTCATATTGATGAAAAAGTAAACTGGTACCATTGGCAGATTATTTAACTTATAACAACACTTTTTCCCTTGTTTTAAGTTAATTTATTTTTGTGTCCCCGAGTCCTTCAGCTTAACAACTTTGATTATCATGGCAAAAACACGGCTGCAATACAGCTACTGTACTGCATGGCAGAATTATATTTAACATCAGTTTTCAAATTAAATTAGCCTCAGTAAGCAGAACTTTACAAACGTAATTGTATTTTATTCCCATCCTAATAAATCTCCAAGCTAAAAGTAAGCAAAATGTTTTAAAATAACAGCATAAGGCAGACAGATGATGAAGACTCACCACGTCTAAAATGCCGCCCAGAGTAATTTCCAGCTGAACCTCTGTGGTTGTGTTCCAGTTTTTCACAGGACGTTCAATCTGAAGACCGCTATTTGTCTCATCCAGCTTGAGGTGATTCAGCAGAGCAGAATAGGAGCAATCTGAAGCCTGGCTGCAGGAAACACCTGAAACCAGAAACATTTTCCCAGTTAGCAAGCTTTAAAACATGATTAAATATAAAAGTTTACGCTGCTGAAACTCACCGGCTAAAGCAAGAAGAGTCAGAGTCAGAGCTGCCATGACTGTTTGCTTTCGCCTCAGTCTGAGAGATTCTTTACAAACTGTCCAGCTATTTATGAACACACCTCAATAAAAAGTGCAAATATAAAATGAATGCATGGATTTAATGGTGGAGCATAATCTCTTTTGGTTGTGTTCTGGATGTTTGATCAGCCAAATGTTTGTTCAGCTGCAGCTGGTCAGCAGGAACAAAACACCTGCGGCTTTTTAATTTTAACAATCCTTACATTTAGTTTAGTTCTGACTGAAAACTAATATGTGCAGTTTTCACTGAAAACATTACACTCCAATAACGTATAAAGGCCCGGGACAAAACCTTTCAAGACTGTATTGATAGTTCAAGCTTTAAAAATCAGGTGCTGCTAATCAAATTAGAAAGAAAGATTATTTACAAATAAAAAATATTAGGACAGCTGTCAATCTTCCCAGCAGCAATTCCCTCCAAAAAAAAGACCATGCGTTGCTAGAAGAAATGACAAAAAATGCAGCTACCATGTAGCATGTTGAAGTTTAGGACATAACTATCAGATGAAGACTGAAGAAGGATGGCGATGGCTTCCTTTCTCTGAAAATAGAAGCTGAACTTTACTATGCAGAGTTGCATATCAATGAACCTCAATATTTGCAGAAAACTAAATGCATCATTTCAGCTCAGAGCCCTGCTGCAAGCCAAATAAGTATCATTATTAAACGTCAGTTGGAGGCTGCAGAAAACCACTACAACGACCACAAATGGCCCACGCTCCTCACTTTGGACACCCCTGACTTAAATGATCCCAGAAACTGGAGAAGGACAGATTATTCTTATTGAGTTTTAATTTGTGAAATCCCAGTATACTAAAGGTTTGCAGCCATGGAAAGTTGTTAAAAAATAAAAACAACAAATGTTTTTAAATTAACATCTAATAATGTTTGCAGTTTTAGCAGTTTGTTCAGTTTTTACATGGAATAGTTGAATATTAATTGAATTTCTGCAACAGAACGATAATTAAAACACCTCTAACGTTTTTTGGATCTATTTTTGTTTTATATTTTCTTTATTTTAAAAAATAAACCAGAAATTAATGGTGGTTCTTTAAAATTTCTGTAAAGTACAAACTTGTCAAAATGTATAAATTGTCCTTTAAAAAAATAAGTAATAAATTAAAACTAATAGTAATAATTTAAAACAGGTGTCAAACTCCAGTCCTCTAGGGCCGGTGTCCTGCAGCTTTTAGATGTGCCTCTGCTGCACCACCTGAATAGAATAATTAGGTCAGTAGCAAGGCTCTGGAGCAGTGGACCCCAACCCTGGTCCTCAGGGCCCACTGCCCTGCATGCTTCAGGTGTTTCCCTTCTTCTTCTTCTTCTTCTTTTTTGTTTTATGGCGGTTGGCAAACAACTTTCAGGTGCATTACCGCCACCTTCTGGACTGGAGTATGAACCAGATGCCTAAACCCTATAATCTCCCTATTAGACCTGTTTTTCTAAGAAACCTAAATACGGAATTAAAAACCACATCTCCAGAAGATTTTTGTAGCAGATCTCTAATATTTAATTTAACTTTATTCCTATTTAACTCTTCTACTAATTCCTCTCTTTCTAGATTATATTTATTACATTCCATAAAAATATGTACAACTGTTTCCAACTTTCCACAAAAATTACATAACCCCGTACTATGTTTATTTATTATTTTCAAAGTACTATTTAGCCCTACATGTCCAAATCTTAACCTAGATATAATATCTTCCTCTTGTTTATTCCTATTTTCCTTTCTACACTCCCCCACTTTTTTTTGAATACTATAATAAAACCTTGCTTTCTTTTCACCCTCCCATTGTTCCTGCCACTTCTTCTTGTAATATATTTTACTTATACTCTTTATCTCACTTTTACTATACTTAACTTTCAATTCAATTTCATTTCTCTTACTCGCACTCTTTGCAAATGTATCTGCTAATTCATTTCCAACTATTCCAATATGCGCCGGAATCCAAATAAATTTAACAGTAGATCTATGTATCCCCATTTTATGTATTGATTTATTTATATCTATCAATATGTCTTGTCTTGCTTCCGACTCTTGTTCCATAATACTTATTAATGCACTACTTGAATCAGAACAAATTAACACTTTCTTGTCACTTAATTCTTCACTCCATTTTAACGCCATTGAAATAGCCAGTAACTCTCCTGTATATACATTCAAACTATCCGTTAATCTTTTATTTTCCATGATGTTTAAATCTGGAATTATAAATGCTATCCCTACTCTATCATTTACCATTTTTGATGCATCTGTATATATTTGTAAGTATTCTCCATATTCCCTTCTTATGTATCTTTCCACCTCTCCTTCTACTGTCTGTCTTCCTTCTTCCAACAATGTTAAATCAACTTTCATTTCTTTTTGTATCCATGGCGGATTACATGAAAAATCCACCACCGGGCTAATTAAACATTGATCTAATCCTATTTCCTCTATTTCTTTAGTTATTATCCATCCAAAACTATTTACATTTACATTCTTAACATTTTCTTGGCATGGTTGTAATATATTATTTATAGGATAACTTTTTTTATGCCCTTTTACGTTTGCCCAAAACCCTACTCCTAATTGTTTCCTTCTTAACTCCAATGGCATTTCCCCCATTTCTACCTGTAGTGCTGACACTGGTGTTGTCTTCATTGCCCCACAGCAAATTCTTAACGCTTGATACTGTATTTTATCTATTTCTTTTAATAAGGTACTGGAGGCAGAATTATATACCACACATCCATAATCTATTACCGATCTAATAAGTCCAATATATAATATCTTCAAAGTTTTCCTACCTGCTCCCCATTCTTTACCTCTTAAACATCTCATGATATTTAATATTTTTTTACTTCTCTCTATTATTTTACTAATATGTATTTTCCATGTAAGCTTTTTATCAAACCATAAACCTAAATATTTGAATTTATCTACCCTTTCTACTTCTTTATCATACATTTTTAATTTTATCTTAGTGCCTACCTTCCTATTAGTAAAGTTAACAAATTTAGATTTTGAACTTGAAATTCGAAATCCCCATTCTAGCGCCCAATCTTCTACCTTACCTAACACTTCTTGCATTTTATCATTTATAAATTTTATATTTCTTCCCCGTTTCCAAATAAGACCATCATCCGCAAATAAAGTCATTCCAAACTTACCTTCGATTTTACTAAAAATATCATTAATCATTATTATAAATAACATTGGACTTATAATACTACCTTGAGGAGTGCCATTTTCAGTTAAACATTTTGAACTTACTTCATTTCCTATTTTCACTCTTATATTTCTATCAGTTAAAAAGTCTTTAATCCAATTATAAATTTTTCCGCTTAGCCCTATTTGTCTAATTTTAATCAGTAAACCTTCCTTCCATAACATGTCATATGCCTTCTCAATATCCAAGAACACTGCCATTAAAACCTCTTTATTCACCTGTGCTTTTCTGATTTCATGTTCAAGCTGTACCATAGGATCTGTCGTACTTCTTCCTTTCCTGAAGCCATATTGATATTTTATTTTTTCTCTCGATTCTAAGAAGTAAATTAACCTATTATTCACCATTTTCTCCATTACTTTTCCGACACAAGAAGTTAACGCTATTGGCCTGTAACTTTCAGTTAACTGAGGATCCTTACCTGGTTTACATATAGGAATAATAATTGATTCTTTCCACTTATCTGGCAAAGTTCCTTCTTCCCATATTTTATTATATAGTTCTAGTAAAACTAATTTACTCCTTTCATTTAAGTTTTTAAGCATAACATAATTTATTTGATCCTCCCCTGGTGTTGAATTTTTTGTATTCTTTAATGCTTTTTTTAACTCTGTCATTGAAAACTTCATGTTTATAGTATCATTATCAACCATTTCCTCATTTATTCTTTCATTATATTTTCTCATCGTTAATTCTCTTCCTTCTTTCTCTTCTTTACTAAGATTTTCATTACTATGCACTTTAGCTAAAACTTTAACTAATAATTCTACCTTATCTTTATCTTCTATAATCATAGGTGTTTCCCTGCTGCTGCACACCTGGGTTAAATGAATAGGTGATTAACAGACTTCTATAGCAATTGCAGGAATGCAAAGGAGGTAATGCAATCATACGAATCAGGTGTGCTGGAGTCCGGACTCATCAAAAACTTGCAGGACAGTGGGTCCTGAGGACCAGGGTTGGGAGCCACTGCTGTGGAGAACGTATCCACACGAGAAGGAGGTAATGAAGCCATTTCATTTTAGTGTTTAGTATCTGTGGCACATCTAAAAACTGCAGGACACCGGCCCCTGAAGACTGGAGTTTGACATCTGTGATTTAAAATATTTATGTAAAAACCGTATTTTACAGGCTGGTGACTAGTGAGTACATTGAGTAGCTTTTATTTTGGAAATGCTCGCCGGAAGTTATGCGGTGATGCGGAAGTGGGTCAGCTGATTGCTGCGACAGGTGCTCAGCTGGGCTCAGTCTCTCAGCCTTATCAGTCCGTCAGGATGTGTTTTTATCTGCTTTTCTTTTCGGTGTTTCCCCCCTCAGTTTGACGGCGGAGCGGCTCATGTTGGGCCCGTTTATTGGGTCAACCGGCCAGAAGTCACCGCTCGGAGCATCCTGCTAGCCTAGCAGCTAAACCAGCTAGCAGTTTGGAGGTGAGTGTGTTTACTTTCTGTCTGTGATGACACCAGTGAAGACACCTGCAGAATAACCTGAAACAAATCATGTTTTATTTGAAAATAAAGCAAAAAGTGTAATTATAAGAGCTGTGAGGGTTAAACCATTTCGCTCTTCGCTTTGCTGCTATCGGCATCAAAATCTGACAAACATGTTTTCGGAGAGGAAAGTCCATAGAAATGACTGCAAACACATGAAAATAAAAATAATTTATATTTCTATCAATTTTACATAGTAGTTTGATTGTGAAACGAAAGTAAAACATTCAAATTAAGATTCTAAGAGTTTCACGCTGGGCCACAGGGACAGCTGATCTTTTTATTTTATTTTTTTTATCAATGCGTGTTTTGCAAACATTGTACCATATATAAAACTCATAGGACCGTATCGGGTATTGTTATATTTTTTGGTAACAAAATGGAGATATTACCCCGGAGATTTATTAAACCTCCTATGGATACTTAATGAAATAAAGGACTACCTATTAATAAATTAATTTGAATTAGTAAAATACATTTTCATTTGTGAAGACGACACCAAAACTGACCACATCCTTGGAAATCCGGCCATGTTAACTACATAAACAGAAAAGGAAAAAAAAAACAAAAAAAAACTGAAAATATTTTATTTGCCATTGCAGTGAAATAAACTAATAGCAGCTGATCCATTTCTGGATATCGTATATATTTTTGTTTCTACTAATTACAACTAACTTTAAACTCTGGTTCTGCAGCAGGACAACAATGGCATCCAAACTGGTTTGAAAACAGAATATTTTAAGCTTAAACTTGTTGGAAAATTTCATCACTATTCTTAGTCAGTGCAGGAAACCGAAATTAACTCTGCATACTTTACCGAAAAGACTGGTCAAACCGGTAGAGTTTTACCATAATCTGACTAAAGGGAGGGTTTGTATAATTGAAGGAAATCAACAATAAATTCAGACTTTATCATCATCTAAACACAAATCTCAACTTGAATAGATTAAAGTTTGATGACCTGCTGGCAGAGCAGAAAATGTTTGACAAATGATTTAAGTAATTATTTTGACAATTGATAAGTTTGGCACATTTTGCAGATTTTTTTTATTCAACCACTTTAGACTTTATTACAGATTATTAGAAATGAAATTAGCAAATAGCTCAGTTCCTTTTTAAATAAGAAAACAAACTTTTTATTGCCTAAAATACAAAATCGTTGCAATTCTTTAGTCTATGCTTGATTATTTGTATTGAATGAGCATATTCAGCTAAAAAAAGACTGTTTTTGATTAATAATTGGATAGCAAAATGTGCTTTGTAGTTTTTTTGTTTTACTTAATTTGAACCAGGTGAAGGTAAAACTGTCACTTGAGTTTTGAGTAAAACACATTTACAGACAAAAAGGATTTTCATCTTAAATTGAAAATATATTTTTTTGCACAGTTTTGACCTAATATCTACTCTGACTATTTTGTTCTTTTACAAAATGATATTAACTGGAGTCTGTATGCTCCAGTTAACAATTAATTGATTACTAAATTAGTTGATTATTATTTCAATAATTGATTGATTTTTGCCCTGGATGTTTTAATGCAACATTTCCGTCTCTTCAGGTGAGATTGCAGGAAGCAGACATGGCAGGCGGAATCACAGAAACCGGCGAGCCCTACTCTCCATTTGTGAGTACCACTCAGGACATTTATGCAAAGAAATATCTGATTGTCTAAATGTAAAGATTAATCATATCAGCAGATTTCCTGATTTGAAAGTCTGTCAGGATTTTATCAACTTGTAAATGCTCTGTTGAATCACGTGCTAATCTTTTTCTTCTGGAGATGCCTCCTCATTAAAAAGCTGTGAATAAGTTACCAAAATGCACATGACAAACACATCCTCTTCATTTTATCAGCATGCCCCGTGCTTCTCTGTGTGGTCTGCACTCATGTTTGACAGCTCACTCTGTTGGTCTCTGGTTTTGCTTACATCAGCGTGACTTCAGAGGCTCACTCAGATGGTTCCTCTAGGAAGCGAAACCATTGAATTATTAAGCAATCTGTTATCGAATCATCCACTTTCCTTAAGAAGCTCTAAGTGGAGATGTCTTCAGTCATAATGAAGCGAAATACACTCTTAGTAATAAGTTCATATTTATTGCAGCAGCTTCATCTCTCACTAAAAAATCCACCCTTTAATTTTAGAGTTTTGATTATTTTTTGTAACAGAACCACTAATCACAAACGGTTTCAAGTAGAAGTATATTTATTTAAAATTTTTAATACCAGATGTGGTTTCTGATTTTAATCTTTTTTTCCTTTAAGAAAATACAAATTGCAGAAAATATATTTAGAAACTGGCTTTTATTTCAATAATTCATATTTACCAAATGTCAAAGCTGAAAGAAATGTGAAAACCTTGTTAGACTTCATGGCACTGAAAACCTGCAAAAACACAAAACTTTACCAAATATTTGGTTTAGTTTCTAGTCTTGGTACACATGAAATAAAACTAACTTCTAAGTAACTTTTCAGAAAGAACTATGATCTTGTTTTAAGTCAGTAATTGCTTAATATTCGTATTGATTGAATATTTGTTCCACTGGCAGATTATTTCACTTTTAACAAAACATTTTTCCCACATTTCCAGTAAAATAATCTGCAGAACTAGAACTTTTTCATCAACATTAAGGATTTATTGGCTTAAACAAGCTCTTATTTCTTTCTGAAAAGTTACTTGTGAGTTTTTGCTCATTTCAAGTGTACTAAGATATTTGCACTAGTATCTAGACAAAAATACCTGGTAAGATTTTGTTTTTGCAATATAATGTTTAAATATCTGACCTTGTAACATGAGGGAATTAACTATAATAATTGTTTTTTTAAACAAATATTTTCACCCCAGAATAAAGGTCTTAAAATTAAATGTTGAATTTAATTTTAAAGAGTTGTTAAATTGAAGCTGCAGTTCAGTCTCTGTGGATTAATGGCTGTCTTGCCTTGTTTGGCCTGTAGGTGGGGCTGGTGTACATGTTCAACCTGATTGTGGGAACAGGAGCCCTGACCATGCCGAAAGCCTTCGCTGCATCTGGTTGGGTGGTCAGCTTGTCGCTCATCGTCTTTTTAGCATTCATGAGGTGAGTCTGCTGGGAGTTAAACTCTCATTTCCACCTCTACTGTGTTTTCTCCAAACATTATTGCTTTTCTGTTCCCTGCAGAGCAGATTATTCTGGCTTTAATGATGCAGCAGATGCAGAGTCATTCATGCTTCTTTTCTCTAGTGAACCAAGAAGGCGTCTTCAGAATAAACGGGCTTGAAAATAAAAGTGATTCAGTCAGAAAAATGACATGAAAACATTGATTTAGCTTAAAGAAACAGCAGTTCTATGATGTTTATGCAGAAATGTGGTCTGTGAAACAATTAGTCATTTTAATACCGTTCTTAATTTAAGGTTATTTAGATAATTTCGGGGAAGTCTTTGTAGTATATCATTTAAAGCTCTAAAATTCTGTGCAAAAGTCTTGAGTCATTCCCTGGAGTCTGTCTGAAATGCTGTTTTTTTTATTTTTTTATTAATCTGTTGCATCTTTCCTTTGATTCTTCAGCTATATGACAACCACTTTTGTGATCGAGGCGATGGCGGCGGCCAATGCTCAGCTGCGTTGGAAGAGAAGAGAGCAGGAGGAGGTATGATGATAAACTCAGAGATGTGATGAATCAGAAAAGAAACGTATTCAAAACAGTTGTTGATTCTAAAAGTCTGGATTTTGATCTGAATCTGGACCAAATTGCAACTCTGGAGCTTTTTTTAGGGTTATGTTTGGAGACTTGGTTTAATTGGGGATCAAAAATGGATAATTTGTTAAATTGTCAGCTGTTGTGGTTCAATGAGTCAAATAAACCAAACTGTTTGAAAACCTGTTGCCCTCCTGGCCTGTGGGGGCGCTGCACCAAGAACCAGTGAAGGAAATGACATGGAAAGCTCTGAAGAACTGAGAACAACTTTTTTCTTCACAAAATGTAAACAAAAGTTTTGTGGTTGGAGGAGTTCTTCTGCTAGCATTAGC
Source organism: Xiphophorus hellerii (assembly GCF_003331165.1). Lineage (NCBI taxonomy): Eukaryota > Metazoa > Chordata > Actinopteri > Cyprinodontiformes > Poeciliidae > Xiphophorus > Xiphophorus hellerii. The sequence continues at coordinate 1,577,711 of NC_045687.1, forward strand.
CTAGCAGGTTTAGGTTGTATTTACCCAGAATGCCCTGGGTTGTACTTTACTTCCTGCTTTTGGAGCAGTCTCCAGTAAGATGAGCTTGATTTATATTTTTTGAAGGGAGATTTTGTTTATGAAGACTTTATGATCCATTTTTTTTTCTGCTTTTGGACATTTTTGTTTCATTTTAGGCTTTTAAAATGTATCTATTGATCTTAGAGGGAACAACTTGCATTTAATGCCTTTATCAATTAATTAGATGAAAATTGGCTCAAAACAATAATTTTATAGTTTATCGCAGTTATATCTGGAGCAATTTATGGACCAGTAATTGGCGTTCACATGTATATTCGAGCTCTCTTCAACCGAACGTATGCTGAGGTTTTTAGGTGGACCAGAGTTCGATTGTCCACATCTCTCCACTGAAACTGACTTTCTGGACAAACCAAATAGAGTTTAATTAAACCAAACAGAACTGGTGTGAATTCACCAGTAGAGATTTAAGCTGCTCCAGTTCAAGAAAACAAACGTATTGTCTTTGCAACTTTTACAACAGTTTTGTCTCCTTTAAGACATTTCTAACTGTCCATTTAAATCACAACTCCTATGCTCTCTAACCAATATTCCAGCCTAATAAAGGGTAAAAGCAATTCCTCGACTGTAAAAGAATAAAGTGCCCAGTAATGATAGGCTTCACTCAAGCAGAGAGAAATAAAGGGCGTTGAGCGGCAAACATTCCCAGTTTTACTCCTCTGTTGTTTTCCATTATGTGGGAGGAAAATGCTGAGGAGCAGCTATGAATCAAAGGCCGAGCGTTCGAGGCTCGCTGCGACCCCGGCTTTCCGTCTGCAGGGTCGTAACTCCTGAGCTGAAACCTGAAGGGAGTCGAGCAAGATGACCTCAGGGAAACCAATGAACAGAGGAAAAATGACTGACGACTTGGTTGTTTCCCTTATTAAAGAGTGCAGCATTATAGTGAAAAATAACAAAGATTAAAAATAATAAATATCTTCGTTGTTGAGCTCATATGTTCATTTATTCAATAATTTGGCAGCAAAAAGGATTTTTGAATTGAAAATTTTGCTCTTTTCAACTAGACTCTGCAATTTACTTGATTAAAATATGTAATCAAGTCCCATCATATTGTAATAAGTTTCATATTTTACCAAACATAACATGTGATTGTCTAAGAATGCTTAAGAGTTGGTAAAAATGTAAAAATCGTATGATATAATATAATCATCTGTTGGTACCAAAAGAAAACAATGCAAACATTAGATTTTTCAGATTTCTTGGAACAAATGGGAAAAGAATGAATGCTTTTGTTTGAAAACTTGAAAAAGATTATTTTTCCATATTTTAACTGAAAATCTTGCTTATTCTGTTAGGATTTCCATTATAGACCATGTGACTAACTTAAAAGATTTTAATCAAGTTGCACCATTAATTTCAATATCAGATTTTTTGTTTCTTTTTCACAAATCTGGAACAAACTTCCAGAAAACTGAAAAGCAGCTGAAACAGAGTTCCTTTAAATCAAGACTTAAAAGCCCAACCTGTTTAGATTTGCTTTTGAACAATAATAAATAAAACATTGACCAATAAATTCGATGCGTATTGATGATTTTAATCACTGGTTTCTCAGTCGGTGACTGATGGACTTTTCCCTCCTGAAAACTGGAGTTTGACTGATTGGAGGCGATCGTTCGTCTGCCTGCCGTTTCCTGTTATCCGCCGTCAGTCTTCATCTGCTCTGCTTTAATTCGGCTCATGATGCTCACAAATTTTCGTCATTGACGGTTAATTGGCATTAATCTGCAGAGACTCTGTGGTTTTGAGAGCGCCTCCGCAGCACTTCCCAGCTGCTGCCTGTAATTTCCAGATGTTTGCGCCTGTGTGTAATAAACGGCGAGTTAATTGCTTGTAATCTGACTGTTGTTGGTGTTAAATTGGGAAAACAGGAAAGCGGAATAAAACTGGTTTTATTCTCCACAGACAGACGACAGCGACTCCACGTCCGACTATTCGGATGACGATTCGGGTCAAGGTCGGTCGGAACCGGAAACGAAGCCCATCCTGTCTGCCCGTGAGTATCGCTTTAATGCAGGGATGTCCAAAGTGTGGTCCGGGGGCCACTTACGGCCCTCTGGATGATTCAAGAATGGAGCGAATTCACGATATGAACTTTTTGGCGTAATGGCAAAACGTTTGGAGACCACTGCTTTAATGGGAGATAAATTATTTAACAGATTGATAAAAACAAACTTCCAGTTATGTTTAATTTCACTTTTATAAATAAGTAATATTTAAGATACAATCCAAACTTTTTTCACACCAGGAGTTTAGATCTACATTTTTTCTTTTTTCTTCTCTCTGTATGAATTTAAATCAGACGAAACGTCTCCCGTTTCAGGTCAGTTAGAATCAACAAAATTATTCCTATTTGCTGGACGCCACAATAATGACAGAGGATGTGAGAAATGATTCTTGCGTCTTTAACTGTCACATTGTGGATGTATTTTAAAGCGGATCACATTTTTGTGCTTCTAAAAACAGCAGTGCTTAAAAAAAAACCCTCAGGCATTTTTGGCAAGAAGTTAAAAGTTTTTCAGTGTTTGGTAAATGAGCCGTTTCAACTGTCCCGACTGTTGAGGCCCATTCCAGGTGCGCTAGGGCGTTACCTAGCAACCTAACTGGAACGCAACCCGTTACCTAGCAACCAAGCTGAGTTCCAACATGTTAGTGCAGCTGAGCTGAACGACAACAGAGTGTTGTAAATAATTACGAGAATAAAGTTGAAATTAAGCAACAATAAAGTCATAATATTTTGAGAATAAAGTCAGAATACCATGAGAATAAGGCACTGTAATGCTAGGATTATATTAATTTATTCTGACTTTATTCTCATAATATTATGACTTTATTTTTGTACAACTTTGTTCTCATAATATAATTTTATTCTCTAAATATTATGACTTATTATGATTTTATTGTACCATTTTCTTATATTTTTATGACTTCTAGAAACTTTATGATTATGTAAATTTTATTTACTTGTGTTTCTTAGTGACCATTTTTATAAGACCATGTTATGGCAAAAATAAAGCTTAAAATTGCAACTTTTGGGAAAAGGTGCTGGAAAAATTCATTATTTACAGAAAAACATTGCAACATCCTGTAGAGCAGAATTACACAGAAAGTTGCTGATCTGTGTTTCTAACGTTTGTTTCCACAGAGAGGTCGGGTCACGATCACTTCGACATCGTGGAGCGGGTCGAGATGGGTCAAATGGCCTCCATGTTCTTCAACAAAGGTAATCTTCTTCTCTCTCCTTGATATTCAATCAGCCGCAGACGCCATCATCATTAGCCACGTCTATTATTTATGGACGAGTCGGAAGACCGCGTGGGATCGTTCATCAAAGATTTTTTTTCCTAACACCTTTTATGAGCGGCGCTCATTTATAAAGGAAGGCTGCTGGCGGTTTAATTGGCTATAATTACATATGGATAAATTGCCTTTGGTTCTAATTACCTTTGTGAGCCCATCAGCGCTGAGCGTGTGTGTGGGCGGCGTTGGGGGCATGGCGGTTTATTTTTTTACCTCAGAGTGGCCAACTTTCTATCATTCCTATCTTTATTTGATACAGTAGGGCAGCGGTTTCCAAAGTGCGGTCCGGGGGCCATTTGTGGCCCTCATAAGTATTTGTGTTTTTATAACAAAGCTTTAGCAGAAGGTAAAACCAAGTTTATCCAAAGACTTTTACTGAAAAGCCGACTTTGCTGCATCCAAATCAGCTTTTATTCTTTCTAAAACTTGCCAAAATATTTTTGATCCAAAGTGACCCAAATAAATCCTGTTATTATTCCTGAAAATAAATTTATTCAATCAAGTCCAACATAAACTGAATACTAGATGTCTTTTAATACAGAAAATATGCAAAATCTGCTGTGGTGTAGTAGAGCTGCAAGAAAAAATAAATTCTGAAAAAACGTTTGAGAGCAATCTCAGAAATTTTCTAGAAAAAAACAAGGAAATTTGCTATAAAAATAAAACAAAATTTTTAGATCAATATCAAAAAGTTTCTACCAAAAACTTAAAAAATTATGAATTTCAAATGTTGAAAATCTTTTGAATTTCCATCTACAAAAGTATTTCCTCCATTGGGAGATTATTTTACTTATAACAAGACATTTTTCCAAATGTTATAAGTGAAATAATCTTCCAAAGGAATTGGAACCTTTTCATTAAAATTAAGGAATTATCTTAAAACAAGCACGTCTTAGTTATAAGTTGTGTCTTATTTTGAGAATGCTAAAATATTTGCACTAGAAACTAGACTAAAAATACTTGGTAAGATTTTGTGTTTTTGCAGTCTGGAGGTATTGCCTCGGTTTTACCTGGACTCTGGTAAATACCTGCATGATTGTGAAGCTACTGAAGCTTCTTCTATCTGGTGATGTAAGCTGGAGCCAGAATCACCTTGAAACACGCAGATGGAGATCCCTGCAGCTCCGTGTTGGTATCGGTGCGTCGCCCGGCTCCGTTGGCATGCACAGCGCCCTCCTGCTCGCCTTAAGCAGCTTTATGCGTGCGACTCGGGAGTCTGCAGGGTCCCTGTTGCAGGAATAAAAGAACAGCAAAAGGTCAAAGCTCTGACATCATCTGTGCTGGGATGTTGTGTCCTGCAGCTGTTCACCAGCAGGGGGAGCACTTGCCACACACGCAGTCACACACATGATTGCACTCTTGCATGCCATCAAGCAGGTCGTGCTGTTGAAGCTGCAGCCGCTCACTTGTCACTCGGCTTTGAGGAGCTGCAGAAAATGATAGAGAAGCTCCTTGCTGGTTTTTCACTCCGAGACGTGAGAGTAACACGTGGAGGTATCGATTGGTGATGAAGAAATGACTTTTCTCCCAGCGTCTCGCCTTTGACATGATGGGAAAGCTGACTGTAATCAGAAATGAATTATACAGGCACATGCTGACTGGAGAAAATGAAGAAGCTACTTCATGTTTGTGACTGTCTGCCTCGAATTCATGATCCAAACACAAGTTGTGGATTTTTTGGTGATTTAGCTGACAGATTTGGTTGATATTGTGGAGCCACTGGTGGCCTTTTTCTGCAGTGGAAAATAAAAAGAAAGGACTGAAACTAAGGATTATTTTGATGTTTAATTGGATAAAAAAAAATTGACATTCTGCAGATTTTTCATTAAACCACTAAAAGCTGCAGCGCAAGAATCTGTTTACACATTTGTTGAAACTGTCACCATGTTGACAGGATAGTATGAGATATAATTTGTAAAATAAAAAGATCTCCTGCCTTCAACAAACACTGAACAAGGAGGCGGGTTTTAGCGCTGTCAATCACTTCTCCTTGCTTTCTGCTACGCTGCAGCTAGCATAGCATTTCATGAATGCTAAGGCTAGTTAGCATAGCTAGTGGTGACTGTGGATAAACGTTTTTTCTGTAATGGTAAGTTGTTTCTCCAGCATATTTAGAAGTGAGTACATGAGGTTGATTGACAGCGCTAAAACCATCATTGTCTACTACAGATTACTGATGTTTTCTAATACGTAAACCTAGCTTAACACATCTTATCACTTAAAAGTAAACAAATGCTGTTCAGCCTGGTGACCTGCCAGACTTCTAATGCACTGCACTGCAAAAAAACCCAAATCTTACCAATATTTTTGGTCTGGTTTCTAGTCCAAAACTTGAAATGAGGCAAAACTAACATACAAAACTAACTATCTTGATGAAAAGTTACTTTTCATCAAGATATAGGTGCAGAGTACAGATTACTTCACTTATAATATGGGGAAAATGTCTTCCTATAAGCTAAATAATCTGCCAATGAACTAATACTTTTTCGTCAATATTAAGAAATAATTGACTCAAAACAAGCTCTTGTTTGTTGTTAAAGTTACTTGTAAGTTAGTAGTTTTAATTCAGTTGTACTAAGATATTTGCACTAAAGAGACCAAAAATACGTGGAAAGGTTTTGGGTTTTTCTGTGTAGGGGAAACCCAGACGTAGGCTGTGGTGCTTAAATGTCTCATTCAAAGGGATTTAAATCCTTTCTTTTTCTGACGCTCACTTTGAGCTTCAACATGTATCAAGTTTCTGCAAGGTGATTGGCTGATTCCCTCAATTGTTAATGAGCAATCAAGCAGGTGTACCTGCTCACAAAGTGTTGTAGACTGAAACTGTTCTCACAGGAAGATATAGATTCTTCACTGAGGTAATTAAGCAGAATGAATGCAAGCAAGTTCATTACACCGGGTTGCATTTCCACAACATTAAACAAGTGCAACACCACCTCTCCACTCCGTTCTGCCTATCAGTCCTGCACCTTTACAGCCAATTAAAAAGCTTTTCCCCTGCTGCTGCTGCAGAGCGACTCGTGGAGGACATTTGACGTAGAAATTGACGTGGCAGCGGCGGTGGTTCTGTTGGAATAAGTCCATGGATTTCGTATCAGCCCGACCTGCAGCCACTGACAGGAATGTTGATGGGGGGGCCGGCTTATCTGCAGCACTGTAGCAGCAGCTGCTTTAACCTTCACATCAATGATTTGAAAGTTGATTAGAAGACGACTTTGGTAAAGTCACAGAGGGGCTGTCCTTGCGTCAGCATCTTGTCTCTGCTGTTCTTTACCTGTGTGATATGATGCGTTGGCTGTGCAAACATCACGATTGTTTCTCCTACGTAAGCCGCCCACCCCCTCCCCGACATATGCAGGACCATGGCTGCGAATACTAATTCAATCTGCAGTAAAACAGGCTTCTGTCTGTAATTAGAGTCAAACACGAACACATCTTTTCTTGTGCTTAAGTGGTTTTGGATTAAATGTCATTGTTGTGAGGAGATGAATATCCAAGCGGTTTGGAAGATAAATAGTCATGTTTACATCAGTTTTTTTTTTTCTACAATTGTTCCCAGTGTCATTTAATTTCAGTGTTACGTAAAGATTTGTTGCGGTCAAACTGATCAATATTCAGAGTGCATTTCCAGGAAAGACGTCCGCTTGATGAAGGCTTAATTTGTGACTTAAAGAGACGCAAAACAAATATGGCTTCAGCTGCTTCAGCTTGTTAATGATGGGAATATTGTAATAGAATAAAAATATCACCTAATGTCCCTCAACGTGTAAATAAAAATATAAATACAAACAGAAAATAAGATTAGAAGACTGAACAGTAAAAACTGATTTACAGCATCAGAAAAAAATTTAGTTAAGAAAATTGTGCAAATGAATATCCCACAATAAGAACTTTCTGTTCAACAGGCAAAATAAGTGGATTCACACAGAAGTAGAAAATAAGAGTAAAAATACTATATAGTTGGGTCAAAATTACGACGTAAATGTAGTTGTAAAGAAAATGGTACTCTAGTCCAGAAGAAACTGAGTTTAATTTAAAAACAAACAAAATGAGCTCATCTATTGGAGCATTAAAAGCTCTGCAACAGTATAAATGTGCAGCAGAAAGAATATATGGATACAGTAATTAGAAAAAAACGGACAAATGTAAATTTGTGTGTAAAAACAACAGACTACAAAAGCTGTCGGATAACGGCAGGGCTGTAAACGTTTGAGGTTTGTTGGGAGCAGTTTAAAGTCTTAACAGCTGCTGGGAGGAAGGATCTGCAGTAAACGCTCCTTTGTGCACTTTGGATGCAGCAACTTGTCCTCAAGGGTTTGACTTGACACAAATTTTTTATTAAGGTTTTTTATCTCCTTCTTTTTTCTCTGTCTTTCTGTATTTTTTCTTTTCTCTTTTAAAATTTTTTAAAATTACATTATTGTGTTAAGTCACATTAAGCTGGTTTGACTCAGTGTAGTGTGAAAGCGAACCACAGCAGCTGAAAATACAACAAATATCGTAACTCTGATCCCCAATCAAACCGGATCGATCGGACGATCAGGAGTGAAATCAATAAGTGTGTTATCTGTAAATTACCTTCATTTACAGTTGGATGTTTTCTCAGCTCGGTCCATCGCTGCTGTGTTTGACCAAATGTAGCTTTGGCGTTTTTTCTCCCCGAACCGACAGGCCGTCATGTCCGCTGTCAGTCCGGTCTGAGGTAATGTGCTGATGGATGCTAATGCTTCCCACAGCTGCATGACGCGCCGCGCCGCTACACGAAGACTCATTTCGCTGCGTTTTTGCCTGTGGCTCTGGGTAATTGGGTGATATTAGTTACAGGCTTGTGAAGGTCTGCGTCCCCCGCGGTCACGCCATCGCTTACTGACAGGCGGCGCAGAGAACAGGACTTCCTGCTCTGTCTGCAGGTAATGTGTTCGTGTTGAGGCGGCGCTAAGGAAAAGAAGGCTGGGATAGCTTAAATCTTCCAGAAGGAAAGTTCATATTTCAGCCTCATTTTTTAAATAAAATCATAAATGGCATCTCCAACAAAATTTTTACGATAGTTTGTGTGCAAAACACGTATGCAAAGTGTCGGCATGACAAAAATATGGATAAATAAAATACAAATAGGTTTTTATTTACAGATAAAACTTTATAGTCTGACTATAAACACAAACAGGCCTGAGTTCAGTCATGAGTGAAACAGTTTTTGTTCAGCTCTAATGGAAACTGTAACCTTTGGAAATGACCTGTATTTATTATCGGTTTGATTTAACTGTTATGTATCCAATTAAATGTGATTTAAAAGAATTAAATCTGGTTTGTTTGGCTTTAGATTAACATCACAGTTTCAGAAAGTCTAGAAGATTCTCCAACCTCCTCTCCTCTGAAATAAGTTTTAAGAACTAAATTGTTTATTTAGTTGTGTTTTAAATCTCTATTTGAACTTGATTTAATCATTAGCTGTACTCTTTGGGTTTTTTAAGAATCTGTGTGGTCGGAGACGCTGTAAATCTGTCCGGCTTCATTTTTTTTTTAATGGACCCTGCACTCTAATGTCTTGGGCAGAAATGAATTATCTGACCCCTCGTTTATGGTGCAGAGGATGATGGATGTGCAGCACGTTTTGGCTGTTTCTGCTGGTGAAATTTGTCGATTATTGTGGGAGAGAACAGAGAAATTAAAGCTGATGGACGTTTTCGCTCTTATTGAGTGATTAGGGTAATAATTAATCCATTAATATTCCTCATTAAACACAAAAGATGTTCCTGGCGCCTAGAGGCTGCCTCAGATGGAGGGATGCCGCTCTAAAATTGATGCAGACATTTGACAGTCAGCCATCAATCATGGCGGCGTGTTTGGGCGGCCGCCGCGAATGAAGAATGTGTTTGTTTGTTGCCTCTTGATCTCATGTTTCTTAATGAATCGCGTCTTCATCCCCTCTCTGTGTTTCAGTCGGAGTCAACATGTTCTACATCTGCATCATCGTCTACCTGTACGGCGACCTGGCCATCTACGCCGCCGCCGTGCCCATTTCGCTCATGGAGGTCGCCTGGTGAGACTCCTGCTTGTTTGTTTTCCTCTTGGCGTGACCTCCTGACCTCTGAGGATAAAACAATAAAGCTTCGTTTCCAGACACTCGCAGACCCGCTCTCCTCTGCAGCCTCCAGAAAGGATTTTATTGCAAAACTGAAAATAAGATATTTTATTTAGTTTAAGGGACAAATATCCAAAATCCAATACAGAAGCTCATATCTCAGTTTTAACCTTAGCAGATTAAAGCTTTTAATTATGCCTTAACCAATCCCATTCAATTCAACAGCATAAAGGCAAGAAAAATAAACAATATTTAATACAAAGTCATATTTGATTTCTTAAGATGTCAATGTTTACTTTGGCTGACCTCCTTATTTTTGCAACTAACCTTTTTCAACCTTTTGACATTTAAACTTTTATTAACATCTTCAGAGCTAAAGCAGCACGAACAAAAATAGTCTAGTTGGTTGACTCCAGTTTTATCTGATTTGAGGAAGGTGGGGGGGCTGGTTGACCTTTCATGACCTCTGGAAACATTAATATCTTTAAATGATAGCGGCACAAACGCAGCACAACGTTTGACATCAAATTTGTTACATTTGAAGGAGGTGGGGTGGCAACTTCATTCAGGTCCAACACATTACTTCATTCAATGTCAGACACAGTGCCCCCTGAGGTGAGGCGTGGTACTGCACTTCCTCACCCTGGTCCTTTTTCATGTATGCTAAACATAAATTCAACAATCTTTGACCACATAAATGTTACCAATAAAGAGACTAAAGAAAAATCAAACTGATTTTCCATTTTGCTTCTTTTTTAACTGTCTCGGCTAATCTAGTGACTGGTTGGGACTAGATTAAAATTTTTAATTAACTGCAAAGTCTGAAATTGATAGCATTTTAATACCATTTTCAATTCAAACCCCATTTTGTTTCTAGATTGACTAGATGGAAATGCTGAAAAGGTTTTTGTTCTTTCGCAGCGGGAATCACTCCTGCAGCGCCGGCAGTGTGAAGTACAACGACACCGACGCCTGCTGGGGCTCCGTCACCAGGAAGGACGCCTACAGGGTGTTCCTGGTGAGTGCTGACATCTTTTCTGCAAACCGGTTAAATCAGAAGTTCAACACAGAGCAGGCGTGGCTAAACAAATGGCACTCGGGCCTCTTTGCGGTCCTTGGAATAATTTTTGTGGCCCTGATCACTATTAAAGAAATTTAGGCTTCCAGTAAATGGATCTGATTAAATGAAATTAATAAAAAAAATATTTTCTGAAATGAAAATGTTTTTTACAACTGAAGTATTTTAAGGAGTCATGTTTTGTTTTCATTTTAATTTCATACTAAGTATGATTAAAAACGTCGAGCTGCTTCTGGCTCAAAAAGCCGATCTGGAAACAACCAGGATCCCTTTAGACTTTAAATGGGCCCACAGCATCACAGAGCCTCTACTGTACCTTACAGAGGACATGAGCAGCTCGATTCAGACCACGGCACATTCTTAGTCTCTCGTTTCTCCTGTCTGTCTGTCCTTCCTCCTTTCTTTCCTTTGTACTTTCATCTCAGTGAGAAATTGTTCCACTCGTAGATCTGTTTTATTTTTGGTTTTTTTTCTCAATTTTTCTTCAGCATCTTTACCTCCTCTTCCTCTTCCTCCTCTTCCTCTGTGAAGTCCTTGAAGTCGCAGCTCCAGTTTTTACTTTGACAGTGACGGATGTTCTGATCTTTCTGCGTAATTTCGCTCTCCTTGTCCTTGCTTACATTTTAATAGAATTACCAAAAAAAGCCAATAAGTGAAATTTTCTCTCCTGTGGGATATTATTTAAATAATACTCATTTATAATCTCCGCTTGCTGTGTTTACACTTGCAGTTTCTTAAACTAATTTTCTACTTTATGCTCAGTCAGGTATTTCATGCAAACATTTTGTATCAGGAATAAACAGGCTGATCATAGTAAAACGCCCTTTTCACTTTCATATCGACCTCAACTTGTGATTTATTTTTGTAGTGATTTGTGATGTTTTTATCCTCTGATCCATTTCAATTTTATATTTATATTGGAAAACTTTTTCCTTATTATTTTTACTTTTTTGTATGTTTTTAATCTTAAAGTGTTTTTCACTGCATAAATATCAAAAATTAACATTAAAACACAGGAAATTGGAATACAAATACAATTTGTTCAATGAAAACATATTTAGTGAGGAATCAAGTGATAAAATATATTTTTTTTACTATTTAGTAAAAATTGTTTACATGCAACAATGTTTGTGGTTTGTACAACTAAAATAAAGTTCTTGTAGTTCTTAAATGTATCAATCATGGAAAGAAGACGGCAATATTCCAAATCCTTTTATTGCTTCCTTCCTTAACCCAGATTATAATCTGGTTTAATCTTTCATCAGATCAAACTGAGCTTCAGATGATGAAACTTTAACAGAAACGACATTATTTTCTGTTCATCCCAATCTAATGATTCAGTTAGTAACATCTAAACATGCAGTAGATAAATATTAACGTTCCAGCCGTCCAGAACCTCCGGTCCGGTTGGACGGTCCAAACCAACAGAATATTGACTCTGAATTATTGATCAGCTCCTCTCGGTTCGCCATCGGGCCGAGCGTCCGCCGCGTCTCCGCTGTTCGCCGGGCGAAACCGCCAAGCCGACCGCTTTCCCTCCCAACAGCCGTCCAGGGAGCCTGGCTCAAAATTGGTTGCTGAAAGCTAAAACGTTTATGATATATTAATCTGACCTTTATCTCTCTGAAGAACGACGTGCAGAAACCTGTTTTTATATTTCCTCCTCACGTCGCTGAAAACGATTTTTTTTTTTTTACTGACATCCAACTGAGTTTTTATGTTTTATTGCATTCCTGCCATAGAACCTGAACAGATTTTATTGGCATGTAATTAACAATAATGTATTCATTTGTTTTTATTACATACCGTCAGTTACAATGAACAGCAACTATAAAGTCTTAAAGGGACAGTATAAAATCAACTTTATTTTACATTATTGGAGTGTTTGAGAAATAATTTCCAGCTGGTCGAAATGCCTGGTTGGACCTAGCCCCGCCTTCAAGGACAAAGCTCCTCCCCCACTGAGCTCCTGCAGACTAGCCAGCAGCAACATCTGCTGTGCTTCTTGGAGCAACGCTGGTAAAAACGCTGTGAAAGGGTTAATAGAGGAGCCATGTTGTGACGGCTTTCAGAGATACAGAGACCCAATTTCAAGAGTAAAATTTATTTTAAGTCGTATTTGATATTTTTTTGCAACATTTTTTGTTTTCATATTTGTGTGTTTTGGAGTTTCCTGCACGTTTCCACCTGTTCAGTGAACAGAATAGCTGTGTTGACAGTTACATGAGGGATTCCTCAAGGCTGTGTTCTTGGTCCTGTCTTGTTCAAGGCCTTTATTATCGGCTCTGAAGCTTTTTGTAAGATATTTTAACCCTGTCCATATGTAATTAGTTTCTAATTGGCATTTAACCACTAAATCCTCTTATCTCAATTGTTTTGGGTCTCTGCTGTTAAACATTGAATATTGTTTGAAAATATGTTTAAAGAAACTATTTAAGTAGAACATACAACCTAATTATTGATTTCAGGAAGTTTTTAACTGGTTGCTCTTCCTTATTTTTTGGGGGTATAAATTAGTTTTCTCTCTACTGTAGAGACTCCTGCCTTGATTTTTACCAGGAAAAATTAAACAAACACAAAAACTCTTCCAGTTACTGGACTGATTTTGTTTGTGAAGCTTGGAAACGTTTATGATTAAAAAAACACCACCTGTAGTTTGCATGCAACTCAAATACAGTAAGTTTAGTATTAATTTAATTTTTGTTGTTTTTTTGTTTTTTTTAAAGATAAGTAGCAGGTTTCCCTCTTTGTTGCACTTATGGTGCGCATCTTATTTTGTAAAGTGTTTTTATAATGAAGCCGACATTGACTTCTGTTTTATCTCATGAATATTGAGCAATCATAATGATGTTTATATTTGCTGTAAATATTTCCACAGCCTCGATATATTTTAATGTGCCAGTGGATAACTCAGAGACCTTAAGGACAAATCCCAAACTGTTTGGTTATTTAAATGTAAATATTGAAATGATTAAAACGGCTGCCTGATTTGTTTCTGAACGAGCCTCTCGGGTTTAAATTGTGATTTCTTTGAGCACTTTTGGCTGGTTTCCCCCACAGGGAGCTTCCTGTAGGGCTTGTTTTTTCCACCGTTGACAACAGATTGTGGGATATTTTTAGGTGGAACAACAGCTGTCCCTGCACATATCTACAACTTCACAGTGGGAGCAACAAAAATGAGACCAGCATTATATTTAGTGTTTTATTACGCCGCTCTATATTTAACCTGTTGTTTCTTAGAATGTTTTCCAACCTCCTGCTTTCCTTTTTTCTTTTTCATTTTCCTTCTCTTGTTTGTTTTTCGTTTTTCTTCTTTCTTTTTTCCATTTCATTCTTTTCTTTAATTTCCTTTTCTTGTTTTTTCATCTTTTGTTTTTATTTTTTGTTTTGTTTTTTCCTTTATGGTTGTACCAGAAACACAAAACAATCTTGATTATTGGTTAAAATCATATTAAAGTCCCAGCTGTAAAGATGAATTTTCTATAAACTTTCCCGTTTGGGGCGTTTATTTAAACTTGGTCTCATTCCAGACTGGGAATTCACTGTTTGTTTTTTATGTCTTTGGCTGCTTCCTCCATCATGTCAGACACATGCAGTGATTGTCAGTCCTGACGGCGACGCTCGGCCTGTGGGGGAATCTGATTTTAAATGCTGTGGCAGGGAGGTTAAATTAGCTGCTATCTATTTATGATGATCTCATGGATTTGCTGGTTCTGTTTAATTTTCCTCTATTGGAACGTTACTGGAAATATTGCACAAAATCACTCTTACAGGAGTCCAGTTAATATTTAATCAGATTTTTGAGTTGATCAGTTCTACCATCAACATGAAAGCATTTATTCTGGTTTAAACTTCTGGGATTTTCTAAGCTGCGTATTGATTTCCATGTTCTGTGCAGCTGACAGCATCTTTATCCCGTATTTAGGTTTATTTTTTTCTGAATCACATTAGGAAGCGTTGCATAACAGACTGCTGAAAAGATTAAACCAGGGGTGTCCAAACTTTGTTTGGGCCAAACTTGTCGACTCAGAATTTGAGAAGGATTTTTACAACACTATATTGGGGTCATTATGGATAAAAAAGGAGTAAATATCTGGCAAAAACTCAGAAATTTTCAACATTTGAAAGTTTTTTTTTTTTGTAGAAAGTTTCTGATATTAATATAAAAATGCGATTTTTTTATTTTATTTTATTTTTTCCCTAGCAAATTTCCTTGTTTTCTCTAGAACATTTCTGAGATTACTGTCAAAATTTCTGCGTCTTTTGGCAGAAATGTGCTTTTATTTCTACAATGGCCCAGATTTTGCATGTTTGCTGTACTAAAAGAAAAATATCCAGTTTTCAGATTCTTCTGGGCTTGATTGAATAAATTTATTTCCAGTAATAAGAACAAGATTTAGGTCACTTTGTTTCCAAATGGTTTCTATATTGAACCAAGTTTTAGAAAGAATAAAGTCAACTTTTCAGTAAAAGTTTTTGGATAAACTTGATCTTTTGTTGAAGCTTGGTTATTAAAAACACAAATACTTTGTGTTGAACTTTATATTTGTAAGAAAATTAACGATTTTTACCCTGATTACAAATTAAAAGCCTCCACCGGCATCGACAGGCCAAATTTATATAATTTTGAACTGCAGTTGGGGGTCACACAAAATCAATCTGAGGGTCACAAATGGCCCCCCGCGCCGAACCGTTTGTTCTCCTGATTGACCAGAATTAAACTTCTCTGTCCTCGATCGCCTCCTGCTCAGGTTTTTCACCACTGGATCCAGTTCAATCTGCTTTAAATGCATTCTTCTCCCAGTTTGCTGGACTTGATGGGAAATCAATGCAGCTTTTGGGATCCAAAGCAGTTTATGCTTACGCTGCATTGTTCGCAGCTGATTTTCATGCAATTACTCTGTCTCCATTAAGCCTGTTGAACTGAAGTTAATTTAAAGTGCAAAGTGGCCGTAAAACTTCAGAAGTGACCCACCCTGCCACTCCACTCAGACGCCTCTGATTGATTAATTAACTGACTAACAAAGATTTATTCCAGGAGTTTTACTGACCTTCATGCCCGTTCTCTATAAACACCTTTCACTGCAGTCTTTGTTCTGTTAAACATTAGCATCCGCTGTGTTTATATAAGCCATTTAGTTTAAAAAAATAGAATTAAAAATGAAAAATTAGCCAAAAGTACTTTTCTGTGAAATAAAAGGAGAGGACTTAAAGTTAATGGCAGAAATTATTCTGTTAGGAAAGAAACAGCTAAACAGATTCTGCAAAATGGAAGAAATTAACCAGGAATACTTTGTATGAAGTAATAGGACTACACAAATTTAATGGCATCAATAGCTGAGTTAGTGACTCTTTTGGGAAAAGAAACGCAGCTAAGCAGAGAAGAAATGGACCAGGAATAGTTTCTATGGTAACAAAAAGAAAATATATTAGCCAAACAAATTTAATGGTGTCAGCAGTTTTGTCAGCGTCTCTTTCCTGAAAAGAAACAGACACATAAATAATTGATCAAGAAAACTATCTGTTGTAAAGAAAAGCAAACCTGGCACATAAAATCACTCCAAGGTGTTCAAAGTGCGGCTCGTGGGCCAGTTGCAGCCCTCTGGGGGATTTTGGGCGGCGCTCTTAAGAACAGAGCAAAACTGGCCTTCAAGTACAGCCGTTTTCAGCTGAACGCTTTTTCATCTTTTTATATAACGTATTTTAAAAATATATTGGGTATAAAAGATAGATTACCATTTATTAAAGTTTTTTTCTCAGGAGCTGATCTTCCTTCTCAAATAAGAAAATAACCCAAGGAAATTCAGAACTGTGACTTATTGAACCGTTTCCTACAAAAATCAAGCCGTTTTTAATAAAATGTAATTTTTTTTTTGTGCGGATAAAATTTAGAAAAGTCACAAACGTTGTTTTAAAAATGTTTTTTTTAAATTTAACAACTTTGGCCCTCAAGGCAAAACGTTTGGACACCTCTGCTGGAAATGGACAAAACTAGCATGAAACACTTTGTTAAAATCACAAAAAGTTTGAAGAAAATAAGCTTTGAACACACAACCGCTGGGCTAACGGACTGTTTGAGAAAAATATAACTAATTTGGTGCCGAGTATCTTCATTCAGGTTTAAAACATGAACCGCTCCACCTTTTTTCAGTTTCTTTGGTGGTAATCACAGCAGGAATAAATCACCGCAGTCTCAGGAAGCTGTCAGTTTGTGGTCAGGAAGGAGATGCAGAGGTTATAAGGGACGCATTTCCATTAATCTGGCCTTTTTGTTGTCCTGTGATAAACGGGATGATTCAGTGTTTTGTTTTTCCAGATAGCATGTTGTTCTGTACAGCCATGCATCATGTTTTCATTAAACCCTGTGATACTCAAGGTCATCAGCAGGCACATTGTTTCTTATTTATTAGGTGGGTTTTTTTTTCACCTTTGAGTAAAGAAAATTCCTCCCTTAAGCTACAAACATTTATTATTTTAACATTTTTCTATTTAAACCTCATCAGGCTTGCATTGTTTATTCATTTCAATGTCTAGAAAGGAGAAAAGCTTCAAAAAGAGCATTTAGATGAGCTGAGCTCTGGATTGTGTTCCTGTGACGTTATTCAGAAAAAGTTTAATATTTTCCTGCAGTTTGCTAAACCAGGAACTGAAAGGTGATTTTTATATCCACCTGCCTTGTTGTAGCAGCAAAACATTAAAGTTAGGAGGTGAAAACAGAATAAATCACCTGCTGGTTTAAGTGTTTAGACCTTAGCAACAAAATTTAATGCAAAGAGAAAAACCTTTTATCCTTGATTTTAATAAATAAATTAAAAACAATCAAGTGTAATATAAAATGTTGTAGAAAAATAAAATGAAACTTTTGTAACAAGCAGATCCTCCAAATTTCCATAACTTGTTTCAAGCTAATACTTTTTATTATACCGAGCTTATTTTATTGTAGATGTCCATGTAGTTACATGAGCTACTTGCACAGAAATGTTTTTTAGCTTGTAATGAAACCCTGGTACATGGCCAGAAATGTCAAATTTGCTGCCTTTTTTAACATCAAAGCCTAATAAGTTTGGATAAATTGCACCAAATGTTCCACTAATTTAGAGAACTGAACTTTTTCTCTTTCCGTTCAACACCTAAAGCCAAATCTAAATTATTTTCCTCGGATGCATAAAAATATTAATGGAAACAAGCTAACGCTATTTGCTGCAGGAGTTTTACCGTTATTCCTCCGATAGCTGATTTGTTTGTTTGTGTGCATGAGTTTGGTAAATTAAATGTTTTTCTTTTCTGTTTTAGACGAGGAAAAGTGGGAATATGAAACAAATCTTTGCGCGGAGTGTGAAACATCTAAAACTGGTTATTTACTGTAGCACAATTCTCTCGTTCGCCAAAGAAAATCAGTTCATGACCTCAGTTAAAATGCAGAGAAGCCGTGTTTTTTACATTTTTTTATTGAAACTCAAGCTGCTGGTTTATCTTCTGAACTGATTGGTGGTTCGGTCCTGGTGCCCTGCAGGAACTCTGCTGGGAGAATTTAAGTGTCGTCCACTGACCCATTAGACCCGGTGAGGCTTTTTTCTTTAATTATTCTTATAGATCTATTAGCTTCTTTTGGGAGGAATTGGCTTTTCTCGCCTCCTTTGATTCATTTTTACAAAAGCTTGGAGGAAATTGATGCTATTAGTCGGCAGGCGGATCGTTTCTCCCTCAGACATGTCATAAATATTCCTGTTATTTTTACAGTCATTGATATGCAGTGGTTTCTTTTTTAGGAGCATGACTTTTTATTTCACTGGTTTAATTAGGAAAATGGCACAAAAACAGAAAAGTCCTGTCTTCAGTTAAACTTTCATCAGTCAGTATGTTTATATTTTACAGCATCTGGGTCTAATTTATAGTTTTGCTTTGTGTGGGAATCTGGTTGGTCGTCGTTTTGTGGCTTCCATGATTTTAGAAATCCTTGAAAGTCTGTCGGTCCTGATTTTCTCCCAGGTCTTGTAAAGTGACGACTCATTTGAATAATCTATTCTCCTTAAAACGTTTGAACTTAAAAAGAAGGGTACTGTAATATCCAGATAATGACCCCTAATTTTTTCACAGTTCTTGAACTCTGCGGATTAAGTCAGGTTTATAAGTTTAGCAGAGATGCAGCTGGGAATTTTTAATCTAATCAAAAATCTAATTTAGCTTGCTTAATTTTGTTTAATTCTTTGATTTAAAAACAATTTTTTTTATATATTTAATAAAAAGCCAGTAAGCTCAGCTAACTAACACTGGGAATTTAAGTTACAGAATTTTATGCACATACTTAATTTTGCTTAAATATAAACTGATGGAATATGATGGAACCCTATAAAATTATTGTAAATACATGTTCAGTTTGTTTACACGGGGTTTTCCTCTCGTCAGTCACATTATTCAGTTGGAGTATAAAAATTGCTTTTTGAATTACAAATAATTTCTGAATCGAATCTAAAAATTGGAATTGATTTTTATCTCTTAGCCCATTCAGCAACAAGGCAGTTTAAAATGCTTTGCACTTTAAAAACTTGACAGCAACCAGTTACACAATTATGAAACTCAGAGGTGAAACTCAGTGTTTTGGTTATTTTGCAGTTTTCTAAACCGTTCAGGGATTTATAAGCTAATGGAAGGACTTTAAAGTCTATTGTCTGCGCTAAAGAGAGCCAGCGTTCTGGATCGGCTGCAGCTGTCTGATTTGTTACATTGTTTCTTAGACGGGCCTAAAAAGTCAAAGATAAACGCACGGATCAATTTCTTTAAACTTACTGGAACATTAATCCTGAAAATGTTCTTCAGGCGCTAGAAGACTGACTTTGTAACCTTCTTTATGTGTCTCTGAAGTCTCAGAACCATAATGTTAAATGCAGTGTTCAGAAAAACCCTTTTTGTTGCCAATATGTATTTTATGAAAAGTGAAGTGAAGTTCGGCCTCTAAGTTAGTGGGTGTGACTATTCAATAGTCCGGGAATTGCGGCAAGTTATTTTTATTATCATTAGTACATTTTCCCTCGTTCTTTTTAGTTTCTAAACCCAATAAAAAAATGAATTTAGAATTTTAGACTGAAGAGTCTAAGCAAAGAGCATTAGTGGAGTGCCTCATGTTAATTGATTTTCTTAGACTTCAATTTTTTGCTCCAAAGTTTGAACAAAAGATTCAAGGTGATTGTGACCTCATTACGCAAAGTTCAGAACTCTGCAGAAAGACCTTTTAGTTTATTAAAACCACAGAAGTAGAACATCCTAATCACCCTCTAAATCACGCTGCAGATGAACCAACGTGTGATTAACTTTTACATGAGTTTTCTGCACGCCGTTCCATTAACGGGCTCTGCTTATTGCAACAGCGTTTGCTTTGGCAGGGAGGAAATTGATGCAGTTTATTGCTGCAGCAGTCAAATAAAGGCGTCTCGGCTAAATGTTGCATCGGTTTGAATTAATTTAATGTCATATTGTTAATCTCAGAGATTTTATCCAATTGAGATTTTTATTTTATTTTACAGCCTATTTTTAAAGGTCAAACCCAGGTTGACTGGTAAATAGTGTCAGCTCAATCATTTACATTTGCATGATTTATTATTCTGTTACTGAATATTCTTAAATAAAATAACATCAATATCTTTGCTTACATTTTTAGACATCTTTTCCATTTTAGCTCATTTTGCTCAAGAAATTATGAAACCCTGAAACTTGAAGACGCTGCATGTCGTTTCTTTTCTTTCGATCTATCTTCCTCCATCTTCTCCTGTTCAGATTGTCTTCCTCCTCCTGCTTTCACTCTGTATCTATGATCATAAAGAGCTGACGGTGTCTAATAAACAGTCGAGATGTTGGCAGTGTTTGAGTTAAGTCAACCTTCAGGGCTCGCCTCTAGTTGTTGTCGTTCTGTTGTAAATCTGCTTTTGCTGATATTCTGGGAGTTAATTTTGAAGCTTCTGCTTAAAACCAATCCTCAAGTCAGAAAAGAGTTGGATTTAAAAAACACTGTTGGTGCTCTCGCTTAATATGAATGTACGTCTACGCTGTTGGCAAAAACAAAGCATTTCCAAGAAGATAAACAGTTATATTCTATTTTGTTCCAGGATTTGCAGAAACTTCACCCTTGCATTGCAGCGACTGCGTCTTTCAGTTGTGTTTTCCGTTTACAGGCCACAGGGTTTGTCCTTTTATTGAGCAACTTTCAGCTTATAAAGTTGATTAATATCTTGGGGGGGTGGAACCCTCCTCAGCATTCAGACCCCATCATGCTGAATCATGTCCCAACATTTCACCTGCACTCGAGTTTGAACTGATTAAAAAGTTTTACTTCAGCAAAACCAGTCTGCTGGCCGGGGATCGGAAATGGCCAATTTATCCCTGATTGGCCAAATTGGGTCAAATATTTAAAAATGTTTGGGGTTTTCTGCCTGTTCTGAACCATAATACTCTTTACATTTCAAAGGAAATAAAAACCAGAAATAACCTTGCTACTGTAGCTGAAAGTAAACGGCCTGGAGGAAGAAATTGTTTCTGTAGCGCCAACGTGAGCGTAAATGTAAAAATAGTTGGTGTCCAGCATGTGGGTGGTCTGCAATAACAGGGTCAAAAAGAGGAGTGGGAAGAGAACACACCCCTGGAGGACGCCACTGCTGAGTAAAGCTAAAGGCTATTCGTCAATGCATAAATGTTCATTTTCTGTTCAAACCTGCTAACAATCACAAAATAAGTGAAGTTATTTTTGTCGTTAAGCAGAGCGTCAGTGCTAGCCAACGAGAAAGAAATGCTAACTGACAAAATTAGCTAGCTAATATGCCCTATGAGCAGGAGAGCTACTTGTTTTGGATCTATGATGGGAAATTGCAAATTTGTCAGTTGGATGGATGAAGTTTGTACACTTCTGTGGCATTCAGGCCTTAAATTCTAGTCACAATGGTCTTAAAAAGGTCTTTAAAAGTCTTAAATTTGCATTTATGAAACCTGCAGAAACCCTGTTAAGTCCCACAGGTCTTGCAGTAAAAAAAAAAAAATGTAATTGGCAGTTTGGATCTCCAAGAAATCCTGCTCTGGGTATTGTCCAGAAAAGGCCGAATCGGTGCGTCTATACTGGGATATTTTCAGTGTCTCTTTCCGTTATGCTGGTCAGGTTTTGTGCCAATTTGTTTCTGGTGATTAATATTGCCAACAGTAGTCACTCCTTCATTGTGACAAACGTTTAACTCCAGAAGGTATCAAGTGTGTCGTGTTGCCTATTAGGCGTCATTTCTACTCCCCTCTGCAGTATCATCCCACCTCCAACCTCTCCAATCATGTTCGGAGCATCTTTGTATTTCTTCCCCGTCCTCCCTGCCGCCCTTGTGCTCAGTGAATCACTTCACTTGTTATGGCTATCATCAAGTTTGTAAATATCTCCTGGGCTTTTTATGGCCTATTTTATGTAATTTCTTTTCCATACCACCTCAGTCGGGTTGCTCTCCGCTCCTTCATCATACATGTCAGAATCCAGGCAGTGAATTGTCCCATAATGTCTATTATTTGTCCATGCAGTCCCTGGTTGCTGTATTTCCTTTCAAATCATTGTTTCTACATTTGTTTTTAGTTTTCTACTTTAAAAAAACCAGAAGTTTAGAGTTTAGTTGTGCCAAGAAAGTGAGCAGTGTTTCTTCTGTCTGTTCTTCACACCTTCAAGGTCTCCACTCAGGCTCTTAATTAAAGTTAAACGATGCATGTAGCTGTAGAGGAGTTGAATTATTGCTGTTTTGCAGCTGTTCTGTTTGAAAAGGAGCTGGAGTGATTTATTTCAATTTATAAGGAGAGTTTGCAACATGAAAACAGAGGAGGTGAGAACAGCAACCTTGCTTTAAGGAGGAAAAGACTTGTCTGGATTTGATCGATTTTTGGTTTTTGAAGCTTTAGTTTGCAGTAGATCTGGATTTTTTATTTTTTTTCCACCAATGCACACCAAGGGCGGCCATCTTGTTTACACGGGGTTTTCCTCTCGTCAGTCACATTATTCAGTTGGAGTTTGTTCCAGATCAATTCTACGACAAAATATAAGGCTCAAGCTTAGATTAAATTCTTTTTAATTACAAGAATAAAGTCATCATTTTGGGAAAACACCAACACAAAAATAACAAATTAAAATGAGGAATGTTGAGCATCTTGTGACGTTTTACAGAAAAACTTTTAACACATCAGCATTAAATTATGAGTAGCAGGACTTTGAAACAATCGTGCCAGCCTCCATTTTGCTTTTCCTTTAAGTTTCTTCTGTAGGTCCTTCATTTATTTCTTTGTTTTTCTCCCTTACTTGTGTCCTTCATTTCTTTCCTTCTTTCCTTCCTTTTCTCCTGTCCTCATTGCTTGCTCCTCTCCACTCGATTTAATCTGGTTTTCTGTCTTTTTGCTTCTTTCTCTTTCTTCTTTGTCCATTGTTCTCTTTTTTACAGAATAGAGTAAATTTCTTAACCGTTGCTTTTCAACTGTTTAGCAGACGTTTTAAAGCTTTCAAATAAAATCGGCTAAATGGAAGGAAAAATATTACATTTGTAAATGTTCTGCGGTAAATTCTAGTTTTATTCTCAGGAGTAATTTAAAGATAATTTTTCATCTCATGGCAATTTTATTTTGTTTTTGTATTAACTTAAAGTTCACATGTATGTAACAATGAAACATTAATCACTTTGTCAGCATTTTAGTTTGAAATCTGTTTGCGATTAGGATTGGGATTAGAGTCTGGATTGGGAGTTATAATCCCTGCTGTTCCCTTCTCTTTTATTGATTTTTTTTTTTTTTTAGAGCCCAATCTGGACCAATCCGGGTAATTACAGAATTTCATCGCTTTTCCCTCTTAACATGATCGCTGCTCGTCTGTTGGGTATTTCACCAATAAATCTCCTGAAATCTGATGCAGCACCAGCCAAAATCGTTTATCTCACAATCTCTGCAAAGTATGCAGCCGTGGCAACGGTCGCGGCGTTCCCCAGGGCGGCGTCTCGGAGCCCTCAGGCATCTGGAAATATTTGTTGATTAATTACTTAAATGGAGCGAATGGTTGACGGCTTTACTGCAGCCAAATGCGTTAGATGTGGCTTGAGAGCATTGGCTTCATGAGTGATGCAATCCGACAGTGAAGAGACTTTTCTCCATCCAACCTGCATAAATCCTAAATAACATGAAAGGATCGGCAGCTGTAGTTTGGGTCGCCAGTTGGCGGCGGGTTATTGAGCTCATTCACGATGAGCTAACCCTGTTACTGTCTTTCTTCTGGTCCCAACATGGCGGTTCACAGAGCGAATGTCAACGTTATGCATCTTGTTTTTAGAAGTTCGTGTCTCTTTAAGGCTGTAATGAGGAGAAATCACAGGATTTTAGTTTGTTCTTTAGTCAAAGCTGCACAATAAGTCAAATCACAATCATAACCTCAGTAATGTTCAGTACTTCACTCCCAGTGCAATATTTGCAGTCCAATCATTTTTTCAATCAGCTTTTTCTGTCCATGACTCGAGACTCGTTTAAATTTTGCTATACAAAATTCACATTTTACATGTTTTTATTTTTCTATGTCGGTTTCTACTGCTTCCAGAAACACTTAAATAAAACACTTTAAAAAACATCCAGCTAATCATTGACACAAGTTAATGGTTTTCGGTGTCTGGAAAAGGAGCCGTTTCAAAAACCTGCATAATAAGTCACATGCGGTTACCTAGCAACCCAAGCTGAGTTCCAGGAGGTTTGGTCAACTGGTTTTAACACTGCATGTGCAGTACAATGGCTGCTCGAAAAGACAAGTGTTTTGTTGCTGACGTATCATCCAGAAACCTCTCACTGCATTCTCGTTGGTTGTGCAGGAGGCTCCACTTCTGCTTTTCAAATATGTACGGTTGCATGATTGTGAATCTGTTTGCAGCCATTTTCACGTGTGAGTGTAAATTGGGGGGGGGGGGGGGGAATGATTTTGTGCAAACAGAAAAGTTGATAGAAACTTTTTAATAAATATTTTGAACTCTGTTGCAAAAACAAAAAGCTGATCAGCAAATTTCCTCTAAGAAATGGACGCTTGGACACTTTAAAAGTATTAATGTATACAAAACTTAGGCCTCCTCTTTTTAAAATTGCAGTTCATTCTTCTGTAAGAGTTTCTAGAGTTTAACACAATACAATATTTGAATTATTACTTTTCAAAATGGGTGAAAGAAATAAATAGCAGTTTATCATAAATTTTTGCAAACCTCCAAAAAAGTCCTGGAAATGTGTGTTCATTAAAAAAATACCAACTTTATTATGTAGTGTGTTTAATATACAGCCAGTAATAAATGATAGACATGCAGTTTATTGCACCTGTGAGTCTTTCTTGTTTCTGCAGAGCGATAACTAACTGCTTTATCACATGCTGTACACATGAGCACTTTGTTTGCTAATACCTGATTAGTCGTAAAGAATCTCTCTGGTCTTCGTTAAAGTCTCCCTGACTCAGCTGTTGCTGCTTTTCATGGAACTGTGTGATTATACCCAGACGCTCTGCTTTTACCTCAGCTGAAAAGGAGAAATGTCTGCTGTCGTTATTTTTAAAGATTGTTTCTGATGTCAAAGTCGAAATGCTCGTAGCTGATGAGTGACCTGCTGCAGAGGAGAAAAGCCCGCCTGGTTTGCCTGAGAGCAGAATTGATTCAGGCCACTTTTCTCCTGACAGAATATGTCTTTGTTTATTGCAAAATTTATTAAGCTGAGCGTGAAGCGCAAGCAGCTTCTGTGCTTAGGAGGCAGAAAGCGCAGAGAAAATCTGTACGTCTGCAAACAAACCAGACTGAGATTAGATCAGTAAAGCGGCCTAAACAAAGTATTAAATGAATAAATGCATTATATTCAGGCATGCTTCGATTAGTCTGTTATGAAATTCTTGGTATGCATATTGATTCTGGAGGATTTTTTGTTTTGTTGACAGCTGTTTCCAGGTAAGGCAGATATTTGATTTTTTTTAAAGGGTTTATGTGCCAGACAGTTGAAATGATTTAAGAGACTTTAGTTGATGCACAACAGCTTTTGAGACTTTCTCTCCGCTTGTGTCTCATTCTTTTGTTCACCCAGAGATGAAGGTAGGAACGTAGGTCGACTGGTAAATCTGGAGCGTCGCCTTTTGGTTCAGCTCTCCCTTTACCATGACGGTTTGGTGCGTCATCACTGCAGAGGCTGAACCACGCCACCTAACGCCGCCCCGTCACTCATGACCAACAAGACCCCACGATACTTTGGGAGCATTACCACCAGTCCTGTTTGGTCCGCTTTAATCCAACTCCAGTCCGTTTGTTTAGAAAGCCCGATCCGGATGGTGAAGTGTGAACGCTATCAAACTCTGGTCCGCAGACAAACCTCTGTCTCCGTTAGGTTGAAGTGAACTCTGATGCAGTATGAATGCATATGTGAACGCCAAGCAGACCATAGTCCGATGCTACTCCTTTTTTGTTGTCTTCAGAGGTTTTTATGCAATTTCCTTCAGTGGTTCTGGGTGCAGCGCCCCTACAGGTGAGGAGGGGAACAGGTTGCTCAGAGGGTTTGGTGGTTTGGACTCAGTGCAGTGGGAAAGAACCACAAAAGCTGAAAATTGGAACAAATCTTTCAAATCTTGGTTCCCAATTGAACCAAAACTACTGAACTATCAGGTTTGGTAGATTTGCTTGACTTGGATCAGTAGATTAGCGAATCTGCTGATCCTGATAGTTCTAGGATTAGTGTCGGACTAATCTGTTTATTTTTTGTAATGCTGATTAATAATTGGATTTCAAAAAGTGCTTATTAGGAGATTTTATTTACAGAATTTGAAGTTTAGGTGAAGCTGAAACTCTACCGCTTGAGGAGTTTTAGGTTGAACATATTTACGTTTTTTAAACATTTTTTAAATGCAAATATTTTTTTATTTTTAACAATTTTGGTTTAATTACTACTCTGAGTGGGTTGATTAATTGTTCTTCCAGCGATTAATTAACTACTAAATTGGCCAACAATTATTTGAATAATTGATTTATCACGATTAATCGTTTCAGTGCTACTTCAGAGTATTTTGTCCACTGAATCCTGGGTTGAGTTCAGCATCACACCGTCGGTTTTTTCTTAAATATGTGTGTAAAACTGACGCCATATTGCAGACTACAGACAGAAAGTAAAGCTTCTCCAACGCAGTCGACCATAGAGACGTATTTCTGACTAAAATACTGCTGTCAGTTTCTCTTCCATCTTCAGACTCATCTCTCTTCATAATGGTTCATTTATTACCTTCAATGGCTCCTGCAGATTTATGCTTTGTCTCAGATTGAGCTTTGACTGCACTCTGCCAGGCAGACAGCTGGTTATATTTCAATATTCAGACTTGCTCTCCTCATCTTCACATTTTTATGTGATATAGCCACATATTTTGGTGATTTTTGCCTTATAACTGCAGAGGTGCATATTTTTCATCACTTTAACGAATAATCTAGTCAATTTTGGTTTAAAGTGTTTTACTATTATCAGTTTTTCAAATGTATTCTCAGAGGAAGTGACCCTGGACACCTGATGGATTCAGTGTTAAATCGCCGTCTTTATGTCTGCGCTCTGATGTCTCTTACATGTCAGCCACTGAGCTGAAGTCTCACTCCGTCCTCAGAGAGACCTGTGTGCACGTCACCGAAGCCCAGCAGGCTGCTCTTCACATGAAATGGCACACAATGAGTGCCTGTGAGATCACATGCCACTCACGCTGTGCAGGCGGACCCGAGTGTCAGGAGACAGAGAGGATGGATGGATGGAGGGAAAGAATCGGCCTCTTCACTCAATCAGGACTGCATTACAAGACAAAACCAGCTGGAATACAAACAGTCTCTGCAGGGTTTTGATGCAAAGAACCGTCAAAAGTTCACCAGATGCTAATCCTGCTTGGCGCTAGCTTCGTTGTCCGATGCATCAGCCATCAGTCTGAATAAGTTAACAAAACAAAAAGCATTAAAAATATCTCTACTTGTAAATTGCATTCTCTATCTGGTCTAGAAAAACTAAATCCTATTTTAGTAGTTCAAATACCAAACATACCTGCGTTAATAGATGCAGTGAAAAACATATCAGTACAGCAGAAGCTAACATCTACCGTCTTCCTTATTTCTACTCTGAGGTTCAGCCAATCAAATGCAAGGAAAACGAATGGCACTCCTGCATTGGCTGCTTTGCCAGCCAATAGCCCATCATGACCATTGTGTCCAACTACTTCAGCTTCCCAAGCTGCTTTTTCTTTCAGATATTTTAGACATGTCAATAAAAGCTGAGAATAATTTACGTACATTCCACGGAAAAATCCACAAAAAGTCCTAAATGTTCAGTCAATCTTCCATTGTTTGTTTTTCCCTTTTTCTTGTTTTTCAAGCTTGTCGTCTTTCTTTTTTACAGTTAACTGCTGCAATAAGATTAATCTCTAACCTTTTGCTCGTGTTAGTTTTTGTACTTTTATAAGAACATGTTTATGATTTGGTCGGGGAATATCAAAAAGTTTCGGTTGATGGTTTCTGTGCGTACCAGATCGTTCTTTTCCATATTTGTTTGGTTATTTGTCTGATTTTTGTGGTTTTCATCCACCTGCTCTCCTTGGAGAAACGCTACATTTCTCAATGTTTTAACGCGTTTCTTGAAATTGTCAAATTTTTCTTGCAGGTTCTGAAAACTTAACGTTTTGGATAAATATTCTGAACTGTTTACCTCACTTGGCATTCACTTCCAAGTTTAACTTAGTTGGTGTTTACACTCAAGTGAAACGATTTTACTCTGGAGGGTCGAATCTATTAGTTGGGTTTTAGAAACGAACAGCTGAACCTCGCAGATCACTTAACTTTTAATGAATGCACATTCTGCTGTCAGAAACAAATTAAGAATAGAAGTGTCTCTGCTGCAGCTTTTTGCATAAGACTTCATATTCATGCCTTGTAAATCAAGCTCTAATGCTGACTAACTCTGACATTTATGGCATTATTCACAGTGGCTGACATTTTACGGCGCTTCTCCCAGGTCTCGTCAGCGCTCACTGATGCAGGTTTCAAATTTAAGCGCTGCTTTAATGTAGCTCTGAGTTGGATTTCTGCAAGCTAGAAACTCCTTTTTGTTTTTCATTTTGTTCTGAGTTTGTCGCAGACGAGTAAAATACTTTTTTTTTCTGTTCCTGCAGAGCGTGTTTACCCTTCTGTTGGGGCCTTTCACCTTCTTCAACGCCCAGAAGACCAAATATCTTCAGATTCTCACCTCACTCATGCGTTGGATCGGTAAGAGGAAACCAAATGTTTTAGATTAAAGATTTTTCTGTTAAAATAACATCAACTAGTACATCTGAAAAACATTGGAATATTATGTAAGTGCAATATTTCAGATTGCTTTAGTAGCTGCCGTCAGGAAACCTTTCACTGCAAAAACAAAGTCTTATCAAGTATTTCTGATCTAGTTTCTAGTGTAAATATCTCAGTACACTTGAAATAAGAAAAACTAACTTGCATGCAACTTTTCTGTAAGATGTAGGAGCTTGTTTTAAGTCAAAAATTTCCTAATTTTTAAAAAGTACTGCTTTCATTTGCAGACTTTATCTCTTATGAAAAACTTTTGAAGAAATAAGTTGAAAAACTGAAATAAAACTGATTTCTTAAGAGGACTACATGCGTCCAAAAGCTGATGTTTGGTCTAATATTGGCCATCAACAGGTGAATTAAACCAAACACAGCAGCAAATTTGGAGTGAGTGTCTGTGATAAAGGAGTGTAGGCTGTAATGGCCTGGTCAGCTTCAGGCTGATTGAAACGCTGCAGTCGGGCCTTCAGAGAGCCGAGCGTCGGCAAACCTCATCGAACTGAAGCGGTGATGGAAACGAGTCGGGCAGCTTCTCCTCGGGCTGAGGGAGTCGGACAGAAAACGATTAGAGAGTTACTGTTCCTTCTGCTAACTCTCGTTTGAAGCCTTTTCTGGGATCGCAGGATTTTAACTTTTCAAGTAAAACTGATTTTCTGATTTTGTCCTGCGTTTCTGGCTCGTCGCAGCTGTTTTCCATTTTATCATCGGTTTCTGTTTTTGCCTTTGTGGCCGCTGCGGTCAGGTCCGTCCATCACGGTTCGGTTCTGCCCCGTGTCTTTGATTCCCATCTCCTCTCATTCCTCAGCCTGACAGGCTTGACAGGCCGTCCCAAGCCTGATTGGACCGTCACTCACCGGGGCGACGGGCAAAAATAAACCGTCCATCCAGGAGCTGAAGCTAAAATCACAAGCTGCTCATAAACAACACAGCAGCATCCATGCACTGTCCACTGTTCCTCACTCTGAACGCTCGGCGTAATTGATTGTGGTGTCGCTTTACGTCATGCTCTTTGCTGCTCAGGCCAATGATTTAAAATGTCTCGGCTGCAGGATTTGCTTTCTTTGTGTTCACAACAACATCACAGGAAGGAAAACTGAGAGATATAAAAGATATTAGCTGAAGTGGCTAAGATCTGGGTTTTGTTTGCTTGTATTGGTTGATGTAAGTAGCTGGTGGGCAATACGGACGCAGAATTTTATCAAAATATTGTGATATAAATTGTCATAAAAAATAATTAAATTGAAGTTGTCAGTAAAACACACAAAGTCTTAAAAGTACTGGTGATAAATTAAAAAAATATGGACGGAGTACTTTGTTGCTAATTGTCAACTCTACAACAACCAGATAACAAGTTTTAATTTAAATAGAAGGAATGTTATGCTAACTTGACTATGACAATCTTAACATGTAGATGTGCCACAGAATTCTGTGGTTCAGCTCAGTTTTCTAACCTCCTTTCTTTCTTCATTCCTGTTTTTCTTTCTATTTCTTCCTTTTTCTTCCACTTTCTGTTACCTTCCTCTTTACTACCCTCCTCTTTATATTTCTCTTCTCTTTTTACCTCTTCTATTTTCCTTCCTTCCTCTCCCAGTGGAAGTGGAGACATTGTCTTTGTAAAATCGGACTCCTCTGTTCTCGGTGTTTAGATGTTTTTGGCGGCGCTCTGAGAATCCGTGCGAACTGTCGACCTACTTTGTAAATTAAATCATTAATCCTGACCGATGACCTCGCTCCTCTTCTGTCTTTGGCGGTGCGAGTTTGTTTTTAGTCCAGAGGAGGAGAGCGCAGACACGGCGAGTTATAAACTGCTGGCATGTGTCTGCAGCTCCTCAGGGTGAGAAAACGTAATTATTTAGTCTCATTTCCTGTTAGCTCCGCTTACTGCGCTGCTCTCACAGGAACAGACAGAAATATGTTACATGTTTATGTTTGTAGTTATTTAAGATGTGGAGATATTTCAATCAAAGTGACACCTCAGTAAGGAATTAGCCATTTTTCTTTTAATTCATCAGCCTTTTCTTCTGTAGTCATTTGTTTTGGAGAAACTCCATCGTCCGGCTACATTTACATAAATCCATTATCAGTGTGGTGCTACTTATCCCTGCTGGTTTTGTTAGTCTGCTCTACCGCTATAAGTACTCAAAGTCTCTGCATGAAGGTTTAAATATTATTTGCATGTATTTGAATTTGGCTGCAACTAATGATTAATTTAGTAAGCGATTATTCTGCCGATTAATTGATTGATCGGATATAAAAATGGCACATTCTGCAGATTTTTCTTTTAACCACTTAAACTTTTTATACAAATACAATAAAAGGTTAAACAAATAAGTCTTTCTTTTTCAATGATAAAATAAACATTTTATTATGCAGTAAATTTGATTAATCCGATTAATCGTTTCAGCCCTAGTTAAATCAGCTTAAAACTAGTTCTAACCTCAACATGTTAAAAACCCTTTCTGCTTCACTTGTTGTTTTTCAGATTAAACTAATTATTGGATTGCAAAAGGTGCTTAATCTGAGATTGTTTAACAGAATTGGAACCAAGTGAAGCTAAAATTGCCAACTGAGGAATTTTGGGTACAAAATATTTACAGACAAAAACTTTTCCATCTTAAAAGCAAATGATATAGATTTTTGTTTTAATTTAACTTTTGTTCCAACTTCTGCTCTGAAAATGTTCTTTCAGTAAAGTAATCGTTTTAGTCTCCAATTAACGATTAATCATTTACTAAATTAGTTGACTATTATTTCTGTATTCGTCATGATTAATCGTTGCAGCTGTTAATCATGAATGGATTTTAAACCTTCTCATCTGAACTTAAGACTCTGCAACTCAAAGCTTCGGCTTCGTTTGCGGATTTTCTGTCAGATTGAGGTCTGACTCAGCAACTCCCTGGTTTTTCTTCAGCCAATTCTTTGTTTCATTGTTGATGCGTCTCAATGTCATTCTGGATTAGTCTGATAAAATCTGATCTGCTGATTATATTTTGGTTTAAACAATTAACTAAATAGATGTTTGGTGACTATATTTACAGACAGTTTTTTTTTTTTTTTTTTTATCTTACATGAAAAATATATATATATTTTTGCTTAATTATCTCTCTGTGTATGTTGGCCTTTTTCTGAGTCTGCATACTCCAGTTAATTAATCAATTAGTAAGTAAGTGGAAGATTATTTCAATAATCGATTAATTCAATCAATTGTTTCAACTCTAGTTAAAATGAGACCCATTCTTTTCTGCATCTTCAAAGTATAAACTAATATCTCTACAAGTGTAAAAACAAAAACATTCTCGCCTCCATCTAATGCTCTCAGTTTACTAATATACCATGAAGAGACTGGAAACTGCCGCAGGCGTGTTGACGTCTGCATGGTGGCATTCAGGCGCGTGGGGGAGGGGCACGCTGGTTATGAAGGTCATCTGGGACTCTGGTGGCTTGTTGAATTGGGAGTTCAGCAGGCTGCTCACAGGGCGACAGTGAAATATGAGCCAGTCTTAATGAACTGTGCAGCAGAATCACAGTTCAGAGGTGCTGAGAAACTTTGTTTAAAATCACAGAGTCAGAAGCAGGACTGCAGTGTGTCGGGACGCTGGATCTGCCTCTGAAGCTGCGTTTTCATGCAAAAATGAAAGAAAAAATTTTAAACAGTTTTTTGCTCATTTTAGTTGATAATGACTCCATAGTTCATGTTGGGAGTGAACTTTTACGGTAAACCGATGGTAGAATGGATTGTTTGTGTAAGCCATCTATCATGTGTGCAACACAAACAGGTGAAGATTTTACATTGGCTTTCTAAAGCACTCCACACCAAACAAATGCATGAATGACCTGGTGGTAAATCTGTACAAATCTATATTTGTACAGATTTGGTTTAATAACCTCTCTGACTGCAGTTCAGCAATTTTCCTTTTTTTTGGAGTCTGTATACTCCAGTTGATTATTAATCGATTATTTAATCCGATCAGTCATTTCAGTCCTATTAAAATGAATATACCGGTATCAACAGGAGAGGGAAAAAACATCCATACCATCCATCTAATGTGCTTAGTTTGCTAATATACCATGAAGAGACTGAATGCTGCTGTGTATCAGGAACATTTTGACTCGTTTGGATCTTTCCATGTAGTTTTACTTCAGTTTGCTCAGCGGCGCTCAGATTCCCCGGCTCTTCCTTGTGAGCCTGGCAGGATAAATGGTCAAACAAGCGCTGCGTTGCTCTGTTGTGTTTGCTGATGGCTCTATCGCAGATCGCTGAACGCGTTGCGAGGCAGCGAAGCCACTTATCACCCAGTCGCCCACCAGAAGCAGCGTCAGGGCTGATCGGTTTCATACGATAAAGTTCTGCTGCGGAGAGAAATGGAGAAGTCCTGGCTGGAACTGGCCAAAGAGCTGCAGCCTCTAATCGCCAACGAGATTAACCCAGGAAGTGCTGAAGGAGAGTCGGTGATAATTAATGAGATGATTGTCGTACTCTAAAACCACTGGAGGGAAGAAAGTATAAACGTGAAAATGTAGCACATCAGAACCCAAACGGTTTAAAATGTTGGAAAATGTAAATTTTCCTCCCTGATTTCTGGCTTGACTTGCAGCTTCTCCAGTTTGTTGCTCATGAGATGGATTTCCTCTCCAAGCTTGAATTTACTGCAGGATTCCCATCTTTTTCTTTTGAGGCAGTCGGTGACTCTGGGTTTTGTGGTGGAGACAATGGAGCTGTAGGAGTTTCCTCTGGGGCGTCGTCAAGTCGAAGCATTTCTCACAGGGCCGCTGACTCAGTCCAGGTGATATAAATCAGGTTTTGTTAAATGGACAGGGTGAAGTTACCTAGACGTGATATGTGGCTGTCGACAGAAAGTACTGGAAGTACACATCACCGAACAGCGGCGTGAAAAAGTATTTTCCTGATTTATTTTTTTGCATGTTTGTCACATTTTAGTGTTCCAGAACATCAAACCAATTAAAATTTTAATCAAAGACAACACAAGTAAAAACAGAATGCAAATTTTAAATGGTGCTTTATTATTAAGGGAGAAAAAAAATGAAACTTGCATGCCCCTGTGAAAAACTTTAATCTGTGGTTTATCCAGAGTTTCAGCAACTCAAATTTAAGGCTTTTAAAGACCATTATGAATGGAATTTAAGACCTGTATAAATGTACAAACAAATTGCACAGAATTGACGTATCATCGTACAGGTCGGTAACAGAAGTGAGCCGGTGGCGAAGACAAACATCCGTCAACTGGCGATAATTTACATTTACCACAGATGGACGCAACAAAGGCTAGCAAGGCTTTAATAGCAGCTAGTTAGCTCTAGCGTAGCCTCATGTCTGTGTGACTCAAATCTTTGCCTGACAGAAACATCCCACAAGAAAAATAAACGTCAGAACATTTGAATTAAATAGTGCTGGCATGACAAAATTTAAAACTTGGGCAACTTACATATTTTCTGATTAATTCAAGACATTTTAAGGCCTTTATGAATGGAATTTAAGATCTTTATCATGACAAATGTATAAAAGAAAATGCATGTAGCATCATTTGGTTGGTTACAGAAGTGAGCCAGTAGCAAAGATTATTATCCAAAAATTACATTTTGCACAACCCAAACATTTAAAAACACCCAGCCGTTTTTGGCAATGAGTTTGTGTTTTGGTGTCTGAAAGTTTTTGAAATGACTCATTTTTCAAACTGTTAAATTGCGCAGCAACCTTGTTACCTTATGATTTTAATGCTGAATGCACTGTACAATGGCTGCTGGAAAATAAGTGTTTTGTTGTTGACTTACCATCCAGACACCATTTGCTGCATTCTTGTTGGTTGTGCAGAAGGCTTCCCTTCTGCTTTTCAAAGATGTACAGTTATATAATTGTGCTGCCAGCAGCCATTTTCATGTTGAGTTGAGGGGGGCGTGGCCAGCAGTAGCTAATTTGCATAAAAGTGACGGAAGCCATAAAACTGATAAGTATAGGCAGAAGTGAGCAGACTCAAATCTCTTAATCTAAGAATTATTTTTACAAAAAATGTAGTGAACATGTTGGATGCTAAAAGCCTAACTTTAACCAACAAAATGTTCACTGAAATAAATTCATCATCCTCCATCTTGGATCAAAATGCCTGAACTTTGTCTGTGATTCAGATTCTTTCACACCTTTCTCACAGCCTCCACTTCCGACTCTTAATCTTGTCCAAACTGGAGAAGCTGCTTTAAGTAATGCGATAACAGCCAGCTGCCCTGAGGCACTCCTAATTAAAAGCTCCATGCGATTACGCTTCCTGTGAAAACCTCCGGGGGTTAAAGATGGAGAGCAGCTTCCTTCCTCCTGTCCACACCTTTCTCTTACTCACAGCCTCTTGCAGATTTAAAACTGCGGTAGAGGAGCAGACAGGTGACTGCAGAGTTGTAAAAAAAAGATTAAAAGTAGCTCAAATAAAAGACTGAATATGCATTTTTCCCTTCATGGCTGCAGATGAAACGACAAAGACTTTTTGTCCTTGAAAGCTGGTCTGTTGCCCACCGTCCCGACCTCTCTGTAATAAGAGGGTTAACGTTTAAATTGGGAGTAGCAGAGCTTTCCCCACACCCTGAGATTACATTGGACGGAGGCCAAAGATGCATTAAATATTGAACAATCGTGCAACAGGTTCCCCACACTGATTCTGCTGAGTTCAAGGAACAGTAGGAAGCAAAGGGTGAAGATTGGAGCTGATCCTCTATTCAGGATTATCTTCTCTTCAAGTGAAAAATGAGACGTGTCTTCTAAAACTTTAAAATCATTTTTCATCATTTCTAAAAAAAATTCTTTAAAAGTGAAACAGCTTCAGCCTCAGATTGGGTAAAAAATATTGAACCTCCAAAGTTTTTGTTTGGTTTTGTACTTTTAATAACGGAAAACCCAATTTTCACCATCAATGCACTGTTTCTCACGTGTGTCAAACTCAAGGTCCGGGGGCCAAATCTGGCCTCCCACAGCTTTTTATGTGGCCCTCTGGACTCCAGAGAGTCGCAGGAATAAAACCTTGTGTGATCAAATATAATTTGATCAATTAATTCAATCAGTTTTTTTCTGTTTGCTTTTTCCATTGGGATTAACATCAGTTAATCCCTCCAGTTTTTTGTGAATTCATGCAAAATCAACCCTTAATTGCTAACAATTTATCACTAATTTTATGCACAGAATGGGCAGAAATGTTGTTGATGCTAACGCTCACCTGCAGGTGGCAGTATTTCTTCCTTCTTCTCCACTGCTGCCTTGGCCATAGTTGATGTCAAATAATCATATTTACTGTCATACATGAGTTCCAATGTTTCAGTGTGATGAATATTTATTATTCCTAACGGCTCAATTATTTTTATATGTTTAACTTTGTTGAAATTTTATTTTGGTTAAATAAAACTAAAATACCAGTCAGGTGTTTAGGGTGTGTGAGACACTTAAAAACATAACATTTAGTTATATTTAGTTCACCTTGTCCCTGCTGCAGAATACAACAATATTAATAACAAACTCCTAAATCTTGCAGAAAACACTGAAAAATTAAAATGTAGCTCCAACTTTAAAAAATTTAGTTAATTTGTTCCATGTTATGGAATTAAGTTTATTGTTTAACACAGTTTAGTTTAGTTGCTTAAAAACAACCTGCAATTGGTTTTGTATTTTTTAAAGTGTACTAGACTTAAAAATACTTGGTAAGATTTTGTATTTTTGCAGTGTGGAGATGGAAAAGTTTAAAAAGCTTGAATTTTACAGTGGGAAAAGTGAGTGAACCCTGAAACCGTCTTCAGGCTCCAGCGTTCAGTTAAAGCGAAGGTGTGTGGTTCAGATAAACGCGCTGCAGATGCGTAGCAACGCGCCGCTCTCCTAAATGTCACCGTGCGTTTAGAGGACGCCCGGTGACGAGCGGCGAGGATCCGGCCGGCTGCTGGCCGACCCGAGGCTCTGACTAACTCCTGCAGTCACGCCCTGATTGGGTCAGTGAGGAGAAAAGACGACAACAGGATGCCATGCTGCGGCCGCCGCGCTTTCCGCAGAAAAACCGCCACAAATCGATTGGAGGCAAAGAGCAGCAGCTGCCGACACTCTGAGGCTCGTCTGACAAAAACGACAAAAACCCAGCCAACTCCAAAAGAATCGGCCCAGATCTCAACCTCTAACACGGGGGTCTCCAAACTAGCAGTGGGCCAAAAAGCCCTAAAATCAAGCACACAAAGTGTCTTAATATTTATTGCAGATCCAAAACCTGAAAGGGGTTTTTGCCGCGGTGCATTAGGCCCATTGTAGATGGAAGAAACATTTCCACCAAAAAATGTTGATGAATCTCAGAAAATTTCTAGAAAACCTGGAAATCTTTTAGAAAATCTTTGACATTTTAAATTTAGACATCTTTTGTTTTTATTTTTTTTATATATTTAAAATGTCTTCCAGCTCCAGTGTTATACTGTATGTTCATTAGAATTTAAAGTTTTTTCATTTTTAAGAATTTGTTTTTGGTTTATTTTTCCACTATCATTAATATTGACTAATCATTGATGATGTCACGTTCAACAGATTATAGAGATTTGAAGTAAATTAAATGTAACTAATTTTTACTTTTTCAAAGCGTTATTGTAGATGATAAGAGAGAAATCCTACAGCCACTAAAAGCTGGCGCTACTCCATGTGGTTTATATTTGGTGAAGAAGGAAGTTGCGCTCAGTGGTTTTTGTTGTTTCCTTCTGTGGTTCTCAATGCAGCGCCCCCACAGGCGAGGAGGGGAACAGGTTTCTCAAATGGTTTGGCAGTTTGGAAGAGAATCACAGCAGCTGAAAATGTAACAAATGTTGGAGTTTTGGTTCCTAATCAAAGCGAGTCAACTGGACTTTTAGGTGTTTGATTCTTACCTGTGTGATTCTTTAATTTCTCTGTTTTTTCTCTCAGCTTTCACCATGATGATCATCTTGGCTCTGATCCGGATCGGTAAAGGAACGGGCGAGGGCCGTCCTCCGGTCGCCAGCCTCTCCGGAGTGCCCAACCTGTTCGGTGTGTGCGTCTACTCCTTCATGTGCCAGCACTCCCTGCCCTCTCTGGTGACGCCCATCTCGGATAAGAAGCGGGTCGGCAGCCTGGTTCTGGCTGACTACGTCCTCATCCTGGGTTTCTACGTCCTGCTGTCGTTCACCGCCATCTTCTGCTTCGACAGCTCGCTGCTGCACGACATGTACACCCTGAACTTCACCGACAACTGCGACGTGTTGAACATCCCGGTGCTGCGCTACTTCCTGGGCTTGTTTCCCGTCTTCACCATCAGCACCAACTTCCCCATCATCGCCGTGACGCTTCGCAACAACTGGAAGACGCTGTTCCACCGAGACGGCGGCACCTACCCGTGGGTGGTGGACCGGGTCGTGTTTCCCCTCATCACCCTGGTGCCGCCCATCGTGGTGGCGTTCTGCACGCACAATCTGGAGTCCCTGGTGGGAATCACGGGGTCGTACGCGGGAACGGGGATCCAGTACGTCATCCCGGCGTTCCTGGTGTTCTACGCCAGGCGCCACCTGGAGCCCGTGATGGGCAGAGACGCCGTCAACAAGCACCGCTCTCCGTTCCGCCACGCCTTCTGGGTGTGGTTCGTGTTGGCGTGGGCGGCGTCGTGCCTCATGTTCGTCACCGCCAACATCATCCTGACTGAAACCAAGAAATGAGAACCACTTTTAACGGAAAAGTCTGCGACTGTTTGGCCAGTTTTCTTGGTTCTCGAGGCCTTAGCTGCTGCTGGCTGGACTGTGCCTTTTTTAACCAAACTGCACTGCAAAAATACAAAACCTTACCAAGTATTTCTGTCTAGTTTCTACTGCAAATATCTTAGTACAGTCGAAATAAGGCAAAACTAAACATGCACAAAAATAGGCTCAGTAAAAACAATTATTCGTAATACTTTTTAAATAAGAATAATTTAGTTTTGTCTTATTTTAAATGTAATAAGATGTTTGCTCTAGACAAAAAAAATACTTGGTAAGATTTTTTTGCAGTGTTTAGTTTCTTAATTTAAATGCAATCAATGTTTTATCGGTTTAACGAAAAGGACCAAATTTTTTTGTATGAATGACAAAAAAATCAAAGGGATTTTATTAAACTTATTTTTCCTCATCAAGCAGCCGACAGATTGAGCTTTTTATGCTGTCCAGCAACTTTTAGAGGATTCGTCCCTGAATCGGATTATTTTTACCAGATTTATGCAGATTTGAAACACAGAGGAATCAGTGTTTACACTGCAAAACTCAACATTTTAACAAGTATTTTTTAGTCTAGTTTCTTTTCCAAATATCTTATCACACTTTAAATAAATCAGAACTAATTCACAGTAACTTTTCTGCAAAAAACAGGAGCTTGTTTTAAGTCAATAATTCCTTAATATTGACTAAAAACTACAAGCTCCAACAATATTTTGCTACAAGTGAAATAATCTGCCAGTGCAACCAGTTGGTTCAGACATTTATCATGAAAATATCTCTTCCTGATAAGAATTTTTATTTCTTTGTCATCGTAATTTAAGTTGATATAAAAAAAACTTAGTAAAATTGGATTTTTACACCCCAGATTTTTCGCACGAAAAAAAAGCAAATTCAAAACTATGATTAAATAAAGTATTTATACTCAGCTTAGTGATATAAAGCCCATTTCTTTAAATATGTGACATCCAGAAGATTATTTCACATAGGAATGATTTTCAAAGAGCAGCATTTAAAACACAAAATTTTACCAAGTATTTTTTAGTTTCTAGTGTAAATATTTCAGTTCACTTGAAATGAGAAAAATCTAACGAGTAACTTTTTAGCAATAAACAGGATCTTGTTTTAAGTCAGCAATTCCTTATTATTGATGAAAAATTAAAGGGAAAATGTTTTGTTACAAGTGAAATAAATATCAATTTTAAATAATTATTGACTTAAAACAAGCTCGTATATCTTTCTGAAAAGTTACTTATAAGTTTGTTTTGTCTAATTTTAAGTTTACTAGAAAGTAGACAAATACTTGGTAACATTGTGTTTTTGCAGTGCGTGAATGCTGCCAAGCAGTTACCGTAAAGAGAAGTAAATAGTTTTGTTTCATAATTATCACAATAGTACTACAAAATATTGTGGTAAAATTCTGTATCCACGCCAACTAACTAGTACTTTATTAATCCGCATTAAGGAATTTTTAACTTAAATTAAGCTCCTATTACTTTTAAATGTATTGCTGAAAAGTTATTTGTAAGTTTCAAATGTAAGATATTTAAACTAGATGAAAATCCTTGGTAAGATTTTGAGTTTTTCAGTGTAATGATCAAGTTTCAACCCACTTGAGTTTTGTTGCTGCACAAATTTCCCGTTTCCTCTCTAGGAACGCTTCTGTCAAACAAACCCGTCGGTGTTTTCACTGTGGAACGAAAAGCTGCAGGAAGGTTTTTATTTTAACGGCCGTCATTAAAACCTCTGACTGGAAAAGAGAAGCGGTGAAGGATCCGCTGGAGTTTTCCTGCCGAGCATCTCAATAAAACTTCATCAGGGGAACAGAGAGGAACCGCTTGACGGCAACGAGGCTGGAAGAAAAACAGTCGCTCCCCCGCCGGCCTCACTCAGCAGGGGGTCTGAGGCGACGTCTCCGTTCTCAATGTGAGAAACTGATGGATACGCTCCGGTTTCTCTGGGTTTACGCTCTGGACCGGTTCATGATCTGGTCCACTCCTACAGTGTTTTCTGCTGGACGTTTTCAGCTCATCAGTCTGAAACATCCGACTTTAACTGATCAAAAACTTCAGTTTGAGTTTTACCATAAATTAAAACAATGAAGCCGAGCCGAAGATCAGTCTTAATAAAACTCTGCAGATGTTTCATTTGATGCTCAATGTCTGCAAGAAAAAAATTCTGACATTCCTGAACTGAATCCCAAAATATGGAGCAAGAAAAACAAAATTATGTTTTTGTAATTTCAAAGAAAAATGTGTTAAATTTCTATTCAGACTTTCAGTTTGTTTAGCACCTTAAGCTTCATATGAAAAAATATTTTAGAACATATTTACTTGATTGTTCCTGCAAAATGCTCTAAAGCATCAAACTCTAGTCTGCTGCTTGTTCAGACTCTAAACTTGTTAATTTGCTGAAATTTTAAAGCCTGATTCCTACAAAGTCAGGAATTATTTGGATTAATGTGGAAAAAGTAAATAAGAGCATTAATAAATATCAGTATTTCTTATTTTAGGGGCTGTAAAAGCTGCACAGTTGAGTCTGAAACAGACATAAAAATGAGTTGGTATCCTGTTTACTTATAACTTGTGTACAAAAACAGATGAACTAAAAAAACTGCAGTTTTCTTTAAAAACACAGAAAGTCTGGTAGATTTGGGAGAAAACGACGCCTGAGTGAAATAGATCAACAGAGGAAAGATTTCTGTTTTTATTCTGTCCTGTTTTCTTTAAAAAATATTAAACAATAAATTATACAGCAATAACATAAATTGTTTCAGGAGGCATGCTATTTATTTACGAAAGGAAATAAAGATTCCAGCTCCAGTCAGATGGCAACCAGCACAGTTTACACACCTTTTAATTACTTTTAGTTGATGAATTTGGACACAATGTTCACAGCAACACAAGCTGCTGCTAAACTTTACGGATCTCTTTGTTCCTGATAAACACTAATGTAAGAATTTTATTTTTTTTTTAATCATTTTTCCTGAAATTGGCTCTGCCTGCTGGTATTTTCTCTGCAGGTAAATAAAACTCTCCCTCCGCTTTGCAGAAGCTCAGTGAATTTTTTTTTTTTTCATGACGCAGCTTTAATTGAAAGGTGATGTGCTGTGACCGGAGCTGGTTTCTGCTCACCTGTCGATGCGTCGGTGACACCTAGGGGGCGCTAAGGGGTCTACAGGTGAGCTTCACCTGCAGCTTCATCTGCAGCAAAGTGTCAGAGTGAGGAAAACAAACACTTGAGTTGCTGGATATGATTTTTATTTCTCTGTATGAATCTGCGTGAGTGACTCGATTTTGAGTTATTTAAATTTTTCCATCGTTTTTGGTTCTTTTTCTTGCCTGTTTGTAATGTTGACAATCCACATGGTGCCAAAAATATTTGATCCTTTTTTTCAATTTAAATCTTTTCTTTTTAAATGTTTATTTCCCTTTTTGTTTTTATTCATTTGTGTTTCTGTATGTTTACTTTTTTTTCTGTTCAGTTTGTCTTTTTTTTTTTAATTCACCAATGAAAATAAAATTTATCTTAAAACTGAAGCTTGAACATTGGAGGGAACAACCGTTTTATTTTACCTTTGGACAGTTATGATGCGTAACCGTGGCAACAATATAATGTTTTTACCAGTGAGGGGAGCTGATCAGCATCTCAAAAGCTCCAATAATCTCTGATCTGTCTCCGTGATTCCAGAGGAGATAAAACAGAGTTCTCTAGTCACTGTAAGGATCAGATCCCCTACTCCAGCATCTTCTAACCATGTGGTGATTTCATAAAGGGCAGCAAAAGCAAACGAGTTGGATTAGCAAAGCTGCTAATCATCCAGGAAACTGAGCTGTTAGCATGTCTCGACAGTCATGAACCAGCTGCGTTTCCATTACAAATGTTTGCAAAACTTTGCTAATGTTGAAAAAAAAGAAGCATTTTTGCAATTTCCATTAAAGAAGAAACACAATTAAAATCACAGGTGAATAAATCATTCAAAAAAAACAAAAAACATGGCGGCCCATCACTCTGGTACCACTTCCTGTTGTCTTCTTCTATTTTCCACCAGTAGCAACAGCCGGTTGTGGATCAAGCAGAAGCTGAGACTGAAATGGAAATTAAAAAAAGTCCTTTTAGGAAAAACGA
The DNA here is from genome assembly GCF_003331165.1 of Xiphophorus hellerii. NCBI lineage: Eukaryota > Metazoa > Chordata > Actinopteri > Cyprinodontiformes > Poeciliidae > Xiphophorus > Xiphophorus hellerii. Next base: position 1,620,429 of record NC_045687.1, read on the forward strand.
GATGATAAAACCAACTTGTTGTGAACAGCCACGTCACCGGATCGCTCTGCCGCCACCAAAACTCAAACACAAGCTTTTATTTAGTGAAAGCCTCCACTTTACCCCGGCGGCCAACGTTTTGTCACGTCAGTGAATTAAAGTTGTAAACTGACGGCAGCTTCTCCTTCCATTCAGGAACAACCGGCTGCAGGAGATCCAGTCAATCCCTTTAGATGCGGCGACGCTGCTTTTGTAATTACAGGCGCCTTTAAACGCGGCAGCGTGACTTTCTTTATCCTGCTGAATGAGAAATTCCCCCTCTGGCTGCTTTCCGAACCAAACGAGTCGCCCACCTGTTGCTGGAGTCGTTGCCACCGACCGAGTCCATGAATCAAACCCAGAACTTTGTGGTTTCAGCAACGTTTCGACCCCATTTCCACTCTGATGCCTGGCAGGTAATTGGCTAAATCTCTTGTTCACCTCAATCTTCCTAGAAGCACAGTGTTGGTGGTTTTTTCTTTTTTTTATTTATTAATACATGAGATTGCTGTTTTTATTATCCAACCGAAGCTTCCTCTCTGAATCTCAATCCCAGCAGAGACGCTCCGGTGTAATTTAATTTACCTTCTGGCCGTTTTATGCATGTAGGGAGTGTCTGAATGTTTGTGGGCAGAACTTTAATTGGAAAAGCAAACTTAGTGGCGCTTAATTAATTCATGTTTACCTGCCGGATTGTTTAAGGGATTTAGAAGAGCTGCTTCCCGACTGCAAATATTTAATCACCTGGAGGGAAATTTAGCTTCGTTTTTTAAATCAGGTGGTTTCATCAGAAGAAATCAGAGCTTAAAGCAGCAAAGCTAAACAAAACCAGGTTTACAGCAGGAACAAAGTCATTAGTACAAGTTGTTCTGAAAACTTGGTTTGGTTTTAGCTACGTTTTCATTGCACAATTTGACATTTCGAAAATAAATCCCTTTATTGGAAATTTCGAAAAACTCTTCCGTATCAAAATTGATTGATCAAAACTGAAGGAAGACATAAAATAATCTAAACAAATTACATAAAGTGATAAAGTGTTTTTTGTAATGCTGTAAACGGGTTAATGAGATTGATTGACAGCACTAAGTCCCGCCTCCTGGCTCTGATTGGTTGTTTTTTAAATTTTTTCAGTAATAGTGGCTCAGGGAGGAAGTGAAGACAGATTATCTGTGTCATACACTGTAAAAACACAAAATCTTACCAAGTGTTTTTGCTCTAGTTTCCAGTGCAAATTCCTTAGCACACTTGAAAATAAGACAAAATTAACTTATAAGTAACTTTTCATTGTCACAACACAACAAAACACTTAAAAAAATTAATAAAAGTTACATACTTCAGGTTTAGTATATTCTTATATCCAGTTTAATTAACTTAAAAATGGAGCATAAAACTAAAATCTCTGTAAGAGCAGCATCTTCTGCTCCACATAAAAGCTTCGTCCTTGTGAGGACGCCGGTAACGGTACCATCTGCAGTCGGATCCATTCTGGGCCGCGGCTTTATCGCTGGATTTATTTACTGTGGCTGCTAGCTGGAGGCCTGCGCTGCCCACAGGTGATCCCGGCGCTGGAGGTGATGATGACTCCATAAAGCGGCTTTATTAAGTGTCAGCGGCAGAGGAGCCGAGTCCTGTTTCAGGGCTCTTGGCGCTCATTAACGGGTCACATGTTCCTCCGCCGTGCTGTGGCTGAAAGGTTTGCTTCACCTTGCTTGCTAATGGGAGCCGGTGAGCAGACGACAAGATAAGACAGGAATGCATTAAAGCAGAGCCAGCGGTTGTTTACCGCCTGTTTGGAGAGAAAAGAGGCGTTGAAAGTAGAAATGTGCCAGCGCTGCCTGTCTGCTCATCATTCACACCTGCTGGAGGTTTTCTGCGCATTTGGAAGGCATCAGCATCCAGGTGTCGCCTCATCTTCTGGTGACAGATGGTTTTCTTTTAATTCCAGACAGATGCGGCTCGTTTTTAATAACCAAAGCGTCATTAGCACCAACAGGGCTTAGCAGACGTCTTGGGGAGAGATCAGGGTCACCGGAGTGTGGAGGCCAAAACCAAAACCAAACTGAGTTATTAGTGCAGCTCGGAGATTTGTGCATCATAAAAACATCATGCAGGCAGGCTCAGGTTCTGATGACACATTTTAAACCGTCCCACAGGTTATTGTGGTAAACGATAATATTGTTGTTTGGAGACCATTTTATAGCAACATAATGGAAGAACATGTTCTCAAACTTTAAATTCAAATCAACATTTAACACTGGAACCGGAAGACATTTTAAATATCCAAAGGAAGTTTGGAAATCTGGAAGTTTGTTCCAGATTTGTGGTGCATAGAAGCTGAATGCTGCTTCTCTATGTTTGGTTCTGGGGATGGAGAACCAGAACCAGAAGTACTGAGAGGAAGGTTGATACAGTAACAGCAGATCTTTAGTGTATCTGGTGCTAAATCGTTCAGTGATTCATAAATTAGCAGAAGTAAAAAATAATCTCAACATTTCTGAGTATTTTCTACCAATTTTGCACTTTTTGAGTTCCAAAATTTCTTGTTTTTTGGCTGAATTTTCTTTTACCTGCCATGGCTCTAATACAAATATTTAATTAGTCCTTTGATCAACAACGCAGAAGAAACAAAGGATTTCAGCAAAAAACCGAGGCTGAGATCCAGACCTGCTGTGTGAACATAGACAGGTTTTCTGTTGCTTTCATATCCGTGTCAGATTTTAATTTCTTTAACAACAAGCATTTGTAGCAAAGATTTTATGAAGGCTGGAAACCCACTCTGGTACTCTAAAATATTTCCTTTAATGAATTTATCCTGCAGTTCCTGCTTCTCTCCTCTTGCACCGTTTATTCAGCATGTAGTTTCATTTCTTTGTTCGTTTTGCATGAAGCAGTTTTTTACTCTCCAATCTCCTGAAACAGCGGATGTTTTAATATTCTCGCTGCGTCTGTCTGGGTGTCAGTTCATGATTTATAACCATCACTGCCAGCATGCAGATGAACGCAGGCGTCATGTTTACAATCAGTAGCAACACGGCGCCGTGTTTGACCCGACCGGCTCTGCGCTCATTCTGCAATCCAACACTCCAACACATGAACTTATTTCGGATTTCATTTCCTTTTCCTTAAAGGGGAAAATGAGACGTTTGTTTGGGTGTCATGTGATTGTCTGAAAAGCTGCTTTACAGGCTTTTTCCTCCCAGTGGGAAACACTAATCCCTGCTTCGTTCACTTGTTTGAAATGACAGCCTCCGGGCCGAGCATTTGGTAAGAACTCTAGTTTCAGTATCGGCCTCCAAAATCCCATGTTGGTCTAATCCTAATCCACTCAGTGCTGCATCCACCGACCCTCAGGAGCCATGTCAGTTCACGTTCTTAATGGAAGAAGGAAATGACCAATATTGGGTTGTAAACATGGATAAATGATTTATTTTCTCTCAGGCAGAAATCCAGAAAGCATTTTTGGTTCTGCATGACGCCATTTTCTGCATCTGAACGTTTTCTGCTGTTGGGTCAACAGTCTGACCGCCGCCAGCAGGAAGCGACACGTCACCCTCTGATGGATGAAAGTCCCATAACTGGACAGATGTTGCCTTCCAGCTCCGGTTCGTCGTCTCAGTTTGACCAGTAAAACCGATACAATCAGTTGTGTTGAGCAATAAATCAAATGCTCACATGATAAATTAAAACGAGGTACAACATTCCTATGTGGATGATTGTCTCGTGTCTCTTTTGCTTCCAAAGACTGAGCAACAAAAGGCTTTAATCTGCTCTGTTGGTCTCAACTAGCAACTTATTGAAGGGCAACTTTGTTTACAGAGATGTCAATGTTCATAAAATTAGTTGTTTTGTTGATTTATTTAGGATATTTCCAGTTCCAAAGTTGAATATTCGTTAAAAATTCACATTTATTGACCTTCGAGATGCCGTACCTCAAATGGTCTCAAAACATCGGTACTATTGTTTCTCGCAATAACTTCTGGGACAGTTTATCGAAGTTAACAAGTTTCTGGATGGCTGGTTTTTAATCTGGTCGACATGAGAGATGAGTGATTGTTGGAAGTGATTTGATCTGCAGAGGATCTGCAGGTTTCAGCAAGTTAAATTTAAGACTTTTAAAAACCTTTTAACGGCATCTTGAATGAAATTTAAGACCAAAAACCTTATAAATATAAAGAATGGCTCGAGAATCTTCCTGCTCTACAATGAAGAATAACAAAAACTATTTTTCCTCTGATGCTAACTGAGGTTAACTGCTTTAGCACAACTTTTACACAACTCTATCAGATCGGTATATGAAGCACAAATTAACTCCTCGTGTGCCGAGAGAAGCTGCTTCAACGCTGTTGTTACAGCATGTAGCACGTGCGTCTGATTTACTGGCGTACCAGAAACGCAATACAAAAGTTCCGGCTCAGGACTTTTGTATGGAAGCCCATTTCTGCAATTAAAGAAAAAAAAGTAATAATTTAATCATAATTGTTACATTAAGTAGTCATAATTCTGAGATGCAAAGTCATAATATTTAAAGTCATGCTTATGAGCCTCCTTGGAGAATAAAGTGACTTTCTATCTCAGAGTTATGAGTTTGACAGTTGAAATTATGACTTTTAAACTAAAATATTACTTCCTCTTGGTTTTTCTATTTTTGCTTTCATGGCAGTAATGGGCTTCCATATTTTTGTATGTGTAAAACATTTTTATCAAAGTGGAAACCAATAACTAGATTCATAATGGATTCCTGACACCATTATTTATGTCTATATTTTCAATTTATTTTATTTCTGTTTATTATTATTATTTTAATTATGGATTATTTGTTCATTAACATAAATACCAAATATTGTCTTTGTTTTTTCCTTCATCTGTAGTTTCCAGATGACTTGTGTCAGAGTTAAACATAAATAAGATGTAAAACATGAACTGGAACAAAAATGGACTTGTGTGTTTGTTTGTATAAAACAGTTATTGGAAAAAAAAAAAAAAGTTTAATAAAAGACAAAACCAAGCAGAACTTCTTCAGTTTTTAACAGCAGCATTGCAGGAAAGCAGGCAGGAGGAATCCGTAGGTTTGCTTCAGGATTCGTCCCGTTTCCTTGTTAGTCGTAGTCGGAGGCTGAGGCCAGCGGCGTTGAGGGATGACGGGTTTACCTGGTTCACCTGAGCCCAGGTGGTTCCACCGACCGCCGTGACGGGTCGGTTTATCATCCGCGCCTCCTGGGGGGCTGAAGGTCGGCCAGCGGCGCTTCCCAGCCTTGGAGTTTGAGTTTTCTCCAAACTTTTTGAAGTTTTCTACACTTTTATCACCAGACAGACCGGAGGAGTCCAGACTTTTAGTCACATGGGCCAAAATGGCCGAATGTGAAGGACTTGAGGGCCAAAGACAGTAAATAAACAAATGAAGTGGTCAGATTTGTTGCTAGAAATGTTTATGCAAATTAGTTTAAAAGTAATCAAATGGAGGAAAAACAACTCAATCAATTCTGATCAATAAAGTCAGGATTTAAGCCGCTCTTACTCTGAAAATGCATTTTTGTTTTAGGCCAAGTTTATTAAATTAATTAAAAACAGATTTCAGTGCAGCAAAGTTTTGCTTTTGAGTAAAAGTCACTTTTTGCAAGAAAATGCCAAAAATGTTGCTATTTGAAGTAAATAATAAAATTCTTTGCGTTGTAGCGAAGCTGGACAAAATGGCTGCTAAACTTATGATGATGTAAGCGTTTCATATCAGTTGGTGTCTGTAATTAATGTTTAGTTTTTCCATTTAAATATTTGAAATCCTGTCAAACATGACCGCTCCGGTTTCATCCAGGTTTTACTCCATGCCGTTTTTTAATTTTTATTTTGAAGCATCATGAGGTTCGGTGGTCAATCTGGAAATAAATGTTTATTGATCTCAAAGACATTAATGTCTGTTTAAAAAAAGAAAAAAGAAAGCAAATGTTTAAGTGAATTCAGTTTTTTTTCTGTATCGGTTTGTTAAGTCGATATTAAACCTCAGCTATCGGAAGTGAAAAAAGTGGATCGGTGCATCCATAGTTGCTTTCCTGAAAGTTGAATGAAAGTCACTAAAACTTTTTTACAGGGAAAGTTTTTCTAATTTTGGGGGATTACGTTCCAGAACTTTCGTTCTTTTCCCCAGGCTTGCAGAATTTTTCCAGAAGTTGCTTGTTTTGTAAGAACAAAAACTTTTCTCACTCAGGTCACAGAAAACCACTTCCTGCACCAAAACTTGCAGGTTTTCTTTCCAAAAAGCTGCAGGAAACTGTCTCTGAATTTACAGCTGACCTGCTGGAAGTTTAGTTTTCCAGATCCTTCAGGTTTTTCTATTTCCTGAAACTTTATTTTGTCGTTTTCTCTCCAGAACCTACAAAGTAATTTACTCAAACTCTAAGAAATTACAAGGTTTTGCTGAAAGTCGTTGGATTATGTTTTGAAAACTACATCTTTAATCAGACTGCAGTTCCAGGAGTTAAAGTAATCTATAAGTTCAGGTCTTTTTGAATATTTGCAGTAAAACTTCAGCTTTCTTCTCAGCTAAAGGCTGATACTGTTAAATTAATCCAGAGACAGATTTCCAGGATCTTACAGTCTGAATGTTATGTTTAACGTTTCTTACATTTTTTAGCTTCTTTCTTCACATAAACTTATTGTTTATTCCAGCCTTAAAGGTTAATCTGGATTCAAAAAGTTGAATTTTTAAGAGATTTATTAATTAGCATCACAGCTAACCCCAGGAAGAATAGTCGCTAAGTTTGAGTCGGTTTCTTTGGGGTGAAATCAGCAGCACCGGAGGAAAACTGCAGGTTAAATATTTAATATTTAACTGCCCTCCATGAGGCAACAGAGGAATCATAATTCCTAATAAGGGAATCTAAAGTCAACTGTTCAGTTTGGTGGCAGAAAGAACCAATAAATTTATATTTAACCATTAAATTATTCTCACCTGACTTGAAATTGGTCAGTTTTAAGTTATTTACATTTAATTTTATAATTGTTCCAACTTTAAGATGCTATTTTCAATCTTTATTTTCTACAATGCCTGATAATCTAATATTTACTTCTCTCTCTGGATTCATGTGTTGTAACGTACAGGAACATTTACAGCCGAAATGTCAGGCTAATAAAAGTGTTTTAATTAGAAGTTATCATGTTACAGCCTTTACAGAGAACGCCGACTCCACAGTTCAGTAGACACTAAGGTCCTGCATTGGAGGGTCAGAAACAGAAGGTCACAGAGTGTTACATTCATGAGGAAGTTGAGTGGAAGGAAAAACTGTGGCAGAAAAAAAAGAGTATGGTTTCTGTTTCCTTGTTTTGACTTTTTTTCTTTGAAAACTTTCATTTTGAGCTGAACATTTGGAGACTGAAAAGTTACTGAGATAAAAACTAAAAGCAATAAAAAAAACAACAACTTAGAGTTCAGGAAGACAGAAAAGAAGGAAGGAAAGGAGCCTTTTTTGGACTTCTCTGCTTTTCTAAACCTTGTTAACGATGCTTCTACTACCCTGTCATTATAAACCCAGGGATTAAAGATGGCGTTGCTCTAGGCTCCATTCTTGGGTCCCATCAATTCATCCAAATCCAATTCCTACATTTTCTCAAAGAGCAACCAGAACAAAGCGTTGCTGGATGTTTTTGTCTTATTTTCAGTAGGTTATCGTAGCGAACCGCGGTCCAGGTGTAATTCACAGTCTGCAGTCGGGTTTCTGCTCCCGAACTGCAGTTCACCTCTGAGTCTGAGGAAGATATGATGTGCATACTGTCATAAATCCTCTTAATATTGCAAGACAGCTCTGTTAAAACGACCCCGCAGTCAATGTCAGCGAGGGACGTTGAGGTTTCTCATCGACCGCGGCGGCCTCGTGTCAAACCCGCCCGCCGTCCCACTGCGACTGTTTCTGCCTCATCGCTCTGCGGCGCCTAAGCTGCTGTCACTTCCACCATTTTGTATTCAGGTGGTGAATCCTAATGAGGAACGTGGAGGTGACTCGGCAGCCGCCTCTGCTCTGCTGTCTGACCGCATCAATCCTCGCTTTGTCACCGGATCCTCGGCGGGCTGGCCCCTTCTGGAAGGAGGGCAGTCGCTCCAGACCCACAGAAACATCCAATTTAATGTGGCGAAAAGATTTGAACCACTTTTCACAACAACAACAACAAAAAGTTTAAGAATGTTTTCAGCATTTCCAGCTGATCTAAAGCTCAAAAGAAGCGCATTTTTTCTGCCATGTGGCTTTTGACTACAATGATTCTCAATATTTTTCACACGCTTAAATTTAGTCTTAAATTAATTTGTGTTGAAATTATTAAAGTATTTAATATAGATATAAAGGCATGCCACAATATCAAATTTTGCTGGATGATAAATTGTCCCAGAAGTTATTGTGATTAAAAATAACATTGCTGTTTTTTAATTATTTTCAAGTAATAAAATGGTAATAGCAAAAAAAACACATTCTCAAAGATATATAAATAAAATGTGCAGTAGAGAAAGTTCTGTCTGAACCCACAGATCTCGTCAGCAGAAAAAGAACAAAGTGACATTGACCATTTTTGTTCGTTTTCCAGTTCATTAAAAATCGCTGGATTAATGCCAGCATGCAGAGCAAACTGAACATAGGAAGTTTCTGGCTCAGGATCCCCAGACGTTGTTTGATTCGTCACCAGCCTCTCCGTTATGATCCAGTCTGATCCAAACAGCAGTTCACAACCCGGCGAAATATTTTTCCCCTGTGGAAAAAGTTCAGGTGGAACTGAGAGAGCGAACCGTCGTCAGGCTTGGGAAACAATTATCAAATTTCATATTTACTGGACTCTGTTTTAGTCTGGCTAAGTTCATGTGGTAGAAACATGGATGTGTTAACGAACAGTGAGAAAACGTGAGAAGTGAGGGAGATTTCACAGGCCTAAAGAGCAGCTCCTCACTGTTCTGCCTGCAAAACCTCTCAGCAGCGTCGCCTCTGTTTACCTGTCCGCTGGATTTGTGTTGGGAAACTCGCTGTTCAAACTGTAAGTCAGTGTTTAAGAGAAAAATCTTCCTCAGTAACAGTGAAGTGATGGTCTTGTTTCTGCGACGGTCAGCAGAATCACACATCCAGTGAATCCAAATCCAACTACTGACGTTCCTGGACAAAAAGGGAATCAGCTGCACTGTCGTTCCTCCATCATCTGCTGTGGTTCATTTTTACATACGGCGGAGGTTTGTTGTCAGCAGCTACTGGAAGTAACTAAAAAAGTAACTTGTAATCTAACTTAGTTACTCTCCAAATCAAATAATCAGTAATCTAACTAGGTTACTTTTTTAAGGAGTAATCACTAATCCGATTAAAGTTAGTTTTTCAAAGTAACTACGCCTTCATTTCCTCATCATCTCATTCATGGAGGTGATGAGCAAATGTTTGATGATCTAGCTTTTAATCATAAATAGAAATGTTGACATCATTGATATTCTGCTCGTGGTTCATGCAGCAGCAGCATCCATCTGTTTCCTCCTCTCTGCATCCATTCAGATCTGGATTCATCCACATGCTTGACTGACCCGAGATCCTGCAGCTTATCCCAGTCTGCTTGATCTTCCGTCCAACATGTGTGGACTTTCCAGACGTTCCCTAAGCAGCTAAATACAGAAGAATGTAGTTTTGTAAATGTCTAGAAAGATTTTAGAGGAATTTAGGAAAACAGACAGGTTTGGGGTGGCGTTTGATGCTGCTGTGGATGTGCATGTTCCCCCCAATTAAAACCGTATTCCACAGACTTTTTCTTTTTATTATTTATTTTCTCACAAGTTCAAATTCAGTCTGTTGCTGCAGCTTTGACATTTTTCAGGAGTCATTTGGGATTCAGGTCCTTCCTGCTACATCTTCTGAAACCATCTGTTTCAGTCCTCCGCTGCAGATGGATGAATGGATGGATGGATGGATGGATGGATGAATGGATGGATGGATGGATGGATGGATGGATGGATGAATGGATGGATGGATGGATGGATGGATGGATGGATGGATGAATGAATGAATGAATGAATGAATGAATGAATGAATGAATGGATGAATGGATGGATGGATGGATGGATGGATGGATGGATCCTCAGCAGAAGTATATTTATTAGTGAGTGGGTTGTAAAAACGCGGTCCATCGTGTTTTTGTTTCCACTTGGTGATTTCCAGCAGCTTCACTTCTTTCTCTGATTGCAAATAAATAAAAACTTCAAGTTAATTTAACTGAGAATAATTAAATACCCAACATGGAGAAATTAGATGTTAACATCGTTTTCCTTGTTTTTAGTCGTGTTGGGAATCTGGAGCTGAAAATGGACAAATCTACAAAGCAACTTGCATCATGCATATACTCACAATTATGCATGAGTATAATGCATAATTGTTTGTGCATTATACTCATGTTTGTGCATGAGTATAATGCAAAAAGGCACATGTTGCCATGGTGATTCCCAAAATCGTGACGTCTTTCCAACATTGACTTTATTCCCAACGTTGCAGTTTTTCTCCAACATTGTGACATTTTATAATATCGACTTTATTTCCAATGTTGTGTCATTTTCCTTATTAATCAACATTTTGACAAAAACAAGAAAGCAAGTAGTCCTGCAGCAGAAGTTTTGTTTATGTGGAGATGAGGCTGGCTGAGCTCATGAAAGAGGTTTAAATCTAAATATTTCAGAATAATTTAAAGGGTCAGAATATAAATATGTAATCATCAAACTCTCAGCTCCACATACTGTGATTTTAAAACGTACTCAGGGCCGCTGACGCTGTAAATACAGTATTTACAGTATGGAGCTGAAACAACAGACCTGGCTGTAATCAATATCAGTCACATTCCCCTCAGTCTGAAAAATTATTTTTACTTTTGTTAAAGTTGATTTCCATGAATGTCAATTCTCAAATAAATTTTCACGTTTCCATCTAATGAAGCGATTTATCCTTCCAGCAGCTGCAGTCGGCCCCTGTTGAACATCTGTTCCTCTGGTTTCCTCGGTTAAGTTCTCGTTTCACAGATCCGTCATTAATTTCCTCCTTTCTTCCATCTTCGCCGCCTTGTCCTTGGTCGAGGTCAGTCCTGCCGGAGCTCGTGCCGAGTCCAAATTGATAACAGGCTTTAGATGTCGTTTTTAATTAGTCTCCAGGTGCCTTGTGTTTTATCCTGGCCCGGTGTCATCTCTCCATGGCTGCGCTCCATTACTGCCAGCCTTGGCCTCCGGTGCTGCTGCTGGCCGGGACGGACAAACCCGGCGAGGTTTTGATGAACTTTATGGCTTTTTTACGACTCGTTTGTTAAATGTTGATGCTTTCACTCACTTCACCTGTTTGGAGGAAACATGTCACCATAAATCCTAATAATGAGCTGATTTTTGGTTTCATGAAGAAAAACCAAGAAGTTTTTTTCAACCAAGCTTTGTTTTAATCAATAGTAGGTCTGTTGCAATAAATCAATTAATTGTAAAACCAGCTCAATAATTTCTATTTGTGTTATTTTTCTTCTATTCTCTCTTTTTCTACCAAAAACTGGATGATAAAAGTCTTCAGTCTGGCGCTTCGGTCTCAACTGGACAGTTTTGCTTCCAGAGACTTCATAATTCATTTTATTTTGGATATTTAAAATGCCTTCCAGTTCCAGTATTAAATATTAATTTGAATATAAAGAGTATTGATCTTTGAAAAATGTGTTCTTGCAACTTAAAAATGACCTCAAAGCAACATTATGGTTTATCACAATAACTTCTGGGACAATTTATTGCCCAGTGAAATCTGTTATTGTGACGGACCTAATGAGAAGTTGACACAAACTTCATCACCAGCAGGGACAGACAAAATAAAACCTCAGGAAAAGTGAAATATCACTTTAATATCGCGTCCATTCAGCTCTCCCCGCCGACCCGGGCCTCTCCTTCGTCCCTTTGATTAACAGTGATGCCCCGGCCATTCCAGTAATCGTCTGCAAGCTTCCCAAGGACCAGCAGATGTGTTTATTGCTGGCATTTACAGACACATGACACAACATCCCTCCCCTTGAGTGTTTGTCCTGCCTCTGGACCCGTCCTTAGATTTACTCTCCTGTCGTATCTTTGTAGACGAGCAGCGCTGTTGTCATTCCCGTGAGAGAGTTTGGTGTTTAAATCTCTGCTAATGCGTCCTGGCATGTTTTTTTTCTCTGTTTGCGGGGAGTTAGCACTGAATGCTGGACGTCCTCTGGATCCGCTCCGTTCCGTTCTGATGGATCCTGGATGGAGCCATGGAAGCGAGAAGCGGCGCTGAAAGGTTGGATGTTTGGGAGAGAAATGTGGAAACACTGAACCCAACGGCTAATCCACGCAGCCGCCAGATATCTGGGAAAACAAATACATTTTTATGCATTTTGGCCTTTCATCCAACGAAAATTATTTATAAGAACTGCAACCCGAGTGGAAATTTGACCAAACTCTGTATTTGTGAATGAGAAAACAGAATTTTTTTGGATTCTGTGCATCACAACAAATATTGCGGCAATATATCGTTGCTTTGACAGGATTCCCATCAATATCGTCTTATATTTTGATAACTTTGTTCTCTTTGAAATATCCAGCCACACAAATGAACCTCCTTGATTCCTAACAGGAAGTTATGCTTGTTTTGAAGTAACCTGATTTTCTAACAGGTTTATAATCCAAAGCAATTTAACAGAAATACAGAAAAGATCTAACTTGCTGTAGAAGCTACTTAATCTGCACCATAATTTTCCTCCTATTTAAAAAAAACAAGATGTTTCACTCCGAATCCGAAGCGAGAAATAATCCAGGTTAGTTTCCTTTGAATCCATATAACTGATTGATAAAAAAATTAAAATTAAAATAAAAAAAGTAGAGTTTCTTATATCCAGACTGTAAAATGCTAAAAGCAGATGTGATTCATTTGAAGGCAGCGTATCGTCCGGCCTCTGCTGTAGAGCTCGGTGTAATTTCACTTCCTCTCTCATATGAAAGCCTGTTTGTCTCCCTCCGACTGTGAGCAGAATATTAATCCAGGTCATCAGGCTCCCAGTCTGAGGGCCACACTGTAAACCCACCGCCTCGTCCTGCCGGAGGGCAGAGGTCATTAGCGTGGCTCATTATGCTCACCGCGCCGCTAAGTGACCAGAGTCGTTTGGAAATAACGGTAAACTTTCCCGTTTACCTTTAAGCTTCAGGGCAGCGAGGGAAACCCAGCAGAGATGAGAAGAAACTTTAAGGAACCAGAACTAGTGAAACCAACAAACCGCACAAGAGCTCAGAAATTAGTCTGTGATGCTAAGTGGGATTCATTACGTCCGAGTTATTATCAGCTGCATCAACCCTGATGACAAGAATGTACGTTTGGACCGCAGTCAGTGCAGCAATTATGGGATATTTGCGTCGGTTGTTGTTGGGGAAGAAGACATTAATTACAGCTGGAGACTGAAATATGTCTCCAGCGGCAAATTTCAGCTCAGAAATGAACCTGACGAAAAACCCGAAAAAACTTTACCTGGACGATAAAATGTCCCAGAAATGATTACGATAAGCAATAATATTGCTATTTTGAGACAATTTTCAGCTAATTTAATAATGATAATGGCTCATTTAATATACCCAATTAAAGTTAAAATAAAACCCTTACATTTCTAAAAACATTTAGCACTGGAACTGGAAAACATTGTGATAATAATTAAAATGGATTAAGACTTGATAACCAAAATAGCATTTATCATTCAGCATTGACAGGGAAAACAGGAAGTGCAAACTGGCAACTTCCTACTGGGTGTCAAAAGTTTACGTTTCAAAAAATGAAGTTTTTTCAGTTAAAGTGGAGCATCTCTTTAACGATTGTTGTCCAAATGATTTTCATTTAGTTAACTGATTGCTTGTGGCTACATGCTGTTAAAATGCAATACTGAACACAGAGATATTTCTGGAATCTGTAACTGTTGAATCTGATGTGATGAAGTTTTTATAGGAACTAAACAATAAAATCATTTCCCAGACCCTGAAGCCACACTGGAAGAGAGAACTGCTGTCTGCACAGAAAATGTGTTTTTGATTTGATGAAACTTCCTGCAGATCAAACAGCAGCTGATGCAAGAGTCGGTCTAAATAACAATCCAACTTGTTTTTCCCTCCTTCTTCATGCATTTTGGGATTTGTTTCTGGCCAGAGCGGCTCTGCAGCTCCTTTGGTTTCCTTTCAGTCAGAGTGAAACGGCGCCTGGTGCTTTGGGAGGAAAGACGGAGCGAGCCGGACGGAGTGGAGAGCGGACAGACGGCAGCTCCGTCCTGCCTGCTCTCTACTGGGAGGCCTGCTGCTAATTGTGTAGGAGGAAGAAGATTGTTTGAGCCATAAGGAAGGAGCGGTTTGTTAACCCGGAGGCCGGACTCCACAGTGGGAATTTGTCTTGCATAAAAAGTCCTTCAATTAAAACTGATTGTAGTCGTTCTTAGTTTTCACGTCTGTTTAATCAAACGTCCAAAGACTCAACCTGCAGGACGATGTTTCATCCTGGCGGTGTTGGATCCTGGGAGAGAAGCCATGAAAGGTCACTGCTGAAGAAGCTGGCTGTATTCATGCATATTAATGCTGAAAAACGTAGTGGAAGGAAAAAGTGTGGTAGAAAAAGGAGCGGAAGTAACATGGAAATTCACAAGGAGCGGATTCAAAGCTTCAGAATCCGCCACATTGGACTAGACCTGTTGCAAAGAGCAATAAATCAATTAATCACATGATAAATGAAAACAGTATGAATAGTTTCTATTTGCATGATTTATAGTTTTTATCTAAAACTGGATGATATAAATCTCCAGTCTGGTGTTTTGGTCTCAACTAGCTGTCTCTTTTTAGGACAATTTTGTTTATATTTTGTTTATAATTAATTTTATTTATTGTTTCTGTTGTTTTATTTATTTATTTTGGATATTTAAAAAGTGTTAAATGTTCGTTAAATGTTCTTACTTTATTATATTACTACCATCATAAATAAAAACATTATCATCGTTTATCGCAATAATTTTTTGAACAATTTTTCGTCCAGCAAAATTTGTCATAACAAATAATAACATTTGTGGTTGAAGTAATATGTTTTGTGTTTACATTGAAGTAATATGTTTTGTGTTTACATTGAAGTAATATGTTTTTGAGACCATATTACTTCAAAATGGTCTCAAAAACAATATTATCACTTACTTATATATTATTATACAATTTATGGTCCAATTTATTTGGCATATAAACCCTCAAACCTATGATCTGATTTTTCCATCTAATTATGGTCACGTTACTTAAGAGGAAAATGTGATTTTAAATTTTAAAGAAATTAGAGCTTGTTCATGAATCCTTCTCTGACTTTTCGTCTTAGAGGAGCCGTTGATCCTCCATTGATGCTTCTGGGAAAGTTTACAGTGTGAAGACATAAAACTGAAATGAGTCTCTGGCGCAGAGGGAGAGCGACTCGTTTCCAGCTGATAAAAAGCCCATTTCTTCTCTCCCCTTTTGCTTCTCTTATTTACCGCAAAGCATAAGGCGATAGAAAAATGTGTTTTTCATGAGAGCTCTGAGTCACTTTTATTGCCTGGTAGTTTAGCCATTAGTTTTTTCACTCTTACGCTCGCTTTCTCCCCTCATGGCTGCATCGGTTTATCTCCAGATATTTTTCATTCCTGACATTAAACTGGATCGATTTTGTTGTTTATCCAACCCTGTTTGTCAGGAGTAAAACTTTCTGCCTGTCCGCTCTCTCTGTCTCATCTTACAGAGCATAACAATTTATATCAACACGGCTTCGTCGTCGCCACAAAATGAAAAGTCATCTTCGTCCAGGTGAGAAACTGCTAAAGTTAAATAACTTTGTTTTTTCTTTTATACTTTATTTAATCCAAGTAGTTTGATCAAGAGAAGCCGAAGACTGAAGCTCTCGAGTTGATGATGCTGGATTCCAGAAATGTCACAAAGTCAAAGGTCGATCCTTGTTTCCGCCGGATCCAGCTGAGGTAATTGGGTGTAGAAGAAGAATTTAGTTAAGACTCTTTTCTAATGAGACTTTCCTTCCTGCTTATTGAGAAAAACTTTGATTTGTGGGGAAACTGTGTTTATAAAGCAGTTTGAAATAAAACATTTTTCTAGACGTGCACAATATCTGGAACATATTTACGATGATTTTGCTGAATATAGATCAACATTTTCCTCTCATTTTTTGTCTTTCTCATCCCAGCCAGTAGATGTGGGGTGAGCATTGAGCCCAAATACATTATCCACATGCAGGATGTGAATCCAGCACGTGAAATATAACTTGCACCAAATATTGCACCCAAACACCCATTTGTGATTGGGCTACTGCATGCACTGATATAGCGGATGGTGAATAAGAGGGGTCCTAGGATTGAGTCTTGGGGTACACCTCGTGATTTTAAATTGAAACATTATCTATAAAATCAGGAGCAGTAATTTAAATTTGGCTCAGAAATGGGAACATTGTGGTCATTTCCTCCACTGCTGTCCATCCTGTTCACTTTTGTGAGGGAGAAAAAACCCAGTAAACTTGCATTCAGTTTTTAATCAAAGCAGCAGCTGTGGTTTGCATGTGGACGGGGGATCAGGGTCTGGCCTCCCCTTTGGGTAATAAATTTGCAGAGGCAGATGCTCAGCAGGGCACAAACGTCTGTGGCTTGCAGCAGCTGCTCACAGAAATATGCGTCCAGGTAAATTCCCACCCATCAGACACATTTGACGACACTTGTGGCTCAGATCAAGATGACATTTATGAAACCAGCGGACGGCTGCTTGGTTTATTTGAGTCCTTGTTGTAATCTGAAGCTCTGACTCTGCATTGTTTCCAACATGCAGACACTTTCCTGGTTCTTGGACAGGTGCAGACAGATGGTGCGATGCTGGCAGCCATTCAAAAAAAAAGTTTCCTCAATGCTGGACGATGATGAATAGCAAATAAAGCATCTGCAGCAGTACAGAAAGAAAACACCGTCTCATCAAAGAGTCGCAGAGGAACAAGAAGTCAAGTTGTTTGAGTAAATGAGCGGATTTAATGAGCTGGAGCGTTTATCGGCTCACAGAGGAGAACCTGTGTGCACAAGAGCGCCGGTCGGCATTTCAGAAATATCCCCAGGTTCACATTCATGAAGCTAAAGAAACATTTTGGTGCTTTATTACTCCCAGGTTAGAAACCGATTCTGGATGAATCTATCCCAGAAGTTTTTAGCATCCCTCAGATTACTAACGTAGGAACCAACCTTTATCTTAAACCTACCTGTAGCTTATGGCTATAGTTTAATATCTAAACATAATTTGCTGTTTTTGAAGTGCAAAAAATTGATTTTTTTCCACAGCAGAAAGACTAATTAACCTAATTAATTACAAATCCATAAATTTTTTAAAGTCCCTCCAATATTTTAAATATTATCACCATTAACCTACTGAGTTCTTTCTCTGTTGTCATTAACAACAAGTTTCTGAAAGCTGGCATTTCTTTGATGCTTTGATTTCTTTCTTTCATGATTGCTGATTCCAGAGCTTATTTGTAAAAAGCAAGTGTGAAATTGTTCAGATATTAAAACACCAAAAGAACCGATGCAGCATCAGAAACCCGTTTCTTCAGGAGGATTTGTGTTTGTTCGCTGACTGTTGTTCAGTGTGACCTCTCCTTGAAGACTGTTTTCTTTTTCCAAAGTATTCCCAGGGGCAATGTTGTGATTTAAAGAAACTTTTGACCTTGCTTCCCAGCGACTTTGCGATGTTTCTACTTTTTCTGCAAGAAATAAAAAATAAATGAAGGAAAAGAGTCAGGAGGCCAAGCAGTGAGGGAATAAATTTGTGTGTGGAGCAGGACCTGTGGGACCGAAGGTGCAGCCAAGGGCCAAAGAGTTGGAGCACTCAGCTGTTGTTGCTGGAAAGCAGAAACACAAATGTTGGATCTATTAAATGTCAGCATCACACGCGGCGACTGAAGTCTGCTGCTTTTAAAAATAGGACCTCATCTTTCTATCGGTTCATTTCAAACGGATCCCTTAAGTTGCATTTTGGTGGCCTACTTGCATAAAGTTTGGATGTTTCCAACTAAAACCCTAAAATGCTTTGCGACTTTAGGCGACAGGAGTCCCAGTGGACTTCCTGTTTCTTCTTAAGGAATTCATCTTAAAATGATTGTTACCTAAAGATGCTAGGAGGAAAAAGAGGAGCTTCATTTCTTCACAGATTATCTGTGTCATAATCTGTCAGGACATGAAGGCAGTTTCAACCAATATGTAAAAATATATTTTTAATAAAAGTTACGTAGTGTAGCTTTAATATTCATGAAAGCAGCTGAGTTTTGTCACATAGTGCATCAGTAGCCATTAGAAGAATGGTGCAGTGTCGTCATGAAGGGATAGAAACTGAAGGTAAAGCGGCGCAAACACAGCAAACAGCGCTGCAAATGCAAGAATGATGCAAACTCCAAAATACTAATGCAACAGAAAAAAGCTGCAAACCAAAATGATCACCATAAAACAAAATAGAAGCAAAAACCTACAATTAAGAAATGCTGTAACCACAGAAAATAGAAGCAAAAGGGGAAATGCTACAAAGAGCAAAATCAGCAAATCTGAAAAGATGCAAACTTGCTCAACAAAACAGAAGTCCTCCAGACCACTAGGTGGAGTCTGCAGTACATCAGGATATTATCCTGATATTTATCAGGATAGTTATCCTGATGTTCAATGGGCTCTTTGCACCTGCCGTGCTGATGTCACAACCGCACGCGCAAATGCGGCTATCTTTTTTACGCTTTGAGTTACCATGACAGCTAGAAAAGACGTCTCCCCCTAGTGGTTTGGAGGATTTAGGCTTTGTTGAGTGAGTTTGCAGCGCTTCATACTTGCTGTTTTTTTCACTAATTAGCGAGTTTTCTTGCTTGCTCCTCTTTCCTGTGTGTGCAACTTTTTGTTTGTGATTGCAGCATGATTGTTCATTTTATGTTTTTGCTAACATTTTCTGTGATTGCAACAATGTTTGCAGCATTTTTCTGTTTCTTTTTTTTTGCATTTTGTGTTTTGGAGTTTGCATCATTCATGTTTACTTCCAAACCTGACAACAGACTCACCACAAATTCATATTTTCTCTCTCTCAATAACATTCCTCTTCCTAAATTACACTGATTTGTTCCATTTTCTCCTCTTTCTGTTTTTAAATTTGCACGTTGAACTTGGATTAATTTCTTTTGGATGTTGTTTCTGTCTGCGATGTTTCTGAAGGACATCATATTGTGGCAAGGCGTGTGCACCTAATTTCCAGGCGCTCCAGTTTTTATATCCCTCACAGAAAGTGTGGAAATTGAAAGTCTCTCCAGGTGGAGGAGCGATGAAGGTCACAGTGGCTCGGCTGGCTGAGATGTGGGGGTTTGTACAGGATAATTTCTTTCCAATAGGGAGGACTGAGCACATAAATGGTTTCTACTCTCTCGCTGATTTCCTCTGGGGAAATTTCCACTTCAGAAAAGAGCGTCCGTAAAGGAGAACACCTCCCCCAGCTCTCGTTCTGTATATCTTCATGTCTGCTGTGGTCTGTGGGTGTCTTTCATTATATTTCTCTTTGTGTTTCACGGCTGTTGCTTTTTGTCAAATGTACAACATACAACCCTTGATATTTAAGGGCTTTATTTCTTAAATATGTCCGTTTATCTGTGCGGACTCATCAATTTGCAGGGAGGAGATAAATGTTTGTCCTTGTGGGTTCAGCCTTTGTCTTGCATAGTGAAATAAAAACATCATAAATGTTTATTTATTGATTTAAAATGTTGCAGTAAATAGAAATGAACAACCTTAAGATGCAACATGCCTTTTTGCTGCCTGACATTTTTAATGATTTATATTATTCATCTCATCTTGGAGGGCAAAAACTACGGTGGCCCTGAAGTGCAAATCACATCAACAAATCTCTAAACATAACAGGGTTAACTAAACACAACTACATAAAAATGGAGGATTTAGATCCCAGTAAAAAAGCTAAAACATTTCTGATTGGACGATTCCACTTTTGGCTTTAGAACCAGAAGTTATTCTGTCTTCAACACATTTGCTGAAAATTTGAATGTTACTGGCAGAGTTGGGTAGTAAATAGTAACATTTACTCAATTACATTTACTTGAGTAACTTTTCTGAAAAAATATACTTTTAGGAGTATTTTTTTACTACGCTGTACTTTTTACTTGAGTGATTTTATTATCTACTCTTACTTGTGTAAAATTTCTGCATTTTCTACCCACTGAATGAAAAACAAACATGTTTTAACCAAACAATCATCAGACACAGACACACAACTGCAGTTTTTGTTAAAGTTTCATAAGTTTCTTTTTTTTTAATTGAAAAAAACTGATTTGGAAAATTTCCTTTTGCTTGATTTTGTTATTTTTTGTTACTGAATTTAATTATTGTCATTTTGGTCCTTAAAATACAAATATTTTTACTTAATTTTATATTTTGGTCCATCTGATTATGTAATTTATAAATATGAAATGATTGATGATTTCATAATTTTTAACAAATACTTTTTTACTCTTACTTTTCTTGGATGGCTACTTTTTACTTTTTACTCAAGTACCATTACTTTAGCATAAAGTAGCATAAATGACTAATTACTTACACATTACTTTATGCTAAATTAATGGTACTTGAGTACAATATTTGGATTCTCTGCTCACCTCTGGCTTCTGGTGATGCAAACATAGCTACCGAAAACATTACTTACTTATCTTCATGATACAAAATTTAAAAAACAGAATTTAGTGGATGTGAGTTAATGCTGCTACACACCAGTAGGTGGCGGTCTTAACCTTGAAGTAGTTTACGATCAGCCATCATAGAAAGGAAGAAGAAGAAAGTAGCTCGAAACAAGCTCAACTTCGTTGTTTTTCACAGTTTGAGCAAAACGTAGAAGGTGTAGTGGAACCGTAGCGCGGTTCGCGTCTCCCGTCCATCTCAACGAAGACAGAATAACTTCCGGTTCGTCCAATCCGAGATGTTTTAGGTAACCTCTTCCGTTTTGTTATGTGTTTAAATATATTGTAGTTGTTTTTACTTAAAAGGCCAGCTACTATGAGAAATCAATTGCATGATAAATCCGGGTTTTTTCTACCAAAACTGGATGATAAAAGTTTGAGTGTTTTGGTCTCAACTAGCCTTTTATGTTTTGTACAGTTTTGTTTACATAATACATAATTTATTTTATCTGTTGTTCCTGTTGTTTTGTATTTTGGATATTTAAAATGTGTTAAATGTTCATTAGAATTTATAGTTTATTGATCTTTGAGAATGTGTTTTTGCAATAATTTGCCATTAATGAAACCTGAAAATGGTTTCAAAACAACATTATTGATCCTCCAGCATAATTTGTTATTGTGACAGGCCTTTTAGTTAATTTGTTGTGTTTTTTTTAATTTGTAGTTGTTCAGTGATTTGTTGATGCGGTTTGCACTTCAGGACCACTGTAAAAAAAAAATTACTGACCTAAATATAAAGATGTTCACATCAGATTGTTTTTTTGTTGGGTCTCAATCTTTACTGTTTGTAGTTATTTATGCAGCTACTTTAAAGCTGGATGGACAAAGGATTTGAGCTAGTTTCTAAGTAGATATTTCTCCTGAAATTTGGAAAAGAATGAAGCTTTTCCTTACAGATATGAAACTGTAAAAAATAAAACACCCAAACTGTCCCAGGAGTTTGTAGTTAATGAATGTAGTCCTTAATTACACATCAAAATGCAAAAGAACATTGTGAGCACGGCCCATTAAGCTCACTTGATTTATAGACTCGATTCACAATTTTCTTGTAAAATAATTAACATTTTCAGCAACCTGTGGAGGTAAAATGCAAACATTCAGGATGAAGCTTCCCAAACATGATGGTAAATTCACAGAAATTTGCTAAAAGCAGGTTGTCCAGTAACTGAAGGATTAAGAAAGGGATTCTAGGTTTGCTTGTGCCTGAAAGCGTTCAGATGACGTTCACATATCTTCCCGGTTGCAACCTCCAGCCGACTGTTTGCACCGCAGCAGATTTATGTGACAATTCTCCCATGTCCTGCGCCGCGCTGCATTTGGCCTTGTGGAGAAAAATCAATGCTAAAAAATGATCAGGAGTCAACCATCTGTAATGTTTGCGGTGGTGAAATCTATAGCAGGGCTTCAGGATGAGTCGATTACTTGTTTCCAGACTGGAGGCTCATTAACTACGAAGAAGAAAACGCGTCACGGATCAACCAACCCTGATGGGCGTCTCCATCTTCAGGGAATATGCTTTATGACACTAATACTGTGGCTGCATCTCCTGGCCTTGATGTGGTTTATTTTGTTGATGCAGGACGTCTGACTGATTTTAGCTCAAATGGGTGGTGTTGATTTTCTTCAAGCTTTTATTCATTCAGGGGACGTTTGTTTATTTATCCCAGTTAAACTACAATCACCGACTAAAAGAGGGAGGTTTGCATGTGTTTCTGCACTCAACTCTTATGTCCAACATTTTAATGAGATTTAACCAGGTCTGGACTTTGATTAGGCCATTGGTCTGCATGGAACTAATCATTGGAGTGGATGGAGTGGCCAAAAATGTTACATAAATGTAAGATATATGAAATGAGAAGAGTTAAGTTGAAATAATACAACAATAAGGTTGTAGTAAGATCAGAATAAAATTCTTTTTAATAAAGTGAACATTTTGAGGATAAAGACATAGCATTACCAGAATAACATAACATTGTTATTATTATAACTTACTGCTGGTGCAACTTTATTATAATATATAAAGATATGTTATAATAGTATAAATATCTTTCAGTGGTTCTGCCACCTGTCATGTTAATTGCTTATGAAAACATACCTTGCTTGCCTTCCTGTGGATCAGGTGCTTTTACACCTGACAGTCTGGTAGATCTGGTTTGATTTGGGACCAAAACTTCAACATTTCTTCCACTTCCAGCTGCTGTGGTTCTCTTTCTCTCTGCTCTGAGTCAAACCAACCAAACTCTCTGAGAAAGAGTGTAGCGCCTGTGGGGGCGCTGCACCAAAAACCACTGAATGAAACAACATAGAAAAATCTCAAGAAGACATAGAGTGCAACTTCTTTCTTCATAAAATGTAAACAAACATGGAGTGGCGTCAGATTTTAGTGGTTGTAGAATTTCTCTTTAGTCAAGCAATTTCTGCCCCTAGCGCCAGACTAGGGGTTTCTTTTTGTTGTATTTACCCAGAATGCTCTGCGTTATAGTCCACTTTCTGCTTTTGGAGTCGTTTCTGGTCCACTTGGGATTCACAGATGCATTCAAACTTCACCAGAGTTCACTTCAACCGAACCGAGACAGAGGTTTGTAGAAAACAAAACCACAAACTGAACAAAAAGCCAAATTATCAACAACTATGTTGACTGTATTCTTTCTGGAGAAGAGCCTTTTCTCCCAGCAGCCATTTAAAATCGTTACTCCATCCATCCATCATCGTCTCAACCTGCTGAACCTTTGCAGACCTGCTGGAGAGCTGCTGCTCATCTTCAGCAGGCTAAGGCCGAGAGGCGGGGAAACCTTCGACTCGTCGCCACTCCATCACAGCACGGCACGTTTATTCAACATCTTACCAACAGTCCTGCCATAAACTTAAACGTCCAGCATCCCAACTGAGATTTCTGAGCATTTATGCAAAGCAATAGTTGATCTTCTGAAATCCAATAATACAGATGTATTTTTTGTCCTGTATGCAGCCAAGCAACAAACTGCCAAAACTTCAGCTCATTATGCGACGTTGTTCTGAGAAAGAACGGTTGCTCAGGATAATTTTTTTTGCAGAGATTCACTGATTGATGGGTTGCGTAAAGCTTTTCTTTTATTTGAATGATGTGTGCTGAAGGGAGAACGGCTACAATGGACAAACATGTTGACTTTGGAGTTTCTTCGAGCTCGTATTGATTTTCCTGTGATTACTTACAGACTCCTCACCTTGCATACAAATCCAGCTTCCACTGTTCTGCAGAAACTGGCTGAAGAAAAGAAAATGAATGACTGGTTAAATGAATCTTGTCCCTTTTTTTCCCAGCATGACCTTGACTGTGTGTTTTTACAATGGAGGAAAATGATTTCCGTAATGATCCGGCTTGTTCCTCTTTCAACCGGTTCTCCCATAGGCACAGGGGAATGAAATGGAGGAGGAACTTATTAAAGCATCCTCATTGTCCTTGCATCAGCCGCCAACAAAGACTAGAATAAGGATTGAAGATGAGAGGAGCCATTTGGACTATAAGAAGGTGAAATCAGAGGAAACCGATCCAAACTGATCTGAACAGATAGGTTTGGATTCTTCAGGAAAACAAATTGTCCCAGAAATAGTTACCATAAATGATAATGTTGTCATTTAGAGACAATTTTCAACTAATATAATACGCTCTACAATATATATCCTCTAAAACAAAACAAAAAAATTTCTAAAAAAAACGTTTCACACTGGAATTAAAAAAATTATTTATATCCAAAATAAATAAACAAAACAACAATAAATAAAATGGATTGTGAAGTCTCAATAACAAGAAAACTTCTGAGCTTGAAAAATCAAAAATCTTTGACTTGAAAATAAATTTCTAAAAATGTAATCTCAAAATTTCTGAGTTTTTTTTAGCAAGTTTTTCACTTTTAAAACTCAGAAATTTTCTTATGTTTTCTTGAAATTGTTGAGATTAATCTCAACATTTCTGAATTTTGTAAGAAGTTTTTCTCGTTTTTCTAGAAAATCTGACTAGTCTAAAAAAAAATTCTAGCAAATTTTTGACTTTTCAATCAGAACCTTCCATGTTGTTTCTGATAGTCTAAAAAATTCAGTTTGTTTAGTGGAAATTTCCTTTTTTATATATTTAGGCAGCTTATTCAACATAATGGATTCAGTTCTAGAGCAGCTCTGTGGATGAGTGAGCGGCTCAGAAAGACATCGACCCAGGGCATGTGTCTAGTCAAAGGCCTGCTCTCTTCTTTTATAGATAGAAGTTTGATCTCTGTATCAGTCCAATAAAAACGGAAAGCATGGAGATTTATGTGCTGCTGAAACATGTTGGTATGAATGCATGAGGGTGATCTGCACTGCAGGCGAGCAGCTTGCATGAGTAACTCCAGCAGGAGAACAAGTAGGGGTCATAAAATCAATCGTGTGTAATTGTCTTCATTCTCTTGCTTTTTGTGCTAATTGATCAAACTTTAGCTTAATTAAAGACACACCACTGTAACTCTTTTTGTCATTTTCCATGAAAAATCCACACTGATCCAGCAGAGTGGATTCAATCTATCAAATCTTTTTAAGGAAGCAGCTTCATCAGTCCCCAGATCTTTGCTCTTTTTAACATGGAAAAAGTAAGACGTACAGATGGTTTCTTAATTTGATTCATTGAGCGGATAGCAAACATCATCACCATCATCACAGTGAGCAGAGGTGTTTGTGAACAGCAGGTCTCCTGTCTGAGTGGATGATCCAGATGGCTAAATGTGATTGGAGATGGTCGGTGATTAAAGGCTGGTGCCAGAAGTAAAGCCATATGGGCCTGGACTTTTCTAACACAGAACCATGAAGCAGATTGAAAATGCATTTTTATTCCAACATTTCCCAACATGCTGCAGAGCTGCTGAATTTTCTTCACTCTTTCAAATCCTGAAGCTCAAAACGATGGAAAAAGTTTTAAGCGTTCATCCTGTTCCTCTGATGCTGGAGAAAATCCAGACTGATGGCGACACTTTCCCGTCTTTATAGAGCAGTTATAAGATTGAACACAAAGTAGAGTTTCCTGCACAAAAGAGCCAGAAATTTTTTAACTGAAAAAATATTTTAAAACTGAATTAAAAGTTTGAAACTGAAATAAATAAATAAATAAAATCTGAAACTGAAAAATAGGGTTTTTTTCAGTTTTTACATTGTTATTAGTTCCAATTTGTTTTTGAGTTTCAAATCTTTTCAGTTAAATTTTTTTTAGTTTTTAACTTTTTTCACAATTTCTTGTCTTTTTTCAGTTTCAAAACTGTTAATCAATTTCAACATTTTTTCAGTTTCAAAATTTTCCAATTTCAAACATTTTTTTGTCAGTTTCAAATCTTTCTTTTCAGTTTCATTTTTATTTCAATTTCAAATGTTTTTTCAGTTCCAGAAGTTTAAGTTTCTATTTTTTTTTTAAACTTTTGAACAAACTCTGTGTGGACGAGTTTGTCCACATAGAGTTGTGGACAAACTATTAGCTCCACAGATTTAGAAAATAATTTTCCAACATTATCAAAACTTCTCCTGCTCAGAATTGAGAAACAAACCCTCCAAACCAAATTTAGTTCAGAAATGAACTTATGTTAACTTTTCCTCTTGTCTTATTTGTGGTTTTTGGCAGTAGTAACATCCTGCTATTGATCACCTAACTTGCATGATTAAAAAGAAGTGTTTCGATACGGCTGTAAAACCACTTCATCTTTGCTCAAAACTTTTTATCAAAAAACCTGCTTCTTTTTAAATTGCTGAGTTTCCACTAATCAAATTTATTTTTGTAATTTAATCTTGGGCAGTTCTATGTTTGATGGAAATGCAGCTACTGCAGGTCCGACCACCGCTGCTGATCTGGTTGCACCATTGTTCTGGCATCATGGCCCCTCACATGTTCTCCCACCGGCGTGTCGTGACAGTGAAGCTCCTGTCTGCTCCGCCCCGTGGGACCCTGATGATAATAAATGTCTGAAATCCAGATGGATCATATTCCCCAATCTGCTCGGCTCAGACCTCGTGGCCCTGCAGCCTGTTGTTTGCCCTGCAGCGACTTTCACCTTTCAACTCTGCTTTTGGAGCATCTGCTATTTCATCTTTGGACTTTGTTTTCTTTCTCAGCCACTTTCTGTCCTGAGACGCTTCAAAAGAATATATACATATATATTTTTGTTTAAGGCTCAATAAGACAGCATACATACCTCGGATGTGTCCTTTTTTTCTACATTAACTACCTTTTTGCAAGATTTCAGGACTCTTCGTTCTGTTATTATCTTCTGTTACTTGGACTTTTATCGGTTTCATCTCCTCTTGTGGCAGTTTAGCTTCACCTGGTTCAAATTCTGTAAAAATAAATCTCCTATTAAGCACATTTGATATCTAATTAATCAAACAAATAATAATTGTTTTGCATGTTAAGACATTTTAAAGGCCTGAACTTTTCACAGATTCACCTTTTGCTCCAAATGATAAAGTGGAACGTAAGGTTATTGCATTTTTGGCAATAAATTGTTTATTTTCTTATTTAAAAAAGAATTAAATTCATTGTTTATTTGCATTTTGTTATACATTTTTAATTTAGTGTAAAATAAGCTTAAGTGATTAAATAAAAAATCTATAGAATGGCCCATTTTTATACGATTCATCAGAAGAAGAAACGTTTGTTTCAGGCCTCAGCGCTGCAATATGTTGCATTGTCAGCATGTTTCTTATATGACAAGAAAATCTGACTGCATGGAAGGAAAATATCAAGAATCCAGTTACATTTATCCTGTCTTACTGTGAATCATTCAGGTTTTATTCAATAGCAAGTTAATCCTTTGCAGTGACATTCATGAATTCATTAGTTTACCTCTGAGTAAAGTGGCATTAAATGGAAGATGTGCCATTTTATTGATCCAGTGCAGCGCTCTGTAATTAAGGCTGTTTAAACGGAACCAGTTAATGTCTGAATGTTTGGATCGAACACATGAAAAAAGCCTCTTCAGCTACAGCTACAGCTACAGAGCTACAATGCTGCTGGTTTTTTTTATCTGGGTAATCTAAAAATGTATTGCGTTTTTATGAATGTGACATTTTTGTTTAAGTAATTTGAAATAATTTGAGTTGCAGCCAGAAATGAAAGCAGTAAGATGAATGTGAGCCATCTCCTGAGAGGCAGCTGGTTTATTCACACAGAGACACTCGCTCTGTCCTGGACAGTTTTAATCAGAATATTGATCTGTGTTCACTTTTAAACTTGGCAGCATCAAAGTGTTGCAGCATTATTTTCTACATCCATTAACCTAATCTGCTGCCATGTCTGACCTCCACAAACAGCTTACACTCCGTTTTCCCAGAGCTTCATGCTATTAAGATCTGCACTGTTCTTCTAATGAAATGGGTCCAATTCTTCTCTCCAACACTCCAAAAAACACAAAACCTTACAAAATAGTTTTGTCTAGTTTCTCACCCTGGACCTTCTCTGTTCACACTGCTGCCTTCAGGCAGAAGATGCAGAGCAACCAGAACCAGAACCAACCGTCTCAGAGACAGTTTCTACCCGATAGCAATAACAAAACTAAATGCAATCAGAAACAACCATTAATCATCATAAATGATATATGTGAGAATGTGGCTGTTCTTATTTATTAGTTTTTTTGTTTGTTTTTTTTTGTTGTTGTTTTTTTACCAGTTATTTGTTAATTCTTACATTGTGTGTGAATTGTGAGACAGTTATTTTTTGTTTTTAAGCATATGCACTGACTGATGGCACCTTTTAAATTTCGTTGTCCTTGTGAGAATGAGAATAAAGATTTATCTTATCTTATCATATCTTAGTGCAAATGTCTTAGTAAACTTGAAATGACAAAACTAACTTACAAGTACATTTTCATCAAGACATTGGAGCTTTCTCCAGTGTAATAAATGACATAATTTGCCAATTGAACTAGAACTTTTTCATCAATATTAAAGAATTATTTACTTGAAACACGCTCCTTTATCTTGCTGAAAAGTTACCTGTCAGTTAGTTTTGTCTTATTTCATGTTTCCTAAAATATTTGCAGTAGAAACTAGTTTCTGACTTTTGAAAATTGTTGACATTTGGAACTCAGAAATTTCTAATTTTTTTTTGGAGAGAATTTATGAGATTACTCTCAAAATTTCAGAGTTTTTAGTGTAACTTTGCTACTTTTTTCAGAAGAGCTAAATGTTTTTTTTTGAAAAAAAAACTAATGGCTCCCAAGCCACACTTTGGACACCACTATCCTAAAGAATATAAAAACGAATCATTAGAAATCCTTTAAAGGTGACTTATGGTTGTTTTTGTACTCTGATCTGATGTGGTGAGACTTTTAAAAAGTGCAGTTTCTGTGGTTTTTCTCACTTGCAGCTGTCATTCCTGCAGTGAAAGGAGAGTTCAAGGATTCGTCAAACCTCCAGCCGGGCTCAGCGTCGCTTCGGGTTTTCCCATCACCACCGGGCCAACATGAGGGGCTTTAACGGGTCGGCTTGTGGCTCTCTGCCAGGTGGTTTCATTAAGCTCATCACTATCATGCTAAACGAAAAGGTTTTGGACAAAAACGGAAGAGTACAACCAAAAATGAACTGCTGAAGTGATTAATTATGATTAATCAATTATTGAAATAATTGTCAACTAATGTAGTAATTGATTAATAATTGGAGAATAGACACTCAAAAAAAGCTGCAAAACAATATATTCGGAGGAGTTATTAAGACAAAACTGTACAAAATATATATACTTCTCCATTTAAGATAAAAACAACCATAGTTTTAGTTTCACCTAGTTCAAATTTATTAAAATAATTCATTGTTTTTGCATTTCAGGCAATAACATGTTTAGTTTTTATTTTAAAAAGAAATGGAATTATTTGCGTATGTGCATCTTTTAATGTATTTCTAATATTTTTTTTATAAAAAACAGCTGAAATGGTTAAATGACAAAATCTGCATAACGTGCCAAATATTTTAATCGCCAGAACAATCAATAGAATAATCGATTACTAAAATAATCGTCAGTTGTACCCTAAAAAGAGCCGAGCTTGTAAAACAAGACAAAAATAAGGACAACACAACTGTATTTCTTTAAAAAATAAAATGCTCAAATTTTCTCTTTTCCTGATATATTTATTTAAAAAAATAATTTAAGCAATATCCGTTAAGAAATAGAAAAATCCCACAAAAAATAACGCTACGTAAAATTTCAGTTGTTTCCAGAAATATAAATACAACTTAATTTTAAAAATGTGCAAAATCTTGTATTTTTTAAAACAAGAATTTATAAAAATCAGTTGTAGTTGGATTACTCTTCCTTTTACTCAGTGACAAATAAAAAAAAATAAAGACATCACTGTTTGATTAAATTTAAATAATTTACCAATTCATTCATGATTTAAATCTTTTATTTCTGTTAATTATAATGTTCTCCTTACAGATTCTTGTTGAAGGGGAGTTTTTCCTCTCCACTGTCACTACATGCATGTTCACTAAAATACTCAATGCAGTGTGACTGGTTTACTTAGTTGGAAACTTTTTAAACTAATTTGAATCATTAACTGAGCTTAATGTACTGTTTGATAACTTTTTTTTTACAAGGTGTCTCAAAACGTTGAATCAGAAAAAATACCAATTATTCTATGCATGTATTTTAATTATTTGATGTTATTTTGGGATCGAAGCCAATATTGTTTTCCTCTCTGTACCTAATCTTGAGTAATGAAAAGACAGGAGTCTCATGTAGCTCATTAGAGTTTTTCGACGCCCATCAGCAGCTTATACACCTGCTACCATCTGATTTTAATGTTTTCAATGTTCGGAGCAAATGAAGAGTGAAATTATATTCATAAACTAGCACATTTCCTGACAGTAAATATAATCCTGTCCATTATTTATGTGGTGAAATTGGAAAATGAATTATCTTGTCTCTGGATGCACATCTTCTGTGAATTCATCCATTTCAGAAAGGACTGAGGAGAAATGAATGTGACACGTTACAGAGTGCACACATCAGAGAATAAGTCATTAATTACCCAGTGAATTTAATGGAGATTGGTCTGGTCAGTGAGCACAGCAAAGAGAAAAAAGTTCACTTTACCCACAGAGATTTACTGCATGTTTCCAGAAATGAGTTAATTCAGCTGAGAGTCAGTTCTCACACTTATTAAATGCTTGTGGCGGTAATCTTGCTCTGTCCAATTAGAAGCCATGTTTCTGGACGACACCGCGCTGCAGCGAATGCCGCTCATCAGTCACTGATTTAAGTGGGAATGCAGAGTCTATCACGCTGAGATAGAGCTGCGCAGAGGATTTAACCTAGAAAAGACCATGTAAGAATTATAAAGAACAGTAGTTTTTCACATAAAATACTGAAGTTATGCTGGAAATGAATGGAGGAGAGAGATGGTGAAAGAAAGTACCAGTATATTAAAGTACAGCAGGAACAAGCTGACAAAATAAGATTTGTGTTGTTTCCATACAAACTAAACTATCTAGCATGTCAGGCTACAACTACAAACTTTAAAGATGATCTATTATTCTTCCTTGAACAGGTTAGAATAGATCTATGTGATACAAGCTGACCAAACAGGCACAGGTGCATTTCTTCAGGTATGAGACAGATTACCTGTCTCATATTGTAATGTAAAGATGTTTTTTTATTTTAAAAAATTACATACTGCTCCTTTAACAACTGAAAACCAGCGATCAGGCCCGAAACCTGGGAGTAGTGATGGACTCTGACCTGAACCTCCAGAGCCACATAAAGACAGTTACAAAGTCGGCCTTCTATCACCTGAAGAACATTTCCAGGATTAAAGGACTAATGTCTCAGCAAGATCTAGAGAAACTCATCCATGCGTTCATCTTCAGTTGTATTGATTATTGCAACAGCGTCTTCACAGGTCTGTCCAACAAATCAATCAAACAGCTGCAGCTGATCCAGAATGCTGCTGGTGGCGTTCTCACTAAAACCAGGAAGATAGAGCACATAACACCACTTTTAAAGTCCCTCCACTGGCTCCCTGTAGCTCAAAGAATAGACTTTAAAATACTGTTGTTAGTTTACAAATCACTGAACGGCTTAGCACCACAATACATTAACGATCTGCTGTTGTTGTATGAACCTTCCAGACCTCTCAGGTCTTCCGGTTCTGGTCTGCTCTGCATCCCCAGAACCAGAACCAAACGAGGAGAAGCAGCTTTCAGCATCTATGCACCACAAATTTGGAACAAACTTCCAGAAAACTGTAAAACAGCTGAAACACTGACTTCTTTTAAATCTCAACTGAAAACCCACCTGTTTAGAATTGTATTTGAAATGTAATCAATTACAAATTTATTGATGGAACTTGACTTAATGCTGTGTTTTGATTATTGATTCTATATTGCTTTGTGTTTCTGTGTTTGTAATGATGTAAAGCACTAAATGCCTTGCTGCTGAAATGTGCTATAAATAAAATTTGATTGATTGATTGATTGATTTAAAGCAACCTCCAGAATGTTTCAGTTACAATCATGTAGCACACTGTAAAAAAAAAAGTCTCTAATTTATGACAAAATACTGGCAGCTGGGCTTGCTAGAATTTAACTGTATTCACACAGTTAAATTCTGGCAACCCAGGTGCCGGTATTTTTAATCTTTTAGGGCAGCAACAAACATGGCGTAGATATGTTGAGGTACAAGAATTTCTAATAAAGTTTTCTATATCTTGAAAAATATAAGCACACATTCCTGACTGATCAAACGTTTCAATCTTAATGTGAAATTTAGGTAGAGCCTTTAAAGAAAATATACCAGTCACTACTGATGTTGTCCAGTGTGTTTCCATATTTCCAGAGATCCATACAGAGTTTGGATCTCTGGAAAATATCCAAACTGTTTTTATAATTCTATAATTATAAAGAATTATGTTCTTTATAATTGGGTTAAATTTCCCAGCAGTTTTTGGGATAGCAACAGGACAGCAGCTAAGTGTCTGTTGATATGTTGGATGTTGGACAGCAAATTGTCGCTCATATTTTATCTGCATGTGCAGACTCATTTATCATCCCTGCTGCAATCAGCCAGACCTCCCATCAGTTCAGCAGGTCTCGGGGAACAGTGAAGAACACACGTGTCTCATTTCTGCACCGCAGTGTCGCCTGTTGGTGTCTGAGACAAACTGAATAGTCACACCACCAACAGAGATATCATAGCAAAATAACCCACAACCTATATTACAGCAGCTAAAGCTTTAACATCTTCTGAATAATTAAGTCTTTGGAAATGTGCTTACATGGCAGCTGAATCAAGAGATGTATGAAACAATAAACAGTTGTTTTTTTCTTTTCATAATTTTTAATTTTCTTTATTCTGTGAGATTTCAATAAAAGATTTCTGCTGGTCAGATGGTGGAAACACATTTCTTTATTATTCATAGTTATTCTGTAAAATTTATCGTTTTGCATTTTCTTCCTTTTCTATTTTCCTCATATTTTGTACACTGTTCTATTTTTACATATAAACTTTTAGATTAAAAGTTAAAGGTACAGTGGTGTATGAAACATTTGGGCAACATATGAGTAACAAGGCTTAACACGGAGCAAAAAACAAATATTACTTAACAATATTGGAAGCAATATTACCTTGATGATTAAGATAAGACTTCACCATAAAAAGTATTTTCTAAGGTAATGTAATGTTATTTATATAGCACATTTTCAGCAACAAGGCAATACAAAGTGCTTCTAATATCCTGTAGGACAAAAACTGCTACTACTACTACTACTAATTTAAATAAGTAAATTAAATAGAGTGTGACATAGACAGCTATATGTATTAAGAAGTTAATGGTGACTAAAATTTACATTTAATTCAAACTTTAAGCTTTAAAAAAAACTTTTTTTTCTGGACCATTTTATGCTGGTTATGGTCCTCCATAGTTATATGTCTTATAAAGTAAACAATTCATAGCTGTATTTTTCCGGCCCCTGCAAACCTGAGTGGTGAACCCCGTATTCCTTCATCTGTATCAGTTTATGTACGGTTTGAAGTTCGTCACCGAGGACAGAATAAAAATATGGAAGCTATCGTATTTTGTGGTCATAGGTAGGTTTTAAAGGAGTTAATTAATATATTTATTTTAGAGAATTATTTTTAGAATAAGAAATAGACACACAACAAAATCATGTAACTCCATATAGGGTGTGTACTGCGATGTGTCGGCAGGTGTCCGTCAGTTAGCTAGCTAACCTTTGTAGCTAACCTTTCCTTGTCGAACATTCTGACTTCTCGACCGCTGGTTTGACCGCGACATGTTTCGTAGCTTGTTAATAATAGACTTGTTTGTCTGCATATATTTTCATTAAACGAGTTTATTTTCTCCTTTTGATTATATTAAACTAATTTTGTCAACTGCCGTGAAGCCCTGACGGTTTCCAGCTGGTTATGTTGGTGAATGTTTAGTTATTTTGTGATTTAAATGGCAACAACAGATCAAAAATTCAAATAAGCATTCCCTGGCTCTTCATTTATGAATATCTGTTTAATTAGTATAGCATCGAATACCTTATTTATTGGATAATTGCATTTCTAAACAACTATTGGTTATGCTAAACGAAAACCCATAAAACTATAGCATGGAAACGATTGAAAAGGTTTTGTTACATAATTTGTGCCCTACAAAGTCATTGGGGAAGACTGCTTACTTTTTAGACATCCAGTCAACACTGAAGGCTTTAAGGGAAGGTAAAGACATGAGAGGTGATTGTCAAAGAATCTACTAGTTTAGGAAAAAAGCTGGTAGAAAAAAGTGAAGGATAACTGAAACCATGAGAGAAGATTGTGAAGCAAACCCCAGAGTTTTGGGAAGATTCACAATGCAACAGCGAGAAGTTAAATAAAGGTCTTATCTTGAGGTTTAATAAAGCTATTTTTTCTCAGAAACTACTTTGTTTCACATCTGTAGGTGCTCCAAGCTTCACCAACCTTTATAATGTTCATTATGACAGAAACGGAATATAATGAAAACATGTTAAATAATTATGTACGAAGTAAAGGATATTTCATACACATTGTTCCAGAAGTTTGTTTGAAGGTATTACTGTAGCAAGTTGCTAAAGACACATTTACTCCATTATCAACCTTTTAAGCAAGATGGTAACCTTTGAAAGAAGTTCTCCTCATGTTCAGTGAGCATCCTTGAGGTGCTTCTGTGTCCTCACAGTACAAACAAATTCAATTTGGTTTGATTAAATGACACACTTTAGGTGTGTACACACTATGTTCCTGTTGCTCTCATTCCTTTTATAGGTTTACTGAACATATTGATTTTTTTGATGGTGAAAATAACTTGATTCAACAAGAATAATCTGCTTAAGTAGAAATGTCTTGGTTTAAAAAAAGATAGCAGGAATTAAAACTTTTTACATTGTCATTAAGGCTGTTGCATAAGGTAATTTGGATGTAAGCAATCACGCTTCACCAAAGTCCCAGTGTTGTGTCCACTGGAGGTAAGTTGATGATTTGTAAACCGTTCAACCCCATAACGTTTTTGTTGTGAGACAACAGTGATACCAACTGAGTACCCAGTGGGCTTTCTCTGGGTACTCTCTCCAAAAATTTGACCGTGTACTGGTCGCTCTAAGTTGTCCCTATTTGAAAATCATATTTGAAAATACCTAGCATTTTGAAGACTTCTTCAGGAGACAAATTCACCCGTAATGGCTATATGTTAGAGATAGTTGATTCTGGTTGAGAACATTAATTTTTAATGTGCCCATCCTCACAGGAAACTTTGTATGGAAACATAGTTGCTTTACCCTTGTGATGTAAACATCAGTGTCTTAACACTGTCCTTTACATGCTCATATGTAACACTCAAGCTTGATTATCAGTACATTCTGTTTATTTTTTTTTATTTTTTATTTTTAGAATTGTGATGAGCTTTTCCAAATCTGACCACCTGATTATCAATAAACTCCACAAGGTAAGTGTATTGCTTTTTTAATTCTGTGATTATAAATTAACATGTTTGCTATGAGCTTGTAGTTGTAGTTCTAAAGTGGTGTAAAAAAGTTTTAAAAAACTGTAAATATTGAAATGCTGATTAGAAATAAAACCACAATAAGTACATGGGGTGAGAACTAACTGTTATGAGGCATTTGATCAATTAAAGATGCATTCATATAAAATGAGTATTGTTATTGTCTGTATTAATTATTTCTATTCTTTCCTAAATGGTTGCAGAAGTTGATTTTTGTCCATGTTGATGATTTGTGCTTTTGATCAGTTATCTTTAAAAATGTACTGTATGTGTAATGTGTGGCTTTTTTAGATGACATTGGTGTGATTTCATTCATTAGTTTTTTGTACTGTTCTGAAACGCTGATGCATATTCTTGCTGTTAAATGCAATACTGAGGGTTTGGGAAAACAAAATCTTAAAATATTGGTAAAACATACTTTGTGCTGTTCTTCAGTGAAGAGGTGTGAAATTTGTTTTTGTAGATAAAGACCTTTGTCTGCTCTAATTTACAAGGATTGCGCCTGTTTCAGAAAAATTAACCAGGAGAACAAGAAATGCAAACAGCTTAAGAAGGTGAAGAAGATTCCAGATGGCTCTTTACTTGCCTTGTTTATTAAAGGGTATGGTAACAATGGAAATACACATGATACTTAATATGCTTTTCCCTTGCTTTAAAAGTGCAGCAACATTACATTGATGATCTGAAAGTCTTGGTGCACCCAGTGTTGTAGACTTAGAAAATTTACGGAAGACATATCAGTTCTTGAATAACAAAATTATCTTTATGCTTTGCCTTTAAACATGGGTACTGAAATGACGTCGGGAAGAAAAATACATAAATATCTCAAGTTGTAATCAGACTGAGAATTTGAGAGACTATAATATATCGTCTCCCAAAAGATTTCAGCAAGTAACATAAATTAAATCCTTTTTTACAACCATCCACAGGTTAAATTCTTATGCATTAAATACTTTTCAATATTTCCATTTCTTTTAATAATTTAATATGTCTGGCTAACAAAGTCCCAGCTTTTTAGGCTACATTTTTACTTTTTGCTGCCCAGGATATTATTGCACTGATAACTGAGAGGAACCTCTCTCAAGTACACTGTTGGTGTAGGGTTTCATTTTTGCTTTGACTGAAAGCTCAAGAAAGAACCTCCAGACATATTCCTCCTCAGAGGGACGCAAGTCAGTGGGCCTAAGAAGGAGAGTGGTTCAGACCTCAGACTCCAGACTGGAGACCCTGCCCCAGGGCTTTGGCACATAGGGACTGTTGACTCTTCGCGCCACAAGGACTTGCCTCCGATCTCGGCTCCCTGAACCCAAGTCCTCTCGCTTTGGGCCATCATAAGGCCCAAACATGTTGTTGTGGTAAACCACTGGTCTGTCCGTCATTCTAGGGAGCATTGCTGTGTTTTCTGGGATGTGGCTGGTACACGGAAACAAGTGGCACATGTTCTTTGAGCTGTTGTAGAACTGGGACGGTCCTTGTGGGAGAGGCCCCACATACACTGGTAAATCTGTGTACGAGTTCAGGTAGGTGGAATAATGTCTGTGCACCACCGTAGAGGAGGAGCGGCGCAGTGCAGCGGCGTTCTGCAGGATAGCTTCCCTGTAAGAGGGCAGCCGGGTAGAGTCAGCGTACTTTATCTTTTGCTTGTAGGGGTAAGAACCCATATGGGCTGGGTCTAAGTAGGCTGGCTCAGCGGCCAGGGGATAACAGGACAGGTTGTGCCCCAAACTGCCGTACAGCCTGTGAGGCTTTGGATTCGGCCCCACCACCTGTGGAAACAAATCAGGCATGTCTGTTCTGGTGGAGGGAGCTGTGGATGTGGAAGGCTTTGTTTCATCTACCTGATGGATTCTATCGTTGCCCCACGTGGCTTTAAGAAATGAGGCTCGTCGATTTAACTTGTCCTTTCCTAAGAGGGGGATGTCGTCCATTTCTGGCTCCAGGTAAGACTTCATGCAGGAGTTGCAGCTGGTGCTGCTGGCGGGGTAGTGTCCTGGAGTGCAGGCCATGGCCATACCATCAGGGGCCTGGTTGTTTAGGAGGTGATTGGCTCTCAACTCAGCAAAGCAAGACCGTGGTTCATCGTAGTCGACTCTCACTCTTGGCTCTGGATTATTAAACAGATAGCTGAAAGGCCTCCGTCTCCGGCTTACACAGTCTGGGGGGTAGCTGAACTTCCTGCGGAGGGGTCCCTTGTGCTCCACGTAAATGTCGGGTACCTGGAACTCCCTGTAGGAAACAAAAGGGGATGCTGGGTGCCGGCCCTGGTTTTCCACATACAGCCTGCTGCTGTGGTGGGGATTGGACGTTCCAGAGGGAGTTGGATCTCTCATGGCGATGTGTGGGCTGCTGAGGCTGGAAATGGGCAAAGTTCTCTCCAACAGATGCTGACTGCTGCGTGTAGGCAGCGTGTACCGAAGAGGAGTGGGTCGGGTTACCACCCTGGGCTTCTCTAGAAGGGGCTGGGTGGATGTGTCCCCGTAATGAACTGGGAACGTTGGTGTAATGGCCCTCTGAGGGTAGGGGGAATGATTGTCTGTTATACTGGAGATATAGGGTAGCCGGCCGTGGGTCACATCTGTGGTTGTAACTCTGGGAGGCAGGCCAGCTCGCACATTGTCGGCTCCACGTCTGCTCCAGTTTTCTATTGTTTTGGTGGCGCTATCAAGAGAGTTCTCAACTCTAGCAGATGACACCATGTCCTTGGCTGTCCTCAGCATCTTAAGCATGTTGGCTTGAGTGTAGTTGGTGGTGACGTCTGGACTCTGCAGGCTCCCATTGCGGTCACTTTGCTCTACTCCGTTAAAGCAGCTGTAGATGCCCTGTAAATGGATGGAAAGGTAAAATTAAATAAATCTGCAGACTACTGAACTCTTGATTATGTTTTATTACAGTCACAGATTATTTCCCCATTAATAAAATATCCTATGAACATCAGACGTTAATGAGGTGAAGGGCTTGTTGCAGAAGAATATTTATCCTTGTTTATGTGACTTTCTGAGACTGAAAGGATGCTTTTATGCTGAAGGATATTGGACATGAGTCCTATAAATGTTAGTTGCTGATCATGCACTTAGCATATTAGTTTCTCCATTTCACCCCCACCAGCTTTATTTTACTTTCAAATTGTGTATTGCTCTGGAATGCAGAATCTCACCTTTGACCACAGTTGATACAGAGATGAAAGTTTTTAATGGGGTAATTTAAATGCAGTTTCTCAGGCATCATGACTATTTCTTTCAGCAAACAACCATAAAATCCTCTTTCCACTATGAGGTCGTCTGTTTGATTTGTTTGAAGTTGTACTTTTAGGTAAAGCTTCCTACCTGTCAGTGTTACCTCTCTTACTATTTAAACACTGCATGAAGGCAAGAAATAATAACAGAAATTCACCAAATCAGTGGGTGATCGGTATGTCAAATACTGAGTGATTTAATACATCAACATTAAAAAGTCAGTTTCTTTTTTAAGAAATGTAAAGATCATATTTTCTCTTTAATGTGCCATTAGAAGAATAATTTGGAATAATAAAAAAAATCGAAATACAACCAGAAATGATGTTAAAACAACTTGGTCCATTTTATTATGTGATAATTACTTACTCTACTGATAGCCAGGAGAAAGTCCAGTCGGTCTGATTTGCGAACTGAATGGCGAAGTTTCCAGTAGAGCAGATGTTCCCAGGCAAACACCAGTAGGCTTAGGCCCATGGCGACAAGCAGCATGTAAAAAACTCCGGCCATGTTGTCGATGTCCAGCTTACTGCTCATGACTTCTTTCTTTTCGTTACGACAGATACCTGTGAGCCAGACGGTTTGCAACTTTTGGGTATCACCTGTGTGAAAAAACGAGAGAAAACGTTTAGGTTATATGAAATATATTTTTATATAGAGTAAGAAAATTTCCTCAGTTAGTTAATTTGTGAAGCTGAGTATTTGTACTGTGAAACAGAACATTTTACTGTAAATCTGCATGTCAAGGAGGGTTTCTTCAGAAGACAGACTGATGTGTGAAGTAAAATATCAGCCATACCAGTGGCCTCTCAGTTTGGCATTTATGTATTATGCATTACGCATTATCATTTCTCTTTCAGTTTTATAAATTCAACTAAAGGTGAATAGCAGAATAAATCAACTTCTGATTTAGTTTTACTCACAGGTTCTTTATATAGTTGCTATTAGCAACAATGTGCAGGTAGCACATTGTTACTGTTAGCTTTCTATGAGCATGTTGAATGTAATTGCATCATAATATTGATGTTTTTGGGTAGCAGTTCTAATTTATGAAAGCACAACAAATACCATCAGCCAGGAACTGCAGCAGGGCCAGGTCGATGGGGCGTTTCCAGCGAGAATCCTTCTGCAGTGCAATTCCATAACCAGTAGTAGCAAACACTTTCCCGCTGCCAATGGTTACCAGTTTGCATCCTTCATCTTTGCCAGCCATGTAATTCAGCACAGCAGCATCATAAATAAAGGCATCCAGTTTCCTAACGTTGTAAAACAGATTACACAAGTAATTTAGTTGTTTGGCTCTTTTTCCATTTCGACTTTGTGTGTTCATGTCTCTCTTGGCAGAAACCTACCCTGTTTTAAGGCTGTTGAGAGCATCCTCTACTCCTTTTTGGTTGTATTTGACCATGTGGGAGTGCATCTCGGGGTAGTTACTCCTTATGTTGCGCTCTGTGCTGCCATTTGGGACGGTACCAAAGCGGAACGGAGGATACTGCTCCTGTGGCTTTTGAAACTGTTGATGGATGTGGAATAACATTTTATATTAACAAACATGATTCTTGTGCTTATGTAGCTAAACAAAGGATCGCTTCAGTCATTTGCTTATTGTTCAATACACATAGTTTGACATACTGTATACAGGTAATAAAATAGTTTGACCCATCATCTTTGGTTTTATTACATTTTAGTACTCTGTTTGGTCATTAAGAAGTGCTACAAAAAGCAGGGCTTAAACAGAAAGCACACAGAGAGTTATGGAGGACGGATCCTGCCAAAGCTGGAAATTAATTAATAAAATAGGAAATAAAGGAGTAAATAAAACTGTAAATAAATAACTAAATGAGGGATTAATAATGTATTAAGTGTATTCGATAGGGACAGGCACACAATAACAGACAAACAGAAAAAACAGCAGCCACATTCCTGCATATTGGTGCTTCCAGCCCTAGCTAATCTGTGTCACTTGTTCTTAGATGGGCTTTTATAAACAATATAAACAATTGGAATTAAATAAATAACTATGGCATAAATCAAATATATGTTTTAATTATGTATTTCCACATTTAGTGGTAGAAACACCCACCTCATCACCATAGACTTGAGGGACAAAAGGGAAATTTAAAATGAAGACAAGAACAAATGTGGAAATGATTCATCATATATATATTCCAAAATATATTTTTATAGTTATATTGAAAAATCTATTTTTACATATTTCCTCATGTATTAATTTATTTTAACTTTATTTGTTTATTTTATCTGCTTAGTTTCTTCCCTCTTTTATTTATGCATTTACTTTCTCATTAATTTATTGTCAGTTTTGGTAGGACCAGTCCTTCATACACTGGATATAGTGGCATCTGTTATCTTTCCCCCATTGCTCTACTGCTCATATTGTTGTCCTGGAGGCTTTGTGTGGTATTAATTGACACAGCTAACATCGGCATTGTAGAAAGGAACTTAAAGTCCAGGATGCTGTCCAGGGGGATCTAGACTTCCTTCATCCTTCTGTTGTCTTCTCTAAAGAACGTATTTCATCCTTTTCCCTTTGGCAGTACTTTATGGTTTTAATTATCATAGATTGAAAGTAGGACGAGGGAGAATACAGGATTTGACCTTTTCATTAACCTTATGCAAATGCTTTCAGAGTCCATATGTTAAATAATTAGCACTTATATAATGGGGAAAAAAACAAAATAAAAGCTACAAACCAGCCATTTCAGGAATCTTGAAAGCCCAATTTCTGCTGATTTCTCTGTGAAGCTTTCAGTGCAATAAAAATTTAAAGATTTATCCTTTCAGGTACATCTAAATACAAGAGTTAAGACAAATTGCAGGTAGCTTTTGGAGATTAATTTGCTTGGATGGAGGTATTTTTGTCATGTTGCTTGACAGCTGTGGTTGTCAGTCACTCACTTAACATGACATTTCTTGTAAGTGGAGAAGTTATCACCACACTTCAATATTGACTAGCCATTCCTTTAAAACAAGGTCACTTTATCTGTCTTTGTGTTGTACCTTATTTCCATACACCTGCCCTAAGGAGCTTAGCGCAGCTGGTCAAGCAGCAGTTCAGTTCTACATTCCTACGGCGTTGCCACATACAGAAAGAAGTAGAATAATCTATGAAGTCCCTGTCAAAAGAGCTTTGTTTCTTGCACTGCATTGCAGAATTGGTGAATAATGAAAAGAGAATTGCTAGTGACTTTCCTAGAATCGTAATGAGCGGTGGACAGCTTGGTCTTTTTCCTCAAATGCCTCTTTAATCTCCTCAGTTGTCTGAAAGCACAGAGACTACAAATCACTTTTTGTGCTGATGGTTTAACACAGATTTCCTCATCAATATCTCTATGTAATGCGTCCCCAGGGCAACACAAGTATGGATAATAATACCAGGAAATTACAATCACAGTCTACCCGGAAAATTCACTCGGATATATCTTCTCGTTTTCATTAACATCCTGCTCTAAAAGATAATGTAATTAATTTTTTTCCTGTTTGCATTACCACTTTTAGATTATCCACAATTTATAACTGCAGCAGATGTAGTTTACAGTACGGTGGCCAACAGGTGCAAACACACAACAAACAGCAAAACACGCTGCATTTTGCCTATGACTGTAGCAACTTTTTGTTGTTGTGTGTTTTGGGGTTTGCAGCATTTATGTGTTTACAGCCACTGTACTGCTCAGCCATAATAGACATCCTGGTCTTTTAGGTTGCACATCAACGACAAAACAACATCTAAGACAAAGGTTTGTACCTTTTTGTCACTCAGTCCGGAAACGGTGTCGATGTATTGCTCCTGGATCATAAAGGCAGCCAGATTGGCTGTGTACGAAGCCAGGAAGATGACAGCAAAGAAAGCCCAGACCAGAACCATGATCTTACTGGTGGTGCCCTTTGGATTCTCAATAGGAACCGAATTGTTGAAGACGATTCCCCACAGTAGCCAAACTGATTTTCCAATAGTGAATGTGGGACCTCCGGGATCTAAAAACCAAAGAAAACAAAGTTAAGAGTCAGTTTTAGTGGGTTGTTTTCCAAACTGAATTCTGAAATTAGAAAAGGTTTTATTTTGCTTTGGTTAATTTGTTCATTTTTGGCATAGATCATTCCTGGTTCATATTTCCAAATGGTAGCTGTGGGAGCCTTTGTCTCTCTCAAGCTGTTAAGGATAAAAATCTGAAACTATGAAGTAAACAGTACATTTAAATACTGTGGTTAACAAACTCTATGTTCAACATTTTTATAACTAGGATAAAGTAGATGTGATTGAAAAAGTGATTAACGCAATATTTTCTCTTATTTATTTGCTCTTATTTACTCTTATTCTCTTACTAGAGACAATCATTCATTTTCTCCAATATAAAATGCAATTCTTTTAAGTTGTACAGCAGAAGTTAGTTTTATTTTTAACCTATTCTCTGTTATAAGTTTACATTTTTTTTTGAAAATAGGTCCTTCCTCATTGATTTACTCAATAATAGTGCATGATAGAGATAATGCACTTGAAATATAAAATCTACACAGCGGATATCATCTGCACTAACATCTCTTAAGGCCAAAGCTGATGTGTAACATAAGATATTGGATGAAAGTAAAGACTTGTCCTATAGAGATTAGTTGGCAACTATTAAGGAGGAAAGTTAATAGGTTAGCTTAAATTTTGGAAAAAGCATGGCTCTCCTTTTCCTCCTGGATGCCCGGGTCCCGAGCGGATGTCGTCACGGCCGGCAAGGAAACGGCAAGGCACGATGACGTCACAGAAATACAGAGTTTAATTCAATAGAAAACACCGTATGAATTTAACAAGAAACTTCAGAGTACACAGAAGTACATTCTTTACCTGAGACAAAAGAATTAAAAGAATAAGAACAAAGGCGCCTTTGGAGACAGCTGATGCTTAAAAGCAAAAAAAGAGCAGTTGTCTGAATTCCTATTATTGAGCATTCCCTTTTCTAGTGAAGGCGTTTCTCTTTGTTAATATATGCAAATAGGGCGTACCCCTGTTTTGACCAACCAAGAGCTACCTTGAAAAAAAACTTAGACCTTCCCCTGAGTTTTAATGACAGATATCAAGAGTCATTTTAGTTATTGAAATTATAAGTTATTTTCACAAAACCTATCTTGCTCCTCTGCAGTCAGCTTCTCCAAAGATTTGAATCTTTACTTTATCACAAACAATAATGAGATAGAAGTCTTTTCCAACCTGTAAAACATAACATTCAAACCATTCTCTTTTGATTCCGATATTGTCATAGTACATTTTCAAATACATTCCATTTATTAGATTAGTACTTGTAGTTTTGGTAATATACTTTAATCTAACACACTATTGCTATTAATATTAAGAAGGTATATCAGAAATTAAACCTAAGTGTTTCCAAGATTCCTAAGTTTGTGATCAACTCCAGATGCAACTCTGAGCTCCTTGGGAAACCCCCGACCTCT
This sequence comes from Xiphophorus hellerii, assembly GCF_003331165.1. Lineage (NCBI taxonomy): Eukaryota > Metazoa > Chordata > Actinopteri > Cyprinodontiformes > Poeciliidae > Xiphophorus > Xiphophorus hellerii. The sequence goes on from NC_045687.1 coordinate 1,664,892, forward strand.
GACCTGTGAGCCGGGGAAGATATTCTTTATGGCCTACTAATTTAAAGCCTCTCAGGAGCATGTGTTTTATGGCTGCTTTAAATTTACAGCCTTGCCAGGAGAATGTTTATCTAGGAATGTTGATCTACTTAAACACACATGGCATTAGCTTAACTATATTAAACAATCAAAAAATAGCCATATTTCCTTAACAAAACCCATGACCCTTTGCTCTTTCATCCATTATTGGGTATTAGGGGACCACATGGCGATAAAATGAAACTGCAGTATCTTGATTCAACAAAAATTGATCCAATGTATGAACACTATAAATAGGCTTTCATGCTACATTTTCTCTTCAACCTTTGATACCTTTTCAGAATCCAGTGTAAGGAGTACAGAAATACAGCTTTCTATAGTTTCAGCTCTGACAGTATTTTAAAATGATTCTTTTAGTAGCTTTGTATTACAGAAAAAGTTGTAAAACCCTTGTTAGGCAACCTATGTCAATGTCTACATGCAAGGTTTTGACTACTTCTGTTACTTTGGTCAACATTACAAAAAGAAAACATTGATAGAGGTTTATTGTGGGGAGATGAGGCTTTTTGATTAGGTCAGAAAAATACCACACTACTTGTAGATTTGTCTGTAGTTATTTGCAGTTTTTTTCGTTCCTCTCTGCCTGTCTTTTGCTTCTATTCTCCTAACAAACCACATTTGTGACTATCCCCAACAGCTGTTCTCTTTTTATGCATATAACTACCTGAAGGAGTGTAGATGTGTTGGGTAACATGAGATTTACCTTTGGCACTGACCAAGCTGCGGTTATACCCAACTGGACTGCAGTATTCAAAGACGAATACTGTGATGGCCACAACTGTCAGACACATGACGAACATCATGACCCAGACTGCTGGACTGTATGGTTCTGCAGAGACACACAGCCGATTCTCAATTAGGCAGGGAAAGAACTCATAATGGCCTTTTTAATAAACAATAGTAAAAGAGGTAGGCTATTAAGATGGCTCTAAAAAGTTATACTTCTGATACAGTCTTAGTTGGTTGCATGTTCTCACAGTTGGTTTTTTACCTAAGAAAGCTGATGGAGAGACTGTCCCGTTACTTCTAGCCACCATCACACTTATTCCCGTCTCAACAAATGGCACCGAAAAATCAATGATCTCTGAACGCTCTTCGTTTATGGTCAGTGAGCCGATAGCCATGTCTGCTCGTTTGTAGAACACCTGTTGACAAAAATAAAACCTTATCACTAGATTTTTTTTGTGTGTGAAGTAAACAGATGGCAAAGCATCAGACATTCACTGCTGACCTTCGTTATAAACTGCCACATTGTTTTAAACAATGCCAGTTATTTTTCAGCAATTACCACTAGTGTTGTCAAAATAATAAATACCTTGATATAATCAGTACTACAACAATTAATTATTAAGAAATACTAATATACTTCAAATTTGCAGAAAAAAGCCTCTTTAGCCTAGCTCTTTAGGCTAAACCGCTAAAGTTATAAGCTATTTAATTTATTTTAATTGTCCAATTCAGTGTAGTTGCCAAATCATACAACAATAACAGTTAAAATTTAACAAACAAAAAAAATGTCATCTGAGTAACTTAACTTTTTGAGACATTGGTATCTTCATCAATACCCTAAGCGCAGATTACGTCTCTAGATATCTTCAAAAAGTGGCTGATTTCTTTAGATTTGATGTAATCTTTGTAAAGAAGAGCTTCCCAACACAGTTGGAGTGTTTCTTTCTTTCCAGTTGCAGTTAATTTCAATTGATCCACAATTTCCTCATCACTTTCCTTCTCTTTCATCATCACAGTGTCTGCACTACTCTACGTGACCTTTAGTATTTTGGTCACTAACGTCTTTATTGTTACTAAAAATTGATATTGTCATGACAATTGTTAATCAATGCTTGGTAGGATTTGCAACAGAAATACTTTTCATCAATAAATCTAGATGTATTAAGATCATTGTTTTACAGTTAAAGTGGACATTCAGATTTTAGTTGCCCCAACTGAACATGATTTGCAATTTTTTTTAATAAACATGTTGTTTTGTAACTTATCAGTTGTAAAAGCACATTTAATAAGGAATCCAACTCACTTAAATAGAATACATTATAAGGTCTTTGTTATTCCTACCTCTCCAATCATCCCGTTCCAGATGCCTCTGACCAGCTTGCCGTGCTTTCCGTTGGTGACCAGGTAAAGGTCGTAGGAGAACTTGATGGTGCGTGAGAGTTTCTTCAGAATGTCTATGCAGAAACCTTTACAGCACAGCTTGGTGTATGGCTCAGTGTGACCCACAATACTGAAAAGCAAAAGACAGTGTTGTTTTAAGGCAAGATTCTTTGTTCTCTCATACATTATGTAATAGTTTATGGTTATACAGCAGAGAGCTCTAATGACACATCACCCCTAACCTCCCCCAGACCCTCAGCCTAATGGCCCCTGGACTCACACATGATAAGCCAGGAGGCGCGGCAGCAAAGAACAATCAGAAACAAATGAATCCTTCAGAGGAAATCAGCCTGGCACAGCAGACCATATGTAAACACAGAGCTCCCAACACACTGCCTCACCAGCTGCCAGGGTTCACGACTCGCCTCTAACTTGGTCATTAGCAGTAAATTAACTGTTTGAGCCTAACTGCACAAGTCTGAGCCTAAATATGTCTCCGTGGTGTCTTAAGAAAACCAAAGTTCTTAGCGTCTTTTAAACTTGTTTGTTACTGTGATCAATTTTTTATAATTTGATCTCCTTTAAGTGTGAAGTGTTACTCGTGTAGCTATTTTTATTTTTGTGTAAATTATTTTATGCTTTTCATTTTGAACTTGTGTCATTTTTTCGAACTTTCCACAGGAAGTGTCATCTTTGGGCCTTCTCTGTCGAGCACAGAGTGAATTCAGTGGAGAGGATAAACAGCAGCACATGTGTACACTTAAAGGCAAATTTAAAGTAATCAGTTAACCTAACGTGTGTTTTTATAGTTACGGGAAATGAAGAAGAAAAAGCCTGATAAAATCTCCTGACAGACCTTACAGTTACAGCAATTATCAAACATTACTTTAAAAAGCTTTCGATATTCAAAGCTGCTTAAAGAAGATTTCTGGTGCTGATCTTATTGCTCATCAACCGTTGCACTCAGTTACATCTTTTATTAAATCAACTTATGATTTCATTCCTATCGAACACTGTTAATGTATAATTATCTCCTCAGCTCAATGTCATCCTTCAGCAGGACGTTAGTTCTGAATGAATCATCCCCAGAGTGCTGTGAGGGAAAAGTGTTATTTATTATGGTTCTTCTGAAGAACTTTTTTTATTTATTTTGTGAGCTGAATTTGCTGAAATCTGCTGCAGCCTAGTCAAAGCCCACAGTGTTTCTTGCAAAACTATGAGATAATTTAAACATCTAATTTATCTGTGCTTTGTTTGTGTCTTCAAATCTAAATATTATAATTTATCGCTATAACTTTTGGGACAATTTATCCATCCATCCATTTTCTGTATACCCTTGTCCCTAGTGGGGTCCGGAGGGGTGCTGGTGCCTCTCCAGTTAGTGTTTTGGGCGAGAGGCGGGGTCACCTTGGACAGATCGCCAGGGCAACACAGAGACAGACAGGACAAACAACCATGCACCACACCTTGGGAGAATTTAGAGAGACCAATTAACCCGACAGTCATGTTTTTGGACTGTGGGAGGAAGCCGGAGTACCCGGAGAGAACCCACCCATGCCCAGAGAGAACATGCAAACTCCATTCAGAAAGATCCCGGGCCGGGAATCGAACCCAGGACCTTCTTGCTGCAAGTCAACAGTGCTACCAACTGCGGGACAATTTATCGTCCAGTTAAATTTGTTATTGTGACCGGCCTAATCATTCTCAAAGCTACCAAGAGAGATGTACGAACAGATTACTAGTTCTGCAAAACATTAGATTTTTTTTTAGAAACCAATATAACTGATTAAGGATAATTTTTGACATCGTATTTTTTTCAAATGTAACTAAAAACAGAAGTATTTTTTTTCTACTATACCATTTGTGAAGTAAATTCTCTTAACATTTCCAATAAAAACCAGCTTCTCTGTTGTTTGAAAATGATCTTAATCTGCCACAGATATGACACATTTGGGTCTTCTCTGTAAATCTTTAGGACCTTTGGAAATTACATGCTATTTTCTCTCCAAGAGCTTTAAATCATTATTTCCAAAATCACTTTTGCTCAGAGTCGATTGTTGGCAGTCTTAGGCAAAATCTTTTGTCATGAAAGAAAATCTCTGGTCTTAATCTTAAATAAGCCCATGGGTTGAGGTTGTTCAGTGTCACACGTGCAATTTAGTGTTTTCCCAACCAAAGATGACCAACAACAAATATCAAGCTGTGTCTGTTTTCTAGGAACTGCTCTTTCTGTAGCTGCTGTTCTTTCTGAAATCTGATTATCCTTTTTTCCCAGTTATAATTTCTGTTACCTCTGTCTCTTTTTCCTCAATTCCTCTCTCTCTTTTCAGCATCTAACCCATAATAAGCACAGCAACACTCGTAGTCATATCTCAGATTCTGGTATTTTCATCATACAGTTTGACAGGATTTCATATCAAGATTTTATGTTATCTATCTTTCACAGTTTTGCATTTTCAGGTGTTTGAGTGTGCCTGGTTTTAATCTAAATTAGGTCCTCAGGTGAATAAAACCTCTATGCTGATAAAGTCCAGCTTCTTCACCAGCACCCTGTTTGTTTTGGCTGCTGCTTGTCTGTCTTATTATAAATGCATTAGATGTTTCTGCCTTACACTGAATAATGTCATTTTTAAACATAGGAAATTTTCCTTACAGTTTTACAAGTCATAGGTATTTTTACATGTGCAAGAATATTTTAATATTAAATGTTTAGGCAGCACCAGAGAACATGTGATGATAGAAGAGCAGCTGGGTTGTAGTAATAATATTTGTGTTTGTTTTATTCAGAACATTGATGCTTGAGGAATGACTAGGATCACTGCCATGACGCATTGATCAGCATCCAGATGTACAGTTTAGAAGTGAAGAAAAGCTGTTTAAATCACTTGCTTTGATTTATGATTCAACTCTGGATGAAAAACTGTTGTGAACTTCAACTGCCTTAACAAAAGAAGTCATCTTCAAACCAAGAATTAGATAAAGTGATAAGCATCAAATTATATAAACAGGTACACTTTGTAACATGGGTTTTGGCTTTCTACTGAGATTTTCTAGTGATTCAGGACATCCTCTGTTGGTTCATGGTTTATGACCTGGATCCCATCAGAGCTGCTGATTAGCTCTTAACATGCAGTCCAGTAAAGCTGTTTTGACAGGTATGGTGATTGTTAAGCTGCTTTTTCTTTTTTTTTTTTTTTACTGTGAAATCATATTGCTGCTGCTGTGCGCATAAATGTGTAGAAGCCATTTTCTTGATTGGTTGAAAGCTGACTGGATCATTGACCTTTTATTGGCTGCTTCTTTAAAAAGAAAAAATGCAACGCAATGAAAAGGTTCCTTTGTCTGACAGGGATTTTTTCCAGTAGAGGCTGGAAGATTCAGTCAGCATGAGTGATAAAGCACCACAGTTCTTCATAACACTGAAGGGGCGCGATATTCATCTTCTGTTCCCTTCACCTCGTTAACACCATTGTCAGTAATGGATAATGGCCAGTGCTTCTCTCCCCTGCTAATGAACACCAATATCAGTCTTTAGGTGTTCAGGATTGATGACATGGCCTAATCGTCCCATCTAATTGATACCCCACCATGCACCACATATATTTCCCTGATTGGGTCACAGGGTGATCCCTGGGATATTGCACTCTGGCCAAGCAGCCTAATGAGTATCTCCCCTCATTGAGTGATAAGAAGCCATGCATGTGCTAACAGCAGGGGAAGAGCCTCTTAATCTCATGGCTAATGGCACTCTCAAGTTAGATGCAAAATCAATTAAGATGGCTCTGCTAGCACACAAGGGTGTTTGAGGGACTCTACAGCGATCAGATGTTGGTTTGTTTTACTCAAGATGATTGAATGATTGACTCAGGCTGCCAACAGAGAAATACCAGCGCAACAGAGTGTCTGCAGAAGATCTTTAAGTTTTATTAGTAGGTGCAATGACAAATTCTGCAAGACAACAAATTGTCCCAGAAATTATTGCAATAACCAGTAATTCCACTTTCAAGTAATGCATTGATAGTACAATAATAATGCAATTTTGTACATAGCATTTCATACTGGAACTGCAAGATATTTTGAATGTCTAAAATAAAACACAACCACAACCATAAATAAAATTAATTATAAAGTCTCTATAAACAAAATTGCCATCAGAATAGAAATTATCAAGCTCACTTTAGTTTTTATGTGATTGATTAATTGCGACAAGCTCTGAAAATAAGCCACTGTCCCCGTTTGCTCTGCCGTCACAGATGGCTAAAAACAGTAATCCCGCTGTTGCAAACGTAGTTACAAAAATTGATCTGCCAAAATCAGCTGGTCAGGCTTTTTAACAACTATTGATCGGCCAGAAAAGTGCAACCCTGGCGGCTTTCTCTTTGTAATTTGTTTGGTTTCTAATTGTTCCATTCAATTGTATGCTGAAAATAATATCATTTAAGATTCAAACATTTAAGATTTATTAAGAAGCACAAAGTATTTTATTATATTGAAAATCAGTTTTTACCTCAATGTTTAACACTATAAAGCAATGATGACTAATGTTTGGGGAAAATCCATGCTTGTCTTAAATAATAAAAACGTAATGTAAAATTTGTAAAGTTATTTTTATCAGTTAACTTACGCCTCTGTCTTGTTGGACTGTCGTCGGCAGGGTACAGTGTTGCTAACACAAGTACCAGTCACAGGGTCCACTGCCTCCACAATAACAAAGGGCCGCTCCTCCAGTGTAGCCACAGTCAGGTGTCTGTAATCTGACACCGGCTCTAGGTAGGAGCCAAACCGCGGCCACACCGGGTATCTCATCTGCAGGATTCCCATCTCGTACGTCCCCACCTGAAGGAGTGAAGACAAGAAGGGTGAATCAGCAGGAGGCAGTGAAACAGATGGCACTCATAATACTCAGCTGTTCCAGAAAAAGGCCAAAGACACCAAAAGCATGTGGAAGAATGCCTCAGATGAACAGATTTGAATGCTTATGTATTGAAGAGAAACGTGAGAAATAAGCCATGTATTAAACTAATGAAACTACTTAATCCTCTACAGTGTTCATCCTTAGCTGTGAGCTGAGGTTTTAAAGGGTTTTGATTTTAGGTCACAGAGTTTGTAAACAGTATAATTAAAGATCCAAATGAAACTACAGCAGTTCCAGCCTCTTCTAAATTAACAGTGAGAAGACTTTAATTAGACGTTGATGTTTAATCAACCAGATTATCTCAGAAGCCTTTATCTTTTAGTAGCTGTCCCTTTGCTACTGTTGAAATTACTTAGGAAATGTATGTCATTCTGATTTGTACACATTATTTTAAACTAAGCAACTGGATATGCAGTAAGTTATAAAACAGTCAAGTGTAAAAATAGTCCCACTTAGTTGAGGAAATTGACCAATTTCATATGTAGATTGTCACATGTGCCATTTCTTTCATTATAATCTGCATGTTCCCAGTTATTCTTGTAGTAGAAAGAACCGTGGGGATAATCAGCCATAAAACAAAGAGCAGCTGTTTAGGATGTTTTTAAGAGAGCAGTAACTGTTTTTCATTGTTTGTTTATATCAGAGCAATATGACATCATTGTAGCTTCTTCTTTTCTACAAAGCATTTTAAACACTAGACTTAAATTTCACCTTTACATTTGTGATAATCAATGTAAATGTGAACTAGTTCTGCTATTTCACATTAAAACACTGCTTCTCTAAATGTCAGTAACTTCCCGCAGATAAACAAAATTGTTTCTCTTCCAGCATAATCTCTGTTGTTTGTGCAGGAAAGAGTTTGGCTTGTCACAATGAAACGAAAAAGGGTGGAAAAATGGAACATGGGGAGAAGTGCAAATATCTCATTTCTCCTTGGACTTCAGTTATTCTTCTCTGCTGCCAGTCATATTGACCATTCTTACTGTTTGACTGTTGCTCCACTTATGGGTATTTTGTCGAAGAAATCAAAATTTTAAATTACCGAAATACTCTGGGGGGAAAAAACGGCTCCCATTTGATTCCCAGACTTCATTGTTTAGTAAAATATCCTCAACTTCATACAGTGAACAGCAAAAATTAGTGTAGGTTATTTCTAAAAAGCAAAGGATATATTGAAATATAACGTGACCCAAGTGGTTAACAAAATTATAAACAAAGCCTATAGTGGCTATATAAGTTTAAAGATAAGGTACATGAATAGTTATATTTTTTCCCCATTTTTCAAAAATCCATTTTCAGCAAAGAGGCAATAATTTCCATTTCTGTGTTCATTACAGATAAACATGGAATGGCATTGTTGGATATCCAGTTGCTAGATAACGGTTCGGTCAGGACTAATTCTCCTTTCGCTTTGCTGCCTTTTTACTCCATTTTGTTTTCTTTCTTTTCATCTCCCCCATCAGTCTTCACAAGTCACTTTGACCTTTTGATCACCTGAATGGTTTATTGTGGAAACTTGCCGGGTAACAGAAACCGCTGGTGATAAGAACATTGCATTAACACAGATTTATTAGGTGAAAGGTGAGCCATATAGTGTCTCATTTTTGTATTTGTTGTGCGGCAAGACCTGGACTGAAACAAGATATGAATGAACTAGAGATGTAAACAAATAATTAAGTAGTTATCGCATGATGATTTATTAAATTAAAATTTGTTTAATTTGATTGATTTAATGTCTGTTTAAATGGACCTTCTTTTAGTGTTATAGTATGGCCATCATCCTACAGAGTGAGCCGCTGCTCATCCTTGATGAGTTGATAGTTGTAAAACAAAGGTACCCAAAGTCGGTTCTCAAGGCCCGGCATCCTGCATGTTTTAGTTCTCTCCCTGGGGGTAGTAACAACCTTCTCAACATGTCAATATTCTTCTTAGGCCTTCTCGTGAGACATCATTTGATCCAGGTTCGTTAAACCAGGGAGAGAACTACAACATGCAGAATGCCGACCCTCAAGACTTTGGACACCATTGTTGTAAAAGAAATAATAATGGTGGAAGCATTTCAGAACAGGAAAGTGAAATGGTCCAAACACATGTGGGATGCAAAATGCACGTTATGTGGTTCTGTTTTGAAATGTAAACAGAACAAATTGTTAATGTGCTAAAAAAAGTGGAGTGCATAATGCAAAATACAGCCCCGCCCCCCCAAAAAAACTGTAACATGATGGAAAAAGACATCATGGCAATAAAAATGGTTGATTTTGAAGGTTTTCATGAGTTAATTTACTTAATGGAGCAGAGTTTTAACATTCCTCTGAGAGCAACCAGAACCAGGTGCTACAACAAGAAGGAAGCTGAATTTGAGGCAAGACTAACAGTAGTTATCATCGCAAGAAATCTAATCACCACTGATTAGATTTCACTGATGGCAAAGAGCTAGATCACAGTTTCTGTTCACTTCTTTAACACAGAGTGGACAGTAAAGTCTGCGGTCCTGAACATCTGTCTCTTCATGTGGGATTAAATGTTTCACATTTTCTTTTTATTTTATTTTTTTTTCTGTTTAGCAACCTAATATTTTGTTACATTTTGTAAACAAGTCTAAGTTTAGTAATGTAAAAAACTACTTATTCACCCAGTATTTAATATACCTGACACAAAATTAAAATAATATGTTATGGAAAGATGGTCGGCCCATTATATACAAGAGAATACTAATTTTTAAGAAAATGGCAGTTATCAATTAATTGCTTTCGATTAATGCACTAATTAATAACTTGCATCCCTAGTATGAAAATTATATTACGATCTGGCTGCATGGCAGCGTGTTGAGGAAACTGGATAAAAAAGGCAATCCAAAGGTGGAATTGATTTTCAGCTTGCAGTGAAAATAAGCCCAAGGCAACAGAAAGTTAAACACAGAAAATAGATTGCCTTCCACAGCTTGGCTGGAATTTAGTGAAATGAGCAAAATATTGTTCTGTGCGAGAATAAGATTTTCTTTTTCTGGCTTGAAAGGTTTACGTAAAGGTCAGCATGGTGGAAATAACGAGAGGAGAATCAATGAAGCTGCAACTTGGGTTTAAATCTTACATTCATATGAAAGAGGTTCATGTCCTTCCCAGAACTTTACGGTTCAGTCACTTTATATCTTTTGAATGCCACACAAATACAAACTGTTTTATTTGTAGCTTTCTCTGCGGCGGGGAAGAGTGATCAACTAAAATATTTAATTTGAAAGCTTCTTCACTCCATTCTGCTCCTTACATGTTTTTAAGGTAATAATTAAACTTGGTGTCATTTTTTATTTAGTAGTGATTTTTTGTCAGGTGTACAAATATTGGAAAGAATACCTTCTTTCCAATATTTGGAAAGAATATATTCTTTCTCCAAGTTATCTCCAAATATTGGAAAGAAGTCATCTTCCTTTTAGAAAGAATATTGGAAAGAAACTGTTAAAGAATCCTGTTTTTTCCCCAACAAACTGTAGAACAATTGAAACACACACATTGCTCCAGTATTTTACTATGCATTGTAATCTTGAAACATTTTACTCAGGATTAATGACTTGGTTTTAACAATAAACCAAACTGTCACCCAAATGGTTGAATTGAATTGTATTTATTATCCTAAAATGTTAGATTATAAATCTGTTTTTTGTGGCATTTCACGGTCCATTTATCAGTTTTGTAGCATATTTTATTTTATAAAACTATGATATATTTATAATGCTGCTGTACATATAATCTCATAACAAGAAAATTAATTGCTTCTCTTTGGAGCATCGATTCTCACAGTATTTCTTTTGTTGTGAAAACTTTTCTAATTATGTGCAAGTAGTTTTGGTTGCCATTAGCGCCTAATAACTTGTTGATGTTTAAGAAATATTGCACCTTAAATTATACGTATAACATAATATGTTTTAAATTACCAGCGGATGTTATTATGAGTATGTTTCAAGCACCTCGTTCACCACTTTGGCTACATTTTGCTCTCGTCTTTTAGCAAACTGATGAAGTGCAGTCACTTGACTCTGTTGTCTTTCTGTTGTCCTTTTAGAAAGGTTGGAGTCTGAGTGTCTTAAGTGTATGTGTGAGAGGGAGGCAATGCTCCATTAGTTGTTTCATTGGTATGAGGAAAGTCTATCTTCTGCTTCAGAACCAATGGGCTACAGCTGCAGAGTACCTCCTCTGTTTTCCCATTTTATGAGTTGAAACTCATTACAGAAGTTATTTTGAAGAGAAGATTCTGGGAAATGAGCACAAAGCTTACCTTGTCCCACTGTCTCTCTCTGTCCAGAGTGATGACTATCATGGCTGGGTTCACCAGGTAGCCATTACTGTTGAAGGAGAAATCATTGTGCTCCCATGTTACATTCAGCATGTGTCTGAAGGAACAAAGCAAACAAAAGAAGATGATCAGTGACTTATAAAAGCAGATAGATAAACATAGAGCTAAGAGTGCATTTTTAAATGTCATTCTTGTAAATGTAGGCAAGATATTAAACTTCAGCTGTAGTAGAGTTGTAAAGCATTTAATCGAAATGCTACACATCGAATAAGGATGCATTCCCACCAGCCCTGTTTGGCTTGCTTTAATCAAACTCTGGTCGGTTGTCTAGAAAGTCCACTTTATTTGGGGAGGAGTGTATCAAACTCTGAAGCGGACTAACTCTATTCTACCTACAAACCTTGGTCTTGTTCGGTTTAAGTGAACTCTATTGTGGTTCGAATGCATATGTGAACTCCAAGTAGACTGGAGGCCGCTCTAGAAGCAGGAAGCGGACTACAGCTCAGGGCATTCTGGGTAAATACAATCGAAACAAATGTGAGAGACTTGCTTTAGCAGAAGAAATGGCTTGTGGTCTTTAGCTGAAATCCTCCAACTGCTAAAATGTGACATCACTCAATTTTTGTTTATGTTTTGTGAAGACGGAAATTGCGCTCAGTGTCTTTTTAAGAGGTTTTTGTCATTTCCTTCAGTGGTTCTTGGTGCAGTTCCTCCACAGATGAGGAGGGGATCAGGTTGCTCAAAGGGTTTGGTTGGTTTTACACAGTGCAGTGTGAAAGAAAGCCACAGCAGCTAGAGATGGAACAGATGTTGCAGTTTTGGTCGCCACCAAACCGAGTCAACCGAACTCAGGTGGGAAACCTCCCTAAGATTAATCCCCATTTTCTCCCTCTAAAACATAATCTTTCCCCCCACATCTCAGTCACTACAAAGTTATCAAACCAGTCAAACCCATTGTGGAATTTGCAGAATTTGTATGCATGGGTCTTGCGACACAATATCCTATCCATTATTATGTCCAAGCTGTCATTTGCAAATGTAATACGGCACACATTGATATTGCAGTGACATTTAGGAATTGATGTATTTTGCAGCTCTGATGTCTGTAGTTTAACTCAGACTGCAGGTTAAAAAGGAAAATAGTGAATTAAACTGGAACAGACTATCGCTTCAGCATCAAGCTGTAACTGTTTTATCAGGCAAATGGGAAAATTTTTAAATCCTTAAATACCAACCACTCAAAGCACTTTACACTTTCACACTCAGCACAGATCACTAGAAAACTTGGGGTTAAGTGTCTTTGTCCAGGGGAACACCAACATGCAACAGGAATCAAACCCACAACTTTCAGGTTGTAAAAGTCGCCATCGGATGCTGTCGGTGGCTGTTTAGATTTAATTGAAATTTTCATTATAATTTTTGCTCTGTAGATGAGTGCAGACTCAGATGTTTGTTATTGTCCAGGGTAAGACATTGTTTGAATTTGAATGGTTCTGATTTCAATTCTTTGTTTTGATTCTGGTTCCTAATGAGATTTTATTCAGCTGCACTATTGAGAAATTGGTCTCAATAGTCATTAAAGCAGGTCCGTTGACCTGCTTTAATGACCCACGTTTTATTGCACTGCAGTTTTGGTTCTACTCAGTTTATTGTAAATTAAAGACTTTTGACGTAAAACAGCTGAGTCTACTGTTCAATAACTTAAAGAAACTGAAGTTTAATTTCTAAATCAATTAGAAAGTTGTTCATCAGTATATGAGATCCGAGTGACATTTACACTTAATGATGAAATAGTTTTCATTTATTTTTAGTTTTAGAATTTTGTCTAGTAGACTTTACTTCCTCTGGCAAGATTAGTAAAAATGATCAACTGCTTCTCTATCTACAAGTTTTCCCTTGAGTTTTGGAGTTCATTTGGGACTCTTTACCCATTTCTGTGTAGAAAACTCATCTCAGTTCCCTGATTGATTTAGCAGCTGCTTCTGATCCTCTTGTTACATCACTCACATCTCCTGTTGCGATAGACGTGTGGCACAGGGCTCTCACCTCACACACCACTCCAGCAGAGGCGATGAAAGCCCAGTGGGAGGAGAACAGCCCACAGCCCGGTGTGTGTGAACAACGTGTTTAATCTGGCAGTGTGCGATAATCTTATTAACAGGTGAGCTGAATCATTATCAAAAGATTCTCTCATCCAGAGAGCAGAAATCCAACAACAGAGGATGCTGCTCACGTTTGATCTGACTACAATGAGATGAGATCTGACGATAAAGCTAATTGAAAGCGCTTTGTTCCGTTTCGCTGACCCAACTTACTCATGTTTCTGAACACGTGCCTGCTGGGTCTAAATGTGTGAACGATATTGTTTGTACTGTATCAAAGGTAGTGATTATTTTCAGTTTTTTATAAACGGTTCAAGTTTTATCTCCGAAGACTCTGTTGACCGAAGTGAAAATTGCTTTTGACGTCACAGGGAGAGAGTGATCGTCCGTAATGAAACACGAGCCTCTGATTATGGTCAATAAATGGCCCTTGATGATCATCTGTAACAGGTCATATAAACATGAGCAGACAGCACTGTCCATTCTCCCTGACTAACTTGAGCTTATATGAGTCAAAAGCTGCTGCTGGGACTGTTTTTTTTCTAACTATTCTCTTTGCTGATTAAAACATTTTTTCCAGCAAAATAGGATTTTCTCTGTGCTCCACGGCACAGATGGCGTCATATTGCTCTTTTGGGCATGGCTTTACTGATGGAAAGCCACACCCCTATCCACTTTCACTACCCCTCCCTCTGACTAAATTACCTCACAGTCTCCAATAGACATGCAGTGATTAGTGCTGAAGAGATGGATGACAGCGGTGCAGAGGACACCATGAAATATGCTTCATCACAACAGACGGGAAATCCTAAATCAATACAGGACTGCTGACCACTTTTTACCTGTTTGTTTCTTGTAAAGGCAGCAAAATCACTTCAGCTCCATGTAGACGACTCCTGACGCTTTATGATTCAGCTATGCTTTGCGCTGTACTTGCCTACCAAGATGGCACGGATCACTATGTATATTACAATGACAGTATTAGCTTTGTTTCTTATCTGTGCTTCCAACACTTGCTGTGATATTTGGCGTCTTTAGCACTTTAACTTGGAAGTGTGATCATCTGCTGCAGGGAGGCTCCATCCAGCAGCCCTGCAAGTGTGAACCCCTGACACCGGGAGCATCTATGGTGATTCACTTTTCAACTTCTGTTTTGGACGTGTGGCGACCACAAAAGTGTGACATTTGTGTTTATGACTTGAAATTGTTAATACAAGTTCTGTACTTTATTTTGGAGAAGAGTTTTTCTTTATTTTTTTTAATGTGCTCTGTAACATTTACTCCACGCCAGCAGGGGGCGGGTGGCGGTTTTGGTGTCCTGCTTGTATTTTCCCTCATTGCTGCATGACACTTGAGGTTAACAAGCCGTTTCCTCGTCTTTCTCCTGTTCTTCAGGTGGGTAAATATGCGAATAGGTTTTTAATCCAGTAATTAGACATGCTGGAACGTATTTGGAATATTTGTGAACGTATTTGGAATAGTTATGTACTGTATTAGTTATTCAGTTTTTGACTTTGTGTCGTTGTGTTCGAAGAAAGTAACTACGCACGGTGTACATGCTAATATTAGCCATTAGCCAAGTCTGTTTAATACATGCGCTTCACCCACTTCAGGTTATGCTGGAATAACCGTTAGAAACTGAAGAACTCTATGTCTATTTTTCTGTTTTGGCTTTTGTAAGGTCCCCACCACCAGTGTTAAAATAGTTCTTTTACCATTAGGATTCAGGATGGAAAAAAAGCGAATTTAAAAATGATGTTTGGTTCTATTAAGGACTTTAGTTTATTGAAGGTCAAATGCAGTACTGTCTTAAGTTAAAAAGTAGCTGGTTAATGTAACCACTGTCTAATGCGTTTCATTTGGGATAAACAGCTTAGAAAGCTAAGAAGAAGAATGAGTGGATATGTGTTTAGGAAAGAGATGTTTGTTTTGTCGCTAAAAGATGTTTGTTTTTGCCACTTATGGACACTGAAATGTATTAAAAAGGTTGAACTTTGAATATATAAACTGTAAAGAAAGAAACTCAATACAACAAGTATGTTTGGATGTAAAACTTGAATAAATTGCTGCATGACACTTGAGGTTAACAAGCCGTTTCCTCGTCTTTCTCCTGTTCTTCAGGAGTATATCTGTCAACAGCGGTGCTGTCGCTACGGTACCCGTTACAGACGCACAGATATAATCTAGTGTGGCGTGAGTGTGATCATGTTCTGAGTTTGTAAAAAAAAAATAAAATAAAATAAATTTGCCAGCTTTAAATGAAACTGAGTTAATACCCAGTTATTGGTTGTTAGTCAAAGGCAAAGTGTTTTAGAAACATGAAGGACAATGTACTAGTTTGCTACAAATTTGTTTATTAAGTAGTTGGTATTGTAGTGACCTCAAATATTTAGATATTTCTACTCTGCACTTTATACATCGGAGATAATAATTTTACTGTTAGAATAAAAAAATAAAAAAGGGATTTCATGCTGATTTTATTACCAATACCGTATGCTACATTAATAGTTGAAATTGTAGGAAGTTGCCTTAAAGCACTACTCAAAAAAGACAATGAAGTCAGAAGTACAGAAACCTTCAGGTTCATTACTGTCAGACATATCACTGTCCTCTTCAGAAGCTTTACATCTGCAGCTCCAGGCCAATGTAGATCACAGAAAACAACTTGGCCATGGAGGAGTACATTTCTTACCAAAAACAAAAACATTTGGCCTGAGAGCAAAATGCCTCTATGGGTTATATAAGTTGCAGACTCCTACTATATCCTGTGAGAAGACACTGAAGTCAGGAAAGTACTAGTCAGTTAGATAGATAGATCTAGTTAGATAGATGTTAGATATCATTTAGTGATTAATATAATTACCTTAAATATTTAAATTACCTTAAATAAGGAAACTTGTGGAAACCTCTGCTAGACAACAACCCAAAGTTAAAAAAACTCAAAGTCCTGGTTTCAGAAGCGGTTTGAGTTCAGCCAGAGTGAAACTCTTTACTTCAAATGTAATCAGAAGCCTACTATAGATTAGCTTATTTACGGTTTTACATGTATTTAAAATAAGTTAATCACGGTCATCAAACATAGCTGTGAGAGAAATGCATAGATGCTTGATTTGATCATATATTTTTAATTTAATTATATTTTTTTATGCTTTCATCGAAAAAATTAGGGAACAAAATAACAAAAATAACATTTTAGTCAGTTTTTTAACATTAAATGAAATTTAATGTGGCAATAATAAACCCAAACTTTTTATCTTGAAAATAAATTTTCACAATAAATGATAGATGTGACACCCCTCTCCCCCCCTTTTGTATTGTATGTAAATCTTATTAACATTAAAAATACGGGGTTCAGATTAGACTTTAAGACAGTGTCTTACCTGAACAACGTGTCGTTGATGGCAGATTGTTTGACGGGGTTGTGACAGTCGCTCTGGCCCTCAGGGATGAAGCCTCTCTGCTTCCTGAAGCTCTGGACACCTTTAACCACAATGGCTACCCCATCCCGCACCCTCTTCCTCAGACTCATCCTCCAGCGGTCTGTGATGATGCTAATCAACCCCACTGGGAAGCTGTCAGGTGGCGGGATGTCTGGGTTTCCCACGGCCATGCTGGGGATAATCCAGATGTAGCCCGGTCCTATTAGTCCAACTTCGGTTGCTAATGAAAAAAGGTACTGTGCCTCTTCGTGGGAGCAGTAGACCAACAGGACCTGGGCATCAATCTGCTGCAGCAGCCTCCGGGCTCGTATGTCGTTGGTGCTGTCAGCCGACATGTCGAAGGACAACACGTCCTGCAGGTCCCACATGAAGTAGCTGGTGTCTGTGAAGGACTTGATATAATCCACGTAGGCTTCGTAACCCGGGTACAGGCTGGTTATGACCACAAAGCTGTCCCAGTTGTACTCCTCCATCACCTTGAACATGCCGTTAATCTGCTGCTCGATGGAGGAACCCAGTTGGAGGAAGTTGGAACCTTCACCCTGAAGTAAAGGAGAGAAACATGGCGTCATTTTCTTCACTTAGCCTGTTGGTCCTGTTCAAATAAATACAGTGTTATTTTATACACAGACTCTAGAATAAAATCTGGAGGACCTTTTTGAAGACAGCATTCTTTAAACCTCTCGCGGTTGCATACAGTATATTGGTAGGGAAGCCGACATATGTAACCTTGTAAATGAGCAGCAGGAAACGGGTTGTCCCTCAGACCGTCAATTCCCGAAACACACAAAAAAAATTGTAATTGTAGTGCATGTGGGATTTGTGCACAATGTAAAAAATCTTGTGGGGTCCAAATAGTCAAATCTCTTAAGAAGGTTAAACACAGACAGATCACACATTTTGAAGTGTGCAAACCATCCATTTGTTTTGGTAGCAGGTAAACTTTCTCTCGCTATTTAATCACTGAATGGCTTGTCACCAAAATACACTTAAGATCTGCTGTTGTGCCAACCTTCCAGAACAATCAGGTCTTCTGGTTCTGGTTCTGGTTCTGGTCTGCTCTGCATCCTCAGAAGCAGAACCAAACATAGGGAAGCAGCATTCAGCTTTTATTCACCACAAATCTGGAACAAATTTCCAGAAAACTGCAGCTGAAAGTTCATTTAAATCACTGCTCAAAAGCCACCTGTTAGAGTTGCTTTTGATTTGTAATAACTGGAACATTGATCAACATATTTGATTATTTTTGATGATTTAGATTTTTATACTTCTAAAAGCACTGTGAACTGTCTTGTTACTGAAATCTACTATACAAATAAACTTGACATAAACCTTCATGACATTTTTCAAGCTGCAAACACCAGGCTGAACAAAGACAGATGATCAGCGCATGTTTTATCTGTCGGTTCTGAAAATGTTTTCATCTTGGAAGATGAATTGCCATCGCTCTGTTCAGAAGTAGAGATCAGACCAAAAATGTGATTTCCCTACTCTTCGCTATTGTTACGGCCCGGCTCGGATGGCCGCAACAAAAAATAGGGAGGACACGGCAAACCCAACGGTTTTTAACCCCTTCAGAGGCATTTATTAAAAACACAAGGTGTCAGCTGTGCCAGCGCCGCCTCCGAGTCCGGATCTGGTCTGCTTCTGGTTCTGTTGTCGGCCAGCCACACATCCCGATTAATGGAACGGCGCTCCTTATATACCATCCCGGTGTGGGAGGCACCTCCCACAATCAAGGACCTAATGGATAAACAGCCTGCACTATACAGCACACACACAGGACAGCACCGCAGGGCCGTCACAGCTATAAGTCTCCTCCTACAGTGTGAACAGTCACAATTCCACTAGATCGGTTATTGTATAATCAGTGAACTAAAAATTCAGACCAAACATTTTTTTGCCTCAGAAAGTGGAGTTTTAGTCCTGGTGTTAAATCTCTAGAGTAGCCCCTCCTGACCGGTTTCCCTCCCCGGGGAGAACCCTGCCTACCCCGAGCACCGAGTCCTCGCTGCTCAGGCGGTGGAGGGGTCAGGTGTCCCGAGACTGCTTGGCAGCCTGTGATAGTATTCTTTCCGACTCCCTGTTGTCCTTGACGGGTTTAGCTGTCTTGTGATGAATTAACGTCTCACAGTTTCAGACGACACGGCTAAATCCAGCCTCTGACTGCACCATTGTTTTTCTGTCACTGTTTCCTCACACAGCGAAGGAAATGATGGAATAAATACACCTTTCATGCACAGTGCATTTTCTTTAATCCAGAAGAACTTAACTTACTCCCCTAATAAAAGCAAACTGGCAATTAAAATAATTTAATTTCTTTGGCAGCTACTTCATTTTTCATTTCATTAAATCAGCCCAGAGCTCATATATTTTCCTTAAAATGGTTGCTCCTTCTGTGTTCGTCTATTGGACACTCAGTTATCAGCGCATTTAGTGGGAGCTGGTTCTGCCTGGTGTACCCACTGTGGACAGAGATGGATGAGGCGAACATTTACGTTTGGTGCAGAGATTTCATGCAGGTTTGTACAACCTGAGAAATCCACTCCTCCTGCTGCAGATCTGTCAGTGCTACAGCCTCAATCAGCCTGTTCCCTCACTGACAGGTGCTGGGCTGTCTGGTAGTGTCTACGAGGATGTCTGGTTTTGTTTTTCTTAGTAATTCCTTCATGCTCCTTTGCACATGGAGCCACAAAGTACCTTTAACTCCTCAGACCTGGACAGCTCAATTAGCAGAGGGCAGACAGATGGCTCGGTCCAAATGAGCCCGGGGCATTACCGCAGGCACTGCTGCAGCTCAAAGCCCCAAGTCACGACTGTCTTGTCAGAGTGCAGAGCGCCGGCCGAGGAATCAAAGGATGCGAGGAATCATTTACAGAAAATGGAAATTTAATTCTCCGCCAGGGATGCTGGCTCGATGGGAATGCAAATGTTAAGAGTTGGATAGACCTGAAATGAACAAATTGTATGACATTTCTGTTTGGTAAAAAAAAAAGTCTAAATATCCCCTGTTAAAAATGATATTTGACGGGGGATATTTATACTCCCTTTCAGTAGATCCTATGAATGCTAATATTAGGCATTTGAAGGGATATATTTATCAGGAAAATATGCATGTGAAAACTAGCTTTCCCCTTTTAAAATAAAATAAGTTTGTACGGGTGCTGCTCATAAAAACATTGCACTTTTTGCTTATATTGTAACATAACAACCACATGCTGGGAATATACAGCAGACTGCTTCATGGAAATTCATGTGCAGGACATAATACATGTTTTATTTTGGAAACAATTTTATTATCTCTATTTAAAATCTTACTGTACCTCAAGCTCTATTTCTCCAACTCGTGTTTCATGCTGCGGCGCTGCATGAGGTTTAAACCAATTTGCTAAGTAATTACACTGTTTTTACCTGTCCCAGTATGTCTCAATACTGTAGATGTGATCTTTATCTGACTTGCATACATTTTTTCCCCTTGCATCTAAATTATTAGTCTGATTAACAACATAAGTTCTATTGAGCAGAAATTTCCTGCTATTTCTCCTTAGTTGGGTAAAATAAATAATAAATTTGCCAGCTTTCAACTGGACGTTTTTCCACTTAGAAGACATTCGGCCCTGCTGTCTGAAAGTGCCTGCTATCAAACATAATGCAATAAATAATGAAAAACCTTCAAGCAGGAATTAAGGAAGTGAAATATTAAACATTCATAGTTCCAAAGATGAATTTAACTATAACAACATAGAGTTATGTTTGTTCACAAACATTTACACTTGATGTTTGCTTTCATGTTTGAACATAAAACAATGTTTCAAAGCCAATCCCACAGTCACACCCACACACACACGGCCCTTCATGGAGAGAGTGACTTCTGGCGACGTCTCCTGGTTGTGACATATGTGTGCCTCCGCCACGCAGCAGGAAGTGCCCTGGCAACAACTTCCTGTGCTGCTGACATCACACAGATCCTGCATGACAGACTATCCTGGCATTTCTCACTAAACGTTAGATTTTCTCTCCGTTTATCAATAATCAAATTAAAATTGATGAACTATAAAGTTACAGACAGAAACCTGCTAAGCTCCAGAAACTCTGCACTGACCTTCACAATGAGACTTTCATTTTTAGTATTTGTGACATTAAAGGTGGCTAAATCTTTTTCAATGTCCTCTAAAATGAAGCACTCAAACACTTCCAACCTCTGTTCACATCCCAGTCTTTCACATTTCAGTGCCTGCAGAATGAAGCTGGACTTCATGCATGTCCACTGACCGCCAACACTGCTCCTCGCTCCCTGTTGGCTGCTGCTTATCAGTGTTTTAACACTGTTGCCTTTAGTTGAGATAAGTCTGGCTGCAACAGTGCAGTCAGTTTTAAAATGCAGGATGTGGCAGCGGAGAGAAGTGAGTTCAAAAAGTAGAAAAGACAGACATAAAAAAAGAACTGCTCTAGTTTAGAGAACCGCCTCAGGCTCTTGTTCTTGCAAGACTTACATTTTGTTCTCTTATTACACTCTGGTTCGCAGGATGGGATGTGTCAGTCTGCAGAAAGGATCCTTTAAAGAATGCTTTGAAGTTCAACTTACAATATCAAGCTAATTTTTAATGATTGGAGGAAAATTGTTCATATATATATATATATATATATACAGTATATATATATATATATATATATATATATATATATATATATATATATATATATATATATATATATATATATATACAGTATATATATATAAATATATATATATATATATATACCTGCACTTTTGACTGCTAAATTACATTTGAAGCACACCAAATGTCTGTTTCCCAATCACATTAGCCCTGCCATTTTATGACAACCCTACTGGCAAAATCAAAGCTTTCTCTTTTAAGTTGACGTGTAGCCGTCTGGTTGTTTTAACCTCTAAGACCAACAGCCTATAATCTAATGTTACAGAACAAAGTAAAATGGCTTAAGAAAAGGAATCTGATCAGCCTGTAATATCCACCCGTCACTTTCCAAGATTAGAATTTACTTCTAGTGATGCATTTAAAAGTGAGTGAGCTTCATTGGTTTAACTGCTTCTGACAGCGTCACATAATTCAACTGTGATATGAAGATAAAAGCTGTCAGATAAATATGGTAAGATGAAGAGGGCAATTTTATTTTTCTCTGAAATGTGCAGAGGAGTTGATATCAAGCTAAGCACACCTAAAACCCCAATATAATTACCTTCATACTGATGTTTACTTTTATAAATTCACATATTGATGCTTTGTACTTAAAACAGCCACTGCAACTGCAGGATATTTACAGTACTATTGAACATCTGTGCTTTATGTTGTAGTTAAAATCTAACACTCTGAACAGCTGTTGAACCTACAGTTCACCCAGAAAGTATTCAAGCACCTCATTTTTTCTGCATTTTATGTTACAACTTTATTTCAAACTGTAGTAAATGACACTCCTTTGTCAAACGTCTTTACAGAAATACCTTGTTATGACAATTTCTCATTTACGTCAGTATTCACAACCTTTTCTTGACACTTTGTTGATCCACCTTTGGCAGCAGTTCCAGCCTCAGGTCTCGTTGAATCTGATGCCATTAGCTCAGCTCACTAATCTTTAGGCAGTTTGGCCAACAGTTCTTCTCTGCTGTTCTTCTCAAACTCCATCAGATTGGATGAAGACGTCCATCAGTCATTTTCAGATCTCTCCAGAGTTGTTCAAACAGATTCAAGTCTCTGGTTTGGCCCATCTGGATCCTTCTCCAGATTTGTACCTTGAGACAATCTTGTCTTTGAAATGTACAGACAATTCCTTTGATTTCATTCTTGGTGTTTGACCTCTGACCTGCACTGTCAACTGTGGGACCTAATATAGACAGGTAGGTGCTATCCAAATCAAGTCCAATCAACTGAATTCACCAGAACTGGACTAAATCTAGACTTGGCTACCATGAACACCAGGATTTCTTTCAGTGTCAATCTGTAGGATGTTCTTGATTAATTTGTTCTTGGAATTTAAACTGTTAACTTGCCTTCTTGCAATACATGTTTTATTTACACATTTTATTTAGTATTTCATTCATTTTATTGTTGAACTGACAGTTCTTGATTTGGTAACTGGTACTAATTGTAACACAGTAAAACAGTCATCTCTGTGTTGTTAAAGGTCAGTGATAATAATCTGGTCCTTGCTGCCTGTTGTGTAGATGTAGTGAATATAGAGTGAATGATTACCCAGTGCCTCACAAAATTAGGAACGGATCTGGTGAGGCATGTCAGTCTGGAAGCTGGTGCCACAGCGGGGGTGAGGAGATTACGTTCGCTTTCCAACAGGGACACTCCACATTAATAACACGTTCAATACTTTTCTGACAGGCAGCTTTAATGCCTTCACTAGACGGCATATATTAACAGCTTGAAATTCTTTTACTGTCTAATTACCAGTAAAGAGCAGTGATTTATTTCAACACCTACCATCTTATTTCTTATTACACGTGTTTATTCTGCAAGTGATTATGATTGATTTGCTCTGCCTGCATTTGAGTTAGAATTGCTTCAGTGTAAATGAGCAGCAGGAGACATTAACTGATGAGTAAAACCTCTTTCATTACCTTGGAGGAGCATGCTGATGGCTACATCACACAGCAGCTCTGCTAAAATGGCTGCAGCTGATGAGGGAGATGTTTGAAAACGCGTGAATTATGGAAATCATAAAGATCTTACTGGTGTTTACTTGTTTCTAATTAAACAAATGAAGGGTAAACACTAACACTACAGGAAGCGAGGGTTTGAAATGATTTGATTATGATAAACTGAAACATAAATTTTTTGACTAAAAATGAAATAAACTTGTATGTTTTTCACTGAGAAATGTTCACTGAGAGGAGAGCGCTTCCACCTGAACCTTTCATCCAGACTGCTGAAGGTTCGTTTTTGACTTGAGGAAACTCACCTCCTGTTTGCAAACCCCATTAATGCAGATTAACTGCAAAATCATCTCAGTGCTCTATACAGGACAACATGTCTCTCCCACTTAGAAGCAACTTCTCTCTCTCTCTTTGTGGCATATGCTGTGAAGGGCAGATTATGGGGAGAAAAACAGAAACTAAAAAAGGGATTTGGTTCAAATGGGTGTGGATTACAACTCTCACTGAGTTTCTGGAGGAAAAATCCCCCTCAGGGCTGAGCTGTCTGGATACAGGCTGTTTAAATGCATTCAGTTTGGAAATAAACATGCACTATTTAGTCCATTTTATCTAAAATCAGGTGATTAAAATAATGAGATACTAAAAAAAGAACAAAATACTTTCTCTGAATTTGATATTATCTACTAATTTCACTTTTAGTTAACAAGTGGATTAAATTTCATATTACTTTTTAATATTAAGACTTATCAGTTGAGTTTATTTGTACAGCTGATTTCAGCAACACCGTTCATATTGCTTTAAATTGTTAAAACATAAAGATTTATAAATTCATGTCAAGCAGCAAAAACAATTACTTGAAATAAGTAAAGAAATTAAACATTCAATATTTTAAAAAATACATTTTTAGGGTTAGGCCGACTTTCTTTTAAATTTATTACCACAAAATCATGGGTGCTGAAAATTTTAATTTTTGGAGAATTTTAATTCCTTAATAAAGTTAAACAAAGTTTTCCCACCTGGTTAAATAAACATAAAAAAAACATTGGTTCTGTGACAAATTAGCCTGGTAAAAACCAGCCACTTGTTTTACGCTTTGCTTCATACGGAGGGTCTGGACCCTCAGATATGGAGAGACTATTGATTACTCAAGGGTTGGATCTGTGTTTAGCCAGTCGCTTCCATTTTGCTTTGACGTATATAAACGCGAAACCTAAACATTTCTCGTTTCATCTCTAATTGCTCAGTATTTGGAATTGTGAATGGCATCCTTTACTTCCTCTGTTGCCAAACTACAACCATAGATAGGTTGCAATTCAAAAACAACCCAGAAATTCAAAGTCATTGTTCACAACGTCTGTTCACTGATTGGCCAGGATGAAATGCATCCTGAGAAATTGAGCTCACTGGGACAAATCCCAGATGGAGTACTGAAAAAAACCAGCAGGATGAAAACAAACCTCCATGTAATCTAAAATAGAAATTATTTTTACCACCCAGTTTGGCTCCTTTGTTATAAACAATAGATTGGTCTGACAGATATTCAGAAAAACAACCAATACCTGAAACTTTGAGATCAATAATCTGCCCATACAAAGTGGGTTTGATGGCTGATTACCAGAGCACAAATGATCAACCACTATATGGCAGAAAGCAGCTAAACAGAAATGAAGCCCTTTAACCTGACTTGGCATTATATTAGAGCCAGGACTGCTTACAGACAGATGTTGTCGGTTAAAAGTAGATGCAGCTCGGTGTGCTGGAAATTAGATAAACAATCAACATTTAAAGCAAAATAAGCCGTAAGGTCAGACACAGCCTAGCAGACGGCTGCACAAAGATCAGAATAAAAGCTGCTTTACAGAGAAGCTGGATTCTTTTTTATGGACAGGATAAACAAGTTCATCATTTGACCCGGTTGTCTTTTAAAAGTTCTTTATAAAACTGAAGACCAACTCTGCTCCTTGTTTATCAGCTTAGCTGCTCTGCTTAAAGCCAAGTTTCAGTTGTGAAGCCTCCAGCCGTCTCCTGAGTCTCCTGACTTCTTTTGTCAAGATTATCAGACAAACTGCAGATGAAAATGGATCAAAACAAGCTAAAATCTCTCTCCTCCAGTGTAACTCTTGTAAACTCCCTTATTCAGAAGGTTTTAAGCATCCTGGAAAGCTTAGGGGTGACTAAACGTCCAGCCAGTTATACAAAGTAGTCTAAAGATTTCTTTGGAAGTTTAGATCGATCATAGTGATGTATGCATATCTTATGGTGCATCAATGTTGATTATTTTCACTCTCAAAATTGATATTTCCTCCAACCGTGTCCTATTCTATAACATGACATTCACTGTTTCCTAAATCTTTTAAGATCATCAGTTTGAACAAGCATTTCCCATGGTATTACATTCCTCTGCCAGCCTGTCCTTCTGTACACATCTGTAGTAGACAACCAGGAGAAAGCCATTTTGAAAGGATTACTGTCTGTCCCTGTGGCTGATCCCTTTGTGCAGAGTGTTTATGCCTCCTTGATGGATCACTGCTGCTACACCTCCCAGCTTCAAACCAAACAAAGTTTAAACACTCAGATGTGTCACAAGCTTCTCTTGAGCCCTCTACCACGACTCCCTTCTCACAATATACGGAGCTGAGCTGATTTCAAACTCCACATTGATCATAAAGTCAAAGGTTAGATTAAATATGAGAGATATCTGTTTCCGGTTCCATTTTCTGATTTCTATTAATGCATTTATCTGCAGACTGAGATTGTTTATGATTCATTGTAAAAATAATGGAGTCTAATGTCAGCTATTTCAGCACATTTGCTGTCCATATGGAAATAATGATGTTTGATGACATACATCATTAGTTTTCAGGGAAAAGGTTTCCTTTCTGCTTTTGGGAGTGTAATTACAGTACAGTAGGCGTTAGACTGTTTGGAGTGATTGACTAATATATTACAAAAGACAGAACCTGAACATCAGGTTCTAACTGAAATGTACCCATAAGTAAAAAGGTTCTGTTGAACTGAAACACAAAGTAATTTACAGTTTATAGAGTAATTAATTATATAGAACATAGTCATTATTTAAGAATATAGTGATATTAGCAGAAAGATGTAATTTTATCAGAAAACATATCTTAAAATTATGAGAAAAGTCATTTTAATGAGAAACATAGACAGTCATGAAGTTCTGACTTGACCAGCTCAGTCTGTTTCTTCTCAACATACACAGTTGTTATGAAAAATAACTGGCAGTAGGTCCATTTCAAAGTCCTGCTACTGATAATAATTTGATGCTGATGTGTTAAAGAATAAGTATTTTTTAAGTATTATGGATTATATAAAAGATACTATTAAAATGTTTTGCTGTTTTTCACATACGTCTTCTTCTAATATTACAGCTTTATGCTGGTAATAATAGAACATTATTCTCATAATTAAAGAAAAAGACTTAGCTTGCCCCTAATACTATATTGTTGAGTTGAGTTGAATTCAAAGTCCAAATAAATAGAAGCTGATGGTAGGCCTAAAGCACGCTCATGTCAGTCAACCCATTGGTAAAAAAAAGTTCAGATTTTTTAAGAATTAG
Source organism: Xiphophorus hellerii (assembly GCF_003331165.1). NCBI lineage: Eukaryota > Metazoa > Chordata > Actinopteri > Cyprinodontiformes > Poeciliidae > Xiphophorus > Xiphophorus hellerii. The sequence continues at coordinate 1,692,046 of NC_045687.1, forward strand.
TCTTCAAAAGCCAAAAAGTTAATTAACAGATTAAATCAACTTACCGGCCAACCCTAAGAACTAACGTTGTTGAAGCATTTATGCTAATTGCTGTTTTTAGCAGTGGAGGGAGACATGCCAAGAAAAAGTGCGTAGAAAACAACAGAAACCTCAAAAGTGAGGAGACATTTTAAAACAGCAACTCAGCACATTGCATGCAACCCCAAATGGGTCTTCATTGGTCCCGTCCCTTCCTTAAATTTGACCCTGACTGACCTTGTATGGCAGGACCACTGCAGAGCCGCCGCTAATACCCACAATGGGCACAGCTGTCTGTGTGGAGATGAAGTCCAGAATCTGTGCCACAGCCTCAGAGCCAACATTGTCCTCAAACACCACGCCGTGGACCCGGTTAGTTGACAGGGTGTCGCAGATCCGGGTGAGCAGAGCGCGTGGGTTAGTGTTGTTGACCAGCACAGTGATGGGGTTCACCTCCAGCGGCAGGTCCATGAAGTTTTCCCGGCTCAAACGGCCCTTTATCTCCGTCTGGTAGGCTGGGCCGCTGAACACCACCGCTACGTTCACGGAGGGCACGGGGAACCCGAAGGGCCGACCCAAAGAGGAGGGGGTTGTGCAGAACAGCAGCAGCAACAGCGGCAGCGGTGGCGGCCACCACAGGGAGTCACTCCAACTGCCCAGACGAAGGCCCATCTCCGTCACCTACTGCCTGTAGAACGGGTTGGAGTAGAGAGAGGGGATCAAAAGAGGGTTGATAGAGTAGATCATTTAAAAAATATATATAAATGCCAATATTTCTTCACTTTGATCAAAGAGACTGCCTTTTATTTTGGGAAACAACATTTTGGCTTTGTTTTGGTCCTCGTTCTAGTCTGAAATGTCCATTAACGAGCCCCAGAGTGATACTTTCAGACTACATCCACATACAAGAGGGAGCTTTGGCCGGGCTGTGGCGTCTCAGGCCGGCAGCTGCCACCCTGCTGTTGCTGCATTCAGCCTGCCAACCCAACAGATGGCGTCCAGTGTTTAATGCAACAAATGGAGAACAAGGGGATTTAGAGTATTTCTCGTGACAGTACTTTTGATGCTGTTACTTAGTTTCATCAGCAGTTCCAGGCTTAATCACATAAAGGTTGTAATGCATGCTGTTCACTATCCTGATTAATGAGATGTCTTGTGTTATGACGGATTTTTGGAGGCACTTTTCTGCTTTTCTTATGAGTTTTAAAATTAGGATTTATACTTTTTGAGCAACTTGTATTTACATTAAAAGCTTGCAGCGAGTGGTTTATATTGTAGCCAGACAGCAGTTTGTGTTGAGCTCTCAGACAGCACTGGGCTCTTTGTCAAATCTGTCACAGAAACGTTTGTGGCTCTTAGGGAGAGCTCTTCAATGGTCCCCTGTCACAGGACTCTGATCCACCATGTGATGGAATCCCATTGGGGTGAATATATTGTAATCCCTTGGTAATCCCTGCCAGGCGTCATGGCTTGCAGCTTGATTGTAGTGTAGAAACTTATCGAGATCCGGCTGCTGCACAAAGTAAACTGTTGTTTAGTTCTGCTGCTATACCTGTTCCTACGTTGCCTTTTAGCTATCTCACATCTGGAATACAAATAAAACAGCTTTAAAGGCATGTGATGCTTCTATGCAGACGCTTCTTTATAAATGTCTTAACTTTTATTATGCACACACAGAGAGGACACTGCAGATTTATAAAACCTAGCACAAGAACAAATGGGCTGAATATTTTTCAGCAGATATAACAAGCACAAAAACTCACAGAAACCAATCAAATCCCAGAAGCAACGGTTTGAATGTAGTCTGATCCATGCAGATCTTTGAGGCGTATGTGAATGATTCTATATGCAAGGAACTGGCAGATCTAGAGGACGCAAGTGGTGGCAGTAAGAATGAGCTAACATGATTTAGGGCTGAGGGATAAAATCAAATTTTGAATGCATCGAGGTGAAGAAATGGACGGTTCTGAATCGATTTACAAATGACAAACTTGATTATCTTGACGCTAATTGATAACCTAATTGTGAAGAATATACAGAGAGGAACTCTGAATCACACAAGTGTAGCACCTGGACAGTTTATTAGGACATGAGCGACTGCATCCTCTGCACTAAAGGACACGTTCCTTGGACAAGAGTTGTACATGAAATAAGCAAGAAATATTTTCAAACATGACAAACTTGAGAAAGCATAATATTTTTCCCCCATGAACTTGTTTTGTCTTGCTGTGGTTCAGTATTTCTGTGGAGGATCTCAGAGGTGGGATGGCGGCTCCATATCCCAAAAACCCCGACTCTTAATGACTGCATGGTTGCAGAACCTCTCTGGTATCAGTTGGAATGAGCTTAGTAATCAGCTTTACCTTTTCTGAGTCAACAGAAATCTGTAGCATCACTGACTTGATGGGCTTCTGGTTCTGTTTTTTTTTTTTTCCCTTTACCACCAGATTGAACCTTAAAATATTAGTAATAACCTTTACCTAACCAGATAAAAAACCTGGAGATATAAACTCTCTTTTTCAAGACAGACCAGGCAAGAATAGCAGCACCATTTACAAATATCAACAATAGGGCTACAGCTAATGATTATTTTAGTAATTGAGCATTCTGTTGATTATTCTGACAAATAATCTTGTAATCGGACAATAAAGGTTCTGTAGAAACTACTTGAGCTTATTTATGAGTAATGCAAATATACAAAAAATAACATTAAATCATTCTAATGCAATCCTAAAGCATTACCAACAGCCATTACCAATCTGCATGATGAACTTTACTCTATTCATAGAAACTAAAAACAAACATTAGCTATAAATAACTTAAATTTCCTCCTAACTGCCCTCAGCCACACAGAGTTGTTTCTGTGTCACAGTAAATCTAAAAATAAAGTGTGACAGATTACGTCTCAGGGGTATTTGTATAAATAAAATCCAAATAAAAATGGATTACAGTTTATAAGTTGTTTTTTCTTTCTGCTTCAGTTCCAGTTAAAGTGCAGCAGTGTCAAACAAAACAAGCTTATTTAGCTGACAGGTGTTTTTTCCTCCATATCACTCCATGCCAAGTGTAGGATGGACAAGTTAAGCACTGAATGGGAGTACATATTCTGTTTCATCTCAAAATAGTCATAAGATGGTGGACAAACCAAGTTTTGTTCCTGTTATATACAAGTGTTTAATTTAACAGAAACAGGATTACAAATGAACTAACATAGCTTCATTTAGCATCATTCTGAGTAAACTGGAGCTGTTTTGCAAATAAGAATGAACAAAAGTTGAAACTGCTGCACACTAGAGCTGGTAGAAACACATCACACATTCATAGGGCTGAATACATTTTGATTTACACATTTCAGATTTGAAAAATAATATAAATACTATTCCTACTTTATGTTGTTCTAGCACAAAAAATCCTAATGACATTGGAGATTTTTGGATGTAAAAAGATAAGATGCCTTTGCTCACACAGGTCTGCTGGTTTTGGATCCGTTTAGAATAAGACAAAATTACTGAGATCTGTTTGTTCCAGAGACATAAAGTACATGGTTTGTCTGTCCTGTATGTTTACTACACCGTCTGCTTGGCTCTCGGTTCTTGTTGTTGATCGTGTAGTTAGCAGCAGAAACAGAAGACAGGTTGCTGCTGTCGTCACAACGCTGGTCCAACCTGGATTCACTGTGAGTCATTGTGTTCTTGCTGACGCAAGCTGTGGAACACACTACCTCCCAAACCCTCATTTACACACACACACTTACTTTATTAGAAGCTTTGACTCAGCTTGTGTTATTAGTTACTATTATAAGTATTGGCTTATGATATGAATACAGTAACATTTAGTAATAATTAAAAAATCACTTGTTTATCTAATGCCATGGTAATTTAGTTCAGGCAAATAAGTAAATTAGTTGTTTTTTTTATAAATTGTGATTTAATGAGCTAAAGCTAAGAAAACATTTTGTAGTTGGTTGCATTTATTTATTTCTCTGAAATGTTTTCATTTCTTTTCTCAGTGATAAAGAAGACAAATAAATTTTCACTTGTCTCATATCACAAATTTTAACTCTAATTTGAAGGAATTTATGTTAATTTTTCATTTCCTACTTCTGCAATGTGTATTTTCCATCAAAAGCGGTGAGCCAGAAATGTACAAATTTTATGTCGGTTTCTAACTAAAATGTGTTTAAACTCCATACCAGTACAAAGAGAAATCCCTAATTTTCTATACTGCTGATTTTTCAGGGCAAAAGATAAAATAAATCTAACCATTTTATATGTTATTGTCAGAACAAGCAAACTTCAGGCAATTCAGCCACCACTGAGTAAAAACATTAACTGAAGTGTTGGTTTCCTCTGTAGCATTATAGCAGTTGTGATTGACGTGATCAATATCAATCGAAAATACGATAGGAAGTTAAATATTTTCACTGAGCTCTTATCTAGAACCGTACGGCATTCTGGGTTATGTAGGCAGAGAGAAATGAGTCAGGAATGGTTGCTGGATCACAAAGATTGCCCTCTAAATGTTGTCCGTTCCACCAGGTCATAATGTTATGCCTAATTGAGGGCTACATTTTGTTGGGTTTCATGTTTTATACAAAGAGGACAGTTATTTGTGTTTTTAGTAAAGTAACTGTTAAAGGTGGTAGTTGTTTAGTTACCTGTCAGCCAGTGAAAATAACCAGGAAGATTAGCAGCTGCTTCTTGCCAACAGTCTGCTCTCTGTCTCAGACTCTGACTAATGAACATTGAAGATGTGCTTAACCCCCTCTAGTGGGAGACACACAGAGGAAGCAGCCTCTTCACAGAAGGAGCTCCCAGAGTTTTATCATGAATTATTTACCAATATTTTCCCCACTGACATCTGGACACTTTGATAACTCCAGCAGGTGAATAATAACTTTCAGCTCAGATAAATTGAAATCTTTTGATCTACAGAATTTGGTACACATTTTGGCATTGAATATTGCATGTTTTACAACCCGCCATCAAAAGAAACCATATTTTTCTTCCTCGTGTATTTTTATTTCAAACATGAGCCCATACCCTCATATCTTCGTCTTCCAGTATTCTTTATCTTTTCTGTAAATCGCTAAATTAAGCTGCATCTCTTCTAACGGTGTGACTTTTACTAGATGAGGTATGACCTGTCATTTATTAGTCACTGCTGTCATTCTCTCCTCGTGACGCCTGCGGCTCATTAGCGAGTCCCTGCAGCGGTAAAAACATCTGGCTCAGAGGTGTGGTCTCATCTGCGCAGTGTTTAATGCCTGGCTTTGTATTCTGGGCATGAAGCCTGTGGCCACACCTGTCCCATCCCGCTGTCACGTGAGCAGATTCAGCCATGCATCTGCAGCCTGTTAGGGCTGCGGTTCACATGCTGACAGAGTCATCCTCAGTGTCGTTATCAGTAAAGCTGCAGATCGGTCAGAGAGTCCACAGAGGCCGAGGTCACTCCACAATCAATCTGCTACTGCCACGTCGCGACCTTTAGAAATCTGATTGAGAAATATGAGTTTTCTATAACTTAATCAGCCTCTTACTCGATTTTTATTGCTTGAGTTAAGTTAGCCAAGTTATGAGAACAGTGAATTCATCATTTCTCTTTAAATGCTAAAATCACTTGAATTTCCTTACAATATGTCTCTAATAATTAGTCATTTTTAAAACCAAGAACAAGTACTTCTATTTAAGTACTTGCCGACAGATCTGTCATGATAACAAAGTTTACCGGACGATAAATTGTCCCATAAGTTACTGTGATAAACGATAATATTGTTGTTTTGAGATTTCTTTAAACAATATTGTCCTTCAAAAAATAAGTTAGTTGAGACCAAAGCACCAGACTGAAGAATTATCATCCAGTTCTTGGTAGAAAGAGAAAAATGATAAATTATGCCAATGGAAATGATTGAGCTTATTTAAATTTATTATGCAAGTAATTGATTTGATTATTGTGACAGGCCTTCTTGCAATGCCAATTGCCAATAAGAGTTTTTATTTATCTATAATTTAGTTATGTCTTTTATATTAAAGGTTTCACACATCTCACACTTGATTTCAAATATTCCATTAATGTGGAATAATCCAATTCAGGTTTGAAGTGTTAAGTATTTAACTTTTTAAACTAGAGCAGATTAAAGATGCTTAAGGGAGTGAAAAATTAAGTGGAAATGGCCGTTAGCCATTTCCCAACTTCAGCTCCATGATAATTTGTCTCTAACGTCGTTACAGACAAACTGACCATGGTGGCGGCTAGAAATCTCATACTTTGACTCTAACACACCAAAGAAACATCAAAATCCCACATTATCAACGTCGGATGATAGCTCGTCATCAAGAGCATTGGGTAAGAAATTCCATGATTTTGGGTATCTTTTCCCATTTCATGGTCTCCAAACAGCCCTCCTCTGATCTGCTTCATGCTTAAATCATACATAGAGCCAGTTCTTTCCTGCACATTTTAACTTTCAAAAATTCAGTTTGTATCGCAACTTGATTTTTGACACCATCACATTAGCTGGTTGTTGAAGCCTTTTTGATTTAAAAAAATATTTTTAAGCGTCAATCTCTATCCATCCATCCATTTTGTGTTAAAGCCATGAAGTAATGAGTCAGAAACACACTACAAGAGTGGTGTGTGCGTGTGTGTGTTTCTAGCCTTAAATCTCCACTTCAGCTTGCTGCACAGACCCTCTGTAATTGCTACATCACATACTTGAGCCGCAGCATTGGTTTACCCCTGCAGAAGTCAGCTGATGGGCTGCAACTTCATTATTTGGTGGTCAGGGGGCATAAAATTGAATTCATCCCTTTCACCCCTTTAACAAAATACATGGAGACATCAAAAAGTCCTGCCTTTAGTTGTTGTATTTTGGTAGCGATTGACTCAAAGAGGGAAAACCACCAAAGGTTATTGTTAAAGAAGCTTGCTGTTCATATTGTTTTATCTAATCATGTTAATGGAAAGTAAACCTGTGATAGTAAATGGATAACTAAAACCTTGTGAATCAAAGTTCTTTTAAAGGACTCTGGGAGATTTGCAGAGTATGAACCCAATCAGTTCTTGACTTTTGGTCAGTAGCCTAAAATCTTCTTCAGAGAAAAGTGAATTATAGCTTTATTTTGGAAATCCAAAGTCCTGGAGTCTGGAGGAATAGGGGAGAGGCACAGAATCCAACGAGCAACGTTTACAGAACGTCATGCTTCCCTCTGCTGATTAACTTTATGGAAATATTGATTTCATTTTCCAGTAGGACCTGGCACCGGCCCTTCCAGCGAGTAGGACCAGTACCTGCTTTAATGACCACTTTATTTACCAATGTGCTTGATTGGCCAGCTGACTGGCCCGACTTGAACCTCATGGAAAATCTATGCAGGATTGATGAGACAAAGATGAGAGACCCGAGCTGGTCATTGATATGAACTACAGGCTTTTAAAGACCAGTGGGAATCTTTGGGGACTTTACAATTTGATTTGAATACAGTTCAGAAAATTATAACTAGGTTTGTAACAATTCATTGAATGATTTGAGTACCTCAATTTTTAAAATTCCTTGAGGCAGATTATCTGACTTGAGGCTTTGTTAAATTATGTTTTACTATTTAAAACAATGAGTTCCAGCTGGATGACTATTTCTGTTGTGCAACACTCACTTACGTCGGTGAGTTGTTGACGAATGCTAAGTGAACTTGTCATTTTCAGTTTCTTACCAGCGAAAGTGTGCGATATCAGTAATAGTTGAATTGTAATTGTAAGATGAAAGGATGGTTCCACTTTGCTCGGAAACATCTACATCCAAAAGTACCATCTGTCGCAGGCTTCAGTCAATGTGACATAGGCTTTGAAGTAACTAGCAACCCTTTCCTGGTAAACTCCTGACACTACGTAGATGTGTAATATCTCTAGCCTCGCGCTGCCTGTCAGAAATCCCCCCTGCAGGAACGGACCGATCCGTTTGCGAATGCTGAATCAGATTATAACTGCTGGACTTAAGCCAGATCATCAGCATCATCATAAAAATGCATCTCTGTTATTTCAGTTATCCTTGTCTGATCTTGGGATTTTTGTCCAGAACTATGTCAGATTTAGCTTCAGTTTAAATTTCTGACGTCTTATAGCCGCTGTTAGCAGAGCCTTATTGAAACGAGCTACAGCGTGGCGGTTCATATAAACATATATATATTTTTAGCTGTGTTGGGATTAAGAAAACAACTGTTGTGTTTCTTAGTGAGGCTGTGTCTGGCGCAGCTCTGCAGTGCCTGGCGCTGCCGATAATTAACTGGACCAAACCAGTTCTGAAGTGCAGTCGACCAGAAGCCAAAAATGTTAATGTTCTCTTTCCACTTACGCAGCACTTGAGCTGAACACAGCTTAATGAAGTACTTTTATATTTCCATCAGATTCACATTGATGCTTCATGACGTAAACTGATAAAAAAAATCACCTGGAAGTGCAGGTGAGTGGATCTTGAAGCTCTGTGTGGAAATAAGGCTGACGAAGAACAAACAAAACCAAGAAAACAGAGTTTTAAAATCTTGACGGATAAGATTGTTCACAATGGTTTATGTCTTGGAAGTTGTATCTTTTCTTAATGGAGCAAACTCCTCTCTGATGTTGCTGGTCTTCACTCGCTATCTCCAAATAAGAAAGACATCTGCACAAAGCCAAGACTCCTAGGAAACAACCACTGAGTCCAAAGCTTAATTTAGCACGCCCCTGAGGGGCAGCAATGGACAAACAAGACTGAATCTGTGCCACTCCGCTGGCAACGTTCCATACAGCATTCTCCACAGATCACCTGCCAAACAGACTAATGTCGCCTCTCTTTTCTAATTATATGTTCATTAAACTGTCTGTTGCAAGGAGAGCTTCTCATCTTCTGGTACCCAAATCTTCTTGCAGCGATTGTGTTAATTAGTCATTTCCATTTTCCTTGCCGTTAATCTCCTGTAAACATCTGATTAAGTGTGGCATGGTTGAATTGCTTAAACCTTGAAGAATCAATGCATAGAAACAGTTAAGAAAAAAATCAATAACAGTTTCACCTATCTAGTTCCTGTAAGTCCTTCACTAAAGCAGACATTTGGCTTCTTGTCTTTCAGAAAAAGACCTTGATGACATTGACACAAACACTCTTCATTAAAACTAACAGTTGAAGCTCCTACTTGGAAACAAGCTAGTATATTTTCTGACAGGAATTGCAGAAAGGCAGAGAAAATGTTAGACTAGCAACAAAATAACCTGAAATCAAACAACAAACAGCCAATTTAGGTCTCATTCTAAATAGAGCTGCACAATGTATTGAATTGGAATGGCCGTTGCATTATTGAATGTGTGTTATATGCACTGATCTGAAAATTTGATTGATATAGATATCCAAAAATAATATTACTGTTATAGCCGATAACTGAGACCCATATTTATTTTCCTAGCTCTTCAACGCTGTGGAGGAACAATCACACGTCTGCTTCAGTCAAACTCCTCACCATCCAGCGGTGCATCACTGTCACATGGTCAAACAAATACCACATGACCAACCATCTACGCTCCTGAATCAGAAGCAGCAAGAAAATGGAGAAAAAAGTTTTTTAATATCAGCCCAGTTTTAGTAATTGAACTGATAACAAAGTTAATTCTGATATCTTATGTATTTCTAGTTATATCAGTGTTCATGAAAACATTTGCCAAGCAGTCAAACACATAAGACAATTTACTTGCATTCTACAGATTTGTCTGTTTAATACACTTCAATCAAATCAATTAAGTTTCAGCAGCAAGGAGTTTACATAATAAAAACACAAAATTACAAAGTTATAAAGAAAACACCATTTGGTCAGCGATTGCCATCACCAAAATTAAACACATACTTCCATATATTACTCTGCACTTTTAAATATGGTAGATAGGAATTTTAGAGAAACAACAAATTCCATCTGCTGCTGGTACCTGTTGTATCAACCTTCCAGACCAATCAGGTCTACTGGTTCAGAACCAGAACCAAACATGGAGAAACAGCATTCAGTTTTTATTCTCCTTTAATCATGAACAAACTTCCAGAAGCCTGCAAAACTTTTGAAACACCGAGTTCCTTTAAATCAAGGCTAAAAACAACTTGTTTAGAGTTGCTTTGATAAATAATATCTGGAACATTGATTCATATATTTGGTGTATATTTGCTTGCTGATTTGATGATGGCATTTGACAAAATGTAATGTTTATTGGTTACTGTTATGTTTTCAAGGTGTAAAACACTGTAACTACTTGTTACATAAATCTGCTACACCATTAAACTTAACTTGACATCAGTGCTTGTATCCAGGCCATAGGGAGAGTCAAAGTGTATTGACATGGTACCTGCAGTGTGTCCGTTCTCCCAGCTCTCTTACTTCCCTCGTGAATCAAGGCGTAAAAGCAGTTGAGGGGTTGTTTGGACTCATGAACACAGACAGTTTATCTAAGCCATATGAAAGCTCCTCCAGCGACTGGTTCTTCTGCTGCCAGTCAGAGTCCTCCTCATGGTCATCCTGTGAGCTGTGTGTTGATTTACTGCTCCACTCTTCATGAAACAGTGTGCTTTGAGATGGCCATCTGACAAACCCAGTCCGCCATAAGAAACGGCTTAAGACCAAGTCTGAGTCTGGCATCGTCTGCTCGTGGCTCCCACAGGGAAACTACGATGGAGGCTCTTCAGCCTAAAGCTCTGATAATTTATCTGTCCCTGCAGACTCCTGGAGACACAGCGACATGGATCAGACTCCATCAGATATTAGTTTCTGTCCCATGCTTTACCTTCGCTGCTGCCCAGAGCACTACAGAAATATTTAAGACGTGCTCCACATGAACTATATGTGATTCATGATTGAGCCGCCTTTCGATGGAAATCCTGTCCAGGTGAAATCTCAATAAATCCCAGATAAGCTGCATAGATGTCTCCAAGGTCTGGGTGGATGGGAGATGGGGACCTAAAACTTCTCATAAATTTTTGCATACTGCTAGAAGGAATCAATCAAAGGGCGTTGAAGCTTTGGTCGGTCTCTCTGTGCATTAAGGGATTTAAATACGGAGGAAGGAGATGGAGCAGCTGGATTTTCTGAGCTGTTATCAGCAGCTTTTAAATGCCACAACAGATGGAAAAGTGTCCACTTGTGCTGTATGACAATTTTAACTTTGATCTACCCCCCAACCTGTTTGGTTGAGTTAATATAACAAGACGTAATGAAGTGGGATCAGTGTGTGTATGCGCATATTTTTACACACAATTATTCCATCAGCTGTTCCTTGGATTTATGTTTAGTAGTTAAAAATCTTTAGTGTTGTAGCTGTAGAACGTGTTATCTCTGAGGGCTTGACATGATCCTCTGGTATTGCTGTTCCTGCTTGGACCCGGTGTTCTGACCTGACATCATGCCAGGTAAGTTGGAGGTCCTCCACTGATGTTTTACGGCTGCTCTGCCGTATGTAAAGCAGGGATCAGTGTAAACCCCGGTTAAGCTGAAACTGTGCCCACCGGTGCAGAACCAGAACAACCCCCGCCACCTCTGCCGCTGAGCCAGCTGTCACCAGCCTGCTCTCACGGAAGACTCGCGCTCTGTCCACCATGCAGCCGACCTCTGACCTGCACACACAGGCTATAATCCACGTGTGAGAAGACCACTTTGTTCATAATCTGTCCTGTCTGTGTGTGTGGTCTTGTGGTTTCAATTACTCTATTTCTCCCTAGTAACTTCCACTTCACTGTCATTAACACATTTTCTGAGACACGACTGATGGTAGAAAGGAGGAAAGAGGTCATGGATGGGAGAATAAGCTATACGTGTTATGCATGTTTTCAGTCACATTAAATAAATGCACTATGACTTGAAGGGAACTGTTTTGTTTTATCAAGCTAAATTTTAATTTGAAATGTAAACAACTTCAACACTGTGGAGTACTGGTACAGTACTCCACAGTACTGGAGTCCAGTTTGATGATAAAGTCCAGTTTGATGATAAAACGATACCAATTTAGATCACAATTTAAACTTTTATCTTTTCAGATTTTAGGTTGATACAGACCTTCAATATAGAGAAAAAATTAATAGCCAATGATACTAAGAGTTGTCCCACACTGGACCAATCATGACTACAATAGGGCCCCTGTAAAGTCACATTGATGCGCAAAAGGCTAATGTCTGTGTAGCTGCAGCTTCTTATTTAAGAAAAAAAATGAGTCTAATGAAGTAAAAAGACAGAAGATTCATAGTTTACAAGAACGATCCATACAGTTCAATCTTGTGGAGGTATCTTGGCTATTTTATATAAGGACAAAAAAATAAATGATCAAACACTGCAATTCATGTAGCGCTCATGTTCCGAAGATGTCTGTTAATACCACAAATCTGTTTAACATCGTGCACCAGTGGCGCCCCCTGGAGCACGCACAGCATATACTTTTACAGCTTGTGCTAAGCCCCCAGGAAACGTCTGTACAGCGTAATATCTGAGCCAGCACAACTCTACAGTACTGAGGCAGTTCTCCCCTAAATGGAATTTGGTTTGTTTTTCCGAGTAAAGACAATGCCTATATTATTTAATTTTTGTCTTTTACAGATGCTTAAATGTGCATGGAGGATATAAACTGATACTGTTCTTGTTTTTGTCTTTTTATGTTTCTTTTTTATTGTTTGTTGTTAAAAAAAATAGCAATATTTAAAATGAGAAAAGAGATTTTAATAATTTAGAATCCGATGTCAATTATACTTATTTGACATCAGCAAAACAACATGTCCATTTGTCCAAAGTCAGTCCTCAGGGGCTGGTTATTTATTGTCCCTGGTTCAACATTCTTGTGATAAATGCCTCCTCAGCATGTCAGTGTTCTGCAGAAACCTGCTAACCATCTGATTCTAGTTTTTGGTAACTTAATATTAAAATGAGAATTTATCTAAAAACACCAAATATTACACACTTCCTGTCAGTCTATTTCCAACAAAACGTTTTTAAAATAATTTACTGAAAAACAAACAAAGCAATCTTCTCCATAAGCATTTTTGGGTTTTAGTTTTCTGTGGAAATTATGTCATTGATTTGGCAGAAATGAGTAGTTCTTTATCTTACAGGAGGATTGTTTAAATGGTGTCTTAGACCCACAACGCTTTCTAAAACCATCTTTCAGGCTTTGTTGATCGTTTTTGGCTGCAATTCTGAAGTGACAATGGCGCATGTGGTAATACTGAAGAAGTGTGCAACAAAGAAAGCCAAAAAAAGCCCAAAGTACGTCACGATCACAAGTCACCTCTGCCAGCTGAGACACCAGAACATTTTGTGTCACTTTTTGTTGGCCTGATTCCTTCAGATGAATCTTGCAAAGTCGAACGCCTCATTCTCTTCGGACATTTAAAGATGCCTTGTGGGCCAACCCAACACATACACACACACACATACACTTTGCCTCTAAGGTTATCATTGTCATCATTCTTCACTGAGATGCTCCTCACCGTGTCGTAGCTCAGGGCTAAATATGACAAATGAAGCGGCACACATGCAAAGGCGAACAGAAAACGATTAGACTAATCGATTTCCTGCATGTGCACACGCTTGGACCACACATGCACCCTCAGGCTGGATCCGTGAAAGGTAGAGGAATGACAATAAAACAGAGGCGATGCCAGCACCACCCCCGTCCTTCGTTTCTCAGCCCACAACGTGTCAGTTTTCCTTCTCAACAGGGACAGGACGGTAGACGGGTGCAAGCGGCGCTGCGCCGTGAATATAAATGGGCCTGGAGTCTCTGTTGTGCCTGCGAGAGCAGCCGTAAACTTAGAGCAACACAACCTGCTACAAATTGTCTGCCACATATTTAAGATCTCATCTCAAAGCTTGCAAAAGCGCTCTCAGCACCGCTGTGACAGATCAGCGCCAGAGCGTCTCCCCGGATCCTCAGGTTTCTACAATGTGGAGACGAATAGATCATGTGATGATGCACCGTCACCTGATTGGGAGTGAGATTTACAACTCCTCTGTCATGACCTTGGGTGGATGGCTCTGATATCCTGCAGCCATCATTTGCTTGCAGTAACAGGTTTACTGTCCTGGATGCTTACAGCTGCCTGTCAGTCAGCGTGGATAAAACAGATATCTGTGCAGCCAGGTGTGCCTCTTGTTTTAGTTTTTCCATTTTTCCACACATGTCCTGCCAGTCTTATCCAGTTCCTCTTAGTTTTTCAGACAGAGAAGAGAGTGCCAGCTATGAAGACAGCAAACATATTACTATTGAATTATCATAAATTAAAATACCACCAAAAAACTCATTCATTTCAGTAATTCAGTGCAAAAAGTGCCTTGGCTGATACTTGTGCAAACAACTTAAGTTCAGTAGACTCAGCTCAATTGGGGACCAAATTGCAACATTTGACACATTTTTAGTTGGTGTCAAACGAACCAAACTCTTGAAAAACCTCTTCAGCGACAAAAGCGAAGGAGGTGGATTAGCAGAGCTGCTAACAACTGATAGTGTCATCCAGGATGTGTTACTGTAGAATATTGTCTCTGCTGCCTGGATATTGAGCTGTTAGGAGCAACTGTGTTCAGTCAGAGGTATCTTCAGAATCGCTGGAAAACTGACTACTGCTAGTGGAGATCACTCCTGCCTAAAGCATCACCATCCACAACGCATGTTGGAAGATACTTGGACAACATGAGTTACGACAACATTAATCTACCTTTTGGGATAAATAAAGTATTTTTAAACCAAATTTAAGTTTTGTAACCTGGTAACCGGTTACAAACACTAGCATTAAATAACAGACTTCTTTGCTTTGTGAGTAAAATGTGCAGCTGTTACAAAAAGGACAATTTGTTCCGTCCTTACTTTGTTTTGCTTGAATTAAGTCAATCCTTGTTCTTATTGCCGTTAAAGTACAAATGTGTTTTTGTGTCATAAGGGCATGAAATTGTAAAAAGGAAAAAAGAAAAAAGCAATTTAATCACAGCATGTATCAGTTGTTATTGATCAGTCTCTGCTTCAGTCTGACATCCAGCTGCAGATTCCTCCATCATGCTTGTTGGTGTGTTGCTCCTTGCAGCGATCTTTGTGTGTGTGAGATTATATGCTGTTGTGTTGCATTGGTTTCTTTGCTCTCTTATACACACACACACACACAGACGAATGTATGTATGGATGTTTGAATTACACACGCCTGCGTACATCCAATTACTGAAGCCAAGATATGGTTGGCATAACATAATGAAGAGCCATTTTTCAGCAGCCTAACTGGAGCTGCGGCATCTCACCCCTCATTCTGCTTTATTCTGTGAAATAAATGGAGGGAAAACATGTTTTCACCCGTGGAACGGATGATTTTGTCCCCGTTTCTATATAGGACAATAGTTGAGTTACTTTTGTTGGGGTTTGAAATATTGGTAACAATGAAGTAAATATTGAATTAATCTAGATAAATTACTTAGAAGTAGAAAAGAACATTGCCACTATTATAAAATCTAAAAATGATGGCCGGGACTTTATTGCATTCATTTAATTTAATTAATGAAAGTAAAAAGAATTAACGCAATTAATCGCATTTTTCTATTTTATATGCAAAAGTTCAGAGCCAGAACCTTTGTGTTGCGTTTCTAGTAGGCCAGTAAATTTGACGCACAAACATCTGCAAAGAACAGTGACAAAGCTGCTTCTCTTGGCCGACGGTGGGTTAGTTCCTACTTCAGGAAAACGGTCTGAGACGTTGGAAAAGACTATTGTTGTGTTCATGTTATGCTAAAAGTAGTTATCCCATCAGCAAAACTCTCGAGGCCTGAAATAGCATCTCAATGCTAAACAAGCTGCTAATGCTAACGCCAGGGTCCACATTTCTAAAGAATGATCAGGGCTTCTTCAAACACTGGGAAGCTGAACTTTACACCAATCTGATGGTTGAAGAACCGGGATAACTGATTAAAAACTCTAAATATCTGTATGTATCTGTAAAAATATGTATCTTTGTCAAACGTTTAGTTGTTTACAGACTCGGACCAGAAGAAGTTTCCTTTCTTTCAACCAACCTTTGCTGACCTGTGACCTTGATGTCATTGATGGCCCTGATGGAATAATGTGTAGAAAAAATAAACTCAGGTTTTAAATTATTATCATTAGTTACATGTGAACCTTGTGACTGGTATAGTTAAAGTATTCTGATGATGCTGTGGCATTATTATAATAGCACCACTGCTGTTCATTTTGTCTTTACAATCATTTCTCTACTTTTACAAAAACATCTTTCTTTCTCTCTGTTTTCAGTTCTCTGCCTTTAAAATCCTTTTATCAGTTGTTTTGGTTGTTCTGGGATTCTGGGTCTTTATTGGCAGTTCAATTTGTCCTGCAGCAGCATCTCATGTCCAGCAGGCAGGTATCAAAAAAGAATCTGTTTACAGTGATGCATCGATCCACTCTGCTTAATCTCCCCCGGAGCGGAGTGTCTGAAAGCAACAGTTACAGCCACCAAACATCTACAACTTGTGTAAAAGCCAAACACAACATCCAGATGTTTGATCGGATCCTCTGCGCTCTGATAATTCTCAGAGAGAGGAAGACACTAAACACTGACACATAGTTGGGAGAGCAGCAGAAAGCATCCCTATCCGGCTCCCAGTTTGGGAAAGTGGGAACATTTGATCATGCGTTCTACGATTTCCAGCAGCTGACATTTGAATGAAGTGATAGTGACACATGAAAGCAGCACAAAGTGTTGGATGAAGGTGATCTTTACCTGCAGCGGCAGCTCACATCCAGCTCTGGCTCATCACCACTCATCCCGTGTCCTCGGCTTCAGCTGTCCTTCCCCACGTTTTTTTTCCTTCCCCTCCTATCCTTCCTCTTCGTTCTTTTTCTTCCTCTCCCTTCCTCCTTCCTCTTCCTCCTCCTGCACTTGTTTGAGTCTATTTCAGTAGCAGCAACAGTCGAGCCTGCTGCGACGGTGGCATGGTTTCCAGCACTTTGGCAGAAGGTCACATTATCACTCGCTGGTTAAAAGGGAGGAGGGAAGAAGAAGAGGAGCAGGAGGAGAAAGGGAAGAAGTGATGGAGGTGAGCAGTTGTCAGAGTTCGAAATTAAATCATGGTTTCCCCTGTAATTGTTCCAGGATAAAGTTGAGACAGGAATGTTTTCAGGTCAGATGATAGATTTCATATTACAGAGCAGTTATTTACATTTCACCCCTGGGACTTCAAATAGCCTTAAAACTTCAGCCATGTTAAATTTGAGAAGAATCCTCCCGATTCTGACCCTTTGTTTCGCTCAGCGCTGTCCGGTTCAAAAAGACGCAGAAGTACCCCATGTTTGGTTGAGACAATCCTCCACGCTGCGTGCCCCGTCTTTCACACACTCTGCAGGGTGACCCAGCCTCCCTGTTTTCCCCTCCTCTGGTGCAACCAGCCACTCCATCAAATTAAGAGTCAGAGAAATGCTCCAGCTGCCCGGGATGAGGCTGTCAGCGGCCAGCGACAGATGGCCGGAGTCGGGGTCCAGATGCCAGTCAGCTGCCGGAGTTGGGAAGCAATTGGACGCTCTTCTTGGCCTCCTTGGAAGCACAACTTCCTCTCTTCTTCTTTAAGCTGCACTTGTTGTTCAGTTGTGCTTGTTTGTGTTTCATCTCATGTCTCCACCTGGATCCCTCCTCCCAACATCAGCAGAGCTCCTGCTCTGGCTCCAGCAGCCGGCTGTAATCCTGACTCCTACATTCATGTCACAGGAAGGGCTTGTGAGCTCTAATCATTATGTAGTAAGGATTTATCCTCAAACTCTCCCTCCCTCCTCCAGCTCTCCCTTCCTCCCTCACCCACCCATCCCGTTGGTTTCCCTCGCTCTGCTGTTGGCGCACCGGCCGTCCTACAACTCTCAGCATTTCAACAGCCTCCATCACGCATCGCATCTCCTTTTTATGCAACATTTCTGCCTATTCTGGCTTGTTGCGTTTCGAGTCTCCACAGGTTTGCCCTTGAAGAAATCTCTGGGACAGACTGAGTCAGTGATCTGTTTTCCTTTCTGTGTTTGCACCGGTTTCCAGTGAACAGTAAGCAAGCATCTACTCACTTCTTAGTTTATATTAACTTAGTAAATAAAGAACAAAATTGCATGTCAGTGCATATTGAAAAAAATGGTGTTGCTGTGGCATATTTCATCCACCAGAGTGCAGCATTATGATTGTCCTTCTCTGTGTGTGTGAAGACATCCCAGTCCTCTGGTAAAGTCTCTCGGTTTCAGGACAGATTCTGGAACACGTTTGGTTTGGTTTGGTTGGAGGTCCTGGATTGAGTTCTGATACCAAGGCTGGCTTGAAATTAACTTTTACAAACATCCAGATTGAGTCTTATAAGGTCTTTGCTTGTAAAACCATGTGAAGGTCGTTCGTCTTCCTCAGGAATAAGAAGAGACACCAGGTTCTGGCTTTATTCACAATGATGATGTCAGACATGGAATTACATCATTTCCTGTTGCCCCACCACCACCAACATAAAATGAACAAAAGTAATTTTTAACCCTGCGTGCACTTTTACAAGTTTATTTATTAATGTGTTAATTTTTTTGGAAAGTTCTTGTCCCACCATGGAAATGGTGTTTGACATAACCTTGTTTCTCTGCAACTCTATAACTGTCTCAACTATTTGACTATTTTTTTTGATAATTGTTGAGCAGTGGCATAAATCGGTTTTATCAATTAACTAAGTTTTTATTTTTTGAAGATGGAAAATCTGGATTTTTTCCCCCCCAAATATTCCTTGGGTTTCTGTAGTTCAGAGAGTCAAGTGTGACTTAAAACCACATTCAAGTCTCACTTTCTCAACTCTTTGCTCTACATCGTCACTCGTGAGAGAAAACGTGAACACAGTTTCATCATTTCTCTGGTTTTTCATCTCTTGCTAATATCAGGGTTTTAATATCTTTGACTCATGCTACTTAAATACCCTACAACCACTTGTCCAAAATATCGTCCACATTTTACTTTCTGGTCATTTCCATTTATATTGGGGAGTATTATCAACTTCTATCCTACCTGGAGTAATTAGTTGTTGTTTTCTTTAAACTTTCCTTTTCTTCTCTTCTGTTGTACATCTTTTAGCCGGAGATGGCACCCTGCTGTGTAACAGTAGTAACATGATCAACGTTCAGCACTGTGGTGGTTACTGAATCTGGTCAAACTCTTTATTTCTCCTCAGTCCTGAAGTTTATAACTCAGAACTCTTTAAAAAAGTTGGGCACATTGAGACAAACCGGCTTTTCTCTCTTCTCACCACCAGTTTGACTCATGAAGCCATTTAGCTACATTTTCTCTTTTATCTCAGGACACCATCCCCATTTTGAGATCAGAAAACTAGGGATGTTGTAAACGAATATTTTAGTAATCGAGTAATCTATCGATTATTCTTACAATCAATCGAGTAATTGGATAAAAAAAGAAGTAAAACAATGGTAAATCTAACATAACAGCAGTATTGCATAACAGTATTACTATCGCATATCAACATCAGTCCACTTTTTTACAGTTGAGTTTCCCTAACAATAACTTTTCTGTAGTGTAGAAAATTAACTCGTAACAATAGTAGCTCACTTTAGAAAATTAACCTAAAGAAAAGTTATATAAAAATCTGAAATTATATTCAATTCAATAATAAAGAGGCAGGCTCACAAATATGCTTATAAAAAATGTCTATACTCTATACTAGTTTATAGACATAAACTATGTCTATAGTTTATGCATTCATCTTCAGTCAATTTAACAGATGAACTCTCACCTTGCCCAGACATTTATAGTTTTTGTTTTGGTGTATGTTAGCGACGGGATTTAACATCTTCGTTCGTCACACACATAAACTCATCTACCAGCTACGTGCCGCCACAATGAGCTCCTCCACCCGTTTATTGAGACCGGAATGATATCAAATAAATTGTCCGGTTCGTCCGTAAAGCTACACTTAAGTTAATTATCTAATGCGCAGCTGCCCGCAATGTTCAGTCTATCCGCTCACCTGTATAAATACACCTGCAGCGCTCTTCCCCGCTGTTCGCTCTGAACCGCCACCAGGCAGCAGCTACAGGAGGAGAAAAGCTGCCGTACTCCAGGCATCGCTCCCTAACCCCTAACCCCTAACCCCTAACCCCTTACCCCTTACCCCTAACCCTATCCCTTACCCCTAACCCCTAACCCTAACCTTAAGGATGCTTATCGGTCCCCCGAAAAACGACAAAGACCCAGACATTATCATCAATCAATAAAATCCTCCCAGGCCAAACTTGAAAACTGGACGTTATGCTGCTAACACTTAGCTTTCGTCAACAACTCAGGCGGAAGTGAGAGCGCTGCGCAACGCAAGTACTAACCCGGCCGGAACACGGTGCGCTAAATAATAAAACATAATTTAACGAAGCTTCGAGGCAGATCAATTTTTCTCGAGGAATTTTAATAATCGAGGTACTCGAATCATTCGAGGAATCGTTTCAGCCCTGCAGAAAACCAAACCCAGATAACACGTAGAACCATCTCATGGTTCTGTGTGCCTTTTTGTTCAGAAGAGAATAAATTGTTGCAGTTTCAGGCCACATTTGCAGATATGAACCTGGCATCTTGTAAACACTTCACCTCTCTCTCTTCTAGCTGTAGTGGGGCACTCGTTTTTCCCCATATGGATGAATCCCGTGAAAAATGAATCCTTTGAGGCTGGAGGACTCGTGGGGGTTTTATGAGCTTGTCAGAGCTGCACTGAGAGATGTGACAGGGAGGCCATATTTGTTTCTCTGCAGCCGGCGCTGGAGGCGGTGCTTCATGACCTCATCAATCGCCAGACAATAACGATTCCGCCTCTTGTTATCAACAGCTTATAAAGTTAGCTTCGCTGTGATCAATAAGGCAAACGGATAAGAAAATAATCAAATGTTTAATTGCCTCAGCTTAGAGCTAGTAGTCTGGAGAAAACAGTGACAATAAACTATACAGTCATAATGAAGAAATGTGAATATTATAGAAAAGTTCATTTACTTCAGAAACTCCATCACTAAGCACAGATGTTTTCAAATTTTTATTTTTGTTAATTATGATGATTTTTTGCTTCCAGCAAATGAAAACAGCATTTAAGATTAGAATATTGAAACAGAGTAGGGTAGCGACTAATGACTAATGTTTTAATAACTGATTATTTTGACAATAAATCAATTCATTATATACAAAAATTAGCATACTCTTCAGAAAAAATCTGAAAAAATGAAAAGTGTTTCATTTAAACACTTAAAACTTTTTATATAATATTAGAAATGCTTAAAATATACAAATAAACAAGTCAATTCATTTTTTTAGGTAGAAAAATAAACATTTTGTTGCCTAAAATTCAGTAACATGGCATTCCTTTAATTAATTAGAACCGAGTGCTAAAACTTTTGGCTTAAAGATATTTACAGTCAACTATGTTTTTATCTCAAATAGAAAATGTATTTTTATTTTGTAGTTTTGGCTTAATTACTGCCCTGAATATGTTGTTTTTTCAGCAAGTTGCCTCTTTTGAGTTTGCATTCTTCAGTTACGATTGATTACTAAATTAGTTGACAATTATTTAAATTATCAATTCATCATGGTTAATCTGATGAATCATTTCAGCCCTAAAACAGAGCAATAAAAAACATTTTAGTATAAAAATGTGGGCTAAATGAAAAGTATGTTTAATACTTGCTTAAAAGTTATTTTAAAAAGATATTTTTAATCTGACAAACAAGCCTCATTAGAACTTGCAGTTGTTGAAAAGTAAATGCACCTCTGACAGCAGCTTTAAATACTGTGCATGCAGGTCAGTTTAAGAAGACAGAAAATACGACTTTGCTTTGTTTAAAATATACAGAATGTGGGTGAAAAGAAAAGAAGAAAAGGTATATCTATGACGTTTTGGTTACCTTTGGGTGGAATCTGTGAGCCAGTAAAAGAAAAAAGTATGAACTGTAATAATAACGTTTTAAAATTTAATCTTATAAATCTACTAAAATGTAAAATCTTAGTACATAGCCACCAGGAGTCCTTGATCTAAACTCAAATCTAACTGTAAGGCTTTGACTAGGCAGGTGGGCCGATGGAGGAGGAAGTAACACATGTGAGGGCGACAGCAGAGGGAAAGGCTGACATATGCTCCCTCGCTCTGTGGCCTGGCCTTCTTGTTTCATCACGCAATATGGCTGAACTCTGAATATTATCCTCTCATACGGCAAACCCGGCGTCATCTCGGCCGTTGCCGCGGCTTTTACCGTCACGCTCTCCTCCTGTGTATATCAGGTTGCTCTGAGCTATTTTCAGCAGAATTTCAGCAGCTGAGCTGTGACAAAACAGCGAGTTAAAAGGCTAAACTGGGCTGTGGTCCTTCCCAGGAGAGGGACTGGATTTATCCCAGTTGTCTCAAAGTATCGACCAGCAGTGGTTCAGCAGGGTTTCTCTGTTACAAGCTGTGGTTCTTAGTGACGCCTTCATGGAAAAACGTACATAAATCCTTTGTTCCAAAGTCAGGTAAGGTTGTTGATCCATTGTGAATCACACAGTGGTAGTACTACATAATGAGTGGTGTGACCACTGACATTTTCCTTTTTCCTCCAGCTGTGATTAAAAAAATACTGGTTTTAATGTTGACAATTTAGTCGTAAAACATAAACATATTTAGTGGCCACACTAGAATGGAAATAAAAATAACCTTTAATGTCACACAATGGGGAAATTACTGTGACACAAAATAACAGCAAATAGACTCGCACAAAGATGTATATGTTGATTAGTTGTTAAGCATCAAACTCTGAAGAGGACGATGAATGTTTACATTGCAGTTCTGACTGAAACAGGAAATGTTTCAGTCAACCAATGTTGATTCATGGAGCAATTCCCTGTTGGGAATTTTGTCCTCTTCTTGTTGGAGGACAGCAAGTTGAACGTTGAATAACTGGACATGTGCATTGTCATGTTTAGAGAAGGTCACAGTGCATTTTAGGTTTGTCCTGAAAGCCAGATATCTCCAACTTTTTCTGATTAGTGTAACGCACGTACACATTTACACCAAAAATATCCAGTACAGCCCTGTTGGTTCGGTACGTTTGGGTACCAAACTAATGGTATCCAAGCTCTACGTTCTGCAGAGCAACTTTAAAAAGTGATAACTAAAACGTGTACTGGCTTGGTTTGTTTAGTTTTGTCCGAATTAGTTGATTATTTGTCAGCTGGGAACTTTTGGTGGTTCGCCTCCTTTTCACAGAGAAAATCACAAGCGAACCAGAACGAGTCGAGAGCCTTCAGTCTGGTTGTTGGTCAGACTGAAGGCTGTGGTGTGAGGGCGGCCGCACCAGATGTAGATACAGGAAGCAGGTCCTGTGATCTAAACTAATGAAGATTGATTCACATCAGCAGTAGAAATGGCTTCTTACATTTCTACTGCTGAACAGAGCAGCTCAACTTGACCTGTATGTTTAATTGTTACTGAATTAGTTCATCAGTGCTTAATGCTGACAAAACTGTCATGCAAACTATCATAAACACACAATTTCAGCCAAAACATAATCTGAAGCTAAAATTTTATGGTGTTTTTTTGAGTTTTTGTTCTTCATTTTTGTACAAATTCACATCTTTTTGCTCATTAATGGATTTAGATTCTAAATCCATTAATTTGGATGTAGTTTCTAAAGAAAGCACAATTCATCGTTCTCTTTGTTTTTTATTTAATCTCAGGTACAATGTTCAACTTCTACTGCAGATTTCCAACAGCAAAATATTTACTGTCTAGTTTATCAGAATAAGTCAATAAGGTTTATTTGTACAGCACATTTCAGCAACCCGGCAGTTCATAGTTCTTTACATCCTGGAAACAAAATCATCAAAAATACCTAAAATAAATAGACAGACATATCTGAGACAAAATATAACACCTAGTTATACTGTTTATTCTCAGCAAATATCGACTCTGCAGTAAGTGAAGACCTCACCAAATTCTCAAAAAAAAATATATTTTCTAAAGGTGCGATTGACTTGAAATTCCCACTAACAGCCAACAAACCCAGTAAACACATGCCAAGAAATCCAACCTCTGCTGTCCGTTAGCGTTGTCAAAGTAATTAATACCTGGATATAATCAATACTAATCATTCACAGAGACATTTCTACCACTTCTCCTCCTCTGAGCTCAGCTGTCCACTGTCAGCTCAGTTGCAGCAGAGAAATGCAAACACAACAACTAACCATTAAACATTGCAGCTACCATTAATGTTTACGGCTTTAAAAGCAAAGCTCTTAGTTTCTGATGCAGGACAGCAACATTTTCTGTGTTTGGTTCACACATGATTTACTGGAACTGCACTGAAATATTTCCAGTGCTGAATTATTTATGCTCATAAAAGCAGGGAGGAAACATGCTAACATTAGCTTAGCTGTTTAGCAATATGTCTTGGATGTAAACACTGAGATGTAGCTTAATGTTTTTAAAATGTTTTGCTTTCTTTACTGAATTAACTCAGGTTCAACCGGATCTGGAACATCAATAATTTATCCTTAGATTGTCCTCAAGTCAGGAGATGACTGACTGACTTTATTTAGCCCAAATAAAAATAGCAAAATCCTGGAAAGATTTTGTACAGGCAAATGTCTTTTAACACCTCACAATAAAAGTAGAACATTTAGAAAATATTTTTATTAATTTGCAGAGAAGTTACTAAACTCAGACAGGATAAAGTTAGTAACTGGATGAAAACCAGCAGCCAAGTAGTTTGAAATGAAAGAAAACGTGTTTAATAGTATTATTTTAATCCTCCACACATTTAAAGTGTGCAAATTTTTTTTCTCACTGTCTGAAGTTAAACCAGACCAAACTTCTTTTGTTTTAGATCAGTTAGAATCACCAAAATTATTTATATTCACTGAATTCCACAATAATGAGAGAATATGTCAGATTATTTATAAATGCCTTCAAAGTCTGAAATTTACATTTACAATTTACATTTTTCTCAATATCTGGTTGATGATCCAACCTTTGCTGGAGTTTTGGTCAATTCTGACACAAGAACAAAATCCAAAGACCTTGTGAGGATGATGCTGATCCTGACAAAACTGAGTTATTATACACAGTGAAACATGAACTGAAAAGGCGAGGAGGAAGCCATTACAGCAAAGAAAACATCTAGAAACCAGATGGTAGTTTGCTTCCCAATACTGACGGAAGTGTATGTAAAGTTATGGTTTCAGCTGTAAACACCTCGAGTTAGGGTCTTGAAAATTATTCATAGCAGAAAACATAAATATTCCCAAACAGAAGTTAGGAATCTTTGTACATAAACAATTAATATTTTGAATTCTTGAATATCGCATTAGGAATTCAAATAATTAGGTAACCAAATTCCAAACATGTATAATCTGTAATGTGTGAGGAATTAAAGGCTTTCAGGTTGAGTGACTCCAGTTAATATTCATAAACGCTCATAAGAGCAAAGATTAGTTGAATTTTAATCTTTTTCCCTTCCTCTTCTCTTGGAATCACTGTCGGATTCTCTGCAGGCCTGCTTCACTAGTTAGCACCAACCCTGAGGTTTCACACACACGCAGCGCAGCAGACAGGCAGCTGCTCTCTTAACCAGTGTAACAGCGCCCTCCAGAGGCCAGCTAGAGGACACTTTCAACATCCTTCAAACATCCGTTAGTTTTGTTTTGCCTTCAAATCCTTTCTTGTTAAAATGATAAAACAGTTTTCGTGTGAAACATGTGAAGAGTCCTCCGCTCCATTTCCGGCTCTGCCTCCACCTGCATGTGTTTGTTTGGCTGCTTTTCCACGAGAGCGTCCCTGCCAACTCCTCGTATAATCCACGGGGTGAATAAAAATGGATTTGGCTGGAGCAGACTCTCAGTAAGCTGCCTTAAACCAAACAGAACTCTACACAACAGTCTCTCATGTACATCACCACTTTTATTACTGTTTATTAAACCAATGTTAGACCTGCATATACACATTTCCTCCATATTAACTGAAACAGCTCAGATGCTGCCTAAAACACTTTCATCTCAACCAAACCCAGAAGTAAAAATTTTTCTCTTTGGTGACAATTTCACTATGAAGAAAAGCGACATAATTTTAGCTGATTTTGGAGAGCAGAGTGTGTAAAGGAGAGTGTTTCCTGGCACAGCGCTCTGGCCTCCCTCCGTCTCCAGAGGCCTCACACGACAGACGGGTCGCAGCGAAGCCGCAGTTTAAATCCGGTGTGCAGATGGACACCAGTAGTTGTTCTAAATCCTGAGCGCCTTGGCACCCGGCGAACGCAGAGAGGCTGTGGCGTTATCGGGTTGATGTGGTAGCTGCTCCGTGGATCACATGTGGGCCAGACGGGGCTCAGGTACCATCAGCTGTCAGAGAGATGTTCTTGGACTGGATTTATTTTTGTTTTTGGATCATCAATTCTGTACAAACTCACCCTCTCAAATCATTACGCTGTTAACCACTTTCTGTCGCAGCTCTTTCTGACTTTGTCTCTACCAACATCAGAATAGTTATATTTAGGATTTGTGCAGAATAATCTTTTCAGTAAAAATGGAAGTCTCAAACTATTCAGATAGGAATCACGCCATGTTGGCCAGACAGCGAATAAACTTCCTAATTCCTGCTCAGTTGATCAAACTGGGAAACTGGCTCTTATTGGGGAGAGCTTTACTCACACATCTTATTTGTTCTGGTTCGTACTCATTTCGTTTTGTTTTTTATTATTTGACGTGATGCTGAGGAATCCAACTGTTAAAGTCCAAATGCCTTGAAATTAAGGCAAAGGCAAATATAATTTTCTTTTATATTTGCAATGCAGGACAGTCTCAATATAGCAGGAAATGCAGGAGAATAAAGAAGTCCTTCATTTCTTTCTCCTACTGGGATGAATTTCACCTTCCAGCACTTTAGGATTTTGGATGTCCATGAATATCTCTATTGCTATCCATATATCTATAACCCATCCATCTATCTATTTTATCTAAAAAAAATAGATAGATGGATCAGTTACTAGTTGTCACAATATTTCCTTTACTTGTAAGCGTCCTCTACAGTAGAATGAGGAACTGGATATTCCTGATTTTCTACATTTAGATTTTATATCCTGGAGTGAACAGAGGGTGCACTTTTTTCACCATCACAGTCTGCTTGTTTTAGATGTACTTTAATCTACCTGAATAGTCAGATGTGTCATTTTTAGTGGTTTGTCTCCACCCTCTGGACATATAGTGTAACTGCAGATTGTTTAGTATTACCTGTAGTTTAGCTCAGTGGGTAGAAATCTGTGTCGATGATGGATGTTAAATCTGAAGCTTGTTCTTCTCAATCTTTCCTGCAGATACTTTCTTAATTGACAATAATGTTCCAGTTTTATGTAGCTGCTGCTGTTCCTCTCATCTGATGAGTCGGCGAGATCTTCTCTGAGATGTTGGTGAAAGCGGCTGCAGATGGCTTGTAGTCGGGCCGAGCGCCGTAGTGTTTGCAGCAGATGGTGGAATGCTGAGCTGATGGATGCTCTGTCTAAAACTCCAGACAAGGAACCTGCTGCTCCCTCATCATCTGAGGAAACTCCGAGTGGCTGAGCAGGACGAGGCTTCATAGCTCTCAAACATCCAGACAACACACACAGAGAGCGCTGATAAATGTTTTGGCGCCTGATTTATTAGAGCCATAATGTGGTTTGTATTCCGCCCCGCTGAGACTTGTTATTGTTTGATGGGAAAGAGGCTGTTGAGGACTGCAAAATGGAGCTCTGCTTATAAGCTCGGTCCGATGATGGGCAGAGAAATGGAGCAATTTTGGATTTGATTATCAACATACAGTACCAATCATTCGTTCACTTAGGGTTATGTTTCAATTGGATGTAACTTATATTGCAGTTATGGAAAACCAGAAATATAATACACTGTATCCATAAAAGTTAGGCAAGTCTTATTTTTAAGAGAGCTCTCAGTTAATCAAAAATGTTAAACCTCAAACATGACTGTTTAAGAAAGTAAAATTGAGGGTTTTTTTCTTTCTTAGGAGAATATCTATATGTGCACAATTATTGGGAAACTGTTGGTGTGCACAATTATTATGTAACCAAATGAAACACACTTTGTTTCATTTCTTTAATGAGAAACAAACTCTTTCCAGTAAATATTTTTAACATAAAGTGACCAATATGACTGTTACTTTTCAGTAACGATCATCAGCGTCTATTTATGGAGTCAGTTCCTGATTTGTTGATGATCAACTTCCTGTGCAGCAGCAGCCACAGCCTTCCAGATATGAGAGGTGGATTGTTTTCCTTCGTTGTAAATCTCTGGTTTGAGATCTGCCCACAAGTTTTCAATTGGGTTCCAATCAGGTAAGGAAGGAAGTCATGTCAAAAAGTTTTCATCATTAACGACTTTACTCTGGCATGCAGAGGACTACCTGGATGCATGTGATGGAGTATTGTCCCGCTTGAAAATCATTGTCTTTTTGAAAGATGCAGACTACTTCCTTAACCACTGCTTGAAGAAAGTATCTCTAAAAACTCATAATAGGTAGTGGAGTTCATTTTGAGCCCTTCTTCAGTCTAAAAAGGTTCAGCCAGCTAGAAATCTATGTCTTGGCCCAGTTTTAATACTTCAGCTTTTTGTTCAGTGGTGATCGATTTTCAGTCAGATCTCTGAACATCTGGAACTTCTTGGTAGTTAGCAGACATAGAATATGCTTGATGGTTTTTTAATTCTTAGCATTTCTTTCTCAACAGGTTTGTTGCGACCTTGTTTTCTATTTGCAACAAAACGTTAGCTGGTTCTTTGATCACACTGCAATATTTGAGGAATTTAAAGAGTGTTGAATCCTTCTGAGAGACGTTTGGTTATTTTGGACTCTTTTTGGTCTTGTGCTTTTACCCATTTTGCCTCAAGAAAAGAAACTGCCTAATTGTTATGTGCACTTTGATATCGGGTGTTGCCCTCCAACACCCCATGGAGGCGGTGGAGGCGTCCTCCTAGTCTTTATCCTAGTGTCCTAGGAGCCGTAGGGTAGACTACGACTACTAATCCAAGTCCATCATGCTTCGGCGAAAAGCAATTATTCCTGAGGGGAAAACATTTAAAACAGCTACCAATCTTCCCAGAAGTGGACGTCCCAGCAAATTCAACAATGTTTCAAAATGTTTCTCACCTTCTTACTCGCCACGTCTGAAACAATCTGAGTCTCGTTTAAGCTTGCAAACCCTGTGACTGACCTCTAAAACCTAAAGTCATTACATCACTGAATTGAGCCATGAAGAGTTTTGTGGACGTTGAAGGGTCTGTATGAAAACGGATGTCCTCCAACCAGATGACTGCATCTCGAAAGTTCGACTTTGTTCAGACTCTACATGTGTATAAAACAACTGAATTCAAATTCAATTACATTCAAAACACTTTATTGGTTCCACCAGAAGACCATCAATACCAGTAAGCAGTTTGTCTCAATCTCCTGAAATAAAACATGCCACAAATAAAAGAAATAACATTGTATATTTGAGATTAAAACTTAGCAATAATTTCTAATATGTGTTTTCTGCAATTGTAAAAATGTAAATTGATAAGAGTGAACTGTCTTTAATTACACTCACCTGCCTGTTAATTTCCCATTTAGCTCTTAGTTTTTCACCACTTTATCATTTTAGCTCCTTGTGTGAATACATGTTGGTGATCTTGAATCTGTTAGATTTAAATCATTTTTAGCTAATGGATATCACATTTCTGTTATTATTTCCTCAGTATTATCTGCTAAGCTAATACTCGTGACGGTGGATTTATGGAGAGGTATCCTTGAACCCGATGTAGCCACAGGTCTATGTGTGTTTATTGCACAGGCATTACTTTTAACCTGACAGTAATAAGGGATTTAGAGGACTAAACTGTGGGCCAAACCGCCACCAGGAGTCAGCCATCACTTGGCTCATGAATCATCTTTGTTAATTGCGTTTGCCATCAAATATGCACAAAGGAGTGCTGTACCTACAGAACTGACGGCACTTACAGATATCCCCGCCGTGTTTTTCTTTGACACCAACAGACTCCTGGTTCTGTGTTCCCCTCTGTTAGATGTGCTGTGACTTGATATATTGGGTCTTTTAGCCCCACTTTGGCTCAAATCCAAGGCCCATTTGTACAGATGGGATTTTACGTGGGCCATTTTAGCAAAGCACCCTTCCCATAAAGCCAAAGTGTCTCATCACTTCATAATTGTGTGATTATGGTCAATTGCTGTGGTTGGGGTGACAGATTCTATTTGAGCCCAACAGATGCTTTTATCATATTTTAGATCTCCATTTGACCTTAATCAAGCGTTGCATGTATGAATAAAACAGGGAGATAATATTTTAGTGATGAGGCGGCTCTGAGGAAAGATCAAACACAAACAAGTGGCGCACAGAGAGGAATATGAACTGCAGGGGCCTCCAGACTGTAGAAGACTGATGAATTACGCCACCATGTGGGAGGTAGAGTACATTGCAGCTAGAGTATAACTTATGCTTGGAAAGTACATTTAAACTACAATAAACTTGAATTGGATGTCCTTGCGTTAACATGAATTAGGCTTTAGTACCCCAACTTATAATATACTTACATGTGTTATATTTGTACAAAACCTTTAACGGAGTTTGAATCTTTTCACACATTCCTGTTCTTGAAAGAGCTGTGTTATGGCCCAAAAAAGTAGCAGATTCAGGATAATCATTATTCCTTACTTTCTGTGAAGAAGTGGTGAAATAAATAAAGTTGCTAATCCATGGAATCTAAAAGCTTAGAAACCAGGTAGACAGGAAAACCTGAGCATTGTGTGCAAACACTCAGCTTAAAGGTAACTTCCTTCTCATTGGTGGTTGAGCAGCTACAGGCAGCTGGGAGCATTTTGCTAAACTTCTCAGTCTCAGACACAACATTTAAAGTTTTAGCATTTAATATCCTGTCTTTCAGTTTTAATAATAGGTTAATCTTAAGATGCAATACTTATCATACAAAGTTTTATGATAATAATCATTAGCTGCATTTCTATTACAAATGTGCACAAATGTTTGTCCATTTTCTGATAATGTCAAAAAATCTTTTGCAATTGTGGTGTTTCATTAAATAAGAAATAAATTAAAATCACATTTAAATAAGCTTGTTCAGCAACAAATGTAAACAGTTAGATCATCATCTACCAGACATCAGAGGAGACGTCGGCGTCTTATTCAGGTGTTGGCGCGGGAAGCTCCGCCTACTGGCGAGCGGCTACGTACACGGCGTTTTGAGAAACTGTAGTCGGCCATTTTACCGACGTGCTCTGGATTCAACAGGTTGGAATGACACAACGTTTTATCAGCTGTGTGAAGATTGCTGCAGGTTGTCCAAAAACAAACCATCATCCTCCTACCACTTCCTGTCTTCTTCGTCCTTTTCGTCAGCAGTAACATCCGGCTGCCGATTATATGACTTGTGTGAAGCAAAAAAAAAGTGCTTTAATGCGCCTAGCGCAAAAACCTCTTATTGAAAAACTTCAGTTCCTTTTTTTTTTTCAAAATTGTTCTTTGCAATAAGCAAATTTATTTTCATTGTTTCAATTTGTGCAATTTTACGGTTAATTGAAATTCAGCTATTGAAAACAATCATTGTTTCATCCAGAACTCTTGGTATTGAGTCTGTTGCAACATAGTTTTAAAGTTAAGTGTAAACAATCTGTTTATTCAAGAAAGTCTCAGAAATAAGTTGATAATTTTGGCTGGAGCTATTTTATTTTATTTATCTGTAAATGGTTTTTTTATCTCTTTTTACTCTGATGATAATTGAGTTATTTTCTTTTACGTGAAATCTGTGCAACAAAGGACTGAATTAGTTGGCTTAGTAACTATTAATCAGGTGGTGGAGTCATTTAAGGTGGATCTGTCATTTGTCTGGTTTTGGGAATGTTTTCCGGTCATTCAGGCGCGGTGAAAACAAAGTAATTATTAAGACAAACCTGGAAATGATCCTAATATGGCCGGACCACAACCTGTTCGCTGTGTCGGCCATCTGGCAGCAGACTCAGAAGTAGCTGCTGCTGGGAGATCAGATCACAACCGGTTGTTTCCAAGAGCTGGGGATCATTTTTGTGTTCTCTCCATCAAAGCTTCATATTTAGCTAATTTATTCAGAGAGGTATAACCGTTTTTAATTTGATTTGAATGATGATGGCTTTACCTGCTGACCCAGGAGGGGAATCTGGCCTCCAGCATCTCCTTCCTGTGGGCCTTCAGACCCAACTTTATCAATTTATATTCCAACCAACTTGTTCTGACTGTCTAAAAACACTGAAACTGTCCCACAATCAGCTTCTCTACAGTACAGAATATTATCTATATGTAGTCATATTTACAGAAACTGGTCTGGTAAGATTTATTAGAAATACACATCAAATTACTTGTTCTGTGTTTTTAGAAGCAGGTCAAGATTTAATGAAGAATAAAATTTACATAAACAAGGAATAAATGCAGCAAATGAATTCAAATTGACTTTTTTTCTTAGGTGCACCCAAATTTTGGAACTCATTGCATTTAATGGCAGTTTTATAGCTTTACATTTTTTCTTAATCACTCTCCATAACAGTAGTTTTGACTTGTAAATTATTATTCAATCTAGTAAACATTAGGTTATTTAGTTGAAGTAGAATTGTACAATAAAGGTCGAGTTATTGAAAGGTCTTAAAGTGCTTTTTATTTAAAAACATAACATGCAGCCACTGAGAGTTATGCACTTCAACACAGTTCAATCTGTTGACAAAGAGTTTTTTACTTTCAATGAGTTTTTATCCAGGTAAATTAAAAGTTTGAAACAAAAAATAAAGACGGTGATCCGGTTATGGCAGACCATCACTAACTAAAACATTAGCTGCACTAACCCTAAAGCCCCAATCATAAACATTCGTTTCTCTAAAACTAAAGCACTATACCAATATAACCTCAACTCAAATTATAAAATAAGTATCAACTTTTCATAGTAAACATATTTCTAAATGTGCAATTGACACAACATTTTCACCAGGTATTGCTAACCCCTAACCCAAGTAATCAATTCATAGAAAGAAACCAAAACAAATAAGTTCAGATATGAAGTGTGTATTGATGTGAAAAGACTCAAGGAAAAAGTATTAAAAACACATATTGCTATTTATTTAATACTTACAGAAGCCTTTGCTGGTAATGACAAATCTGTTTCTTGAATAAACAGATTTATTCAAGACGCCTCCTGTTATTAGTCGCATGAATTGCTCAGGTTTGAGCAACACAATATCATCTGCTGATATTCTGATGATGATATATTGCACAGCCTTACTTAGTGTGGAAATATAGGAATACATGAGAAAACAGATTTGAATCAGGAATTTTTTAAATAAAAAAAGGAGAAAACTTATCATTCGTCTGTGTTTTTGCTCCCCGTTGAGTTTCTATAAGATTTTAATTGAAATGTAAAATCTGTCTAGAGTGTGACGGCAAAAAAGGAGTGAATTTTCCATCTCTGATTATTCTTCCAGGAGTTTGGGAAAAAGAACAATAATGGAAAATTTTAGGAAACAAGAAAACACGATCGCACTCAAGGGATCTTCAGATGCATGTCCAACCAAACTGGTTTCCCTCTGAATCCCTGATTTTCACTTGGAAATGAAAATGCCTTAAGGAAACAGACGACTGAATTTTGGATTGGTAAAATCTAATGGCCTTTAAAAGAAGATGTGACATTTAAAAAAGGAAGACATGACACGCCTGCTGGAATGAGGCCTGCAGAGGTCTCATTGTGTAAATGTTGACGTGGTGCAGCAGAAATACAAATAACACCGGATCTCCAGCAGAAACGCCTCATTTTACTGTTTGCAGAAGCTCAGAGGATTAAAGCCAACAGTGATGGATGCGGACTCATCTTCTGTAATATTTACATTTTCTGGTATTTTCTTCTCCGTCCGCCCCTGAAAGACCGGCGTCTGTGTTTTTCCACATTCAGAGGCATTTTGGGCCATAACGCCGGCCTCCGCGACAGACAGGTTCTCTCCATCTAGCAGCCCCACAAGGGGTTGTTGCAAGACAAATGGCTGTAGGAAGAAGCCCCGCCCATTTCCAGCTGCCTCATCTCGTGCGGCGTCTCGGCTCGGTTGTGCGGTGGGATTTGTGCGGTACATCGAGTCCCAGTCCACTGCGCGCCATCACTCACCACAAACCACCCGGAGACTCCGCAGCTGAAGTAGACAAGTTTATTAATGATAATAATGAGGATGATGAGGATGATAATATTAATAATTAGTCATAATTATAATAACGTTAATGTCATAATAAATAGAACTCTTCATCTGAAGCACGTAAAGAGAAGCATACAGAAAGAGAAAAAACAAAAACACAAAGTTCAGAGTACAGAGCCAGAGGAGGGGGCAGGGACTTCTAGAGACATTTTTTAACCTTTCAATATATCCATTTAATTTTTAACATTTTTAAACATTATTTAACTGGAACATTTACAAAAAGGAGAAAGAGATAGAATTTAAAAAATCCCTTATAAATAAATTTTGTCATCATTAGAACAAAATACAAGATTTGGGGAGTCAGAGGATGGTCTTTTTTTTTCTTTTTGACGTATTTTTTTGTTCTTTTCCCCCTGAAAGGACAGCTGAAGGAAGTAAGAGACCAGTTGGGGTGAAGGTTATTATGTACAGAACACCAGGAATACAAAAGGGGCCAGTCGACTCACATACTGGAAGGCTGGGGATGGGGGTAGCTATACGGGGTCCGATGTAAGCGAGGGGCATCCTGCGAGTGTCACAGCTCAAGCAGTTGTGCTCAGGAAGATCAGGACCAGTTTTTAAAACATAAAGGCATCTGAAGGAAGGAAGGAAGGGAGGGTCGCCGTACGCCCACCCCCCCTCGCTCCATCCCACCGCTACGCTACGGCGCAGGCTGGAGTTTTAGCTCGGCCTTTTTTTGTTTTTCACTGCGTTGGCCAGCGAGCAGAGACAAACAACCACAGCGGGAACAAAACGGCCCTAAAGGTTAAAAACAGGATGGATACCTCACCACTGCTGCTCCAACACTAACATCTAACTACTTCCATTAAAACATTTAAAATCTATTTAGTATTTCTGATATCAACTGGATAAAAATTCTAAGGCAATAAAATTCATCTTTTATACATTTTTTTTTTCTTGGTTTTCAACTGCAGCTCGCATGAAGCTGTGGCAGCTACACACTGTCAACCAGCTCATGGGAGCCGTAGCGGGTAAATGGAAAAAATATAACAAAATACCTTCATGCATTAAGAGCTGTAGTAACCTGTAAGCAGGATGGGACTCTCCATCACAACTCTAAAAGGAGTTTTATTTGCTTTTTTATTTTTTACAAAACCTGCACTTTAAAGTTAGCTGCAAAGCTGCATATACGTCTGAAACGAGTGCTGTGGTAGGAGTGTCATTGGTTCGGTGTTTTGTCTTTGTCTTCGCTGTGAACTGTGGATCAGAATGAGCAGTAGGTAAACATCAGGAGAATACGCAGAACGGCAACATTGCACACAGCCCCTACTTTCTATTCCTACGTCTACAACAGTTAATACGAGAAACAAATCAAGATCGGTTCATTTGTTTTGCACAAGTTACTGCAAATGTTGCTATTCTCAGACCTCAAACTTTTTTTTTTGGTTTGCATAAACTAAAGAAGAGGCAGCTTGATCTCTGACATGCTTTTTTTTTTTTTGCATCACTGTTCCAAAGTAATGCTACGTTCTTTGATTTGAAACAAAATAAATAAAAACACGGTTTAAAAAGGTCAAACCCAAACAGATACACAGAGCTTCATGGTTCCCCCTAAAGAAAAACACACCAACGCTGCTGCAGGAAGTGAAATGTCCACATCTGCTGCCACAAATACTCACAACAGCACCTTTTGTGAATTCATCCGCTGCTGAAAATAGTCCCCAAGGAAATGCACTTGAGCTCACTTACTATTTGAGTAACATTTGCTAAAAACTACACGTTTTTGTTTAGGTTTTTTTGTTTTGTTTGTAAAAACAGTATAACTAAGTCAGAGATACTGAGACACACACATTTTTTTCACTTTTTCTCAAGATTTGTTGACAAAACTAAAACACGTAATAATACCAGTGTCATCCCATCAGATTTGATCTGCTAGTAGCTAACTAGAATAAGTACACAACAGTGTTCTCTCAGAAAATGTGCCCATCACACATGACATCAAGTGTTTTTGTTGCAGTATGCATAGATAATTCAGTGGACGAACTCCAACTATGTGACGAAAAGGAGGAAGAAACGAACTGTGGCTCTTTATCTCTGGCTCCCTGGAAGTTCCCGGCAAACTAAAACTCCAACCTGCTCCTGAGTTTCCTGACCCACCTCCAGTCTGCGGAGCTGAAAGTAGGCCAGAACAATCAGTTGACTCTCAGAAACAAACCAACAGGTATGAAGATGCTAAATCTGCAGATGAAAGCTGTATGGGAAAACAAATGACCGACTTTACCCCAATTAGACTTCACAACAGTTAGTTGCCATGATATAGATACTCTGTAATATATGGGAGGCTGTCTACAGATGAGCAGAGGTCGTGTGGGTAGGAGCCCTGATTCAGAACAAGTCTTTTTTGTTGTTGTTATTTTTAACCTGAAAGAAGATGAAGTTAATCAAGAAGTGTGAGGTGAGATTTACTGTACAGAATATTAACAGTACACTGTGTAGTTTTGTACAGGAAGTCAGAAGCTTAATCTTTTCTTTCCCTCTTCATAAACCACCACTAACCAAGTAGCATACCCTGAACTCTCAAACTAAGTTGTGCTTCACCCAAACCTGCTCACCTCTGATTTAAAAAAAAAAGTAAAAAGTTTCTCCTCAGGGCCAGCAGGTTATATCCAATATGCAGTAAAACCAAGCGGCCGCTCGCCCACCGGGGTCAGCGTGAGACCGGTGCTTCGTAAACCAAGGCCGCCACAGGAAGCTGCGAGCTGGCCTCCTTCAGCGCAGCTCGTTAAAGCGGCTGAAGAGCGAGCGCTTCCTCTGCAGCCGTGACTGAATGAAATCTGGGTCACGTCGATACGCATCCAGGCTCCGCCGTCATCCCAGAGTCCCGCTGTCTCCTGATCAAAGAGCACTGAGCCTGCGCCTTCAAATCATACTTTGGTTCAAGTA
Organism: Xiphophorus hellerii; assembly: GCF_003331165.1. Lineage (NCBI taxonomy): Eukaryota > Metazoa > Chordata > Actinopteri > Cyprinodontiformes > Poeciliidae > Xiphophorus > Xiphophorus hellerii. Next base: position 1,729,221 of record NC_045687.1, read on the forward strand.
AGAAAGAGAAATCAATATTCATAAACTTTTTACTACACCTTGCGCTAATTAGGAAGTCTTTGCAGCTCCAGTGAGGGGTCAGAGTAACTGCAGATGTAAACCGTTGTCTCGGAAGGGCCGGCGGGTCGGTGAGGAGGCGGGATGTGACGCTTTGCTCTGACGATGGCGGGAATCCAGCGTGTGCTGTTGGTCTGCGAGAATCTGCACAGTGCGTGTGTTGGTGGTACGGGTGGGACTCAGGGGAGATCAGTTCACACTATCACCGTCACACTTTCAGTCATATAGCACATGATCACATGTTACAGTAAATATCAGGGACATATTTAGTTGGAGGGGGTTCTGATAACTATGCTCGGGGGGCCGGAGGATTTCCTGCCACCCCCTCTATTCCCTGACATCACCACAGCCCATATAATAGATATGTATATATATTTATATACAGAAAAAAGAATACATACTCATCGGACACCCTAGACATTAAAATACATTCAAAAACTGAACCGACATTCTTGATTAAACACGTTTACAGTGACTCTCCTGATATAAAGAATTAAGGTTCTGCTTTCACAAAATTAAAACTTTTTTTTCTGTTCAAAAGTTTTGAGTGCTGAAAAAAACAAAACAAATATTCTCAGAATACATTGACGAAAGAAATCACATATTTCAGCCCTCGTTCCTTGATACTGTTGGATGGGCACTACTGTATTTCTATAATGTTTTATCTAGCGACACAGTCTATATGCCTCAGGCTTGTGTTTTGGTTATGCACCTGCTGATGTAGTACAATGGGATTACTCGATTATAATTCAATTTGTTACATGGATGGTGATGAGTTATTCTCGTCGGATGGGAACGTGCATCCTTGGTAGTTGTACGCACCTTGTTTTCGTGTTGGTCTGACAGTTCATCCGTCGGTGCAGAGTGACACAAAGGCTTGGGCTCGGAGTCTGGCAGGTGGATAAAGTCAGCGGCTTTGGCGCCATTTTTCTCTCAGTAGTCCTTAAGTCAGTGACCTCTGCTGGGGCGTGGAGAGGGGCAGACGGGGAGGCTCGGCTGTGTACCGTGTCACCGTCCCGCCGTGGCTCACCCCCCCCACTCCCCAAAGCTGTAAACCAGTGACTCTGCCCATTGGGGAGGGCGGGGATGCCCAATGGTGCTGCCAAAAAGGAAGTGACATCACGACAGTATCCACGGGGGACGCTGCTAACAGTAGGCGCTGCGGGCCGACGACGCCACGACAAGGAGGAAGTGGCGGCGTCATCTTCGTCGGCCCAAAAAGGAAGAAAGGAAGGAAGGAACAGGGCGGAGCCACGAGACTCCGCCCACAGGAAGTACAGCGTAGAAAGTGCTTCTGCCTGGATGCCGAGCTCTCCCTGCCACCTTTTGTTTCTTTTCTTTCGTTTCTTGTTTTTAGTTGTTTTTTTTTTTACACGACCTCGGTGACAGAGCAGTGTGCCATAGAGAGAGGAGGCGGGGGGCGGGGGAGGTCGTCCTCCCTCCTCCTTCCTGCATACCACAGAATCAGCATCAAGGGCCAACTGTTCATCTCCCTTACCAAAAAACATAAAAACAGATTTGTACATATATACTGCTTTATACACACGTTTTTTGTTTTTTTTACCATTGTAAATCACAAAAGTATAGAAAAATAAAATGTTTTATAATAACGGGACACTTCCTTCTCTCTCTGTCTTTTTTTTTTTCTACCCGGCAAAAAGGTGGTCCCTGGTGGAAACTGGCTCACTCCATCTGTCAAGTTTGTGGCTGGTTTGACACCACTGCCGCGGCGCCACTTTGTACGCCTCCCGTCTTCCCTCGCCAGCCTCAGTAGAGGGACTCCTTCTCGTCTTCTTCTTCTTGTGTTATTTTCTTAAAGCTAGTTCTCCTCTCTTCGTTGTTTTCATCTGTGATGTCCATCAATACTGAGTACAGCTCTTCGTTTTGTATTTACTAGAAACAGGGGAGAGAAGCAGGGAAAACTGGTAAATACGCAGAACGTGATGACTCACTGTGATAGATGTGCCAGTTTTCAACATGGCAAAACATGCAACAAATGTACAAACAGATATAAATATACAATTTTACAAGGAGGAAAGTTGAGGATGAGGTTTGAGCACAGAGTCGTAACACCTGACATCAACTTTAAAGTTTGGAGAGAAAACATCTTTTGTAACGCAGCATAAAAGAAGCCGCTGCTGTTGCTGCTCTCGCCAGAATAAAGATCAGAGTCAGCTGTAATCATACATGTGGAGATCGGCACTTTGGCGGAGCGCAGTGAGAAGTGTTGGCGTAATGGGGCTGGATGGAGGCGGAGGAGAGCGGGCGTGGTGCGAGGGGGCCGTCCCAGGACCCTCGTCACGACAGATGCTCACTAATTCTCACTGATCTTCAGCAGCTCAGCGGAGCTTCTGATAAAGAAATGTATGAAAGAAGATGAGGCGTTGATTTGGAAATGGCTTTGTAGTCCAACTTCCAATCCGGAGAGACAAACAGTGAAGTGGCGTGCTCAGTCAGCATCCATCCATCTCTCTGTTCTCATAGAGGACTGGCCCAGCGTTTCCCCGCCGCTCTCCGTTCCATACCTCAGATTTACTGCGCGCTCACTTGGGAGCTGCCATACAAAAATATCCACATGCAGTCTTACAACTCAGCAGGGAGAGAGCACAATGGGCTGGAGCTACATATAGTCCTCGCTGACAGGCTGCCTGGTCCTGGAAGGACTGCAGACACAAATATATTAATCACACGTAGACTTGAAGGATTCAGGAGAGGGTTAGTTCAGGTGTTAGAGTCTGTGCTTCTTTATGAAATCTGCTAAAACCCGGTGGGTCTGAGCCATCCAGATACCGTTCTAGAAGGAGGCTGCGGTATTTTCCCTGTGTTTTATTAATTTATAGTCACTAATAACTTTTTATATCTAATCATTAAGTTCAGCAGCCACTAAACTTCTCTGTTCATCGTTACTTTAAATTTATCACATTTTCTTTACTTTTTAAGCGTAATTTTATGCTAATTAATAAACATTATAGCAATTCGGAGATAAATATATCAACTGCATCATTAACAATGGTTAATGATTGCATTTCGGTCACAATTCAGTTCAATTCAGTTAGAATTAATGACTCTGAAACCAAATGATGTTTGGCCTAGTTCAAGCAGACCCACTAGCTTTCTTATATGGGTGCTTCCTGTTTGGGTTGTCATAGCAACCATGAGTTAATCCATATTAATGTCTGGAATTTTTTGGCACCAACACTTGAGACCTCTAAAAACACTTGTAACTGTTTATATTATTAGTTAAAACACCAAATATACTTTTACATTTTACAACATGTTAATTTCCTTTTGTGACCAATAAAGTATTTTTGAATTGAATTGAACCCGTCTGGGAAATTCTGCAGCAGCTAACATTGACAGTCTTCCTTAAGCGTATTCTTGGGGATTCAGCCAATCAGCACAAAGGAAAACGAATGGACTTACCGTTTTGAAAAACGCCAACCAATGGTGAGTCAAGTATCGCTGTAACTTGTATTTCAGCTTCCCAAACTGCTTCTTTTTCTGAATGTTTTCATTTTACGAAAAATTCCACAAATAATTTGTGAAATCCATGAATACTGAATTATGAATAGATGGTGGTTCATCGTACATTTCCTGTAAATCTTCATTTAGTCTGGAGTTTCCAATTAAAACACAACTGTGAACAGCTTTGTATCAACAAAGGTGAAAATGTGATTTTAAATGGCATAATCTTTTCTTTGATAATTCACTAATATTTGCTGTTCAGTATTCACAGAATTTTCTATGGAAGTATTTCACATAATTTTCCAGATGTAAAATATTTGAAAGAAAATGCAGCGCGAGAAGCTGAAATACCTCGACAACGCTGCTTGACACGCGATTGGCTGGCATTTCAAAAGCAGCCAATCCAAGAGCACCATTCAGTTTCCTTGTTGCTGATTTGCTGGAGCAGATAAGGAAGACTGTAGAAAAGCTGATTTCCACTGTGCGTATTGATTTATATGAAGATATCATTTGCATCTGAACTATTAAAATAGGCAGCTATGAGTACTGTAGGATAGAAATTTAAATCAAGGCGTACGAACCGACTCTTGGTTGGTAGGAAATATTCTGTGGCTCATGTAAAACCATAGAAACCATTAATGTGTTCTATATTTTCCCTTTTTCACTCTGACATGCTGAAAACATTGACACTGAAACAAAATGGCGGTAAGAGTAAAAGAAAACATGAGCTTCTGTTGAGAAAGAGGCTCCAGTCTTTCTTTATGCTGATGATATTGTAGAATTACTAAGTGTTTCCGCTAATCATGAAGACATAAACATATTATTTTTCAATTAGAGGAAGGTTTCTCCATATGAGGAGAAGTTAGTCAGGGCTGGGACATTTGCAGCTTCCTGTTTGTCTGGATTGTTGTTGATTTGCTGGAGGATGACATGTTTCTCCCACTCAGTTCAGTTTGTTGCATGATTCATTTCTTCTGGTTTCTGGATAAAGTTATGTATTAAAATACAGAACAAAATGCTGCTGAATTCACTATGTTTCTGAAACATTAAAAAATAATTGTAAGGGCCTATTTAAAGCTCTTAATGAAACCACATTTATCAGTATCTGCATGGCCAGACGCATCCAGGCATGAATAATTTTTCTTTCTGTGAAAAACTGAAACAGAAAAACAAAGAAAAAGAAAATTCACCCCAAATCGAGTTTTTCTCAAAAACAAACATCAATGTGTGAAGGCAGACATAATGTTCTTAGAACTGCTTTATTCTGACACTCAGAAAACAATCAGTGGTTACTTATATGTCACATACTGACAACAGAAAGATCTCAAGAATAACTAAAAGTTTCATTATAGTAAACCTTTTACCTATGAAATTAATCTCAAAGAAAATTACTTTACACCTTTCAGACAATATATTCTCATTATAGAAATTACATAGAGTTCAAGAACAGGTTGAGCTAAGTTGAAAATACACATATAACCCCACTTCATATAGGAATACATATAAAACAGTTACTCAGAGAATCATGATATAGTTTGTGTGTATATACATTTAAATGTATTTACAGGTGCTGCAACTTTTTTGCTTGGTTTTCTTTTGTACAAATATTTTTAGGTGGATTAATAAACTCACCTGCCAGCTTATCAGGGCTTAGTGGATACTTGTAAATATAAACGATGCATAAAGAGTATTTTCTTCTCATATGTAAACATAGCTCAGTACTACTATTAATAAGTGTAAACAAGTGGATCAAATAGAGGACTGGTTGCATATTAAGCTGGTTATGAAGTACAACAAAAGCAAACAAACCTAAAAGTTAGAGTCTTTGTACTATAAATTCACATTTGACTTACTGTAAGCATGATAAAATGCATTAGATCTTTACACTATAGAATGCTAATTAATATTATATCTATAACATTTAAGCCTTGATAAGCTGACATTGAAACAGCTAATTTGAACTTTTTCTGTAAACTGTTGACAAACCCGTGCAGACTGTTAGGAGCGGCTCCTGACATCGACCCACTCGTCCCGGAAATAACATCACATCAGGGGAAAAAAGGAAAAGGTTTCCCTCGCAGCGAGATGTTTGTCGGGATAACTTACATTCACAAACACATCTCCATTTCCTCTTAATTGCATCGCATATGCTAATGCTTTAACATTCAGTGTAATTACCAAAAGCGAATTAGTGTATCACCACACTCTGATGACCGTAATGGATTAAAAAGTCCATTTCAGCGGTATGAACCACAAATCATTGGGAGAAACTATTATTAAAGCCGTAATCTATTTACAGAATAAAACATCTCCAAACTAATTAAGCTCCTTTTAAAATTACCAGAGCAACAAATCTAACAGTTTCCATGAAAATTTACTCTGAATGCGGAGCCAGAATGAAAAGCTGAGTCATTTAAACACAACCTTAGTCATCATTCTGATTTTAATATTTGACTGCAAATAATATTGGTTTTGCATTTCTGATATTAAAAGTAGTTGTCAAAATTCACTCATGGATGCTTGATGGACAACTTCAACACAGATGCACAGAGTTTGTTTTGATGGTAAATGACGCTCTTTGTCTTTCCATCAACCTGGCAGCTCCTCTGGTAATCAGACTGATGAAGGAGCGCCGCCATTTTTCCTCTTACACTGTGAAGGTTTGCTTTAAACCCTTCATGTCCAAGTATCAATACAGAAGACTTCCTGGTTGCCAAAGTATGAGGAAATATCAACCAGTGACATTTTCCTGCAATCAAAACAGGAAAATGTTTGATTTCTAACAACAAATCTGACTATGTGCGTATTGATAAACTGGATGCTTAGTTTATTTTTGAGCCGGTAAAACCAAAGTTTTTTTGGCCCTCAGGTCTTGACTTTGGCCCAGGTGAAAAAAGGTTTGGACCAAGCAGAGAAAAACAAGCTAAATTTAATCTGATTTTACCGATTAAATAATCATCAGAAATGTTTGCGAAACCAGAAAACGATTTTATATGAGGCTGCTGAGAAGGTCCAAATACTCTACAAATATATATTTACAGAAAACGTTTCTTTACGTCTAGAAATACAACAGATAACTTACTACTTTATAAATCGTTTTTATTTTATGTGAGAAAATGCTATTTAAAAAAGCTAATGTCAGATAAGAAAATCACTACAAAATTTTTTTAACTTTTCATATTTTCTAAACAGTCAAAGTTTAGAAAATGACTCTGTAAACGGTTACTGATCAACAGAAGCTTTTTATCTAAGGGCTAAATATGAAAAACATAATTACATTTTTCTTATTTATGAAGGAGATGGTAAAGAAAATGTTTATCATCCTTCTGTAGGAGTTGTAATAACATTATATTCTTAAAACTGTTGCTAAATGTGATGTTGACATTTGAACTCTCCGGTTGATGAAAATGTAAAAATAATTTTGTTGGAGACGTGGTGATGTTATTCCAGGGACTCTGAGTGAAGTCACGCTCTCTTCCTGTTTGTTTCCTTCCTCCATCACAGTCAAACATTCTGATGCATATTCATATATATTTTATATCTATATAGCACGTCATAGGCACACACATTCAGATCAGAAAAACAGAAAAAAAGGTCGGTTTCATTCCAGGCTAGCTTGCTAATGGTGGCCACTCACTGAACACCCACTCATGAAACTCTCCTGTTTGCTAAAAATAATTCTCAAAGTTTGTTTTGCTCCTTATAAAACCCCTGAATGGCGGGGGGCATTCACACTAGCATAGAAAAGGAAGAACAATGTTTTTTTTCTCTTTTATATCCACATAAAGATCTTCTTTGACTCATGAGATAATGAGCTAATTTTCTTTTTTTTTCTGATATACAACATTACTCTGTCATTTTAACATTTTGACTAAACATGACTAGCTGTATATGAGAGATTTCATAAATATGTTACATCTCAGAAAGAAATAAAAAACAAAACAAAGTGCAACAGACATTTTTTTTGAGATCACAAACACTTGTGTGAGTACATGTAAAGTAAATATTATTGGCAATAGCTTTGATTTTTCCCATAGCTGCACTGAAACCAGCTAACAGTAGCTACACAGAGATTTCCTTTAAATCACGTAGCACAAGTAGAAGCCAATGACTGGATGTGGACTAGCTCTACGTCTCCTAACGCCTGGGTGCTTTTGGGTTATATCTTCCTGTGTAAAATGTCTTATACAGTAAATGTCTATCTATATATTACAGAAGCTGTAGCTCAGAACAGTACAGTCTTATTTTCTCGTTCTCTCCTGGGGTCTCTAACAGAAAATAATAAGATCATCTCGGCTCCGTAGAGGTGGAGCGTGCTGGTTGCGGAAGAAAACAATTGTCCTGAATGCTGAGGAGTGAGCAGCTCTGGATCTTAGTTTGTGAACTTTAGTTAGCTTATCCTGAGGTAAAACATTTTGTGCAATGCTTAAAGAAAAGATCCCAGTGACTGGCGGAGGGTTCGCCCCTCCTCTGCGCCGTGTCTTGACTGTGCGTGTGCGACTTGATGTTAATAGTGAGGATATGTGGCCGAGTCTGCTGCAAACTCAGCCCCCATGCAGCTAATTCGCTCTCAGACGGCGGTTAAAGGGGAGGAACTGCCTGCAAACTGCAACGCTAACGCCACCAACCAGTTGGCTCATTCAGCCGCTGATGGGAGGAGAAACAGCGGAGGATTCTTATCTTGATTCTCCAGAGTCAAAGGCGACGTCTTCAAAGTGCCGGTTTCGCTCTAATGAAAATCAAAAAACCAGAGAAGCTCAATGTGCAATAACAGCAGCAAGAAAAGTTCTTAAAGCAACTTGTGTCGATCCGCTAATCTAATTTCTCTACAGTAATCCATTACAACAGTCGTGTAATAAATCTTATTTACAGGCTACAGTCTCTACTGATTTTTCATGGGCTTTATTTAATAAAACAGAGATTCTGCTCCTGCATGCTTTGCTGCGTTAAGTTTAGCGACACATTCAGGAGAACTCCATCTCTTCTGGTACGAGTGTTTAGGAGACGTTTACCAAACAAAAGGAAAAAACAACACAAAGTACACGCTTCATTTGGTTTGGTTTCAACACCGATCGCTTCCACAAAGTATTAGAAAAGCCACCGAGCATTAGCCGAGACGGGAATCCACGCTGCCGCCGGGCAACGCTGATGCTACTTCTTTGTTTTCCATGCTGTCCCTGAACGCAACCCGCCAGCGTTACTCCCCTAAAACACTCGCTGCTGCAGAATAGCTGCATGTACGGCGATTTGCAGCAGACGGGGCCACCATGTGAGCGCTGCGAGTCCCAAAACAGAAATCTGACCTTCATGACCCTTAACTCTGCATGCTGTCATACCACATTGTACAGCTTGTAAGGCTCCACTGCAAGTGCACAACAGTAGGACACTCTAAGGTTAAAAAAGGAATAAAAAAAACCAAAGCAGTCAGAGCAGCGCTGTCTTTGAGCTAAGAATCACCAGGTTCGGTTCAGTTAGCTTCATTTCTGTTAAGAAGTGGATTGAATCACGAGCGTTGACCTGATTTCTGCTTGTTGTGTGTGAGACAGAAACAACCCGGTGTATTCTCAGTCAGATGACAGCGGCTGCATACACACACCTCTGAGCATGCACCATGCGTGCTGCAGTAGGCTCACATTGGTTATGGTGACACAGCACCCATATACAGCAATCAAGATAATGCACATGTGCATAAAAGTTTCCAAAAGAAAACCAGAAGCACAAAATGAATACAAAACAAGAGCAGACCAATGATGACATCAAAGAGGTTGTTGTAGAGGGTGTCAGGGGAGGGGCTCAGCATGTGGACCTGGAAGCTTTTTGTTTGATTTAGCTCTCCACCAAGGACCGGCTGTTCGCTTGTTACGTGTTTGACTTTTTTTTTTCCTTCTAAAGATAGTTTGTTTTTTTGTTTGGGGTAATGTCTCTCTGTCTTTTCTCGCTTTTTTTCTTTCTTTTAGTAGGGAGTGAAGCGACTGTACCCTCCTCTGTATAGGCTAGCCTGCAACATCAAAGATGAAAAAGTACCAATCAGTATTCAGGTGACAGCTTTAGTTGGATTCTCTTTCTCTGCAAATTTCCTTCCTTTAAACTTATTGACTTTCCATGTTGGAGCAACTTTCCGAATGGGAACGGTCAGCAGGCAGATTGATAGTTTGATATATTTAAGCCGATAATTGTTTTGCTGAATTGATTGCCTGACTTGATGCTCTCTGAGTGTGTGTTAGGAACAGGGTCAGCAGGAGCCGAAGTAGATTGGTGGACTCAGAGCTTAGCCGACGTAATTTATAATCTGTGGGAGCAAAGAAAAAAAAAAGAGCACTTTCTTAAATGAAAGTCATAGAAACACTAATTCCAGATTTAATAGTTACTTTAATTAAAATAAAAGAAATAAGTATATTTTTCTGCTGGAGAAGTCAGTCCTTGCAGGGCTGTAAATTAGAGGGAAGCAGAAGGAGTTGAGAGTTTGAATCACGGCTCCTTTTCATGTCTGCAGAGGTGCCTGCACCTTTCTGGGGGGGGCAAACCACCACAGGATATTAGCCCTTAGATTTAGCACCATGCTCAGGATATCTGGGGCAGACACACATAAAGCATGCAAGTGGGCCTATGCATGCACACCTGCACATGCACGCACGCACACAGTCCCTCCTCTCATCTCTATGTGGTTCTGTTGCAATTAGGAAACTCCAAAGGCGGCCGTGCGCCTTCAACGGCTAATTTTGCCTAATTTCAGGGAGTCCTCTTGCTTGCGCAAAAACTTTTACCCATATTAGATCCGTCTGCAAGCTGGAAATGAGAAAAAAGGGTTTCCAACCTCAGAGGAACTAATTATTGTATAGTTTTTAAATGCAAAATGACTTCACTCTGCTGGAGGAGCATTAACCAAATATGATTAAAGAATTAGGAACCAAACGGGTCTCCTCTCTTTAGCTCAGGAGTTTATTAGATATTGGCCTCTGTGCAGAGCATCTCCCAGCAGCTTCACTGTTTGTTTAACACACATACACACACACCCCTACAGACACACACACTCTCTCTCGGGTCTCTGTTAAGCTTCCCAAGCTCCCAACACACACCAAACATTAGCTCTGATAATTTCAGGGGCCAGATCCCGTCGTCTATTTTCAATCAAGAGGACGATTTTTAGAGTGAGGAAAATGGAAGGAAATTTGGAGGGAAAAGAAGAAAGAATAAAAAAAACATTCAAGCACATTTTTTTTAATTAAGTAAATGAAGAGGGAGAAAGAAATGTCTTAATTAATGAAAGCTTTTAGCTAGCAGCTGCACCGGGGAACTTAAAGCTTTAGATTTTTCTTTTTATTGCTGTTGAAAAATCGCATGCATGCCGGAAATTTGAGTTATTTCTCAAGCAGAGAGCGCGCCTCCGATCAGGCTACTGGGCAGAAGAGGAGGGCGAGGCGACTCCCCGCCCCCCTCTGTCTCGCTCTCTTGTTTATGTCCCACGGCACGCTGCTGCATGCGTCTCATGGCCCTTAATCTCTGGGTTTGGTCTGCGAGCCCGCTCCCATCCCCTCCTCGCCATAAAACAAAACCAAAGAGAAACTGTCAGTTTCAAAACAAGGTGATCTTCTATTTTTTAAAATCTTTTCATCTTTGATGTTACAGTAGCTGCAAAAGCTAGCTAAAAACAGACATTAACAATTGAACTTCATCCCTTCAGAGGTTTGGCTGAATGGAAACAAAAAGATGAGGCAACTCGCTCGACGGCGAGTTGAATGAGGTCGGATAAAAACAGAAAAGCTTGAAAAATGAAAACAAATCATTCTCATTACAGGAGGAACTCGAGTCAAACCAGTGATGCATGAGGTGAGAACGTACGGTTATCGCACTAAATGTCTGAGCCAACTTCCACATGCCGGGGGCTTCACAGTACTGCTCAGTTCCACTAGGGTGTGCCAGAGAGCATGGCAAAAACTAAATCAATTAATGAAAAAAATAAAAATTAAAAAATAGGTGAATAAAAACCAGAATGGCTGCAGCCGCTGGTCTTTGTCGTACAGCGTGTGCTAGCTACCGTCATGATGTCAGAGTCGGGGTGCAGACGGGAAGAGGCGGCGCTCTCAGAGACTTACCATGGTCCCCACACTGTATGTGGCAGCAGGGCCAATCGTGTGGTGGTAGGGGTCTGCTGTTGCATAGACTCTGCCATAGCTGCATGACAAGAAGCACAGAGAAGACAGTCATTGATCTATCACTGACGAACAGTTACGCATTCTTGTTTCATGCTCAACTCTTCAAAGTCTGGCGTACAATCGGTTATTTCCCTCCTCGGCCTCCTGGGCTTCCCGCTTTATACCAGGTAGATCACAAAGGACGGTTCAAAGGTTGGTGCATGGCGCTTGTCTTTGCTCTGTCGTCTTGATTAAGTGAATAGGTAAAGAGCAGAGGGAGGAAAGCGGCAGCCGGAGGGCTGGGTCTCTCCCCCGGAGCTTGTTTACCCGGGCTGCACACTGGGCTCACGCCCTTGTCTTTTCATTGCTGCTGGTTTGGAACTAATCCTTCCAATTTCCTTCTAAGACAGGACAAGATGTGGCTGCCTCATTTATTTATTTATTTATTTGACTTCACATATTCCTCTATTTACTTTGCTTCTCTGTGTTTTTTTTCTCTTTCAGCGCTTGCTTGCAAATGAGGGTCTGCTCGGAGCAGATAAGGCACACCCAGCCAAGGACTGAGGGCACCGAATCAACCGGGAGTAAAAAAAAGGAAGAGGAAAAGCCCCTAAAGGAAACAACAAGACATCCGGCTCCCACGCCGTACATGAGGTACGTCGAGCTACATACGTTTGTTTAGGCCCAGCAGGACATGGAGGGAAAGGTTCTGCTAAGGCTGGGCGATGTGACTTAGAAATAAAATGTCTGATTTTTTAAATACCAAATTTGATTTCTGATTCCGGAGTTAACCTGAATTCAAAGTTGTAAAATACAAAACAAGATGGTGGTTCTAACATCACTATGGAAAAAAATATGGTGTAAAAAAATCAAAATGTTCCAAAAATGGCATCTCCAATCAGAACAATTATGCAAAGAATCAGAAAAGGGGACACAGTGTTTTCTACTAAATGTGAACACTGCGACCACTAAACAAGGTCCAAGGTTATCACATCTCTTTTTCTTTTTAATCTTTAAAAAAAGCTAGTAATATGTCGGTTATGCTAGCTTGATTTTGACAACTTTAACATGTAGATGTGCTGCAGAATTTGGTGTGTTTCGGTTCTGTTTACGAAACACCCAGTCTCCCACACACACCCAGTCTCCCACACACACCCAGTCTCCCACACACACCCACACACACACACCCACACCCACCCACTCTCTGACAGATAATTATTATCTGATTATTATCTGTGTTTAAATTAGCTAATCAACCACAGCTAATGTTCACGCGACTTATTAATAATCGCAAAATAACCATCAAGCCTGAAAACATAAAACTGTAATGATTGTTATTGTGGGAAATGTTTGTCACGGAGCTGTTGTCAGTTGGTTGCTATGACGACAGGTCTGCGTGTGGAGTAAAGTTGAGACGCAGAGCAATAAAAAAGCAGAATGACTAGTTTTGACCCGTTTTTCTGTGTTTTCGTTTGCTGGAGCGCACTGCAGCCGCTGTTAATTACTAAAAGTTTATGAAACAATAAAAACTGGACTAATCATCTCATTTGTTCAATAAACATCAAAGTATTTGCAACAACCATCAAATAGGATAAAAATATTTAACAAACTATATCTCCTACAGCGTCATTTATGTCAAATTAAATTGTCCAATATAAAAGATATATTTGTTCTCTTGCATCGACAGAAACCAAACGTAGATTTATATCCAGGGAAAATTAATATTTTACGCATCAAAATATCTTCAGCTTCAACTTAATGCGTATTTTATATAAATCAGATGAGAATTAAGGAATATTTTCGTGACAGATTCCTGCTCACCTTGCATTGGAACATTCTAGCTATAACTCGGCGTCGTAATGTCGCCTAGCTATAGCAGCTAATAGGAGATGTCCTGTATGGACGGTTCTTCTGGTGTTGCTCCAGAAACACTTTAAGACCAACGAGTCTCCAACTCAGCAGGTCAGACGGCCGGTCCAATGTGACCAGACCCTCAGAGCCTCGGTGGAGCGCTGCGGGGTCCAGACCTCCCTCACCGTCCTGAGCTCTGTTCAGTTACTTATGGGGCTTTGGTAATACAGCCTGTGAGCACTGTTGGCTTTTCAGATAATAAATGTTTCATATTTTACCAGGCTTTCACACGCCTTCCAAGATCCTGGTGACCTAGCGCCACAGATAAGTCCGATAAGGTATTGCTGAGACAATACAGACAAACGCCTATTGATCCAATGGGCATGACCGCTTATTCAAACGGAAACAAACAAACAAAGCACAACAAACAACCTGGGCGCGAATTATATTAAATCTCAGGGAAAGGTATGGGCAACAGAAACAGGAATTAAATCACTGAAAGAGGGGAAAAAGGCTGCTGTCCAATTCTGCTCCCGCCGAGCTCGGCTGCTCATAATTCGAGCCGCGCTCGGCGAGGCCTGATAAATCTTACATTATCGATATGATCTTCAGGCTCTCGGCAGGGTGTACGTTATCACAAGTGACATGCTCAATCCTTTCCAGATTAGATTCCCAAACCGGGCCAGATCCCGGCTGACAACAGCTTTCAGGGGCCGAAATGAATCAGCGCAGTCTCTCTGAACGGAGCGCACCTGAACCGGAGTGACATCACTCAGAAGCCGCTGGTCCATCTCCCTCCACAGACCTGAGGCCATTCATAAATACCACAGTGATATACCCACTCTCAGAGTCACGACATATATCACCGCTCTTCTCATCCAGTCCAACAAGGTTAGCCTTTTTTCCCCGTGCATGTTCTTTAGCTCCGAGCTAAAAAAAGAATACAGCGGCACGCCTAATGGATAAGATGAAATGAGAGGAAGAAAACCTCAGGAAACCCTAAATAACCTTCAGAGTATAGTAAAACGCTGATGAAGCAGCCACCATTCATCACCGCTACATTTGGCCTGTAGATATGTTCCTTATTGTTAGGAAAACACTAATTACGTGAAGCTAAAGTCCAACCTCTGCTAGTCCTTCACTTCAACCAATTCTGCTTCAGTCAGTAAAGTTCTCGTTACCAAAGATAGCTTGTCGAACGTAGTATAGATGTTCCCATCATTCCCACCCGCTGCTGATGAAGAGAAATGCATCTTCAACCAGTTACTACAACGGCTTTCTATGCAGAACAGACACAGGGTTCTATGTATTCTTTAAAAGTCAGTCAACAATGCTTCTGAGCATGGAAAATATGTATATTTCCAGACTTTTACATAAAAAAGGTGAGTAATATTCAGATTCATTATAAGTACAGTACATTTGGGTGGGATTTCTGAGCTGTATTGACATGGTGGTGGTGGAAAATTGGTATTTTTGTTTTGACCTTTGATAAAAACTTGTAGAAGTTAAACCAGCATCACCGTCTTGATCTCTGGGTTTAACCGCTTAATTTTTCCAAGCTTCTTTACTTCCGATGAATGGAGAGGTTTTAAAAATACATCAAATATCTGCTGCTGTTGTTTCAACCTTCCACAACCAAACATGGAGAAGCAGCTTTCAGCTTCTATGCACCACAAATCTGGAACAAACTTCCAGAAAAGTGAAAAACAGTCGAAACACTGAAACCTTTAAATCTAATCAAAAATCCGTCTGTTTTGTGTCTGTTTTGTTAGTGTTTAGTTACTCTTAAGCCATAATAAAGGGAACATTAACCAACATATGTGAAGAGCGTTGATGTTTTTGATGATGGCACTCGTCAAAATGGAATGCTGGTTTCTCAACTGTTGATGTTTTCATAAAGTGAAGCACTTTGCATCGCCTTGTTACTGAAATGTCCTGTACAAATAAACTTAACTGAATCATGGGTTCATTTTTATCGTAGGTTATGCCTCAATAGATACGGACAAAAAAATCTAGAATATCACATTACATGATTTTGAAAAAAATATTCAATATAGTAGAAAAATATAACTTAATATTTGGTTCAGAAACCTGTCAGATGTCAGGTTTCCTGTAGGTTTGGACCAGGTTTGCACTGCACCAGGAGTTTTGTTTGGTCCAATCTTTTCCAGATCGCTCTGGTTTTTTGCTTGTTGCCAGGCAACAAAGGCGCTTTGTTCCCTCCAAGGATTTTCTACTGAGTTCATTCATATCTACAAGTTTTTGTCTTCTTACAATCTTCAGAGATGTTCCTGCCATTAAGAGTGATCTGGTCAGAAGAACATCGGGACCGCGCCGATATTCAACATGTTGGATTATCTCGGACCGTAATCTCGTTTAGCCAATCAGGAAGCAAGCGCCAAAGAGACAACCAACAAATTTACTTTCACAAGAGAATCATTACAGCTTTACTTTCGCTAAAATGCTCCGACAGGTAGAGGAGTAACTAATACAGGTGATGAGTGAAGGAGAGGACCAGAGTTCTTGGTGGTTGGTTGGTGATCTAATGCTTATTTCATGCAATAAAATATTAATTATTTGAAAATCATATAATGTGATTTCACCTAGGAGATTATTATTTTTTTACTATTATTACAACAAAAACAGTTTGAGTTGTGACAGCTGTACTCAAAACAAACAGACATCTATTAGTGCAAGATAATGAAATAAGATTCAAGTTTGTAATCTTGAGATAATAAACCGTTATTTAAAATCAAGCTGAGATTTTTCTATAATGAGATTATTAAAATGTCACAACAATGTTAGAGAACGTAGTCAGTAATTTTGTTGTCAGGGTTCTGACAAAATAACTTGAGATTTTACCAAGACTAGAAAATGTGTAGCTTTTATTTCTCAGACACTAAAACAAAAGAAAACATTTTTGTGATTCTTATGATCCAGAGCTGAATCAGAACCATGTCCATAATGTAACGAGTCTTTGAATGGTTGGTGCAGTGTTTACTGCCTGGGAGGGAGTCTCACCTGTCACTGTAAGCAGCGGTGGTGGTGGGTTGGGCAAATCTGTATGCTGCATAGCCGCCCTGTTAAAATACCAAAGTATTAATTAGTGATTAAGCAAACCTGCTCAGAGAAAGGTTAGAATTCAGATACACAAGCAAACAACAATCCAGGCTGGGAGCTTTAAATGTCACTGCACAGTGTTCTGGTCCTGAGCCCACACCGCGCAGCTGCAGCTCCCCTCTGAGACACCAGAGGGTGCTGTTTGATGTATGGTGCATGCAGCAGGAGGTGGCATTAGGGGAGTGAATGATGATCTGAGGAAGCAGCACATTTGGGGAGCAACTTATTGTGACACCAGAAGCCCAGTGGAGGAGCAGCAACAGGAGCCGATTCCCCAAATCCGTCCCGCAGCAGCTTCTTCTTCTGCTCACAAATGAAGCAAGACGACGGCGTTTGGAGCGTCGGGGAGTCAGGACTGCTGTATTCATTTGCCAGAGTGGGGAAGGAATTAAAGAGCTCATTGTGGAGTGCTGCTATTACTCTCTTTGAAAAATGAAGCCGTTCTCCCACTGTTTTTCTATTAGCGCCACCGGAGTGTGTGCCCGTCTGTGTCCATACGCCGGATAGGTGGCTCTTAATAATGCATGTTTTCATTCATTTTTAAAATGAGGGGGGCGGGGGGGTGTCCGATTGAGCGTCCTCGTCCCGATCCGACTGGATCCCGTCGTTGTTTTCCAAGGGGACAGGAAGTCACAGCAGATGACTTCCTGTGGGACAGGCCTGCCTTGGGACCGCGCTGATTACGGCAACAGGCCCAACAAACAGGGGCCAATAAATCACCGCATTGTCAAATCCTGCACACAGCAGAGCTGCACATTTGTTATTTTGTCAAGGAGGGTGTGTGTTAGCGCAATCATGTACGTGTGCAGCGGCGTGTTTCGGCATGGAGGAGCATGCATATGTATTAGCGCATGCAGTCCTGCTGCATGCATGGGCTGTTTCTGACAGCACTGACTGATTGTTTGGGACACAGCCGGTCCTGATGCTCAAGCTGATGGTTTTCTGATGAAATAAAATTTGTTTTGTGTTTTCGTTCATGCTACTAATTAAATGCGTCCACAGCGGTTTACGTCCCCAAAGCGACCCGCGTGTGCAGAAGAAGAACGTAAACGTCACACAGTAGGGAGGGTTGGGGTTGAGTTTCATCACAATATTGTGACAACAATAAACCTGATGATTAGTAGCTTCTTTAGGACACGGTTCACATAAAGGGCTGCATCTAATCATATTTTCACACTTATTGACACTCCTATTGAACAAACTGGAGAAAATTGTAAAAATACAGACACAATAGGTTACTCTGTTACTCTGACAACAATAAATCAAAATTCTTATCATGATTAATGATATAAAAAAACAACCCAAACAAAACACTGGATCGTTTTCAGATCAAATCTGCATTTTAGCGTGTTAGCATGTTTTAAACATGCCAAACCGACAGGGGGCAGTGTAGCGCTAAGCTAAACCTATCAGCCAATCAGATTGCTTCAAAACAACCATGACTTCCTGTTAGGAATCAAACATGGCACCAGAAGGTTCATTTGTAGGTTGAACAGAAATGCTTAAAAAAAGTGATTCTGTACAGAATCGCAGTTCATCGTCCTGCAATTCTCAATCAGTTCAAAATGCTCAAACATTTTGTATCAAACTGTTTTAAATAAATAGTTTGATACTATAATAGTATTTAATGACTTCTTAATTTTCATTTAAGAAGAAGCCACACAGCTAGGCTAATCCAATACTGGTAATTTAAGTTACAGAATTTTATGCACAAACCTATTTTAGTCTAAATATAAACTGATGGAATTAGATATAATATGGAACTTTATAACATTGTTTTAAATAAATATTCTTTGTTTACATAGTCTTTTCCTCATGATATAAAAATATCATGAGGAATCGAATCGTGACTCTAAAAATTGGAATCAAATCGAAAGGCAGTGAAAGATTTACATCTCTGAGGTTGATCTATTTTTCCATAGTTTTCCCAGATATCCGACTGCGTTTGGCCTCGGCCTCCTGGAGGCTGAAGCAGAGCAGCCGTGACTTGGCAGGCACTCGCTGAGCCTCTCTCAGTCCGCAGCGCCGCTCTCTCCTGTGGCGGTGGGTGTCTGCGCAATAAAAGCTGTTGAAATACGGTCCTATCAAGCGGGCCGGTGTGTAAGCCATATATCACTTGGGTTTAGCGTTTCATTCCAGACGCCGGCGCCGCCGCCATGCGTCGGCCGGGGTGAAAGTGAGAAGCAGCTGTCACCGCCGCCGTGCCCACTGTCATCTCGCTGTCTCAGCAGGAGGAAAATCAAAGGGACGAACTGTGTGCGCACACACACACACACACACACACACATCCAGGTTTGGACTGGTGTCAGAGTGGGGCAGTGCGGTAATTTCAGCATCATCTCCACAGCTTCTGTGAAGGGCGATGTGCAGAGGGACGGCAAATCGCTTTATCTGCTGCTGCTGCTCTTATCTCCCTGGCGGTGACGGTTGTATGGGGGCCACCGGCTCCACTCCGGCCCGGGCAGACCCCCCTGGGGCGGGCAGGGATATCCCGGCCAAGCCCTCAGAGCCAGCACCGCACCGGAGGAAGAATCTAAATGACCCGACTTAACACGGGACACTGAGTCAGGGTCTGCCTCTTTGCCAAAGTCTGAGATCACAGGAAGGGAGCGAGGAGGGAGGAGCTGAGGGGGTTTTAAATTTTGTTGTCGGGTTTCTTGGCATGGCGGAGCGAGGCCTAATCGACGCGGGCTTGGCAGCGGCGCTGCCGAGCAGATCACGTTTTTGTCTCCAGGGCTGAGCCTCGTGTCTGCTTCAGCCAGGAGGAAAAGCCGACTGTACTTACATAGATCTCTGCGCCGTAGAAGCCATCTTGGTACACCACCCTGCGAAGTTGGAGGACAGGAAAGAGGAGTTAGTCTGCTTGCCAGGGAGGTCAGGTTTCTGGCAGCCGCAGCGCGCCGTTCCACAAATAATGAATGACACGTTAAACTGAAAGGTGCAACCATCTCAAATCCCTGTCCAATTTTCTGCTCTGCTAAAGTTGTTTGTCTTTCCAGTTGCTGCAGTTGTTGGAGAGAGGAGGGGAGGACAATAGGAAGCAATAGGAGAAAGCAGCTTTGTCACATGACTTTGCTGTATAAATCAAGCAGCTGCCAGCGGCAGCAAAGGGCCTGAGAGTGGGAGGGAGGGGCCGTGGGATTTCTGGTCTGATCCTGATGTAATCACAGATAGGCGGCTGCGCCGGGCCCCTCGTGTCGGGCCGGCCGGCCGCCGTCGGACCTCTCCCACGGCCACACACACCTCGGCTGATAAGAGGCAGCAGATGAGCGCCGGTCCTCTGAGATCGGCCCGCTAATCTCAGTTCTCACCAGCAGGTTCTCAGGTTTACTCGCATCTCCTCTATGCTTTAATCTCAAAACTTATAAAGTCACTCAAAACTAATTTATTTATTTATTTCACTAATTGATTTGAAAAGCTGAAACTAGTATAAATGTATTACTTTGTGCTTTATTTCTGGTTATTTTAATGATTCTGGCCTACAGAAAATGACATCAGACCAATAAAATGGGAATGTTGTTTGGTGCTTTTATAGAAGTCTTCAGGTTTTATCTGAGTCCATTGGAAGAATTCAGATACTAATAAGAGGTCAATTGGAAAAGAACCAGCATATTTCTTACTTCTTCTAAGTATTTTCTTTATCTTTTTTTAGCTTCGCATCGTGTTTTACTGTTTTATTCCCTCATCAGAAACATTCCTGGATTGTTGCCTTGATGTTTTCATGCGTGTTTGAGGAATCCTTGGTTTCCACTCAGCTCTTCCAGACTAGTGGCAGCCGCAGTCAGCAAACATCTGGTGAAACTGAATCTGCAGCTTATCATACAAACTAGTTCTCAGTGAGGAGCGTTGCTCCGTCAGCCCAATTTAAAAAAATAAAATAAAAATTAATTCTTAAAGTGCTGGTATTATGTGTTTTCCACAGACATAGTGCCATTTTGTAGCATAATCAAGTAACTATGTTACCTCCAGTTGTTATAAAAATGCTATACCAAATGTGACTTAAAAGAAATTTTATTGTGGGATTTAATGCCTTGAAATTGGGCCTCTGTCTCTTTAAAAACTCCTGCTCTTTCTGAAGCTCCGCCTTTAGGAAGTCATACCAACATGGCTCCTCCTTTAACGTTTTTACCTGCGTTGTTCTGAGCAGCAGCTCCTATAATGAGCTCAGCAGCTCCACCAGGTGTTTGCTAATTGCTGCTGGCTAGTCTGAAGGAGCTGAGTGGGGGAGGAGCTGCGTCTTCAAGGCGGGGCTAGGTCCATCCAGGTGTTTTAATGGCTAAATGGTTGCCATGGAGATTAAAGGATTTCTCAAACATGCATGAAAAAAATCAAAGCAACCCTCCATGTACGTCTTTATTTTGATGAATAATACATAATACTACTCCTTTAAAATGTATTGCTCTGTGTTTAATGGACCTATACTGTCACATTTTAACATTTTGAATTTAATTACTTGAGGTCACTCTTTCTATTTGTGAGTTGAGGTTACTGTGTGGAGTGCTGGTGGATGTGTTCAGAGGTTTAGAGAGTAAAGACTCACGCTCCGTAAGCAGGGATGGGTGGCGGAGGCGGAGCTGTGCGGAACGTGTTGTACACGGCTCGTCCCCGTCCCCGCAAGTGGGCACCCCTGTAGGCCACCGTAGCGCCTGTGGCAGGGTAGGGAAACCCTGTTACTGTGGAGAGAAAACGACTTTCAGAGAAAAGCCTCCACTTGGCATTGCTTACCTTATGACAGAATACATTAGAGAGGGACATGTGGCTCTGCTCTGACAGAAAGCATTATGTGGAAGACAAGGAAACAATAGATTTAATCTTTTCTAGGTGCGCCTCATCGAGCATCTCCCCTTCCCCAGTTCGCTGCTTTGTGTCCCACTCAGCAAGGATCCACATTTGCCGAGCGCGTTCTTCGCCAGCCTTGGCGTCCGGGCGGCTAATGGATGCTGCACCACTAGTTTCGCTCCATGGCTTTCGCACAGTTTGGACCCGATGGGTTTAAATTGAAGAGGAGCGATTCCAGGACAACCTGACTGGATGATCCGACAATCAGCTGATCTCTCGGGGTGAAAAGTGAAGGCAGATGTGAGAAAATGGCCAAGGCAAGATTAGAGGACAGCTAATGGGAACTTCAGGTCTCCGTTTAACCTTCAATCAGTCCGGAGGCTGTCTGATTACAGCCTGCAGAGGTGCATACAAACACACTGATCTACAGACATGATTAACTTGGGCTCCACTCTTCCTGCAATTGTAATTCCCTCACACACCCCTCCTGCACCGAGTCCATCAAAAAACAGTCAGCACCATTATCCTTCATCCTCTGAAAACGCCCCATCGTCACCCTCGCCTCAACTTATTCAAGCTGTATCTAAAATCAAGGCCTGTCTTAAAAAGTAAGTTATCCTTAAATACACTAATTTCAGACTATTTTCTCCCATATGTTACATGTAGTGTATTTTTCTTGAAGGACTTTTTGTTCAGCCAAACGTTTGAGTTGCACACAGACACTTTGGGCAGTTGAGGCTACCACTACCTTAAAAATGATTGATTCTGCAAATATGAATGGGTTGTTCCAGTCATTGATCTGAATATAAGAGTTATAACTAGGCTAACATAAAAACTGAGGTAAGAGGGGAGGGTGTAAAAAATAAGCTCCTTGGAAAGTGTAATTATGCTTTACTGTTCTTTTGCTTACTTTTTGTTTTAAATTTATTTTCTCTGTATATAACTTTTTTATTACACTACATTCAATAAAGTCGTACCTATATAACTAGCTTTTTTACATGTATAATTGGTCGCTGTTTGCTGGATGATGTTCATCTTCGCCATTATCTCACTTCTGTTGCTAATCCATACGACGTTTGATTCATTCTGTGCAAAAATAGCATACTACTACTACATAAAATCTGTCCATGCATTTTTCTTTTGTACTTTTCTGTCATGATACAGTTCTTAAATTTAATTCATATTGGTTGTGGCTGCACAATCTGTACCAGAAGCACAGCTAATTTGCGCATGAGCTAAAATAGATGGTTTTGTTTCTTTTTTCTTTTTGTAAAGTCTAAAACTATTTAACTGCATTTCCCTGGACTGATCTATGCGTCAGTGTACAACAATCAAACGTGAGAAAAGATTGAGTAATAAATTAGGGATACAGTCCGATAACACCTTCAGTTAATCTCATAAAAGATGTGAATGTTATATTATTATAATAAGGATCCACTAGGGGGCGCATTGACGGCGTAACTAGCTAACAGTCAAGTGAGTCCAATATACAATTTTCTCCTAAATTATCTTTGAACTAAATTATGACAGTTATTCTTTAAGAGAATAAAAAGTAGCATTTTAGTTACATAAATAAATATGTTACATTTTGAAGAATAATCTGGACGTATTTGTTCAGCTCAAATCAGCCAAAAGGTTTTAAAACAACTTAAAATTGGAGTTGTTGAAGCCTGCAGAAACCCTGTTTTTCTACTTTCCTCATTTACATGACGAGTTTTGAGTGAATTCATCGCAGAGCGCCTCCGATCGGAGGGTACGAACTTGTTGGCCGGTTAATAGCATGAATCCAATCTGAAAGAAGCGTCGGCGCGCGCTCAGCGTTTGTGGCGTTAACCCCGCAGCTGGTTACAACCACTGAGCACCGTAATGAACAACGCTGCAGTCCGGCCCCGCTGCTTCAATAAAGCTGACAAGGAGACAGATTAGTGGTGCTTTTAAAAACACGCAGAGCCAGGTTTAATGTCTTCCACCATTAACATCATGCTCCATTAGTGGGTCCAGACACACATTCAAAGTTTGCATCTCATTTGGCCAGGTGACGCCCAGCGTTGCACCCTCCCACTAACATGCAGGCCACTTTCTTTACTGCTGCTGCACCAACCGGTGCCCCTTTTCCCCCAAAAGTGATTTATAGTGCTGACCTTGACATTTAAATTAGTCTTTTTTTTTGGGGAGCAGTGGACGTCAGAAAATGCAGTCGCTAAAGGGCACATACACCCTCGTTCTAAGGTGTTTCCTCCAAAGAAAAATAAATTATGCGTCTTCCTTTCTTTTTTGAAAATTTGTATGCAATCTGCATGCAGTGATGTATGTGAATGTAAACTCATAATGAGTTGGCGATAGGCTACACTGCTTCAATAATAACCCATAAATCAAAGACACTGTCACACCTTGGTAGGCGCGTGAAAAGCAACAACAGGCGCGGCGAGCGGGAGCACACGCCGGCTCCAGCCACCAAAGTCAAACACCTTTTCCAGGAGGGGCGCCGGGGAAAATATGAGTTATGTGCCGGAGGGCGGCGGGGTCACGCTGCACCTCATATGTCATCCGTGTCAACCTGAGAGGAGCTCAATACCTGCAGAGCCAGTCGGACCCGGGGTAATCCCGCTCCGTGCCAATGATGGGGTCATAACCGGCTCCCATAAAGAAAGATCTGATTTTCCACAAGGTTGAGCTCTCTAATACTTCCTGCTCAGATACACCAGCGTTTAATCCACGCACTGGGGACCAAAAACAGCTTAATCTAATCAAGAGTCTGGAGCTTAATTATCCCCCTAAAGTACACTCCAACAATGAGAGGATCTGTCTACATATATTAAGACGGCAATTAGCCTTTCTTTTCTGTCATTTACACAGCTGCTGGATTTCCACCAGTCCTCAAGAAAACTCCACCTTAGTAAGTGAAGATATGAATTGGTGAGTGAAAAGCCACTCATCTGCTGTCTCTGTTGGAATTAGCTGCAGAGAAGAGCGTGTGAGTGGTAGCCTGAGGGGGCGGCCATACGACGGCGCCTCTAAGTGACAGCTGTCTGCGGCGCCCAAAGCCTCCAGCGCCAGTAATGAAGAAAAGTTTGCCAATTACATGGCAACGAGCTAAACAGTGCAACACGCACATCCGCCTCCGAGGATTTCTCTTAGCCGTTTTAATCGTTCCTTTTCCATTTTAACGCAACTCCAACACCTGCATCTGGTTTGTTTTGATGAACAATAAAATCAAAACTAATATGAAACCCTGTAACGCTCGTCTAATTAATCATTTCCATTAACAAAGAAGCCGCTCAGACTGCTGCCACTTCCAGCACCACACCCATGTGTTCCTGCATGGCCGTTTGAGTCCATTCTGCATAAATTATGTAGTTTAAAATCACATTAGCGCACATTAAAACAGGAGAAAGGTAAGCACAGTTATTGTTTGCCTACCAGCTACTGCACACCATCATTTGTGCCAGCGCTAACTTTTATTGCCAGCTCTCTTCGTTTAATTGGGAGCCCTCAGTTGGAGGAGGAAGTGGAGCCAGGGGCCGATGCCGCAGACCCCGCCAGCCCCCCTCCCCCATCGGGAGGAGGAGCCAATCTACCCTGGAAGAGGTTAAGAGCGGGGAGCCGGCGTGAGGCTCTCATCCGTCATTCTCCTGAATGGGTTTTGAGGACAATAAACCTGTAGCGCCAGGACGAATGGAGACGAAGTGTGCTGTCACCGAGCCAGGATTTATGGCTCCCAATTTCACTGATCTCCTGCACAGAAATGAGGACTGATAAACAGTGATTAATCGCCTTTATATCCCATTTTACTCCCACCGAAACTATATTAACTATAACCGAGACGTTTTTGGAACAATTCTGCAACATGATTCGTTTTTTTTGTTTTTGTTTTTTTTTCCCTGAAAGAGGAAACACCATAAGATCTCAAGTCTTATTTTTGTTTTTTTTTTTACAAAAAGGAAGCAGTTTTCCACAGATTTTGTTTCAAAAATGTATCTCTTATTTATGTTTCCCATCTTCCCAGCTGGCAAGCATATGTTGTCGTTTAGGCTTGGCAAACTCCAGCGCCATGTCAAGACGACTTGAAAAATTAGCAGCCAATAAATCACACAGCCCCTCCTGCTTCCCCTGCCTGGAGTGGTGGACCACACTCCCTCTGATTTATGAGATGATTTGGGAAGTGTGGGTGTGTGTGTGTGTGTGTGAGGAAAATAGAGGAAGCGTGCATGGAAGAGGAGACATGTATTAGTGTCTGTGTTCTACATAGGTTATCTATTTCTGTATGCTGCGATGCTTTGGTCTGAGAGTCTGAAAGCGGGGCAGGTGGTGGAGCTGCATGTAGGCCGGGAACGTGAACGTTCGCTTATATGACGCTCACATTTCGGTTTGGGGAAAATTCTTCCCGATCGCGTCCAAATGAATGAGCGTGAGGCCGTAAAAGGAGTGTGTGTGTGCGCGCACAAATAATTATCAGAGGAAGATGTCGAAACGAAAGGAGTGCTGTGGGGGGGGGAGGTGAGTGGGAGGCAGGGTGAGGGGTTGGGGCTGAAATAAAAATGATAGATGACTGCTTTCTGTCATGGACAGTTATTTAGAGGTTCGCCGTAAAGCTGTCCGGGGAATGAACAGATTTTAGTCTAATGAGCAGAAAGGAAAGCCGTTAAAGTGGCGCGATGTGCTCAGCACTTCTTCCAAATGAAATAGTACCATTTCCCCCTCATTAAAATGCAAAGGGTTCATATAACATACAGCAATAAAGCTGGCATGTCGAGGCAGGGAGAGATAGGGAAAACCCCACTGAGCTCATCTCGCTCCTCCATTACTGAGACCAGAAGGAATAGCGGCCTTCGACAGGGTGGGTGCCAACAATATCTCTCACTCAATCTCCCTTATTCGGTTAGCTCTGTAAAAGTCAATCTGGCGCACTTGGCAAATCCATCCCCAGCAGCAGCCTCCACAATCTGATAACAGTTGCAGGGGCGCTTGCTCTTGAAATCATTTTTTTTCTCTTCTTTTCCCGCAGCTTTACAGTTGCACACTGCGCAAACAATGGCTCAGGCTCCCTCAGCCACTCGGAGCGGCTCGGATCATCCACTGCTTATCGGCGCCGCGCTCAGATTCACTTTGATTCACGGGGAATTTCATGTTCAGTCGCTTCAGGATGAACCCGATTGTAGGAATTCAGGGGGTCAGATCGGGATTGGCTGCGGCTGATAGCGACGGAAAGGTACTGGGGGAAAAAAGCAAACAGTCTTACCAGCATACAGTTCAGGACCGTACACGGCTCCTACTACCGGGTTCAGCTTCCAGCCTGCACACACACAACAACACACCTTAGAAATTATAATAAAAACTATTTATTTCTTCTTCTTTTAGCTAAAGTTATGCTTGTGACTGCGTGGCTCAGCTTTCACAGCCCCCAGCGCTGCGTTTACTCAATTACATTTACTGGAGCAACTTCTTTTTTTAGAAAATTTACCTTTTACTTTAGTTATTTCTTGAATTACTGCTTTTTACTTTTACTTGAGTAAAAATATACTGAAGTACTGCTACTGTTACTTGAGTTCAGTTTTTGGATACTTTGCCTACAGGACGCTACTTACTTAGAGATTTGAGATTAAAGTCATTTATCGGCACACACACTGCAAAAATGCAAAATCTTACCACGTATTTTTGATTTAAATATCTTAGTACACTGGGAATAAGACAAAACTAACTTACAAGTAACTTTTCAGCAAGTCAGTAATTCCTTAATACTGATGAAAAAGAGCTTGTTCCAGATTATTTTACATTTTTCTGAAATTATGAGTGAAATATTCTCCCAGTGGAACCAGAACTTTTTAAAAATTAACATTAATTATTGATGCTCTCCTGGAACAAATAGTGGATAATGCTGTCAGTTTAGATTTTTATTTGACATCATTAGTTTAAATTTATTTAGATAAATGTTAAACAGTAAATGACGTTACTCACCGTTTGTGTAAGGGTTGGCCACCTTTTTGTTTGTCATCACTCGTGCGGTTGCATTGTTCACCTGGCAGAGCAGGAAAAACGTTCTGGGATTAGACGCCAACAACACGAGCTAAACATTCAGGAGGGCCACAAGCAAGCAGCAAACCAAAAGGAATGAAAGACATTCTCAAAATAAAATCTTCTTCTCTTTGTGCTTTTTGAATCAATTCTGTTTCAGATTATCAGACAAATTTAACAGAAACCAGTTTTTCGCTTTGGAGAATTGTTTTAATTCAGTCACATTGGAGGATTTTTAAGTCTGGACTTTGATTAGGCCACTCCAAAGGAGAGCAGGATTCATGGTTCTATCGATTACGACAAAATAAATCCTGAAGCAGCGAAGCAAACGGCCGCTGAGTTTGACTCCAGGTTTCTTTTTCTTTTTCTAATAGAGTTTCACACTGATCAGCTGATTGTTTGATGGGAGATTTAATTGATCTATTTACAGAAAATGAATCAGGTGAAGCTAAAACTGCCACCTGAGGAATTCTGGGTAGAAAAAAACTGTTTTTGAATGCAAGATGTATTTTTTTAATAGTTTTGGTCTAACTACTGCTTTGATTGTGTTGATCTTTCAGAAAATGTAGTTTTTTTATTCAATTTATTCCAGTTAACAATTAGTTGATTAACAAATTTGCTGACAATTATTTCCATAATCGATAAATCATTTCAGTCTTATTTATCACTGTGGTTCTCTGGAGTCACAGCCTCAGAAATGACTTCAGAAACCTTCAATTTTCTTTATATCTGAGGCTCATTTATCCCTTTTAGGCAGTAATCAGGTCTGGCTTTCCTAAAAATGTGGTTCTCTATTTATTAATCAAGTGAGCGGTTACATTTCCACACAGAGCCACGTTGGTTTTAACAATTTTTAGAGTTATTTTAGTTTGATTTTAAAATTAGTTTGATGATCTGAAACATTTCAGTGGTACAAAAAAGCAATCGAAGAAGAAAAAACATCAAGTTGTTCTTTCCATCAGAAATATTTCTGCTGCTCTAAAGAAAAAAAGATGAGAGCATGCATCATTAGCCTACATGTCTGACCAAAAACGAGCATCTTCCAGCTTCACTAATTGGTTGCAAATCCAAATATATGCCAAAGAAAAGGAGAAACTCCAGCCTGCGCTCTGAGTTTCCCCCGTCAACCTGACAGGAGCGACTTTGTAAACAAAAGCAGAATTAAAGCAGGCAACATGAAACGCAGGAAATGCAGGTTCAGATCTGATGATGGCATGCATTCATTCTGCTGTCAGGTGATGATGGACAACGGCTCGTCCAGCTGGACATGTATGGATCCCACGTTCTACTGAGAACAAATTACACGCACCATTATGCATGCATGCAACCACATCCATACACACACCCACACACCCACACACACTGTAGCCACATGCTAATGCTTGGATTAGTTGGTAAACTGAGCACACAGCAGGCAGGAAAGGAGAAAATGTGGGAAAAGTGGAAGCACCTCGATTTTGCGTCCCTCTACGATTGTACCGTTTAGTTTCTCTCGCGCACGATCGGCGTCTGTGCTTGTTTCAAAAGTTACAAACCCAAAGCCCTGAGAGCGGCGCGGTCGCCACAGGTGGAGGAAGAAAGGACACACAAAGGGAGAAGAGAAGAGAGAGAGGTAAGAAGACAGGAGAAGGTGAGCAGCAGCAGCGGCGGCGGCGGGTTGTAAGCAGCCAGATTAATTAGAGGCAGTTAGTGAGGCGTCAGGAAACAGCAAACAGAGAGATCCGAGAACGGTGACACGACCTCACACGACCTCACACGGCAACACCAGCAGACCTGCCCGCTTTACCCAATTAAACGCCACAGCTGCCGTGGCATTGGCAAAAGTCAGAAAACACGGCTGGCTGCCATGATGGCGCTTTAATTATAGCCACAACTCGCTCCTTCTGCATCACTGCAAAAACGCAATTTCACCAAATACTTTTGGTTTAGTTTCCAGTGCAAATATCTTAGTACTTTTAAAATGAGACTAAATTAACTTACAAGTAACTTTCCAGCATGATATAGGCAATAATTCCTTAATTTTGATTAAAAAGTACAAGTTCAACTGGCAGATTATGAGGAAATTGTCTTGTTATAAGTGGGAATATCTGCCAAGCTAAACTTGTTTTATTGATTTTAAGAAATTATTGGCTCAAAACAAGTTCTTATATCTTACTGAAAAAGTTACTTTAAAGTTGATTTTGTCTTATTCCAAGTGTACTCAGATATTTTAACAAGAAACTAAACAAATATACTTGGTAAGATTTAATGTTTTTTCAGTGTTCCCCTTCGTTTGAGGCCCAGGAGCAAAAGAGGATTTCTCACTGCAAAAACACAAAATCTTACCAATTATTTTTAATTTAATTTCTAGTTACACTTCAAATAAGACAAATCTATCGTAAAAGTAATTTTTCAAGAAGAAATAGTAGCTTGTTTTATGTCAATAATGACTTGACATTGATTTAAAAAGGCAGATTATTTCACTTACAGTAAAGGTACAATGTTTTCTTAGAGAGAAAATCTGCCTAAGTAGTACTTTTTAAATCAATATTAAGGATTTATTGAGTTAAAACAAACTCATATATCTTACTGAAAAGTTATATTTAAGTTAGTTTTTCATATTTAAAGTGTATTAGGATATATGCACCAAAACGTCTTGGTAAGATTTTGTGTTTTTGCAGTGTGAAACCTGATCTTAAAGGTTCAACATCTTAACAGAAAGTAGGAATAAAGACCAAAGAAACGATATTGACTAAAATATACCCAACCTCCATCCCCCCTCTCCTCCCGCCTCTCTCCCCTGGGGGGTTTTGTCACTTCGCTGAGTTATGTGGACTGGGATCCTGGACCTGAGCCATTAAGATATTCTGGCCAAACAAGTCCCATTCCTTTAGTTTCTATATATACGCATGGCGGTGTGCAGGGAGCATGGCCGCTGCTGCCTGATAATTGCTGGAGGATGTAATACATGTGAGAGACGGCGAGCGCCGCGATCCGGCGTGCACGTCCCCGGCTGCTACTCCTGGCATAAATAACACGGGACCTGTCCGCGGGGGGAACGCAGATAAAGAAATAAATTCAGAAAAAAAAAAAGAATTGAGGGCAAAATTAATCCTTTGGACACTCACCCGACTCCGTTTTTTTATCACGCCAAATAATTAGCTTACAAGAGGAGAGAGTGGAGGCGCCATTTTTCAAAGGAGACAAACATATTGAATGCAAATTGCCAAAGCTTCATAGGAAATAGATTATTTATTAATGGCCTGATAGGTTCATTATATAGCACAGAGAGCGCGCGAGGGAGAGAGGCATCATGGGTAATGGCTTTGTGGGGCACAAACAATAAATGCTTGTTACGGCGGAGGAGGCAGGTTTATCCGGTGCTCCATCTTGTCTGGCAGAAGAGGCTGAGCGCAGCAGCGGCGTTGGGGCGGCGGCTACTTCCTGGACGCTCCACGCGCCCCAACGCCAGCCCAGCAGCCCCCAGTAGCTCCCAGTAGCCCCCAGTAGCTCCCAGTAGCCCTCAGTAGCTCCCAGCTATCAATGGGAATCGATAGGATTCATGCCTCAGCTGTCGGCGTTATGAATGTAGAGCCGTGGAGCTTCTACTCTCTATTAAAGGAGCAGCTGGAGGAGCCGCGCCGGGCCGGTCACGGCTTCACCTGTCCTGACTGATGCCGCAGCAACGCCTCGCTGCGGCGGCCATTTTTCCTGCCTCTCCACGCTCAGATAGTGTTTGGGATTGATGCGATCCGTGTCCGGGTTAAGTTCGGTCACCGGGTGCTTATTATGGATGAGTTTTAAAGTGCGTGACGGACGTATTGCCCGACACTTCGCCTCCCGGTTGGAGCTTTGTTTACTTAAAACTACAGCAGCTCCATGTTTGGGGAAAAATGCTGAGCTGCTTCTTATTTAAATAAATCTGCATATTTGTGACCTTTTTATGAAGACTAACAACCGGGATGGGAACCAGCGAGCGCGAGGCCCAGCGCCGCATAAAGAGGGGAAGTCAGAAAGTGCTGAGAAAGGTAGTCGCACATTGTTAGTTTTGGTCTTATTATTGGATTTCTTTATTTATAACCAGAAGAAATGCAAAATAAGGCCAACTTCATCCTTCATGTGGCTCCTTTAAATTAATTTATTCAACATATGGACACATGATGTTCTATTTGTGAGGAAACAGCCTAGATATGTTCAATATTGATAAATTATATTTATTTGGTTGTGTAACAATTGCTTGAAGTTGAACACCCCATTTATTCAGGCACACCTAAATAAATTAGAATATCATTAAAAAGTTAATTTGAGTCACTAAATCTAAATATGTAGATTTAAGGATTTATTTGTGAATAATTGTAGCTAACAGAAAATTGGAATATTTAATCAAACTGATTTTAAAAGAATGATTTTAATCCAGAAATGTGTTCCTACGGAACAGTATCAGTTCTTGGTTTGGGCTCCTTCTGCATAAATTACTGCATCAATGCGGTGTAGGACGGAGGGGGTAAGCATCAGGTGTTCAGGAAGTGCAGGTTGCTATGACGACAGGGTTCAGGTCTCTCCAGTTTCAATTCAGTTCAATTAAAGAAAACTTTATTAATCCCAGAGGGAATTACATTTTTCAACAACTGAAGCAGCTAACTACCTTTAGCAACGTGCTAAAGCTCATCAGGGGAAAGAAACATCAAGAACTCCAAAATGAAAGCTACTCTTGCCATCTGAAGAAACGCACCGCTCCCGGCCAAAAACAACCAATCAGAGCCAGGAGGAGGGACTTAGCACTGTCAATCAATCTCATGTTCTCACTGCTAAATGCGCTAATGATTGAGAAACAACTTACTGATACAGAAGAACCCTTTGTCATCAAGTCAGTGGTGGTCATGCTAATTATCCTGAGCTAACTACAGGCTGTGCTAGCTCCAGAATAGCAGAGAGCAAGGTGAAGTGATTGACAGCGCTAAGACCCGCCTCCTGGCTCTGATTGGTTGTTTCTAGTTAGCGCTGGGAGAAAGTTTTTTTTCACAGCTTGTCTGTCTCATATCAAACTGTCACAATATAGTGACAGTTTTAACAAATATGTAAAAGAATATATTTTATTAAAGTTACATTCTGCAGCTTTAAGAAGAGATTCGACATCCTGAAGACGTCTTAAAGTTCTGACTCCAACTGCAGACATTTTGAATCTCCTCAAAACTCTTCAGACTTTTGCTTTCATATTTCAATTTATTCAGATCCACAGTTGCAGACTCTTATTTTGAAGTTGAAGTTGTCTGGTTGTTATTAATGAAGGTCACATCAGCACTGATGAAACAGTTTATTTACTAGAGAATACAGCGAATGGCTAAAGGTGGTGAAGTTTGGAGCTTCCTGTTTTATAAGAAGTCTGATTCACTTTGAAATCCAAACCAGAAATGATCAATAAGCGATCAATAAGTGATCATTTTTACTTCAGGACCAGCCTGAATTCAGGAACCAGTTTTTTTGAATTGTATCTGGTAAACAGGTAGATGTTGGTAGCAGAAGTTACATTTACTGCACCATGTTGCTTTTACTGGATTAATACTTTTAAGTAACGCTACTTCTACTTGAGTACAACATCTGACTACTTTATCACCTTCAGTTACTTTACTGAAATAAACTAATGTATTTTAAGCAAAAATAACACGAATGACATATCAGGCGTTATGGTGATCATACAGTAAACAGTAGATATTATTATCACTGTTCTGTGTAAATTATTTACTTTACGTATTAGTTTCAAGAACTGAAATTCAGAAATATTTGTAATGTGATTTTTTAATGTATTTTATTATTCAAAGAACCAGAATCTGCTGATCATTTTATATTTTGTTTGTACGATTACATCATTTTGGGTGAATTTAAACGGTGCTACTTTGGATGAATACGTTTTACTTCCACTTCAGTAAAAATACTGTGCAGTAGTTAAACTCCTGGTTCTGTAGGAGAGGTTGTACATTTTCATTCACCAGGACGTTTTGCTGAACATTTTATTTCCATCAGCTTGTATTTTGTGCTGCTGCTGTTTTGTAGTTTTGCTCCTCTGACGTTCATGTGATTTTAATCCAGCTTCAGAATGTAAACGATGTGAAATAAACACAAATCGATGCCTAAAGTTCTCCTCTCTCCTCCTGTTGCTCCTGAGGTGATAAAACACGGAAGCAGAACTCCTGCTAGAAATGTGTTGCTGTTGCAACTTCCCTTGGATTTTAGGAGAACTGGTTGGTGACGCTAAACACAAACGGGTAAAAATGGAGCCTGAAATGTTGACCGTTTTAATTAAATGAAACAAGTTTCTGCAAATGACAAAGGCCTAACAACACAACCACTGTAAGTTTTTAATTTTTGTACCACCAGATTTTTAAATAGTTAAGCTACGTTCACACAGCAGCTGAATGTGAACCAAATCCGTTAGTTTCTTTTGCAACCTACATCCCACGTTTTCATGGCAGTCTGAACGGTCCAATTAAATGTTTTCACCATAGAAAAATCTGATTTGCGCCACTTCCATATGGAATATTCAATCATATCTTATTGATCCAAATCCAAATTTTATGTCAATGATGTGAAATGTGCATCTTGATTCTGCTGCAGAAGAAGCCAGACGCCATAAATCTGGACGTAAACAACTGCTGGACATGGATTTGTCTGACTCCACATCCAAACAGTCAATGCTGCTGCTGTTAGCTGGACTTTCTTTCTTTCTTTTTTTTAGTCTCTTTCTGACTTGGTGACTATTCTGTCGGTTCTGTCTTTATATCCATCCATAGACGACGGCGGCCATTATTACTGCCGTAAACAGAGCGCTGAGGCGGGACGTCTACGTTCCTCTTCTGCGCATGCCTTCACAGAAGTCTGACTACAGTCGCATTTAATTAGTAGCATGAATGACTGCGCAAAAAATATTGGATTTCAGCAAAAAATCAGAAGTGAGCGTCAAGAGATGCTGTGTGAATGTAGCCTCAACACCCGCCATTGTTACAAGAACAAAAATCTGTTTTAAAATCTAAAATCACCAAAAATGTTGAGATTTTTTCCCCCTGACTCAACAATAAACTAAGCATGACCTATTTTAATTTAATCGTTAATTGAAAGCCAAACAGATTGCTGATTATTTTGGGTTCTGTTGATAAAAATGGAAAAAAATATTTTCTGTATTTATAGCAATAAAAACATGATCTAGGTCAATAGTCATTTGAAAACACTTGTTATATTTAGACAAATGTTAATACAGCAATTAAAAGCAGATTTGAGTTCACTACGATGTACTTTAAAAAATACACTGCAAAACAAAATATTAGCAAGTATCTTTGATCTAGTTTGTAATGTGAAATGTCCCTAACCCTACCCTTAGTACACTGAAAAATAAGAAAACTAAATTACATGTAAGTTTTCAGCAAGATAAATGAGCTTGTTTTTAGTAAATAATTCCATAAGGTAGATTAAAAAG
This sequence comes from Xiphophorus hellerii, assembly GCF_003331165.1. NCBI lineage: Eukaryota > Metazoa > Chordata > Actinopteri > Cyprinodontiformes > Poeciliidae > Xiphophorus > Xiphophorus hellerii. Next base: position 1,764,084 of record NC_045687.1, read on the forward strand.
TACTATTTCCATTTGCAGATTATTTCACTTGTAACATTTTTCAAACTCATTCTTGAATTGCAGACAAGGGGCCACAAATGGCCCACAAACCCATTTTGAACACCCTGAATCATTAGTTCTAGTTTCATTTCCGAAACATTTTATGCTCCTAAACTAAGCGAAACATTACAACCAAGTCATGAAGGTTTCAGGTCTTTGCTCAAACCTTGAAATCCATTTTCAGTTCTTTTAAAATCTCATCTTTTTCTGATGTATCTTCTCGTCAGCTGGATGTTTTTAAAAGTCCTATGTTTCCTCACAAAGTGAATATCTGAATCTGAATAACATGAAGCCATCTGAATGAATGGTGAGGTTTGGAGCAGGTTCCTTCCCATCTGCTGGAGGACCTGCAGCTTGCTGGTGGATTAGGCAAAATGTGAAACAGCTCAATAATAAATTGATTGACAGAACTAATGATTCACAACTTGTGTGAGAGCTGCAACAGACAACAAAACAAGAGGGAGGGAGGGAGCCGGAGAGCGAGGGGCCGGCTGAATTCGGCTCTCCAGGACCGGGCTTAGAGACGGCTACTCTCCGCCAATGTACACACCACACTAATGCCATCATTAGGAAACAGAAGAAGTACATGGTAATGAAGCAGCTGGCGTTCTAGTTCACTTACCTTGGATCCTCGCTCATTAAAGATAATCTCCACATCTAAAATCTTTCCAAATTGCTGTGGAGAGAAAAGAAAGACAGAAGAGCAGAGATGGAGTTAGAAAGCTTGGCTGGCTGTGAATTCATGAGGAGGAAGGCTGGAGAGAGAAAAACCATTAAAGCGATATGGAAATGTTACTTTTGTGGGGAAATGGTGGTCAATTTGCATTTGTTAGCTGAGCAAACAGTTGTTGAAGGTTGTTGGCGAGAACTCATCGCTTTAATGCGTCTGGATTCGTATCAAGAAAACGAGACGTTTGTAGAAATACTTGATCTTTGATAATTTTGCAGCGTTTCTGATCAGAGTTTGTTTATTTCCGACGCCGTTTTGATGTTGTCACCCTGGAAAAACCTCCTGCTGCCTCCCCGCCTCCTCCCCGGTCCGTTCTGTTTTGTGTTTGTGCGGCCAGCAGAACCTCAGGGCCCGTCCCCGGGGGTTACCGCGCTCCAGCCTTTCGATTTAACAGGCCTGCCTTCGGATCATTAGAAAACAGAGGAATGAAAGTAAACTGTAAGTTCCTCTAATGAGTGGAGCGAGTGCGACTTTTAATTGCTGTCTACAATGGCCGTATTATTTCATTAAAAGTAATTACCCTGTCAAGCGGTCCGCGTCGCCTTCATTTCAGCACAACAGGGAAGAAATGGGCCTTCCATGTGGTCGGCGCTCAATGGGAATGGATGGATCGTTTGACTGAGCCGCTAATAGGGGTTAGGAGGAGCTGGCTATTATCCGGCTGCAGACAGTGGAGTGGGCTTGAGGAGCAGAAAAACTTCTGCTTCCTGCTCCTTTTAAGGGCGACGCACCGCATCTCCGCTCCTGTCCGCACATCTGTCTGCTGCGGCGCTCAGCTCCACTGATTCGAACAGGGAGCGCAGGCATTTATATCCCAGCGTGACGCCCCCTTTCTCGCCCGAGAAGACAATGCTTCCCCCACGCTACGTGCAGATGCTAATTGTTTTAACCGAGTGTAATGGGCTTGTGGCGTCGATTAATTAGTTTCAGAGGAAGTCGTCTTTGTGGATTTCCACATGGCGCTGGGGACTGTTCGCTGCTCACCACTGATCTCACTCCTATCCCCACCCACACACACACACAGGGATAAACAGCTGCATCAGCAGCAGCGATAAACAATAGCTTCAGTGGGAGGAGTCTCCAGAGGGAGAGACTGATGTCATCTACAGTCTGGGACTGCAGCTCCATCCATCCACAGAGCAGCTCTAAGTTCAGCGACCACACCGGCGCTTCCTCACGTTTCACACCATTTATCACCCAACATCTAAACGCTCACGCATTTCACACCAGCTTCCTCACAGCTTTTAATCTGCACCTCCACGCATCGCAGACACGGTTCATACAGGTGCTTCAAGTCCTTCAAAATGCTTGAATTTCAGTTTATAAAGTGCTTAATATTCAAAGTGCAGTTTTGTAATAAAGTGCAATCTAATGTTGAATTCTCCCAAAACCTGTGCAAATCGATTCATCTCAATTCATTCAAACAATAAAAAGACAATCGGGATAATCGCTTCTTGTTTCAGGTTAGTTAGAATCATTAAATTATTTCTGTTTACTAAATCCCAGAAAACCTGAGAACTTTTTCTTTGTAACTTCCTGGTCTTAATTTGACGATTTGTTTGGATGGTTTCAGTGTGATGGTTATTATTCCTCAGTAACTTATTGATCTGTGTAATTGAAAGAAAGGTTGAAATTGGAGGATTTTTTTGTTAAACTAGTGTTTTTGTGATTTTTTTGTTTTGTTTTCTCAGAACAGAACATTTTAAAACATTAAATTCTTATATTTTAGTCTACATTGTCTGTACTGTCAAATGTAGAATACTATCATGAGATATTTATAGTGAATTGAAACTGTCTTCTTTAGTTTATTAGTTTTGTTTTTATCTCTGAAAAAGTTTCAAACTTCACTGTTAAAATGCTGAAAAGTTCTTGAATTTCACTGTGAAAAATGTACGAACCCTGTGCAGAAACCAGGAAATGATCTCCTGAACATACCGACACTTTTCCTTCAGTGAAAATCTAAAACGTTTCAAGCATTTTCATGGTAAGTTTTTATAGTCTTCATTCATTACTGTTGATAATGTCTTCTGACAGCAATGTAACAAAATGTTACAATTTGGAAAGTCTCTCTTACACACTGGACTGGTCTGAGAGCAAAACACAAATTTAACCAAAAGAAATCCCCAATTATAATACCTTTACCTTTTAATTACAGAGATCAGTGACTCATTGAGCTATTAGGAATAATAAATATTTATTACACTGAGGTAATTAACTTCCCTAGTCAAATGAAAAGCTTTAATACAATATAAATAACCACTTAACCTTCTTTTCTGCTAAAATTAGGTGGTAACTTAATGTGGATTAGACAAACCTCTTCATTTGAGCCTGTTGAAACTTCCCTGGTTTGTGAGCGTTTGTAGCTAAACACGGCTTGGTGCTCAGAGCGGGTTTTCTCCGCTGCTGTGCCAGGGAAACCCAACGGTTGGTCTGCTCATCACATCACCTGTTGCTCACATGAAAAGGAGCAAACGAGCTCAAAAACCCTTAAAAACTCTTAAATTTGTGTCTAAAATTAAGACCCTAAAATGTTTTACATTTATTTAAGAAAATGTAAGTTTGCCTTAAAGTTTGCTGTGGCAGGAGCATTTAATCTCGTACATTCTCGTAAATGTTTTTTCTCTCACTGGACTTTTCTGACCGGCAAACGTTTGAGTTGGAAACAGACGTCATTTCATTTTATGAGTCATTTGAGGCTGTTAATATGTCCTCGCTAGCGAGCTAGTTAGCTTTTGTTTGCGTCTCTCATAGGTAAGTGCAAATTTATCACCAAGTTGGATAGATGACGTCCGTTTTCGTCAGCGGCTCATTCCTGTTGAAACCTGTACGAGGTTAGAGGCAAAGCTCAGCACTGTGTGGGTTAAAGTTGATCTCCAACTATCCAAAGACAATTGGTCGCCTAATGTCGCATTTATTTAGTGGATTTCACTGTAAGAACAGAGGATGCAAACCAAACTCATCATTTTGGATAGGAGCCATCAATTGACAGATTTGCAGTGAATACTTTACAAGTTAAGATGATTAATATTAATTTACTTCATAAGTAAGCTTAGTAAAAATACAATCTAATGTTGCATTATGGAGAAGGTATGTGTCTAATTATTAATAAACATGGAATAAATAAACAATCAGGTAGCCTAGTATATATGAAAAAACTGGTTAGCATCTAAACTTTTGTACATTTTACGTTTGCTCTGGTGTCGGGGGAATTGTCGTTTAGGACAGAGGTAAAAATCATGTGGCATGAATTTAAGTAAAGTTGGTGATTTGATCAAATCAACAGAAGTTATGGGTCAGTTTCAAAGCCAGTTATTTCCAACTTTTGCAAACACTGCTGGCTAAGAGCGCCAACCAGGTGAGCTGCTTCCACAAAAAATAAACTCGACTTGAACAAATAGAAGCTGTACTGACATAAACAACATGGGACAACAATCCAATTCAATACTCCAATACGTCCACCATGGTGCCTCAACGTGTTTAGATGACATTAGTTGCAAAGCGTCAACATTTAGAGACCGCAGATCCCATGTCTCTGAAATGACTTCAATAAAAGGCAAAATGATCACTTTCCAATTTTAGGTTTTTAGAAAAGAATACTAGTTTCCACTTTACTACAAAACTCAGACACTTTCAAGGACTTTATACAAGGTGTGAGTGATACAAGCTTCAACTTTTATCACAGTAATCTGTGGAAATATTGTGATAACTGTAAAAGTACAAGAACTATTTATTACTTCTTTTTCAGATAACTTCATGGCTGCGATTGTGTCACAGCAGTTATTCCCCCACAAACACAAACATTTCCATTGTAATCCGTTTCTTTAGGACACCAGTCACATAAAGAAGTACTAAACTGCACACAGTAACTGGATTTTATTAGATTTTCAGATTTATTGGTATTTATTGATACTTTGGGAGTTGTTGTTTTTTTTTTTAAATAAATGCAAGAACATTTAAAAGAACCCTGCTTAATTATTTTACTATATAAAATGTTGTAATAGTACAGCCATGAATCAATATGCTGTGTTATATTTAGGTCTGTCATAATAACAAGTTGTGCTGGACAATAAATTGTCCCAGAAGTTATTGCGATAAATGATAACATTGTTGTTTTGAGACAATTTTCAACTAATATCGAGATAATGGCATAAAAATGCAACAGCATATTCTCAAAGATCAATAAACTTTCAACTCTATTGAACATTCAATGCTGGAACTGGAAGACATTTTAAATATCCAAAAATAAATAAAACAGAAACAATAAATAAAATTAATTATAAAGTCTGACCAAAACTGCAGACTGAAGACTTTTATCATCCAGTTTTTGGTAGAAAGATAAAAACAATAAATATGCAAATGGAAATGATTGAGTTTGTTTGAATTTGTCAAGCAATTAATTGATTTATTGCTTATTGAGACTGGTCCAGTTATATTAAGTGCAACTGTTTTTGTAATAAATGTTTTTATTAAATGTTTGCTGATCCAAATAAATAACTGCATTAAAATCACGGTAAATGATGTTCGATACGATAAATTCAGCACTTTCCAAACCTTGAAAAAGCCTTTGCATGTTTCCGTTTTTTCCAGTTAATGAGCCGAGGTTGTAAACAGAGAGAAATTTCCCCCCTCAGATGTGGACCTGCAGCCTTTTCAAGCCAAACAGGATCCACCTTTGATTAGCCCGAATGTCTCGGAGCTCCTCAGAGCGCCGTAATGAGGCGGCAGTGGCCTGCGTGTTGGGAGCATGTTGAAGCTCAGCAGTCAGCGTGACAGTGGGACGGGGGCGGGGGTCTGATTGCTCTGGGGAACGCTGCCCTCACAGCCACCCAGAGAAGCGCTGCTGAAGAAGCGGCGCTCACAAATGAGGGCACCCTCGAGCGGCGCAGCGTGGGCTCCGCGCGGCGCTCGCTGGAGTGTTTTCATTTCCTGCGCACTTACCAGCTCTCAGAGATCACAGTTTCTAATTACTGATTAGCGTCCGCTGTGGATGCCCTAATGAGACCTTCATTCAGCGCCTCGTTAAAGGCTCACGGGTCCCTCAACCTGGCAGCGCGCAGGGGGCATCCCGGGCCCTCCCGTCTCGTTCCGGGTTCCTTGGAGCCTGCGCGGCGCCTCCTCCGTCTTCCCGTCTGTGGGCTTCACTCATGCGTAGCGGTAATGGCGTATTGAGCCGGTGGCGCTCCAGAAGCCATTAGAGCTGGAGGAATGAGGCTTTGCACACACTGATCACACAAAGGCCCCATTGTGGAGGCCGTGTCAGAGGGTGGAGCGGACCCGCTATCTCTACGCCAAGCTTCAACCAAGACAATCAATCCCACAATCCTCCACCTCGCCAACCAGCGCGAGCAACGGGAAGGAGAGGGCAACATGTGATTGAGGGAGGCTGGGTGGGCTGCAATCAATTTTCCATCATATATCTGCATGCAGCGGCCAGGCACACAAAGCCTCCGAGCTAATTACGCCGGTGATTTGGATTCCACACGACCTGCACCAGAGCTGGGAACAATAAAGCCAACAATCAGAGAGAGAAAGCAGCCATGTTGTGTGCAATTTATAAAGCCACAGCTAGGGCTCTCTGGTAATTAATATCATCAGCTCAATGTTGTCTTCATAACGACTAAAATTAACGCCTTTGGCTGCTAATGGTCCAATTAGCGCCTAACATTTGAAGTACATTTTTGGCCATCGTCTCCTTTCAGATCCATTATTGTTATTGAATCCGGTTGGCTTTGTATCGGAGCTTGTGCGAGACACAAAGGTGAGCCGTTGAGCCGGAGCGTTAATTGGCCGGGAGACGATGAAGATCCGTCAGATCCGGGCGTTCAAACTCGATCGGACGCGAGCCGCTAACGGCGGGCGGGTTGGGCATCGGCGGCAGGTTTCATCGCTCAGCCGCCGCCTCCCTCGTGTCTGACCCACAGAGTTCAGGAGCTGATTGTGACTGATTGAGCTGTTTATCACCTGCGAAATCTTCCAAGCCACTCTTTTCTCCCCAGACAACACAGTAATCAATGCATTAACTAGATGACAGCTGCAGCAAAGCCTCCAGTTACTGTTGGTGCTTTCCTGTATTTTATAGACGACGCGATCATTTGTTAGTGGAGACGTAGCGAACTGGAACCTCCTGTGAACAGCTGAATCAGTGGAGTCACTAGCTGCGTTTCCATTACAAATATGCGCAAAACTTTGTTGGAAAAAACAACAACACAATTTTGGAAATACAATTAAAATCACACGTGGATACGTTTGTTGACGTGATAAATCTTTAAAAAATAAACCGCGTCATCCTCCAACTACTTCCTGTCATCTTCTTCCTGGTTTGTATCCGGCTGCTGATCATGTGACTTTAATGTCTTATGATCAACACATCATGCTCAATGTTCCCAAAATGAAATCAAAATATGGAGAATTATCTTTGCATGATGCTGCAGAAGATTGGAAGGAACTTTAAAAGTATTGAGGCTGAGCTCTTTTGTATCAACAGGAACTTTTAAAGGCATTTAAAAATGGTGTGAAACGTTCACATGCTTCAGATATAAATGTTATTTCTCTATTGTTTTTACTGTTTTATGATTTTAACAGTGCTGCTGTCTGTTATTTTTGGTAAAGTTAGCTGCTGGATCTTTCTTCCACTTAGTTGCTAAAAAACCATCTGGTTGAATAAAAGATAAAATAAAATGAAAAATAACTTATGTGATGTGTAAAAAAAGGGTTTCCATTGCAATTTCAATATGGACAAAAAACCTAGCGCTAAAAGTTTTTGTTGGAAAAACAAGTTTTTTCAAAATTGCCGTGTTTCCATTAAGCAAATTAATTTTCAAAATGTCAAAAAGCCTAATTATATAATGAATGGAAACAGGGTTAGTGTGTGAGTGTTGCTGCTGTGCCAGTAGAAATAAGCTTCCTGGAGCTACTCACCCCGAACATTTGCCTCAAATCTGGGTCCCGGAAGCGGAAGGGAATGTTGGAGACATGTAACCTTTTTGGCTGCTGCTTCTCTGAAGAGTCTGAGTGCTGGAGCTGGAGCTGCTGAGAACCCTCTGTTTGCGTCACGTCATCTGTCTGCCGGAGGGAAACAAACAGAAAAGACACAAGCTGCTCATTAGCTGCTGCTGCGGCGGCGTACTGTACCTCCTGGTCCTGCAGAACGAGAGAGACAGAGAGGGGGCGGGAGGCCCGCTGACTAACTTAACTCCACATCTGCCATTTTTCAATCTACTCAGAAAGCCTGAGCGATAAACAGCCAATGACTTATAGTGTCAAACCTGAGGTTGTGCATTACAAATCCACTTATTAATCTCTTGCACTTAGCTCCTGAGCAACAGGGAAGATTGAAGGCGCTGACAAAAAGGCGTGGATATAGATCCCACAGAGCCCTGACATGTCTAGACTAAAGACACATTATTGGTGACGTTTGCACACAGCCATCAGAGTGCGAGGCCCAGAGCCCTCAGCGTTGTTGTTTCCATCATTATGCGAATGCGACGCTGACATTTCTGTATAAATGATGTGTCTGATGTCAATGACAAATTCCACTTGTTTCTCAGTGTGACACCGGTGATGGATTTCAGCAAGCCTGCTGCTGGCTTGTCTCTTTAGATGGACCTTGTTTTATTTTCCGTGGACAAAAAGCTCATTGGTCAAACGCAGAGTTTATCCTCTGTCTCCTGCTCTGCTGGGGATGAAAGTTTTCCATTAGATGGGATCATTTTCTTTCTTTCAGAGAAGAAAATGACAAATATCGATACAAGCGTGGAGCCAAATGGTAATTAGCTGAGATCTGGCAGGTAAAACTGATTTTTTTTGAGGGGGGAGGAATATTTTAATAAAATCTGAGACAATTATTACTTAACTTTAAGTCTTTGCATCCAATGTTGCCTATAAATCTGATCTGGACCTTTATAATTCTAAAACATTTACAAGCTTTTTAAGCAAAACATTTCTTTTTTTGTGCTCAGTTTATAAATCAACTTAATTTCACAGGGAATAAAAACATCAGTCACCAATAGTGAAACCATCATCTAAATGTGTAAAAATCATCCAACATGACAAAGTCATTCTCCAGGTTCCTAAACCCTAATGACCCAAAATAAACCAATCTCTCATCCATTATTCTCATGTTTTCATTTTAAACTAATAAAAAACAGTCAGTTCTGTCGCATATGAAGCTGTTTGCCGTCCTTCCTTCAGCCCTGTACCATGGTGATACATATATATGTATATATATCAAGCTTTTTTAGTATGTAACTGGATCAGTACGCGGTTTCTGATTCTCTGTTATGTTTATTTTGCGTTTGGTTCTGTTTTTATTTCTCTCCTCTGGGCTGCTTGGGATGGATTTTTCCAGCATTTGTGTTGTTGGATGGAAAAAAGTCAATATGCAATAGGAATAAATGTGGAAAAATATGAAAACCTAACCAAAAACCAGTGTTTTATTTAACAGAATATGGCTGTAATCTTTTGCTTACTGGTGTGTTTTATTCATCTGTTCATTCTAATGTTTACTTCTTATTGTTTTATGTGGCGTTTAGATTGATGTGTGTTTTTTTACAAGCTGCTTTTCTTTACTCATGTGGAAGTGAAGGCGGAGAAATCTGAGAAAAAGGCAGATTTTAAACTTTAGTGGTTGAGTGAAGAGCGGCGCATTTGAGAGTAACGTAATTACGTCCTTGACCACTAGAGGTCACTCATCAGGAGAAGATAACGTTTGTTTTGGATGTTTGAACTTGGGGTTTTTTGCTCATAGTTTCAGTTTCATAATAGCAAACAAATGAATAAACCAACAGGACTGAAGCCTGATTTAGTGCCGGTGGCGTTGGGGGGTGGCGGGGTGTGGGGGTTAAATAAAGAAACAGACCGAGGAGGGAGGGGGGATGAGGAATGAGGGAGTGGAAGTGGCAGATATTGAGCACAAAAGCTGTTTGAATGTGATATGTAAACTGCAAGGTCTCCTGGGAAGCGCTCTCTGAGCCCGACACACACGCACCTACACACACGCCTACACACACACAGACACAATCTGGTGGCGATGCAGCGGTGAAAAGAGAGGAGGTTGTTGCCCGAGTCCAAACGGTTGAAATGACTCGGAGAGCCGTGGCTGCAGGCCTCTCTTAGTGATACATTCCCACCATTTAGGAAATGGGCTCGGGATTTATTCATTATAATTCATCATCACAGTATTATCATTATCATCATGATCGTAATGATGATCGCCTTTATTATTCTCATTATCATAATCACAATCTCCACTGTAATGGCCGTCATTTATTTGGTTTTTATGGCCCATTCCGAGACGGTGACATACATTGTTAGCGGTGACAGTTGTTTGATTCAAGGTCCCGCTCCGCCTGGCCCGCGGCCGTCCAGGTAGCTCCACCTGAGCCGCCGACCGGACGCCACGGATTGGTGACAGAGAGGGACGAGCGGAGAGCCGTGTCCTCGCGCGTTGGAGGTTAATAGCCTGAGCGGCCATGTTGGGCCCAGGGGTGACACGTTGCAGACAGATGCTGGACCGCGGAGGGTGACAAGGTACCGGAGCCCCTCGGGTCAATCTGTTTCATCGGTCACACATGACACACTCGACCTTTAGCGTATGTTGCCAGGCTGCGGCGCTCCGCTGTCCTCCAGCTCTGTCTGTCGGGCTTTTTATCACGCGTGTTTGCAGACATCCAGATTAACTTTCAGCCGGCGCGCAGACAGGCCAGCAGCCCGCTGACATCAGGGCCAAGCACACATTCTGGGAACACAAACGCTGAATTGCTGACTCCGAGCACCTCAGACTGCAAACTACTAACTCAATAACTTCGAGTGTCACCGAGATCCGGGAATGCTGCCTGCGCGCCGCTGCTCCCGAGGCTCCAACCTGCCTGCCTGCTTGTGAAACGGCGCTGTAGCAGTGGAAAATAATTACCGCTGTATTACCATAGGAGGCCACCTTCAGTGGCACTTTACTGTCCCGACAGCTGCTGTCACAGGGAGGAGGAGGTGGGATGCAAAACACACCGTCACCGCCAAAGCCAGCAAAGCTAAGAGTGAGAGAGCTGTCAACTCCTGCAGCTCTCTGGCTTCCTGTTCAGTCATTTCTCTAAAAGACTCCCTTGCTGTTATTTGCAAATCGCCTGCAAAGTGCTCTGCTCAGCACTTTCCCCCTCCTCACAGAGTGGCATTACAAGAGCATAATTGAAACTATCTGATTGGAATGCTGCCAAGCAGGTAGATTACATCCGATTAAATAGGAGCCGGGGTGGGGGGGCTTCGGAGTCTTCGCTCACAAGAATTATAATGCCCAGGCCTTAATTCATTACCCTCTTCTTCCGGTTTGTTTTCTCTCTCTAAAGAAGCTGCAAATATAAGCTCTCCATCACCTGGAGGAGAGGCTGGTGACCCGGCTCAGCCTCCGTCGTTCCTGCACAGGAGGCAAAGCGTCCAGGAGTCTACCTGCTCTAAAAAACCACAACCCGGTTAGATTCCTGGGATTTTGGGGAGATTTTTATTAAAATTCTTGTTATTTCAATGCAAAGTGTTAACTTTGATCCTGCTTGAATTATATCAAAGTTTTATTATCCAAACTGACTAATTTAAACTACTGGAGGGCCACAAAATTCACTAAATTAAAAACGCACAAATGATTATATTTTAATTATTTAAAATGATTTTTTAGATTTGCCTGATCAATAATGAACAAAATCTTTATGAAATCTGTATATCATTACTTCAGAAACATCAAAATGTTTTTCTTGTGGTCGAACAAAATAATCTCAAGGGCTACAAATGGCCCCTGAGCCACACTTTGGACACCCCAGGCTTATGTGGAGTCACTTAGATCAGCTCTAATGCGAAGGATCGGGATCTGTTAGGCAGATTATTTAAAGCTAACAGTATTTAATTTTTAAGAACAAGGCCTGCAGTGAATGCTAATGCTAGTTAGCATGACCATCGATGACAGTTTTTCTGGAACGATAAGTCACTTCTCCTCCAGTAGTACATCAAGTAGCGCATACATAAAGTGATTGACAGCACTAAGACCTTCCTCCTGTCTCTGTCTCTGATTGGTTGTTTCTGACCACGTGGTTTATTTCTGCAGATGGCACTAAGGCAACAGGGAGGAACAGTTTTAATAAATATGTAAAAAAACATACTTTTATCAAAGTTCTCCCTTTCTGATTGATGTTTTAGTGATTTGTTGGACATGTAGACTCGGTGTCAGTATAACAGGTCCAGTTCAACCTGAATTTGGTTAGTGGGAAAAGAAAACGTCAAACTTTCCAGGTCTGTAGGAAACTTCCTTGGATATATATCTATACTGACACAACAGAGCAAGAAAAAAGCTGCAAACAACAGGAGGGGATGAATTTGCCTTTCCCGAGGCTGAGAAATACCACGGTTTTCATTTTTATTTATTATTTCACATTCAGAGGCAGCACTCACTGTGCAGACCGGCAAAATGAATGGTGCTCCTGCGAGTCTCAGAGCCTCCATGCGTGGGACTTTGGTCTGTAAATTTTGGGGTTTTAAATTTAGTTTTAGAGCCCAGAGTCACTGTTGCGGCCTCGAGCTCAGAAATCATTCAGTAAAAATGGCCGCGTCATGCCCGGCGCCGTGTTTACACCGGCCCAAACCCAAACAGGAGCCGTAAAACTCCCAACATCAGAGAGCCAATCGATCTCCTGCTGCAGTACTGTCTGAATATTAACACAACGATGCCTAGGAGCGTCTTATTCTTGATGAATTGGGATGTCGGCGAAATGTTTATTTCAAAATGCTAAAATCAGAGAATCTTTACATTGTTTATTTCTGGTAATTTTGGCTTCCAGCTAATGAATTATGTTCTGAGAACATTAGAATATTAGATCAATAAAAGACAGGATCTTAACCCAGACATGTTATGATATTCTCATGTAATGTCCTAAAGGAAATGATGCCCTCTCTGCCAGCAGCACCGATACACCAATTCTTATTTTAGATGGACGTACTGTTCAGTGGGCCAACATTTCTGTAATAGACTCAGTTTTTCAGAGGAATCTGGGTTTTCATTAGCAGTAAGCCAGAATCATCAAATTAGGATTAACAATTAGATTTGAGTATTTTGTATTTTTGTGAGTTGAATTAACTTCTTCCTTCGCAACATGTAAACAAAAATGGAGTAACGTCAGATTTTAGTGGTTGGAGGATTTCTCTCTTGTCTTTAGTAACAGACCTCGAGTCATTTCTCCAGCTAGCGCTAGCGTAGCACGTGTGTTTTGGTTGTATTTACCCAGAATGCTGTGCACTGTGGACCACTTCCTGCGTCAGGTGTAAATGCACCCTTAATGCATTTATACCTGGAGATCATCTTTCTGTACTTTTCTGCTCTGGTTTTGAAAATGTGCTGCAGGACAAATCCACTCTTCCTCCTGGTTTACCGTTAGTTTCCTACTGTTTGAGACGTGGAAGCAGGTATTGTGATCATTTCAACTATTAAACCATCTGAGAGTTTGAATCTCCTCCTACCGCCAGCGTCCCTTTAATGGCGGCCGCGCGCCATCAGCACAGCCTCTGAAAGCGACACCCTGCTGGCGTCTCCATGCTTTAAACACGGCTCACCAGAGACCAGAGCGCGTGTGTGAGTGTTTGCATGTGCCCGTCCATGTTTTCTGCATGCTCCTGCGAGTGTGTGTGTGTCTATGTTATCACAGTCCCCCAGAATACCCTTTGGAAAGTCTTCATGCCGCTGACACGGGCTGTGAAAAATCTGGAAATGAGTGCTGCCCTAATGCCACTGCCTTAATTTGTTATCTGAAAAGAGAATGATTACTCATGAAATTCAACCAAACCTCAGACTATTTGAGCCGAGCCAGATAACGAGCTCGCTCCCCGGCAGCCCTCTGCTACCCTCGTCTCCAAGGATTTGGAGAAAAGTTCGGCGCTGCCTCTCTTCCTCAGGTCGCCTGCTTTCAAGTCAGCTTGTTTGAACACGATGCCGGGCCTTCAGACCGGGCAGCGGACAGCGCCACCTTCCTGGTAGAGACGCAGAGGGAAGGAGCGAACGCTCCCTGAGCCTCATTAAAACACACACACACTCCGCTCTCTGTGGGGAATTGACACAGAATCCATACGTTTCGCTGAATTCTCACTCACTTGACTCTTTTTAAGTCTTTAAGTCAAGAAGATGTGCAGAGCAAAGCGTCGTGGCGGGGTGGAGGAGCTGAGCGCAGCAGAGTCGAGCCAGCAGAGGGGGGATCTGCTCCTTCAATCTGTGTTTCTGCAGGGTGCCCTAATCAAAGGCACCCGGGCCCGTCTGCGGCACCCAGAGCAAACCGGCTGGGCCCGTCATTAAAGGCAGCGAACGCAGCAGTGGGCGACACTACACCAGCGGCCCCCGAGGATTAGGCTCTGTGTTTACACCCCACTAATCTCATCCCTCTGTCCTCCCCGAGAAGAGACGGCTGGATGCGGGGAAAGGAGATGGAGGGGAGCGGGGAGAGCCAGGCGAGCTCTCATCTCTCCACGGCGACCATCTCTGGGCTTTTTCTCACAGCGGGCGAACAGATGAAATGAAATCAAATGCGAAACGGAGAGAGAAGGGAGACAGGGAGGCATCGAGCGGAGGAGTGGTGTTCAGTGTCAGAGAGGGGGAGGAAGACGAAGGAGGAGGAGGAGGGTGAACCTCCTGCCAAGTCCCCCCTCCCCCACCCCACTTTAAACTCTCCTGCATGTCAGCCATTACTGTAAGTGCAGGATATAACTGTGGAGCAGTTGGAGAGCGTCACACAAATCTTCAAATCAAACATTGCTACATTACAAGGCGATGATAATGCGCCGCTGCTCGGCTTGTGCTGCCTAAGCACTTTTTCTGCTGCCAAATATTCATGGCTGTGCAGTAATTGTGAAGCCGGGAAAATGGAAGTGTTAGCAACGTTCTTTATGAGTGACCTGGATTCCTCTCAGGGGGGCTGCGACCTCGCCGTGACCCCCAGCGCCCCACGCCACCAGAGAAGAAGAAGAACCCTTCTCCTTTCATCTCCAACTACCTTTTATAAACATTAGAGCCACACTAGTCGTCTTCGCTTTTATCTGAAACTTTGGATGTAAATCCCGATTGGAGAGATTTGACTCTGAGGATGAGGCGGCAGACAGCAGGAAGACGACTTTCACGCTCAGACTGATCCGACTGGACAGCAGCTGGAGTAAAAGGCATCTCCGCCGTGCCGCTTTCACCGAGGGCAGAGAGGGTGAAGGGCGTGTCGCTCCGACAGAGAGACCAACTCTTTCCTGTCAGATAAAATCTGATCAGCTCTGCCTCTGCATCTTCAGACATCTCAGGATCTGAACTTCCCTCCGAAAACGCTGAACATCAAGCAGTCCCTCCAGTTTTACACGGTAATTTACGCAAAATCAACAGATCCCGGCATTTTTTGCACCAAAACACAATTGGAAGTTTATTGGAAATTAATTGTCAGACATTGGTCTTAAGTGATGCTAACTCCCACCTGCGGGTGGCAGTATTTCGTACATCTACTACACTGATCCCTCTGCCTTACTTGATGTAACGTTGTAGTCCCTGACTGAGATGGCAGGTAATGAAAAGTTACATTTACTGTCACACATTAGCAAATTCCTTGCAAAAATTTCTGAAGTAGCGTCACAAAAATCACAGAAACAATTGTGAAATCTTGGAGCAACTGAAGATCTGAATATAAATAAAAAACAGAAATTTAGTTCTATCTATTCATCAACTCTTCGGCCATTTCTCTTCGGTAAACCTGTTTAATTGACCCGTTTCACCAAACCACATGGCAGCAAGTCAAAGTTTTAGGCATCTTGATCACAAGTTGTTCTGAATATTTCAGAAGCTGCTGATCTGCAGCGATTTTTCACACGCAAACATCTTTCAGGTTTCCAGGATGGAAGTGTTTCAGTATCAGCAGCCTGATCAGAGACGGTAAACAGACCAATAACTCTTGGTAACTACCACAGTATGTGGACACACTGAACACACAACTAGTGAAACCTTGAATAGATGGGCTACAGCAGCAGACGACCAGTTTCTGAACAGGAAACTAAGGTGACAATTTAACCCTATCCATCAAAATCCAACAATAACCGACTGGAGAAACGTTGACTGATGTGATTTCAGCTGAAGCGTTCAGAGTCAGAGGACGGCAGAAACAACACGACGACTGAAACTAACGATTATTTTAGTAATCAATATTTCTGACGATTAATAGGGTAAAAAAATTGATTCCATCTCCAGATATTTCATTTAACTACTGAGGCCTTTTTATACAATAATAGAAATACATTGAAAAATGCAAATAAACAAATATTCAGTTATTTTTCAAAATAATAAAATAAACATTTTGTTGTCTAAAATAAAGTTGCAACATTTTTTTAGTGAACATTTTAGAAATCCTTCTAAAATCAACATGTGAACCTTTCTGCTTAACTTATCAATACAATTGATTTTTTTTATTAAAAGCTTATTAATTGGATAGCAAAAGGTATTTAATAAGTGATATTTTTTTCATTTGAATTTGAACCAGATGAAGCTAAACCTGAGTTCTGTGTAGAACACATTTACAGACAAAAATTTATTTATTTTCATCTTAAATGCAAAACGTGCATATCAATTACTGCTCTGAATATGTCTGTCTTTCAGCAAAATGCCTTTTTTTTGAGTCTGTTTATTCCAGTTGGCAATCAATCAATAACTAAATTAGTTGACGATTAATCATGTCAGCCCTCTAAAGCATGAGTCCAGGTTATTTAATAGTGTTGGAGATATTTTCTTTGCCGACGGAGCACCATTTAAATGCCACAGCCTATAAATCAATAAAGAGTCTCTGGGATGTGGTTATTTATGGTTCATAATGTGAATATTTTGGTGTTTTGTTCTGCAGTCATGGGAGATTTTTACAGGCTTTGGTGGGCGTATTCTGGGCCGGCTGTGTCTGCTTCGAGCACAAAACCCGCAATTCTCTGAGGCAATGTGCAGAACTTCCATATGCAACTTATGTTGACATAATAAAGCTACAATATGGTGGGCAGTGGAGACAATTAAAAATGCACATTACTGTAGTGCAGATGGGGCCACATGTGCAAGTTAAATTATGCAGAAAATAATTTTCTAAAGTCTCCTGAAACAATCTGTTTGCACACCTTGTTTAAAATCATGTACAAACACATAAAATCATGATTTATGTGGAGTTTAATTAAAGCTAATGTCAAGGCTGAAGGCAGCTGAACTAGAGAAACCGAGACAACATGTTCTGGTGTTAAGATAAACTGGATGTTTCCTGTTCTGTTTGCTAAGCAGCTTCACTTCTAAACCACAGCTGGTCTGGGCTTGTTTTGCTTTCAAAATGGCTGCAACAACTAAAGAGCGCTCAGTCATTTCTGCTCAGGCTGGAGGCGCATCTCAGATCAATTACACCATCATCAGAAAGTTCATTCACTTTGGTAATTAATTCAGAAGTGAAAAATATTCATACTAAAGGAGCAACGACATTAGATGGACACACTGTTCATCAACATGTCGGTATTAAAGCTGCAGAATGCAACTTTTAAAATAATCAGTTTTCTATTTATTCTATTCGTTAAAACTGTCACCATGTTGTGACAGTTTGAGACATATAATCTGTGAAAAAATCAATCTCATACTGCCGTCTGCAGAAATGCACCTTTCCTGATCAAAAACAGGCAATCAGTCGGGTAGAGGGTCTTAGCGCTGTCAATCATCCTCATGTACTCACTGCTAATTGTGCTGATGGCAGAGAAACAACTTGGAGTTACAGGCAAACCGTTTATCCGCCCTAATCTGTGGTTATGCTAACTAGCGTTAGCATTCACAGCAAGCGATGCTAGTTGCCTGTTGCCTGAGGAAAAGCAGAGAACAAAGGGAAGAGGGATGAGCAGCACCAGGCAAGATTGTGACTGACAGCGCTAAGTCCCGCCTCCTGGCTCTCATTACTTGTTTCTTATCATCACTGAGAGAAAACAGAGATGATTTTTTTAGATTATCTCATAATATTCTGTCACGGCATAATGGCAGTTTCAACAAATATGTACAAAAATATATGTTTTATAAAAGTTACATACTGCAGCTTTACATATTAATATTCAAATTTTCTGAGAAACTAAATTTGTAGCTTTTTATTTGTCGTAAGCCAGAATCATCCAAATGGTCAGATGTGTGTGTGTGTGTGTGTGGGCGTGTGTGTGTGTCTTTCTGAACTGAATATATATTTTTCCTGATGATTTGTATTTACTGTGATGCACCTCCAGTTTCTGGGACCAACATTTCCCTGCAGACAGAGATGCAGCTAATTCATGAAATTTTACAACAATATTTCTAACAATATTTCTCATCTTTTCTTAGTTGCACAAAAAAGAATCACAGTTAATCAGTTAATGAAGTATAAAATGATAAGAAGAATATATTTTACTTGCTGACAGCGTGTTGAGAACAGTGTTTGCAGGTGATGAAGGGCACTGACCGGTGCGGTCGTGGTGGCGGTGATGGCGGGCGTGCTGTTGTCAGTGCCGGCCGGCTCGCTGTGCGTCTGTGTGGGCGTGTACAGGGTCATGGCGTGCTCGGGCACCCGGCTCTGCCCGGTGTAGTCCTGCGTCGGGAGCGGGTGCGGCGCCGCAAACTCTGCAGGGATGCCATTCTGTGGGGGAGGCGGGTACTGGGCGGGGGTGTAGGGCTGGGCCATCGCGTCAGGAGGGTTGGTGGCCTCTTGGTTACCCTGCGAGAGACACACAGCGAGAAGGGAGAGGAAATTAAAGCTACAGCTCGTTGTTGGGCTTGTATGAGCAGCATGAAAGGCGTCCGGGTTCCCTCCTGAGACTCAAAGGGCAACCGGGGAGAGTTGACCTGCCAAGCTTCAGAGCCAAGAGGAAACAGCCATCATATCACGTCTCAGCTCACATTAGAGGAGCCCTTGATCATCGTTAATGAACATAGTTTACATTGTAGAGTGTGGCTTACAGTTAGAGGGCCAAGAGTCAGGGGGAATCTCAAAGCACAAGAGGAAAGATCAATTAATTGATCAAATTTTGATTAAGCTCTTTGATTTCAGTGACAGGTCTGTTAAACGAGCAGCTGCTCCCTCAACGAGATTCCCTTTAATACTTCCAGCAGAAGGCTGCTTCCCGCTCTGAGCGCTCGCTGGCCCGGCCCTCTTCCTGTC
The DNA here is from genome assembly GCF_003331165.1 of Xiphophorus hellerii. Taxonomy (NCBI): domain Eukaryota; kingdom Metazoa; phylum Chordata; class Actinopteri; order Cyprinodontiformes; family Poeciliidae; genus Xiphophorus; species Xiphophorus hellerii. Next base: position 1,783,023 of record NC_045687.1, read on the forward strand.
TCAGGTTAGCAGCTCACAAATTCGGCTTTTATGCTTCTTTCAGGAAAATATTTGTCTTTTTCTGGAAAAGTTTCTACTTTTTTGTTTTGTTCACATTTCTGGCAGATTTGTATTCAGATTTGATTTTGGCTCCAAACAATAAAGAAAACCAATAAAACTGACTAACAAAACAAACTAAAGGTTGTACAACCATCCCTATACTAAAACAGAATCCTCTTAAAGAAAGAGACAAAGAGGAGAACGATTAAACATCCAAGGGAAGATTATTTTATCACTTTTATGTTTATATTTAAGAAATTGAGTCCTTTTTCCCGACCATTACCAAACACTGTTAAGCTGGACATGATGACAAACAAACATGAGCAAAAGCATGACAGGGAGGAAAGACAACAAAAAGAGCTGCAGTTTGAAACCATCACAGCTCCCAACAAACCCAATAAAGTTTTTCATCTCAAGTTTTTTCACTTCTTTTTTCAGGAAAATATACATTTTATATAGTTTTTAAATGATTACTTTTAATCTGAGTATACTATTTTTAATAACTGCACATTATTTTTCTTGTTGTAAGTTTAGCCTCCCTGTACAGTTATTCCTACATAGTTTTGTACCTGCATTCTCACATTTACCTTAACTTTCTCCACTGAGACAAAAACACATATTTCTCCTCTATTCTATATGATCATACTAACAGTGCAGATGTTTTGCTCTTATTATGACATGTAAATATTTTTACTTTGACATCCAAAATGTCTCAAAATCTGCAATATGTTCAAATTGTGTTTTATTTTTGTTTTTTAAGCAGATTGTGGTTTCATATTAGTTTAATCGAAACCAGACCCTGTTAATAAAGTGCTGATTAGATTATGATTTAATGTTTTTTCTCTTTCTTGAGTGAGAAACTTTCATTAAAAACCAATGTTTAGCCCCTAAAGCTGCCTTACAGCAGCTCCCATATGCTGCCAGAACTCCCAGTATGGGGTATCTGCACCACATGTTTTTCTTACCCCCCCTGTCTCCGCTCCTGACTTTAGTGATAGATGGGCCTTCGCACCGAAGCGGTTTCACAGCCCCTTTGTCTCGTGTGGATGCTTGGGATGATGAGCTGCAGAAATAATGGACTTTTCTGGCTGGTGCACATTGTTAAACTCGGTAATGGCTGGACTACAGAAGTGCGTGTCTTATTGTTGCGAAGCACTAGTCTCTGAGAATCCGGCCTAATGAGCAGAACAGTGAGATCAGTGCTGCTGGAGCGGATATCCATCCCGGCATTAAAAACACTGAGGGAAAAGGTGAGACAATAACACCACAATCCAATAACACCCCCTGCAAATACCCTCAATCACATTTAAAGATACAGATCATGCGAGCGCAACGCATAACTCTTTTGATAAGGGAGGAGAAGGAAAAGAAGCAGCCAGAAGTGAGGCTTTATGAGTGGCAAAAAAACAATAACGGTAAACAGATAGAGAAGTTTCTGTCTGTTTCTTTACAAGCCGGCTGCGGATGGTGAGATAGTAGATAAATGGGTTTTATTCCTCTCCGTTTTATTTTGCTGCAGTGGTTCTTGGCCTCTGCCTGCAGATTTCCAGAGAAAGCTCGATCTGGGCAGGAGGCTTTAATGAGAGGAAGCTGAGCAACACTCTGCTGTAAATGTAGTGGAAATAATTCTGCTCTGACGTGTTGGCAAACAAAGCTCGGCCTAAACTGTGCGCTGCCAATTAACGAAATGCTCCATTATCTAAATGAAAAAAGAGCGGAGCCTTGAGAGGAGCTGACCAGCCTCCTGCTGGAGGAGCCGACCCAAACACCCCCTCCTCCCGCTTTTTATTACTCTGTATTTCCATCTCCTCTGTCTCTCTCTCAATCCTCCTCCCCCTCCTTCCCTTTTATGCTCATCTCTTCCTCCCTCCTCTCTTTTTATGCAGAAACTTTTTTAATCTCTACCCCTGTGCTCTACTTTTTCTCTGCCTCCAGTCATGGCATTATATAACACACTTGCAGTGCAGGGCATCCTAATTCAAGGAAGCTCTTGATGTTGGCAAATTTCAACTTCTAAGCGCCCATTTTAAAAGGAGAATGGGGTTTGCTACCTCAAAAAAAAGAGGATGCACCTCCCGGTAGGAGAGCTCAAAGTACCACCGGATCCTGTGTCCTCCTTTAAAGCGGCCTGCGCCTGCCGTCAACACATCAACAGTCCGGCGGAGGCAGAGCGCGCTCAGCAGCCCCGGAAACAAGACAACACATCAAACACTGCTCACGTCATTAAACAGATCAAAGCTGCAGGTATTTCTTTTATTTAGTCGCTGTCAACACACATGCCCATAAACGCCGTCAGTGTTTTTAAGAGTTTACAGAGAAAAACCGGCGTCCACTTAAGCTACAGCTCCATACAACCTCACACGTCTTAGGAGGTTTGGTATCCAGGTTGGGATAATAGGATCTATAAACACGGTTTCCATGCAACGTCATCCTGTGTAGCACGCAGGCTGGCGTTGCACATTCCTTTGAGGTTATGATGGAGCTGTGGAAGCATCATATTCATCTTCTCATTGATGCCGCTCTGTGTCTGCCAGGCGAACAGGTGAGCTGCACCACCAGCTGATCAATAAAGCAAGAAAAATAATGATCTGTGCGCTGGAAAGAAAATGAAATCCCAGAAATATTGTTCTTCTTGTCGGCCATTAATAACAATTAGAAACCCGTCAAGCGGAGTGGTGCATGAAGGAGTCACAGCTGAACAAAACCAAATGATCTTCATCCTAAACTGTTTGGATAAGCAGCTGGTAATGAGAATCAAGGCCAGCCTGACCTGAATTGTCTGAATAAACACTTTGTTGCCGACTGAAAGAATCTTTCTGACCAGAACTGAAACTCTTTATTTCCCTAAAAACCCAGCAGTTTTTTTTCCAGCTTTATTCTTTCTTCTTTCATCACGGCGATGCTTCTAGCTCTGCTTTCTTGTTTGTTTTATCCTCGTTTATTTGTTTGACTATAGGTAAGTTCAGAGTCTGTGATGTAGTGTTTGTTACTCATCGTGTCTCAAGTTCAACTGAACTTGCTGAAGTGTCTGTGTGTGTCAGGAACGGACTCGTTTTGCTCTCGTCGGTCCGGACTTTGGAAAAATGCAACTAGGATGGAGAGCAAGTGGTACGAAAGCAGCATCGCCGCCTGCAGCTGCGCATCAGAGGAGGAACTGTGCTACAGTGCTGCAGCGCCATGTCGCTGCTGTTTCAAAGGGCAGCAAGGCAAAAGCAAGGAGGCGGAGAGAACAGGCCTCATTAGTGAAACACAAAGTAACACTGCCTCTCGTATGATCTTCGCCTTCCTCTGATGTATGTGACAAACGAGTTATTCAACTGGAAATGGACTGGGAGAAGAAAAAAGGCCCATGCAAATCAGGCGAGCCGCACTCGTCCCAGAGCGCCACACGCCCTTTTCTCTGGGCCGAGCCAGGCCCGGCAAACAGCCTCAGTGCCTAATGAAAAAACCTCTGACAAAGCAGTCAGGTACGCTTCACACCTCATTCTGCAGAAGAGATTGCTCTTTGTTACGGCCGCAGTACGAGTCGTTGTTCTATTGGCAGTGTTTATGGGAGGGGAGCAGCTCCTTTGCGACATTTTAATGCCCTCCTTGCATGGCCTGCCGCCCCAATTCGCCTGAACCTCACCTCCACAGCCACGATGACGAAGAGTAAAAGCAAGCAGAGGGAGCAGCCCTTATCGATCTGCCATCCTTCCCTTCCCTCAATCTCTCCCTTCACTCCTTCTATTACTGAAGAGCACAATAAAAACACTATCTCTAATCTTAAGCACTCTCCTTCTGTAAAATTGGATTGGAAACCCTTACTTAAGGAGATCACTTCTGGAGTGGAGTTTCTGATTTTACAGTCTGCATCAGGAGCCAGGGAGGTCAGAGGGTGCTCATGGCGATGCCCGGCGCTGAGGCGCCCGTCTCAGAGACACTCAGACACTTTGACTGGTGTTAACCCCGCTGCACATGGTCAGAGCTGAACTCTCTCTCAGCAGGTACAACCGCCTGGCTGCTCGCCAACCATCCCTGATCCTCTTTAGTGGAGCTGCTCAAATACAGGAGCTGTTAGCAGGAACTCATAACAGCAGAGTGCCGCACCGACTCATACGTGCGACGGAGGGTCAAAGAGCAACGCAAAGGCAAAATACGGCAGGCGACTAATTGCGTTGCATTGAATCCGGAGGGAAATCACTCAAATGGGAGCGGGCTGATCAATCTCAGCGATAGGAGCCGTGATGGAGTGGGCAGCTTTATAGCTTCAGCGCGCTCACAAGCAGCCTGGATCATTTTTCACCAAAGGCCTTTTTACCCAACATGCTTCCTGCTGTACAGCAGTAAACATACATTAAGCAGCTGTGCAGCGTTTGAGGAGGATCCACACTGAATCTGAGAGAACACACGCAGACAACGAGCTTCGTCAATATCACACGATACAACATTTTCTTAAGTGGACCGTAAGCAGTTTAGCGTCTGAAAATTGTTCTCTTCCAAAGGCTCTGTAGAAGAACGCTCATTTGGTTTTAATGACCGGCTGACAGTGATGGTGGAAAACCGGCGATAAATCCCGCAGGGCCGTCGCAGGGTGTAGAGAGGAAAGCAGCTCAGCGGAGGCCAACGCTCGGCTCCCAGTTGATGCAACACAAACGAAACACCGAGTGGTGTTCAGCCAACTACATGAAAGCCTCTGGTTGTGCTGGTGCTGATGCTCGGTTAATTGTAGCCCCGCACGCTGACAGTCGGCGAAGAGACGGCCCGAGATGATTTCTGCAGGCAACTGGCATTCATTTAGTCTTGAAGGCGCATAAATAAAAGCCGTCTAGCCGGGTCCATTTTAATTAGGAGAGCCACATGATCTTCTTCTAAGTCTCTGTGTTCACACTCACCAGAGGCTGCAGCATGTGTTAATTACAACCACATGCCACACAGCGAGTCCAAGGTGAGCCAGGAGAGGGAGACGGAGAGGAGGTAAACAACAACAAGGAAACAAAACCGCTTCAGCAGAGATTCACATGATGAGCCACATATTTGGTGCAGCGGCTATTCCCCTCCTCCAAGTCAACCAATTACAGCAACGCAAGTGAGAACGGAGAGGCGCAGAGAAGAAGGCCAATTTAATGCAGATTCACACCCCCTCCCCCCCACCAGCACTACATCCACTGCTGTAGGTTTATGATTTCAAATAGGCTGGGGAGCGGGTTATTGTTTTGTCTCACATTTCCTCCTCTGCAAACTCCCTTCTTTCCATTTTTCCATCTCATTTGAGGAAAAATCAATTCATGAAAATAAACACTGAGTGTCTTCGCTCTGCGTCCGAGTCAATTTGGATTTTGTGCATGTCTCTCCGCCGCTTTTCTGAGAGGCTTAATCGTTTTCACATGTCACATGTGTTTCATCCCCTCTAACCTGATTTTTCCTCGTTATTGGGAGAACTTATTTGCTCCACGGCCTCGGATGGAGGTATTAGAAAGAGAGTTCATTTTCCTCAATCCCTTGCTGATTTCTTCATTACGCTGCAGCCGAGGCGCCATGTGCGAAGCCTCGCATCGAGATGGGACTGCTCTTAGCGCCGCGACTGCAAGTGTTACTATACCTTAGAGACGCTGCAGCGCCTCTTAATAAACAGAGCAGACAGAGGATCACTTTGAACTCTGGTGACATGTAATGAACCTGTCTGTCTCAGTCGCACAGGGCTGTCTGGGGCTCCGGCGCCGCCTGGTAAAAATGCAGATAAATAAATAAAGGAAAACAGAACCAAATAAAGCCTGCAGGCCCTGTGAAAAAGCCATCAGTTCCACTTGGTTAGACTCACAGCATTTTGCCAACACCATAAGAGGAGATAATTGTCGGTTTCAGTGCTGATGCCTCTTTTGTTGCATAACAGATATTTACATCTGGGACTAATTACTTCACACTGGGTGTCAAAATTTGGATTAACTTGTGGGAAGCATCCAGTTTGGTGTTCAGACTCGGAGACAAAAGACAAGCGCACTCGTCTGACCCCAGCGGAAACAAACCGCAGAACCTTTTCAGCTACTTTTCTTCTGAAGTCGTCAAAACAAAGTGAAACTGGTGTTAAGCTATTAAAAACTCACTAAAACTGAACGACTTCTTTCAGACTGCTATTGATCAGACCCGGGGAGAAGGAGAATGATGCCTGAACGGCGCGACGATCTGCTCATATAAACCCGTAAGCTGCTCCACAGTGTTGTCTTCTGAGATTCCTCAGGGGACGAAATGACAACATTTGTTTTAGAACCAGCTGATTGTCATGTTAATTCAGTCCCCCCTCCCCCACTGTGTGCGAAGGTTATGATACGGGGGCCAGAGTTCCTCGTGGGGACAAAATGTCATTACTTAAGCATGCAGGAATCTCAACATGACATTCCTTGACCGCTGTGACAAAGGCAAACATATGCAAATATGGGAGAGTGCCATTCTCATTATGACCCCTGTCAGGGAGAGTTTGACACCTCCCTCTGGACCCCGAACATGTTCGTGGAGGAAGGAGCCCCGATAATGACTGAACGCTGGCAGGAAAACAGGTGTAGCTCTGCCTTATCTCTTCTAGTCACTCCTTTTGTGTTTGCATCTCTCTCTCCAGCCTCGGTTGGCCTATTTGCTTCCTCCTTTCTCTTTTTTTGCCTTCATTTTGCACTGAAAGGAGAGACAGGTTTACAAGGCGGGAATTCTTTGAAGTAAAGAAGCCAACTACTCGCCGCTGTAGCCAAAGCTCATCTAATCAGGGGCTAATTCCAGTTATTAAGATTTGAGAGATAACTTTGATTCATCACAGTCCATCTACCCCGATCGGTTAATCACTGTCACGCTAAGCTCTTTTTTAGTCATCCTTTTGTTTCCACTCCCTCTGGCATGCAGGGAAGGGGAATAAGAGGGATAGAAGAGAAGGAAAGGGAGAAGATATTAACAATATTAATGACCCGTGATTCTCGTCTCCTTAATGAGAAGGGTTATTAACTGTGATTATCCATGATGAAATGGTGGTAATTCTTGAAAGCTTGAGAAAACTTGTACAATCACTCGTCTGCTGATTCGCTCCTGTGATGTTTAAGAAAGAAGGTGAGCGTTTGGAGAACTGGGAGGATAAACAGGAACGCTCGCCGCGGGAAGCCTGGAAGGCTAAGGCAGCCATTTGCAGTTCCAGCCCTGTTTCACTTCTGAGAGTTCTTCACACAGATGCAGCCAAACTCTCAAGTGTTTCTCGCTCTTTAAAAACCACTCGGCATGCCACCGCTTCACCTTCTCCTCTGGTGGCTAACGAGCGGGCCAACGTCGACACCCAGTCGCCCATCTGCTGCCTGACACTGCTGAGTGGCTGTTTGAACACCTATGCCGCTTTCGCCAGATCCCTGATGCAGCATTTCCTCGGCTCGGCCTTTTTTCATCCCAATTATAGGAAGTTGCATGCCTGTGGAGTCCCTGTCGGCTTCATATGATTCCCTCAACGGAGAGGAGGGAGAAAAGGAGGTGCTGGTGCTGTCTGGTGAATCATTGATGTGCAGTCATACTGTTTCATTGCAGATCCGTGCGTGTTTGGAGGGAAAGACAGGGTTAGGCAACAGACAGATAACAATCCTGAATTATGCATGTCCGTCCGCTGCGAGGGGTTTAGGGTGGGATGGGAACGAGCCACACTCACTTATCCCTGGAGACAAATTTGGATAGAAAAGATCTGGGCGTAGAAGAGTCGGGTCCATCCGACGGCTTCAGACGTCTCTTTAGCTCCTCAAACTCCTCGCCACACGGAACCCTGCAGGTGATCCGCTCACCGGTTCAGCAGACGATCATGTTGGTGTTCAGGACAACGCATTTGTTTTAAAAGCATCTCTAGGAATTTAAAGCATGTGAAAGTGTCTCCTAAAATCACTGCTGGGCCCATTTGAGATAATAATCCCATTTCTACATGCCACTGAAGCTCTCGCTCTGGAGAAATTGGATTGTTTGCATTACTGACCTGTGGAGCAAGGCACTCTGGGAAAAAAGCAACAGCCTTGAGGCTTTATTAGATTCAATCAGTCTTTCATAAACAAAAGCTCACTTTTGAAAAAGGTAAGGGAAATCTTCTAAATGTGAGTAAGCCAGCACTTTGTGGACACACTCCATTTATTTCCCCCAATTAAATCTCTTTAATTGGATTGAGGCCTGGCACCTGGTTTACACTCTGTCAACCACGCAATCCACAATAATTGATGCCAAAGCCGGCATGCGTATGTGTGCGCACGCCCGTGGGATGTGTGGCGATGGGGGAGGAGGGATTTAGAGCATGTCTCACTACTCCACAATTTCACTCTGATCAATTTATCAATGGCCCGCCTCGCTGTCCCGCAGCGTCCACTGCACCGAGATGGGAGATGCCTCTGCAGGACGCAGGGAGGAGGAAGCAGCTGCAGATGCATGTGCTATCTGGACGCAGCTGCAACTTGTATTTTATACTAAGCCACTGTTTGATTTAAGTCTTTATTATTCTGGATTGGGAAAGCTAGCTGCATGTAGCGCTGCAGATTTAATTATTTTAAACATAATGGAGTAATTAAATCTTGCACTGTGTGTCAGGTGTTGATGACATTTTCTAAACCAGGTTTACCAGTTTATTGGTCAAATGTAAACACTTATTAGTATGATAAACAAAAAAACAAAATTTCTGTCTTCAAAGCTGTAAACAGGAGGAAATGTGTCCCAACATGGTCATACTCACTTACTTTCCTTCAAAGTTGTAAAAGCACACGCAGCTTTGGGTAAGCAGATGCTAATGCAGCAGATTTGCATACACACACCTCCAGAACCGTGATCCACTCCCGAATACAAATTGCCGCGTGCCCACACGTGGAAACACACAGAGATACAAATCCGAGAGATGCATCATGGCGCGCTGACAGCACCTTTAAGACACTTTGAGAAACGCTCGGCTCCTGAATACCGAGCGCCGCCGCCGCTGCCGCCGCCACCGCCAACGTACAAATGGAGAGAGGCAGAGACAGAGCGAGGGGGAGGCCAAGGGAGACCCAACACAGTAAATAAAAATACAATTTCCTCCACTGACATGCCCATTCTGTTGGAAGCCTGACTCTAATTATTCTAAGCACTTTGAGGGATGGCTTTCCACGGCATTAATCTACACATCCCACTCGCCCATCCACAGCCGATGCACTTTTAACTACATGAGGACGCCCGGAAAGTCCACGTAAAACCTCAGGAGGAGGAGATTGACTTTGTACAGTTATCAGCTGAAGTGCTCTGCCCGACTGAATCTTTCTCTAAATCTCACAACACCATGCAACAATTTTCATTTTCAATTTCAAACAGCACATCTCTCCTCTGGCAGCGGGTAACACGTACGTGTTGCTCTGCAGCTCAAAATAAGTTGCTGAATTCTCATTACAGGGTTTGTGTGCAAGTTTCCCCTCTGGGCGGCAAAGCACTCGAAGCTCATTTGAAACCGCGGCAGATCGATAAATCACCTGGGACCATCAATCAATCAATGAGCTTATCGATATTTGCCGGAAGAGGCTCCTCCCACCGAAAGAGGAGGCCATCTTTGGTACAGAACATGTCGGGCAAATGGGCTTTTAACATAATAGCTCCGTCTACTTGTGCTGAGTGCAAGATTGATGCCATGCAATGTTTACATGTTTACACAAGCTGTAATAGTGATACACAGCAGGTTCTGTTCAGCACACCCACACACACGCACACACACACACACACACACCCGCACACACACACACACACACACACAGAGATGACTTCAAAGATTCATGTTCATCTAAACCCAACAACATCAAACCACCTTTAAGCTTTCTGATAAAAAATGGATATTCAGTTTTGCTGCAACATCTCAAACATTCCCCTCTTGGTAGAAGCAGAGATCTAACCTTCCTAATTTACCACCACTCTTCTTTAGGTGGAAAGTTGTAGTAACAGGGATTTTAGCTGAAATAATCCTCATTCTTTCATTGAAAACATGAAAATTAAAGTTTAACCAAACAATGCCTTCGTTTTAATCTTCCTTTTCACAAAATAACGGCTTACGTTCGTTACGAGCAGCAGCAGAAACCTGACAGTCAGACATTCCCCCTTATTTCTCACTCTCCTTCAAAACTCTCATCCAACCCCCTGTGCCCTTTAGCAAAGCACTTTTACCCCACAACCAACCAGCTAACCGACCTAGCTGCTTTTCAGCCACAGGCGGAAAAGTGAGAGTGCGGCTCAAGCGAACATGCGAGGCTGAGAGCGAGAACTGCAGGAAAAGAGGTTGCACACTCAGCAAACACACACGGCGAGAAGAGGGGGTAAAAAACCGAAAGGAATGAATGAATAAACAAGCAGGCCAGGAAATAAATAAATAAAGTTGTCATGTTTTTATTCAAAGGGAAATTACTACAGTTGAGGACAGAGTGCAGAGAATTTGTTTCTAAAACTAGTGGCTGGAAAAACATTGATTTGCATTATGGGAGAAGAGGCAGCAGCATTCGTTTTCCATTCAGCCACATAATCGAGGACGAGACTTTCAAAGAAAAGCAGCTGCTTGTAAAGAGAGGAAAAAAGACAGGACAGCATTGTAGGATAAGAACGGGACTGACGTGACGCGCGAGTCAAGTGTCCAAACACTTTGTTGTTGTTGCCCCCCCCCCACGCTGTATTTATGGTTTTATTCTGCGATCGTGTTCCTCTGGTGACAGTCTGACCGTCCTGCTGCAGACGCCATGACTGACAAGATAATAGACGCTTGTACATGAGACGCATCGCTGTTGTTTTCTTATTTCTGCGTGTTTCAGTCAGAGGAAGTGATGCTTTGAAGGTGATTTTCTGATCAAACAGAAAAGAAATTTATTGAAAGAAGAAAATCTCTGGGATATTTTTCTCTTTATTTGAATTTAACTGGAAGAGTTGTTTATCTTGGGATTTTGGTGTAAATGTATAAAAAGCTTATAAATAGATATGTGGTAATTGATCTCTAAGAACTTAAAAACTTTAACATTAGATATGTTGTGGTGCCAGGAAAAGTCCCCAGGCTGGGTTAGTGTTTGACAACCTCAAACCTCTAAAAAAGAGTCACATCACATCTTAGCATCTCAGTCAGATTAGAGGACAAACCTTAACTCAATTTCTAATTAAATCCAGGTCAAAACTTTGACTAGGCCATTGTAACATGACTCTGTTTTGATCCAAGCCTTCAATCATATCTTTGACTGCATGTTTATGGTGTTTGTCCTTCTGAAAGTTGAACCTCCACCCCAGTACTACACTTCAAAAACACAAAATCTTAAGTATTTAAAAGTATTTTGTCTGTTTCTGGTGTGAAAATCTTAATACAATTAAAGTCAGACAAAACTAACATAAAAGTAAGTTTTCAGCAATATGTAGGAGATTGCTTTAAGTCGGTAACTAGTGCATGAATTATTCTCTTAAATTGCTGAAAACTTCTTATTTTAAGTGTAATAAGATATTTGCACTGGAAAATACTTGGTAAGATTGAGTGTTTTTGCAGTGCAGGTCTTCTGCAGCCTCTAACAAGTTTTCCTCCAGGATTTGGCTCCATTCTTTTCTTCTTTAAATGTTTGTTGTGTCCCATTAGGGATGAGCAACATTGACCTAAAATTTTACCCCAATATTTTGTGGTAATTGTTTTCGATAACAAGGAAATAGACAAGAATTTGTTTTCAGCAAATCATTTCTCACTGCATCCAGCCAGAGCCATAAACATTTATCTAATTATAAAATCTACAGCCTTAGAGCTTCAGTTACATACAGTAATACAAACACACCACCTACCATCATGCAGTAAATACATTGTTTACGTTTTGTATCAGATTTTTCTATCCATTCAATGCTTTGTGTTTTCCAATCTGACACAATTGATGGAAATAAATGGCTGTAATATTCAGCTGGTAGGTACTGACTGATGTCACTGATTTACTTTCCTAAAAATAATAACAACCAAAAAAAAGTGAAACTTGTCAGAGTTTATGAAAACATGGTGTTTCAGAGTGGGTATCCCCACAGGCCAATACACAGAAAATCATATTTGGGCCACATTACCAGATGGCAGAGACAGAAACTCTAGCACCGTAATGTTGTTTGTATACTGTAAGTTACAACCTGCAGGCCTACTGGGGCCTGTCAGATATCCAGTAATGATGGGACATGAAATACAAGCCTCTCTAATTGGAGACAATCTGCACCCTGCATCTGGATTCAAACACACGTGTCATCAGCTCATTTGAATTCATAACCACCAAAGTTTCTGAGCGACATCACAGCCTCTTGGTCTAAATTTAGCCGTTTATTTTAAGGCGTTTATCCTTCTGGTTAATGACCAGAACAGCCAGCAAATTGATCCGGTTCCCTGTGCAGAAACTTCCCGATCCAGACCCTCATTTGTGTTCCTGCAGACCCGCATCATATCAGAGCCGGCTGCCTGCTGACATCCAGCAGTTATTTAAGGAATCTGCAGGATATATTGGTGTAACCTGAGCACGCAGACACACATGTATGTGTGTGGAAGCTGACACAATGGAAACAGATTGCCATGGTTGCTCCGCAGCTCTCCATCACGTCTTAGCAGAACGAGGGAACGCGAGGCCTAAGGGTCAGCTCCACCACCGCCTGCAGACACACGGCAGCGGGCCCAGCCATTACTGTTAGCTAATTGGAGTTTTCCTCGGGGTCAGGAAAGCCATCTGCAGCGCCGTTACCAGCAGAGACCCCCACTCCAACAGCCACGCATTGTTTTTAACACCGCTGCCTCTCTCTCTCCACCTTTGAAGAAGGAGAGATGTGGTGTTGGGGAGGGGGGTTGGTTAATAGGAAAAGTCTCTGTCTCCTCTGTGCGCCATTCATCATGTCAAATGTTAATATCTTTAAAGGTCACTGCGAGTCATAAAGAAAAAAGAGCCTTAGCTAAACTTTCCCTGGGATTTCCAGAGGTCTAATCACCAATCGCCAAATCCAAAGTGTCTCTTTTGATTGGCTTTTGATGGCCTCATTTCACAGCGATTCATAACACAGAAAGGGACATTTAGAAGAAAACAGCCAGGTAATTTCAACATAATAACATGAAGGGATAGAGTTAACCAACTTGAGAAAGGAGAGAGAGAGAAAAAATAAAGGCCAGAGGAAAAAAGCAGCAGCAGCAGCGGCGGTGTGATTTATCCAGCCGACTTGGAGCTGAAAAGCAGCAGGCTGCTGCACAAAAAAGGAGCGTAAAAGCCAGATAAAATAGAGGAAGAAAGGGTTGCGGGAAATAAGAGAGGCAGAGGAGCTAAAGACTGCTACTGTCTGACAAGTGTCACACTGGCGCTTCGATCCAGCCTTCCTCCTGCGCTAATGACTGTCAACACGACAAGCAGGGCCGTCTGAAGGGGGAGAAAATTACTCGCTGAAAAGCAATTGACTGACCCCCATCATTTCTCAGGGAACCAGTGACCTGTGAATATTTCATTATGGGGAAAGTCGTGAGGCCCATAGAAATGGGGTGCGGGGGCCGTCTGGAGCCAGGGAGGGAAACCGGGGGCCAACCCGTCTGCCTTTCTGCTCCTACAGCGAATATTTACCCAGAACTGACGCTGAGGATGGGACAGAAACCGGCGCTTAAGAAGTAAACTCTTCACAGAGCGGGTCAACGCATCCTTTACCCTCCGCGCGAAATTCGTCTTACAACGAGAAACATCGGAGGCCTCGCAATCAAGAGGGGCAGCTAGAGAAAGAAAAGACGAGAAAGATGAAAGAAAATCAATCTCCCGGCAAGCCTGATTGATCGGTGGAGTTTTGGACAATTTCATCAGGAGACTCCACTAACCAGAGATGACACGACCCATATTGGAGGCAGAACGCATTGTGGAGATTGATACCCGCATTGGAGGCATCAGGTCGGATAAACATGGGCTCCGGCAGTAAATACACGGGGCCCGCGTGCCCCCTCAATGACGACTTAATGCCAGAGAAATCCTCACAGCCCACACTTTACTTCTCAAACTTTGGCTGGACGGAATAATTGAGTCAATTAGGAGCGCCGTAATCCGTGGAAAGGATCTTCAAAAGGAAAATATACAGTCAAGGTTTGGGTTTGGACTTAAGGATATAAATAAAGAGAGCTTGGAGATTGTCTCTGTTTATCCAACGATGGAGGGAAAGAGCAGAAGGATTATATCTGATCTCATTCAGGAATCTCAAGATACATATTGACTTCCACTGTTGGCTGTTTTAGTGAAACTTTAATTCTCTTTTCTTGTGGAATAGTAGCTTTTGAAACAGGATGTCACAGTTAGGTGTTAAAAGATATTCCACTTGCCCTGCGACCGGCGCTGCGATTTCATCAGGAATAAATTTACTTAGATAAGAGCAGCAGAATGAAAGTATAATATCATTTCCTGGTCGTTCTGACATTTCTCCTTATTCCCCATTACTGCAAGACAAGCTTCAGAGATGGGAGGAGAAGGAAAGTCAATAAGCGCATCATGATCCAAACTTCCAGTGAATCCTCCGGATGAAAAGCCGGTTCTCTGCTCTTCGCCGGGCGTGTCAAACCAATGGAGGGAGGAAATGGACGGGGTGGACGAGGGGGAGGCGAACAGGGACAGAGGGAATAGTGCTGATCGAGCACATCGGCCAAGAAAGCATGAAATACTACATTACGGAGGGAAAAGGACAAAAGCAGCCACCAGGGTCTGATCATGTCGCCTGACAGGGAGGCAGGGGTTGGAAGTAATCACGGGTCACGCGGGCCACATGACTGATCGGGCTACAATGGGCAAAGCGACAATTTCTGCGGCTGGTAAATATTTCAGCAGTCCTCTGTGTTCCCGCGGAGGTCAGGAGAGCTCCGTTTTAAAACACAACAGACAGCTGCCTTTAATAAAACATCGCACATAAACAGAGCAGAGCTGCTCACACTCAGAGGAAACTCACTTATTTCCACTGGAGCCTCAACGGATCGTCTTCCAGCAACCTGCCTCACTCATTCTCCGCTTGATTAACGATTACTTCCTCACAAATACACACAAATATTTGTTTGCAATGCCGTTGCTCTGCTGTTCCTGGAGTCATTTTATTGTTGTAAAACTTTTTCCAGCTGCAGATTAACTCCAGATTTTCAGTAATTGGCTCATTGGATGAGCTAACCAATGAATCAGACGGTCTCTAATTACATTTCTTTGATCAAAATTAATGCATCTGTGGAAAACAGGGAAGACAAAACCTGCGAATGTAAATCTGCTTGGCTGCATTACTGATAGAATAATAATTTACTGTAAGAGTGGAGCGAAATATTGATAAGGCAAAAATAGTGTCATCCTTCACTGCACGACACATGCATCAATAAGCTGGTGTCGAATATCTAAATTATTAAATTAAAGCACTTTCAGGAGATTTTTCTGCTTCCTGTGTTGCCATGGCTACTAACAGGCAAATCCTGGAAATTTTACAAAATGAGATTTTCTGATGCTTTAGTTGTTTTAAAGCTTTGACATTGATCCTCTAGGATTGTTTCCAACAAAGTTTGTTAATTTCTTTAATTCAGCTCAAAACACAGGTTACATGACTGAATTATAAATAAAGAAAACCCCACATTCATTGCTTTAAACAGTAGTGGACCAGAAACCCAGTGGACCAGAACCAGCAGACGACACGGCACCCCATTGATCAGACTGAGGAAAATTAACTCTGGACTTGACGAGCCGTTCCTCTCTTCCTCCAGACTCTGCTACTGTGATTTCTAAATAAAATGCAAACTTTATTTTGATCTGAACCACTGAGCAACAGTCTAAACTCCATATTCTGGATTTTCTACCACATGTTTTCCTTCCACTAAACTTTCCAATTAATATGCATCTCCAGGGGAACCAGCCTTGTGTAGAATGATTGAATATAAGGACATAATGGTTTTTATATGGTTAAATGCAGTTTGCATCACTACGTTTGTCGGTGGTTGTTTTTATCAAGAGGCAGACGTGGAAAACGATGTTTTAAAGGAATGCCGTATCAGCCTAGTTTGTTGATTTTCACTGTTTATTTTGAAGGAAATCATAAATATTTATTTCCAGTTTTGTTTCAAAAATGATCTGCTCCTGGAAAGTTTCTGGTAAATTTCACTTCCGGACGAGAAACTCCAACAACCACCAGACGTGCCACAGTAACGACGGCCGACCCATAAGAGGCGCTGCAGCGTTTCCACAGAAACACAGCAGAAACAGTGATGAACACAGGGAGCATGCACACAGAGACACCTGGGGTCAAAGGTCAGCTTAGATGTATTTTTTGTCAGGACTCCTGAGAAACCAGCGTTTTCACACCAGTACCAGAAATCCCATTAAAAGAGTTTACTTCAACTGGTTATGATTCAGAAGAAATCATGTCAAAGAAAAATCAAGCTACAGTTCTGTATAAGTTTTAATATGTTTAGATTTTGCCACCTGCTGATATAATGCGAGTATTTAAATGTTTTCTTTTTATTATTTGTATTCATCTGTAAAAATATCTATTTAAAAACATCCAGTTATGAGTTTCTGTGGGGCTCATTGATGTTTCAATATTTATTGCTCGTTATTTTATGGTGTAGGAAAGAACATTTATTATTCTGACAGTAAACTAAAAAGGATCTAATTTAGCAAGCAAAATCATAAATAAACCGGAGAAAGATCCAGACACTATTTCTAAATCTTATTTTTAAATTACACAAAGAAACCAAACAGTAGTAGATTATCTGGGATAGACTTTAAAATGTTCCCATTAAGGAAATTCTTGACCCTTGATGTAAAAGTTAAATACGCAACAATTATGTTTAATGGCATTCAAGTAAAAAAAGGAAAAAGTTGCCTTTCAGTTTGTTTTTTTGCATAAAGCAACAACAGTCACACACTTTCCTTCCCTGCTTGGTGTCTAAAAACAGAACCCTGAAGGACATGCTGGGATTTTCTGCCCTGGTTTGTCGCAGCTAGGGGTAAAAAAAAAAAAAGTAAAATTCATCCAAAACAGAGAAATCTGCTTTGCTTCCAGCTCATCAGGCTGGCATCTCTCCAGAAGAGAGCTGGAGTGTCTTACTGATGCGCAGCATCAGTGCCGGTGTGACAGTGCACATGGATCTAGTCCATGTATCGCTGGCTGAACATCACTTGCAGCCGCTTCTGGCGACAGATAAAACTCAAACCCTTTGTTGACTACCCAGAGTTCCTCTGCTCGCTTTGTCCATCAGCACAGGTAGCTCATTCTGAGTCTGGACCAGAGGCGTTCTGCTGGGCCGCTCCTCCGTCTCCTGCAAATGTGGCAGCGGACGCCAGGAGCTGCTGAGTGGGGCTGGAGGAGCGTCTGCTCTCCGGTAATAGGGCAGCAGTGGAGGAGGTGGCGGAGGGGAAAACAGGGCTTGTTACAGCATCGGAGTCACGATCGGCCTCTCTTCCTCTGTTTTACATTACTGCATGTCTGCAGGAAAGTTGATTAAAGCCAGAGTGGAGAGGTGAACTCCTCACCTGCGACGCCTTTCATCACTGTTGAGGTGGGGAGGTTATGGTGGCACCGCGTTCGCTCTGAGATTAGGCCGGCCTCAGAGGGCAATCAGAGGCCGGGTGGGTGGGGATCGGCCAGCGTGGATGTGGGTGGGTCCTCATTTATCAAACACCTCCAGGTTAACCTCCCTCCTCACATCAGGAATGTGCCGTGCATGAAGAAAGCGTCTCCAGCTGTTTGGAGTCGTTCTCCCTCCTGCTAATTCAGCAGCTGTAATGATCTGGGATCCAGTCCTCAACGCCGCCATTAAACGGCCCTGGATGGACTCTGTGACGATCCCCAGACCGGGAGCGGTACAGGATGAACTCTTGACCCCCGGCCGCTCCCTGACTTCACACCGGCTCCTCAGAGCTGTGTTTCCTCACCCCATTCACCCATTTACCCATTTTGAAACAATGAATTGGTCACAATGACTTCTTGGACCGGATTCAATAGGTACTTGAAGGAAAGCGAAACCTGCTGGGATTGGCTTAAATGATGAAAACTATTGTGCTCCGAAAGAATCAATCGGTGCTTTTCAGCGTAATTCGATTCTTCTCACAAAGGGACTTGGAAGGCAATCTTAAAATGGAAATGCCACTTTGCTGCGAGTGGTTGGGGAGGAGACGGAGAGAGAGGGACGGTTTGCATGGTAAGACACCATCTCCGGTGGACAGTACACCTTTCAATCACGCCGCTATGCATCTCGCAATCCACATTAGAGTTTGTGCTGAGCACAACAAAACCCCACTGAAGTGTGTTTTAGTTTCCACTCAAATAATTACAGTGTGGAGTGTGGGATGAATCCATCACAAAGCGGGCCCTAAGCGGATAAGATTTTAAATTGCTCTCGTTTTACATTTTCTGTTAAATGTGCAATATTAGAGTAATTTAAAACACTTGGAAGTTGAGAGCAGACGAGTTCCTGAAGCCAAAACAAAACAGGTAGTCAGTCCCAGCCAGGCAGCCTCACAGGTTTTCACTGCAGGCGACTGGGTTTCATATGGTTGCATAAGATTACCAGTATGATACTCTGAGAGTAACAGCGTCTTGTTATCTAAGAAAGGCAGAGCTACAAATTGGTACATGTCTGTGCTTTGATAAAGGAAGGCCAGAGGGCAGCGATGGCACAACTTTCAAAAAGCTTTGGTGGTTGATTTTAATCAAAATTGGCACCACTTTTTCTTCTTTCCAGGATAAAAACATTTCAGCTTTGGCTTGAAACAAATTGATGGAAAAAACTGCATCAGGTAAAAATAACGAGGCGAGTTCAAAAGAAGAGCTGCGACGCGTGCAGAAGCAGAGATGCAGAAAGACATCCAGTCGGGCAGGATGTCGTTTATCTCTCCAGCTCGCAAAGTGCGGTCGAGGCATCCTTAACCGCTATCTGTCACTCGACCTCACCTGCCTGCGCCGCCTCGAGCGGCTCTGGGACCGGCTCACTTTCAGCCTGGCTGTGGTTGGAGACTAACTAGACGAGGAGTTGGACTGCAGGCCAGCTGGGAGTGTTGGGCACGCAGGGCGCTGAGGACCGGGGCCAGCCGGTTGTTAGAGGCTAACCCACGGGGCTGATCAGTTCAGGGGCCGTCTCTTCTCTCTCTGTCTGTCTTGGCAGCAGTAGAGGCAGCGTCTGCTGCATCATTAATGAAGGCGGTTGACGCCCCGCGCAGCAGCGCCCAGCAGCCAAAGTCTCTGCTGCCTCCACCAGCCTGAGAGCTTGAAAGGGAACTGTTGTAGAGTATATCCACACTATGGTAATGACAGAGGTAAAGCCAGGCCTCACTCTGCTTTGGCAGGCCCTGCTGTATAATCAGCCGTGACGGATGGAAGACCTCAGGAGATGGAGGTCTGCTGACTTTGGGATGGACTCCATGGTGAAGTTTGTGAGCAACACAGAGAGATATTCAACAAGAATCCATCACATGAAAGTTGTGAACATGAAAGCCGCCGTCTCTATCTGTGATATTTCATCTGAACCGAGCAGCCAGGAACAGTCAACTAATTAAGAGACTTTTTCCCGCCTTCAAAATTCAGGTTTGATTGAATCCTGCATAACCTGCATCTCAAAGAGACGAAGTTTCTGTCAGACAATGTTTACTGTAAATGCACAATAGATACAGACAATAGGAAAGAAGAAACACATCTCTGCTTTCATCTGCAGTGAAGACAACCATGTCACAGCTGTTTCCTCCTCACATTTCCTGATCAAAGTGCCTCAGTTCAGTTCCAAGCCTTCAAATCACCTCCGCACTTCATTTTGGGAGCTGAACTCTGCGTCGGTGCAATCGATACAGCTTTTTGATTTCACCTGAAAAATTGCCACTTCTCGGAAATCTCAGTGAGCAGGTGACAACCACATATAAAGTGTATTTAGAGGCCCAACCTGTAATTCAGAGATAAACACGGGGGTAGCCCCGCTGAAGCGTCGGCAGCGGGGGACAGGGGCCCATAAATCTGCAGCTGAATATGAAACATCCTGGTGACAAAAAGCAGGACTTCAAGGTCTGAGTTAAGCTGCAGTTTGTCAACAGGCTAAATTAGTTTGGTTCTGGGCGGCCTCTCGGAGCCATAACTAACCGGGTTTTCATTGTTTTAGAGGGAACATGCAAATAAGGAGATGGATGTTGGGCGTGAAGAAGCAGAAGTTAAACACAAACCCTGCTTTAAAGCTCCTAAGAGATACATTTTAAATAAAACTTCTAATTACTTTATGCAACCTGAGCTATGAAAAAACTAATTATTCCAGGAAGCATCTTAATTTAATGGAGAACCATATATTAAATAAAAAAATTTTACTCAACAGGAGTTATAAATTTTGAATTTATGAATTTATACAGTTTTTTTTATTGATGAGTAACTATTTATATGAAAGATTTGGGAGTTTTATAACATCTTAAACCAGTGAGTGCAACTTCTATCCATAAAATTAGTTTTGAGCTACATTTGATGTAAGAAATGTATACATTTTTAAACTAAACTTAAAGCTTTCGGTCCTTTAGGTGATTCAAGCTGCAAAAACCGCATCATTAATAAACGGTTCCATGTAAAACTCAGTAAATGAAGATTTACAGCTGTTATTTTTGATTGGTTGTAACTTTACCTGCAGCTGCTCAGCTCGTCCCGTCCTTCATCATACTGGATTCTGATGAAGACGTGAACATGATTAATAACTCATGAATCACATTGACTGAAAATCTTTAGTTGTTGCATTAATTAAAGCATTGTTTTTGCATTAAAGTGAGCAGGAGATGTGCAGTCCTGATGAGGGTTATACACAAATTAATTAATGCGTCCTCATGCATGAAGTCGCGTACGAGTTCATTGGGACGGATGTCGCCTTAATGTACAGAGTTACCCGTTGATATCGCTGCTAAAGTGTAATTCTGTCACTTGGAGCATCTGCAAAGCGATCGACTTCGACATTAATTTGAGCTCAGCAGTGATGGAGGCTGCTGTTATGCTCTTCTTCTTTGGTTTTTTAAATTAACGTTCTTAAAATCAGACTGAGATGGAAGGTAATTAATGATAAAACATGCAACGCCATCTTTATAGCCTTCATTTTTGATGTTGAAGCATCTCTGGACAGTAGACAGTTTCAGTGGACTTCATGAATAAATACACCTTGGAAGTACGCGGCGCTGGTGGGCGGCGTGCATCCTCACCAAATTAGCAAGCATTTACTGCTGCGACATATGGACCGGGCTGCACAGGACACTAAACGCTGTGTAGATTCAGAGAATGCTGTTAAATATTTTATTCCACACCACCTGTTTTAAGTGGCGAGCGGCTGGGCAGTCAACATGAAGCTGCTGCCCAGAGTCTCAGACGTCCGCCTGCTTTGTCGGCCGAGCCAACCGGCGATAAAAACCTAAAATGTTCCCTATGGAAGCTGCAACTTCCAGACAATTTTACAGAAAACAACACAAAGAGTCCAATATTCGTTTAGGGGAAACATTTAAGGATTCAACACCTCATGGAGCACTTGGGAAAAAAACTGACAGATTTGAAAAAAGGGACATTTGTGCAGTTGTCAACAATGTGCTTGTCAGCTCCAGTCCAACGTGAGCTTTTATAAGACGGACTCAATGCTAATCGACATATGAATGAAGGCAGGAAGGCAGGATTATTCAGGAAGTGTACCGCGGCAGCCCCTCCACTCCCAGAATAGCCCCCAGCTTTACTGGATCTTTGTTAGCGCTTCGCCTCCAGCCTCCGCCTGCTGCATCTCCGCAAAGAGCCACAACAAAACACTTGTTTTTTAGAGCGAAGAGCCCGAATCTGATTCAACTTCAGAGGATTAGAGCAACAATGGGAAGCTCGTTCACTCAAATGCGCATTCACACACTCTGTCTCTCTCTCTCTCACACACACAATCATGCAGGATCGGCTTCTGCCCAAGTGGGAATGAACTGCTCCAGAAAGGCCAAGGCCTTGGCAAGGTAATTAACCGAGGGCGCTTGTTTCACATGGCAGAGTCCATTAAGTGCCATGTCACACGGATGTCAGGGTAAAGGTAGCACGCGCACACACACACACACACTCTGAACACCCTCTTTTTCTTTCCCCCAAATGGAGGCAGGAGTGTCCGAGGTGAGGAGATAGTGAATGACTGAGGAAGATGAACAGGGAGAAGTGGCTGTGGCCTCTCTGGGGCTCTCCAAGCCATCCCTCCCTAATCAAGAAGCTCTCTCCCCTCCAGGTCCTGCCATCGATCCACAGCTCTACCACCCCAGCGCTATGATGAGGAGGCAGGGGGAGAAGTAGATGTGATACCCCTCCGTATACCCTCTAATTGCCCTGCCTGAGCCACCGCCACCACCCAGCTATCCCAGCGAAATGGCCCCCACAGTAACTGATGGAGCAACAATTCTGCTGGCAAAGCTTGAAAACGGGCCTCGCTGTAAGCCCATTAGGCATGGATGACCACACCAGATGCTCGGGGAGCGGAGGGCAGCGGAATGGGTGGGAGGGGCCGAATTAGCTGAGGGAGGAAGTGGGTACACTAAAATGCAACGGTGAACAAAGTGCGAGTTTATATCCCTGCTTGAACAAACACACAGTGCAGCAGATCGCTGTTCAGGCGGCTGTTTGGTCTCATGTAACATCGGCCCACTGAAGAGACTTCCACACACGCTAACTGTGGTTGATCTGCCGTTTAACAGATGAGCCAAAGGAAACAAGAGAGTCACTCAGGGGCTGAACGAAGAGTCAAGGAGTGGGGACAAAGAAGAGATGGAGGCCGAGAGAAAGCACCAAAACAAGTGTGAGAACAATAAAGAAGCAGGAGTTCATTTTAAATGGAGCACATGGGTGTGTGTGTCAGCTTGAGGTGAAACCACTCAAACAGAGAGTGTAAAGGAAAATATGCTCATCGCAGACGACTTTCTTTGATTGCTTTTAAAATAAAGATCACACCGAGCATTGCCTTGAACCCAGCTGATGCAGTGTGTGTGTGTGTGTGTGTGTGAGAGCAGTGGGCCGTGGCGCGGCGCGTTGACGGATGGATGTGCACCCGCAGCCCCACGAGCTGCCGTTACGCTGCCCAGAGCAGCACCGCAATTAAACGAGCCCAGGCCTGGACGCTGGGACCGGAGGAGAAGGAGCCGGAGAGCTCTGGACGGCGAGTGCTGAACTGAACACTGTGCTGATTTGTGCACCGACTGTCCTCGAGAATAGGGCCATGTATTTTTAATCAATGTCAAAGTGATGAAGTGCGTGTTTGCCACAAAAAATCCCCTGACAAACACAAATAGAGGAAGACAAACTCCCCAAGGGGCCCCTTTGTGCACATACTCAGAGATACAGAGCAGCGCGGTGCATAGACTGCGCCCCCTCCTTTACTGCCTTATATAAAACCTTCTACCTTCCTGGGTGCAACATGAAAAGCTGCCTCATTTGCAATGCAAGTAAGATTTTTAATAACAATAAATATTGTTCAGATAAGTGCTCGGCCAGCCGATAATTAGAAATTGGCGGATCATGGCCATCCCTCAAGACAGACACATGCTGACGTTACTGCAGGTTATCTGGTATTGGGAATCATTCCTGAAGCATAAACAAGCCAGGGAGATAGGCTGGCTGCCCTCCAACAGCCTGTCTCCTCAATTTTACAGGCCTCTTTTCCCCTTTCAGCCAATTCAGCCCCAAATATCGATCAGCAGAGAGAGAGAGAGGGATGGAGAAATTGAAAGAAAGAGATGGAGGAAAAAAACAGAAAGGAGGGAATTGCGGAGAGAGAGAGAGAGTGAGTGAGGAAAGCGGAAATGGAGGCCAGAGAGGTGAGGTTTGTGGGTAAGTTGCAGAACAAAGAAAGTTTTTTGACAAACGCAGCCACATGAGAGGAGGAAATTAAGAAAGAAAAAAAAACAGAGGTGTGAAAAGGATCATGGTACGTCCCCATCGCCCCCAAACAGACATCTGATGCTGAAAGCCGTGGCGCCTTAGTCAGATCGTTAACCCAAAGACTAGTGACCTCAGAAGAATGCTCTCTGATCCCTGCATGAATCGCAGAGCATTAAGACGGCTTCTGGATGATCAGCCAGACTGAAGCCACAGCCTCGATTCTGTGATGCATTATTCTCATAAGGTCCCTCAGACTTTATTGGACTCTTTACATTCCTGCCTCGCCTTATTTGGTCTCCACTATACTGCATGTAATCTGACGGGGGACTTCAGGGCC
Organism: Xiphophorus hellerii; assembly: GCF_003331165.1. NCBI lineage: Eukaryota > Metazoa > Chordata > Actinopteri > Cyprinodontiformes > Poeciliidae > Xiphophorus > Xiphophorus hellerii. Next base: position 1,807,228 of record NC_045687.1, read on the forward strand.
CTGATTCGATTCCATGAAATGAAATTACAAAACATTTAATTCAGCACAGCACTACTGCGTTTATCAAAGGAACCAAGTGGAGAGCTACCTAAACAAGCATTGGTTTATCTTGGAGGGAGTGGGGTGAACTTTGACCCTACAGGGAGACAAACAGCCTCTTTGGGGCCCCCCAACAGCAGGATGGGGTGGTGCAGCAGAAAAGGGGCCAGGCTGAAGAGAAGCTGTACATAGTTTTACACACTATAAAATATTCATTAGCTAAGTGGTACAGCATTTTTCCCCTTTGAGAGGTTCATGCATTGTTTAGGCAGCAGAGGAGAGGAAAAGGAGGCCGGATGGTGGCGGAAGAAGTGCTCTGTAATGGGGCCAAACTGGACTGCTGATTTATGTGCACAGTCACGCAGGAAGAAGTGGAAAGAAGAAGTGTTTTCACCGATGCTCTATCTTGAAAAAGCAGTTCACCTCATCTGCTCCGCACCGCGCTTTGCTCAACTATCACAGGACGAAGAGTGCTGGTGACACACTGAGGAGCTGCAGGGCAATGGTTCAACTTCTCCTAAATTCTGTCTGCTACATTTTTAATTGAGAGCGCCGATTGTGTCGGAGGTTAAAAGTGGCTCTGGGGAACATTTCTTAATTTTTTTTCAGCCATCATCATCACCCTGCAGGTCTCTGCTACACCACGCAACCTTCAGGAAGGTCCCACACCTCTGCCTTATTTACTGATGCTACATCAAATAAAACAAAAACAACACTGGTCACTGTCAACAGGGTCACTTCACGCTGTACACCACCCTCTCCCTCCGCCCCCAACCCCTCCACGCCAGGCCCTCCAGTCCTCCACTGCAGTGGCCCCTCCCTGCATTTCACATCCACAACAGCAGCATACACTTAGGCTCGGGCCAGAAGTGGTCGCCACATTCCCGGCAAACATAACCCAATCTTTAACCTCTTTACAGTGCGCATGATATACTTTGCAAGCAGGGGCCAAGGGTTTATCCATTATGAATGAGACCCATATTACTCCAGGCATTAGCAATGTATGAGCTGGGCTTTAGAAACACAAGGTCTGGGGTTTTTCTGCCTGCCTTCCTGCCACTCCTCGTCGTTTTCTTCCACTCCCGTCCACGTGCTGCAGCTCTCACACAGCCTCTCGTGGATGCGCCCACTCCTGCCTGACAGCTCATCTGGCTGAGCCCCGCCTGTCCGATCGGCAGCTCCATGAACGCAGGGAGTCTGCGCCCGGGGCTAAAGCCCTCCACTGATCTCAGCTTTGCTCGCTCTCCAGCTCACCACTCGTAACCCGGGCGACCCTTGACTCAGCTCTGTCACTCCCGCGCCTCCCTGCCTTCCTCGGTCTTATCTCAGTGCATCTCCTGCCTTTGTGATCTGATTTCCCAGAGCCAGCCATCTGAAACTTTAATGAAATGCAAGCAAGAAGACAAAAGTAAAAACATCAGGACAGAATATACTATAGAGCTATTCTTACCAGACACATAGCTTCAAGCTTTCGATATATTTTTCATACATCTCTCATTTCACACCGGCTTAATATGGATTGTGTTGTTTGTTTACATGCAAATGTAACGCAGAGCAGAGCTGGAGACGATAACCGTATGTCACAGAATCATCAACGCACAGCAGAAAGAACGGACGACTCAATTTCATCAGCCGCATTTTTTTTCCCCTTCTCTCTCTCTTTGGATCCAACAAACAAATCGATGAGGGCAGAGCCTGTGAGGGGGGATTGTGATGACTTATGCACCTTTACTGCTTACTTAGAGAATTTTGGGAGTGCAGAGTTTGTTGGGAAGATGGTGCAGAGCGTTCCAAGCGGGGCCCGGAGCTTCTCGGGGGGCTGCAGCCCTCCTTTTGCACCCCCCCATTTGCATTCCCCACTGTGGGACAACAAGATTACAGAAGCCCCTGGGGAGAAGCCATCTCCCGGCAGGCGCCAGAGTCTCCTGCTGCTCCGCGCACTCCAGCATGGCTCCCTGGGTTTAGCATGGGTTACACTGATAAGGATTCTCATTTTTAAATAAAAGTGCTCCAGCCATTAACCTCTAGTGTAGTCTTGCATCACATTACGAGACAACTGCAATGTAATTACTGGCTAGCATAGCTGCGGCAACGTGGATGCATGTGGTTTCAAATCCCATTAAAGACCCGAAATGTAAAGAACGTTATTAACTACAAGGTAATATATGAGCGCTTGTCCCATGTTGTCCCCATGTAAAAAGGAAATTAACATAGTTTCAGGCGGGTTTCAGCCACAACAAATAGCCGAGGACAGGAAGGAGTGTGGTGAGCAGCCGAGCGGCAAGAGGCCTGGACAAGGCCTATTATGACAGGAAGCTCGACTCATCAGCCATTCAGGGCGCTGTAAGAGGAGACATAAATCAATGGTGTGCCAATTATGACACCACACTGAGCTGTGTGAGTGCAGGGAATTAGCTGCACAAATCTCAGTATCAGGTTCAGTTAGATGGGCTGCACTGCGCTGGGGAGGGAAAGCCAATGAAACACGGCAGGGAGGATGGAAGGGAGGCGGGCGAGGGAAAAGAGAGACGAACAGAAGTAAACACTGAAATTTGATGAAACTCATTACAGTTGATAGAATATCAGAGAAACGCATTTATCTTTTGTTCTTTTTTCAGCCCATAAACCCAGAGCATCAAAAAAAACGTCAAACATCCAGCGAGGTGAACGCCGCAAGACTTCAGCCGCCACACATCAAGACAAGTTCTCGTATTTCTTTCTCTCACGCTGAGATTTCTCTCCCACCAACATTAAACTTCACCTGACACCTCTCCTTCTACACACACTTGCTGAGTGCAATCAAGCAGGCGTCTGAGTCTCGTCTCTGGGATGCTGGGAGTGCGGCTTTCAGCTGGGCCTGAACACGATTCCCTGACACCACTGAGCACACAGCTGTATCCCAGAACTTAGATTCTGATTAAATGGAAACAGAACAGCCCATTAAAGTCATTAACATACATCTCCAGCATGCATGGGGGATGTGCACCAAAGGATGTGCATGCACAGTAATGTAGCGCATATATTAAGAAAAGATCCGCAGATAAGACTTGAAAGAGCATATCTTGCAAAAGCTTATATATATTATTTATCACTCAGACATCAAAAAGGAGACTTTGTAATGACCTTTTTTTTTTAATTCATATGCAAAGGTAATGCAGATCCTGAAAATGGAAATCCGCCCAACAGCAGAGCACTGGAGGCTGTATCCTGCCTGCTTTGGCCTGGCAGAGCATGGCTTCCCATTTCACCGCTGCCAGGATCTCTGAATTCATGCTACAGCAGATATCATCCTGGTTTTCATCTCACAGCCAATCATGGAGGACATGCGCTTCTTTTAATTTCTCAGATTAAGACGTGGCAGTAATCCAACCTCTACCCAGAATACAGAAACTAAAGTGGAACTACTTTCTGTTAAAGGATTTTTAACAGGATGAAAATATTTTACATCTATTTTATAAATTAGATTTTCACATCTTCACATCCTTTTTTGCAACTATACTAAATTCTTTTCATTAAAGTAGTTATGAAATATTGAAATTTAAGATTTCTCTTAAAATTGCACTTTATATATAAATGTAAATATTTATATGGACTTAATTTTCAGGCATGGATCATCCTGAAATTATTCACGACCAGATCAAAACCGAACCTCTCAGCGTTTCTTGGACAATGCTGATTATTCTGTGCGAAACGTTTGTCAGCTGATATAATCGTCGATGTGCTCAGCGGTGGTCCAGAAGAGAATAATAAAACAATTATTTATTTATAAGGCTGCCTGGGGCGAGTTACCCTCATATTTGCTTCGTTTCATGTCTCCAGTCAGGTGTAGGTTCAACACCCGCTCATCACATCCGCTCCTCTTCAGGGTCCCCAAAATGTACTCAGAGCCTGGTGAAAACGGCTTTTTCTCACGCTGCAGCTCAGCCCTAGAATAATTTGCTAATTTATCACTAATCCGACAATTTATTCCCATTTGAAACTCATTTACAAAAACTGGATTCTTAATTTTACGATATATTCTAATAGGTTTTAATTTAAACTAATTTTTATGATGTTTCAATTATTTGCAAAATAAATGAAACCATTTAAAAACCATTCAAAATAGTGGATAAATAAATGGCTAATTAAAAGTAAGTGATCGTTAGCCAGCATTTTATTTGGCTGCAGTTTGCCATTCATGCCACTAGATGTCACTGCATCACGCACCAGTGGACAAACGTAAATTGATTCGGATGGGAAAATATGCTTTTTTCTTTTTATTAAGTTGATCTTTTTATTAAAATGTTCTTTTATGTGGACAGAAAACACAGGAAATAATATGGCTTCTGAACATGCCTGGTAAAGTTTCTGCAGGAACGTCAAACTGAAGTCTCCTCTCATTTTGCTGATGCATGAAAACAAAAAGCCAGAGTGGCAGAAACACAAACATTAGCATATATTGAAATATGGAGCGGTTGCCAAAGATGTGCGGCGACGGATTTATCCTGCATGTCTGAGGAGTTGGGAAGCGCAGCGCGTCCTCGGCGAGCCACGCAGGTCAAAGCCTACATGGCGGCTACATGTTGGAGTCATCACACATCAATCCCTGCTGATTCTGGTTTCTGCTCTTCGCCTGATAAATCGCAAAAGTTTTAATTGTACGCTGACCTTGATGAAACCAACGGGACATCATTTATCAATTAGGAGAGCAATGGGGTGATGTGAGGAGAAAGTGTCTGCTGACAGAATTATTTTTCATCTCATCTTTGGCTCAGTCAGCTCTTCACTGTACAACTCTGAACGGCTTCTCAGGTTGAAACTATTTCCACCTAGCAGGAAGGTTTTTTTTATTTTTGTTGCTCATAAAACCCGTCCCCTCAGTGCAATCCTCAGCTGTTTACCAAGTATATTTCAAAAGAAATGAGAAAAAAATCAAAGAAAGGAATGTAAAAACTGAGAGAGAGCTGGTATGACCAGCCTAATCTGTGCGTGGGCGCTTCAGTGTGCTTCCACAGGATGGCTTTTCATGACATGAACATCAAATCCCCGGAGAATACAGCTGCCATGATGAGATGTGTTTTTATGGGGATTTAGGCTCTGCAAGAGCGATTTGAGTATTACCTATTGTCAAAAATGTGCAATGCTAGGAGAGCCGCAGCAACCGAGGATGAGGATATTAAACAGGCCTGTTAATGTTTTACACAGTGTTGTTGATGCTCCTGTAGACCCGTAAAGTCTTGACAATAACTCTTACAGTTGAGTGGTACGGGATACTTACTGAAAGGTTGAGCGTGGGAGGTGCATGAAGGAAGATAATTCTGCTCTTCATGTCTTACTGGGAGCAATCTAACATGTGGGGGACGTCACTTGTCAGCCCCCCACAAAAGGCTGAGCGATCCCCGTTTTAAGTGGCTAACGACACCAGCTCAGACATCTGAATGCTGGCAGTAGCCCCCAGATGCACGAGTGACCAGGAGCCAGAGAAGGCCAGCCCCGACCTTTCAGATGGTGGACCCCGGCTCTCGTGCACCGGGCCCCGGATTGACTTCGCCCTCAGCCAGATGAGGGAGTCTGCTCGTGTGTGAACAGCTCTACTTCCAAAAGCCCCGCAGGTCTGAGGGAGCATTTTACAGCCTGTTTAACAGTAGCTTCAAAAATCCCCCTGTCCTATTTTTTTTTCCACAAAGAGATTTCTAAGACATCAGGCCTTGGTTGCTGATTGCCTCTGAACGTGCTGTTGATTAAAAAGTCAGCAATGTTCAGGCTTTCTTGTTTTCTCTTTCTTGTGGATCCTGGGAGTACAAACAGCTCGATAGGCTGCGTGTGAAAGTCTTCGGGCCTTGTGTCTGACGAGGGACCCTCGGTGAGAGAGGAAGGGGGCCTGCCTGCCCAGCTTTTGGAATCCAATAAAGTGCTTTATTCCAGGGCTGAGGCCGACGTGAGGCTAATCTTTGATCTGAACTGGAAGCTGAGGGCTCCAGAGCGGGCCACGCCGCCCGATTATTTATGGGAACTTCAAAGGATCCGCTGATCACACTTGTGTCTCTTATCTAGCAAGTGAGAAACAGCCACAACAACAAAAAGTGACTTTGTGAGGGGAGTTAAAATTCAGAGCACGGAGGGAAAGGTGGGGATAAAGGCGGGAGCACTTGAAATAAAAGGGGGAGGGGGTTTGGTAGGGAGATCTGCAGATTAGACCGATCAGACCGATGTGTATGGCCCATCTGCCTGGGAATGCACCTCCGACTCAGACTTACAGACAATTGGACCTGAGGAGGATAAACGCAGCTCCTCTTTCCGTTTCTTTCACAGAGGAGAGCAAAAGCCGACAGTGTCAGGGAACCCTGCCCCCCCTTCCACTATCACCACCGCCTCCTCCACATCACATCAGAAATGTGACTGGCCTCAAACTGCTGACTTGCTCACAGTCCATTGAGTTTCCTCTCCTTATCAAATTACAGCCACCTCAATAACCCACTCGCTGCAGCACGCCGGAAGAAATGAGGTTTTCTCCACCGCCCGCCCCTGGCACTGCACTCTTTCCTTTGCTTTTTTTCTTTCTTCTCCGTCTCACATTTTTCCTTCAAAAAGAGCAGACAGGGTGGGGAAAGGGGGATGAGGGCGACTCATGTGAATGGTGGGATGTATTTTTAGTTGAGGTGGTTCTCTTCCTGCACAACGTCCAGATGGAAACCGACTTTTCCTTCCCCTACAAACCGCTTGGTCCCAGCAGCCCACCAGGACCCGGATTACCTCCCAGCATCAGCCTTCTCTGGTCACTTCGTTTCTTTCAGCTTGGAAAACAGGGCGCTGAGTCTTCACCGTTCTCCTCCCTCCCACCTCACCCCTTTAACTACCACCATGTCTCTGCAGGGAAAATGACACGGTCCCATCACCTGTTATACACCTGCGATCAGCGAGCTTTGGGGAGCCCACGAAATGGACCCGGCAAGGTCATCTGTCTCATTTTGTGAGCGAAGCTGCTGCTATTACAAAGTCAGAATGAAGAGCCTCATCCTCGGGTCAGCTGTCAGACACATGATGGATGTCATTTAACCTTCCTAACAGCTGCTTACTGGTTCACACACCAAAGCAAATAAGGCTGAAGGGGGAAAGTTGGGAATACTTTTCCTTCTGATCTGACACAGTCGCCTTCGAAAAGTAATTGATTTATTTTCAACAACATCAGCGCCGTTGATGCTTTTATTTTTCTTTTTTTCTGAGGTGGTAATTGCTCCGGCGTTAATGCATGCAAATGAGAGTTCGGGATAAATTTACGGGAACTTGTGCACCCTTCCTCCCCCACCAACACGCACACATAAACACCATTTCACCGATGTGAATTAACATCAATATTTATCTTAGTTCTATTATCCAATTCTTACCTCATTCACATGCTAATTGCTACAATTACCATTAAATAAGGGCCCTGGTTCATAGGAAATAACCTGCTGCTGAGCACTTGAAGCACCAACTTGTCACCTGTGTGCACACACACCTTTCCAGGCAGCGTGAGAGGGAAGAGAAGGTGTGTTAACATTTGCCTCCTGGTGGAGGTTTAGGTCTCAGAACGTCTGACGAAACTACGCTGCAGCCACAAGCCGCTACGTGTTTTTGGAAGCCTCCGCTGTCAGCCGCATCACGGCTGTTCTCTGAAACAAGACGACAGCAAAAGTAACTGATTTGAAGAGGAGCCCCAAATTGAGAATGAACGCTCATGTTTAATGATTGGATGGAACCCGGGGAGGGTTAACATGAAAGCCCAGCAGAGTGCCAGCCCCAGTTACCTGCAGAGCCGCAGCCGTAGCGCTCTGCCTTCACCTGGTTTATTGGAGACGACGCAGGCATGTCAGTGACAGCCAATGTCCAAGTTGAGTGCGAGTAGATTAGATTAACTCCCCTGTGAAAGAGCCTTGTCTGCTTCCATTGTGCATCCTGTCTAGTTAAAACGACACAGGTATGCCGCGGCAATAAGCAGGTGCGCTGACATCAGAGTCGTGTTGGGAATACCGGCGCTGATTGGAAACCCTACAGAGGATTCCACAAACACAAACACACGACGCGCGGCTCCTACACCCCTGAGCGGCTGGTTTACATGAAGATCAGGAGAGAGATTCCTGAGTCCCGTTGGGCTCCAGCCGTACCGCTCCGCCTCCACTCCCACCGGACTCTGCTCGGTCCCTCAAGGCGCGTCTCTTCCTGCTAAGACGTCCATTTTACAAATCAAAGCTTGGTGGAGGACAGCAGGACAACAGATACTGAAAAATACGTCTAAAGGGTCCGCTCCAGTCAAATAAAGCGTAAATCTAAACTGGGTGATAACTGAGTTGCAGGGCTCTGCTGCCAGAGGCCTGCAGCCATCTTCTGCTCATCGGATCAGCCTGGGACTGAGGCGAGGAAATTCAGACCTGGACAAGAAAACTGAATAAGGCAGGAGGGAGAGTGACCACAAGATGGAAAGTCCTCTCAGTGAATTAGTGTCAAAGCTCATTACCTCACTGTGCATTTCACAAGTCTTTACATGTAAAAACACCAATGGAGAAAAGACAGGAGTCTGCTTTATACTTTCCACAAGAGTTAAACACCTGATTCTAGTCTTTGGTTCTACATTTTTAAGAGATCTCTGGATTTTCAAACTTAAATCTTTAAGAACATAAAGCCTAAACCAACAAGTTGCTCATATAATAACCAGAAAGCTGCCAAACACAACCTGTTGGCACATCAAACTTTGAAGCTGTGGGTTTTAGGCAGCTTCAACAGTTTAATAAAAATGTCCAGATCATTTATGGTGGCGAACATTATAAGCAGAAAAACAGAGAATGTTGTATTTAAAAAGAATTAAACGCTTGTTATGAATGCTACTAATTCAGCTACCTGACTCTATGCTTTTCAAGTTGTTTGGAAATAAACAGAATACAAATTAAATATTTATGGAGAATTTACTACAAAAGATTTACTTAAACATCAACAAATTTAAAAAGAGATAAAGATTGGAACGGATTAAAAGACAATTTGACTATTGCTATTAGTCAAACAATAAATCAACACTTACACACAATATATAAATAATAAGTGATCCTGAATTTAAACTGGAGCAGTTTATGTAGGTCCAATTTACTACATAAACCATGTCCAGCGTTTACTCAGAGTGTAAAATGAAAATCAGGTCAAGATTTATTCAAATAAAAATTGTTTAAACAAACATGAGTTTTGTTTAACTGTATAATTATATTAATATATTAAAAGTTATTTTGGTGAAGCTAAAGAGCATAAACTCACAAAAAGCTGACCAGAACTTTCTGCAGAGCATTTTCCTCCAGAACTGTTTGTCAGTCGTTGCTGTTATTAAAGGCTCTTTGAGTCAAAACAAAAAGTGAGTAAAAACTCCTGGAGCCCTAAAGGAATCCGACTGTCTTCTTAAAACTTTAAATGTGTTAAAGAAGTGAACGACGTGGAGCAGCAGCTGTTAAAATCCAGACTCCGATACGGATCAGACAGCAAATCAATTTGGACCCAGCCAGTAGAAAGTAGAACACAAACAGAATCATAAACTGGACTAAAATCAACATCCTACAAGCTGTCTAATGGTGGATTGGAATAAAAAAAATTTGGGTTTTGGGTAGATAATTTAAAATATGATTTTTTTTTACACCAGATTGCTCTGTATTCCTCCAGTTTCTGGGTTTATGAAACTTTTACCTCTGTTCTTTTGATGTTTTCACCTTATTGTCCTTTAAGTTCATCTTACTAATTATGTTTAGCTCTTTATTTGTTAATCCATTAAAAGTAATTAAAGTAATCAACATTAAGACATTGTTCTGGACCTTTAAGCCTCTCTAGAAAACATATTTGGATCTTTAAACGTGAAGTTTGAGAATCCTGACAAATAGAGTCAAAGAAAAGTTCAACCAGCTGCAGATGTTGGAGAATCTTCAGTCTCAATCAGAATATTATCTTCTGAGTTTTGATGCGTTTTTAATATGGATGAATCTTTTAACAAATAAAGGTTTGAAAACAATCTATAGTAGTGTTGTTGGGGCTGAAAATAAGGTAGCAAATTGTTACACTGCAGAGAAGATGATGCATAAAAATAATCCAGAAACCATTTTCCAAAGGATAAATGTGTGTCCTCCAGGAGTTACTATGTTAATGTGTGATGGGAGGCTGGTCGGCTGTCTGTTCACACATTAACAATAAGACATGGTAATAAATGATGGCGGTAACCCCCAGGTAAGAAAATGTGCCGTAGGTACAGACGATGCTAATGAACAAACCAAATCTATTGACCGGCTTTTTACACAAACGATGGGAACAGAATCGTAGCTTCAAGCTGGTTTTATTTTTAGCGTTTTGCTGTTTTTCACTCAGATGAACACAAGCTCAGATACTCCACCAAGTGAGACCGAAAACAGGCTAAAGGGGAAAGGAGCAGTAGAGTACTGGTGGCTCAACAAAGCAAAAATCAAACCCTGAAGTCTAGTTCACACACGGTAAATTACAGATAGGCACCAAAGTATTTAAACCTCTGGTAGATGATTTCAATTAAAGAGCAAAGGACTCTCGATTTTAAAAAATATTAATAACAAAAATGGCATTTTGAACATTTTTCCCATTAGTTTACATAATAATCTTTTGCAAAAACTTTATTCAAATAAAGTTTTTTTGAAGCCAATAATTGTCGAGCAGCTTTTTGATTTTTTTCTTGATGAAAGCCAAGTCTTTGAGGTTGGAAGGCCTTCATCCCATCACCCTAATCTTTAGCTTCCTGCTCAGATTGGTCATTCAATTGGCAAAATTACTTTCAATGAAACCTGAAAATCTGAAATCCCACCAACAGAATCTGTCCAGGTGGGATTTTTAAATCTGAATCATTCACCCAAGAGATTATTTCCTGGATAAACTGAGCTGCCAAAGCCTGATTTCTTAAAAATAAATGAACATAAAACTGAGAACCAGTCCAAAAATATCTGTTGTAACTTCTATTTCCAAGATGATGAAGATGAAGTAAAGAAACATTTAATTGGTGGGAAAATTGGCTGAAAGTGGGCTGGTTTCAAGCATGCAAAGAGCCGAAGGAGATATATTCATGGAGACTGATCACTAATCTCGGAGCCCTCTTGCCTTCTGGCCTGCCCTCACACACATAGCTCACAATCAGGGGAGCTGATGACCTTTGCTGATGGCAGAATCCCTCACGGTGAAGGCCTCTCAATCGTAAAGCCGTAGACACGCGGCACAAGATCTATTAGTCTGCTCTTTTATCTGTAATAATCCTGACAGAACAAATAATACCCAGGCATATTCAGAGCAAAAAATAAAAGGTGAGGGGAAAAAATGATCCTAATCATTCAAAGTGATGCTTTGGAAACCAGAGGAACGTATGAGAAAATAAATCCGATAAATCGAGTGCACTTGCAGGGCTGAAGTGAATGGAGGCTTTGGAGTGGATGGATACCGCAGAGCACTGTCTGTCTTACGCACACAAACCTCCCGTCGTAAATTATCTTGAGCAATGTAGAATTTATGAGGCAGAGATATCTCACTGCCGGCCTATCATTTCCATGGCTCTGTCACCGTAATTCTCCCCCCGAACTGCCCGCACCCATAGATAAAAACGGCCACTGCAGACACAGATGAAAAAGTGCAAAGAGGCGAAAACGGACAATGAGCGAGTCTAGAGGAGGAGGAGGAGGAAGAGGCAGCGGGGTGTTTTTCTGACTCAAGTGGCCACTACACGCAGCTAAAAGCACGGAGCAAATATGCAGAAAGGGGAGGAAAAGGAGGGAACGAGTGCGGCGATTAGAATTAGCTCTGTTTACGTTGTGTGAACTGGAGCGTCGGGGGAGTTTGGTAAATTGGAAGATGAGTCAAATTTCCAGGCTTACATCTTCACCTCCTCCTCCTCCTCCTGGGCCTGACAATCGCTTTTACCTTTTGAAATATGTGTTTGTGTTTCTCTGTGTCACCAGCGGAGTGTGTGTGGAGGCATTTGGGGAGCTTTTAGAGCACTATCATAGAGTAGGTGGAGGACGGTGGAGTGTATCAGAGAGGGCAGTCCGCACATGCTGTCCTGTGAGATTGGATTCTCACCCATGAAATGTAAGCACACAGAAAAACGCTCTGCAGCAACAACCTCCAATTTACACAGCAATTTTCCACTCGCTCACGACACAACCAAATCGCATTTGTCTCCCCCCGCCGTCGGTGCCGCGCTGCCCCACAATTTCATTCATATCCAGTTAATTAGCACTTTGTTGCCCGGCCCCAGAAAGAGCAATCATTGGGCAAAATGTGCAGAGTAATTTATTACAGTTTATTACAGTTCATTGAGGAAGCTGGAATATGTTGGATATTAGAATGATTATTTGTGTGTGCAGAGAAAGGAGAAAAAGTTATTTACCAAAAACAGCTGGATGGTTAAATTAGAGGCTTTTTCCAGCAGCAGCAGCGTTTCAACATCTCTGGGTGAAAAGCAGCGTCTCTCAAGCTTTACTCCCTCCTTTTAAAACGTTAATTGCTATTCATTACTCGCTATTGCTGAATGATAACAACGTTGGAGTTACAATTCTGAGTCATTAAATTAGAAGGAAGGGGATGAATAGGAAGGCTGCACTGTAAAAAAAAACGGCCTCATTTTACGGTAAAAAACTGGCAGCTGAGTTGCCAGAAGTTTACCGTCTTTATACGGTAAAAGTCTGGCAACCAAAACTGCCATTTTTTTACCGTATTTCTAAAATACGGTAAAATTCTGGCAACCAAAGCTGCCAGTTTTTTACCGTATTTCTAAAATACGGTAAAATTCTGGCAACCACAGCTGCCAGTTTTTTACCGTATTTGCTAAATGCAGGATTTCACCGTATTTTTGAAATACGGTAAAATTCTGGCAACCACAGCTGCCAGTTTTTCACCGTATGTTGTAAATGCAGGATTTTACCGTATTTTTAATATACGGTAAAATTCTGGCAACCACAGCTGCCAGTTTTTTACCGTATGTTGTAAATGCAGGATTCTACCGTATTTTTAAAATACGGTAAAATACCGTACTTCCTAAAATATTTTAAAAAAAATAAAATGTGGTTTTGCCGTAGTAAATACGGTCATGCTGACTGAGGCATAATATCTACATGAGTGAAAAACACATCCAGACTGTATGATATATTGACATTTTATTGTAAACCCTCCCCCCCAAAAAAAACTTATGGTAAATTACTGGTCTCTGTTCCTACCAGAATTTTACCATACAAATTATAGTACAACAACCAAGGAAGTGTAACTTGTCAAGCATTTCTATACAGAAAGTTATAAAGAAAATAATTTCTAATTAAACAAAAATACAGATTACGAGTAATCCACTTAAAGAAACAATTTCTATTTAAAAAGTCAAGTTAAAAAAAGAACTGATTCTATTTTATGTCCAGTTTCCTCACGGTATTACTGAGATCTGGAAAACAAAAACAAAACAAACAGTATGTGTCCACATAAGAGATAACATATTGTAGAAGACAAAATGGTGATAAAAGGATTCTTGTTCTGGGTTGAGAGTCACAAGTCGCTGAGATCAGACGTTGCTCAGGATGGTTGTAGTCTTCCCAGTCACAGGTTGAAATTGAGACTCGCATGTTGTCAATCGGGTGTTTCCTCTCTGCTGGAAAACAAAAAGAAAAAGTTAGAAAGATGCACTACATGAACATCTTATTCGCTTAAATGTTTGTTTCACCTTTGTTGACTTGCATATGGACACAGGTACTTCAACCAGGTGGTGTGATCATTTCTGACTGAAAATTCAGTAGTTAAACCTTTGTTTGTTGTCAACAGGTGTGATCCTCTGGTCTGCAACCAGACAAAATACACAAACTAAAAACAAATATAACTGTTTTAGGCAATTTATGAAATAGATACTCACCATTTATCTGAGTCTCATGAAGGCCAATAGGTTGTCTTCAACCATTTATGTAAGTTACATTTCCTGCAAGCTAGCAGAAACAAAGCTGTAAATGTGAACACTTTTCATACAGGCAAACAAATTGATACAGCTGAGACAATTTATGCTAGGTTAGTTTTTCTCAGTCACTTTTGGTGCATTTCTCGAGTCATTGTTGGCATTTACAAAACAGTAAGCGCATTTCTCAAAACAATTTGTAGAAACAGGAAAAATAGCATTTGTTTGCTTTCAAAATCCTTAGTTCAGCTCTTAAAATCCTGTCTGTTAACATATCAGTGACTCAAAATAATAAGTTATAGTCTCTCTATGTACAGATAAGACAGTCAAATCGATTAGTCATGAGAAGAGACTACAAAAGGATCATTTACGCCAGTGTTTCTCAACCCTGGTCCTCAACGCCCCCCTGCTCTGCATGTTTTAGATGTGCCTCTACTCCAGAACAGCTGATTCAAATGATTGGATGACAATCAAGTACTGCAGAAGCTTGTTAATCATCCAGAGATACAATTCAGGTGTGTGGCAGAAGGGAAATACCTAAACCTGCAGGACAGGGTGACGCTGAAGACCAGGATTGAGAAACACTGATTTACGCTTTTGCTATAATTTATTCATGGACCATGCCATGGTGATTCAGAAAGAAAAAGACAGAAATGCAGAGAACAAAAAAAGTAGAAAAGGAGCCACAGGACAATCTCCTCAAGGAAAACTGTACAGTGCTGTAGAAATTACATTACATTTTAATTTCCATAGTCACTTTGTTCCTTAACTCCACTGAGGAATCTTTTTTCCTCAGTGGGGTTAAGGAATGAACAGTAGGGTGGGAGGACCTCCATCAGCATCATGTTGTGGGTCTCAGCCATGTCCTGATGTTGGACTGATGGAAACTGGCAGATGTCCTCAGCCTCTTCTGACTCTTCTTCTGCTTTCCTCCCAACTATTTCCTCCTCAGCCTCACTCCTCTTCTTCTCTCTGGCTGTTCACTCTGCCCAGATACTTGTTCATCAGTTCTCAGACATGTAACATTGTGTTGTGTTCTGACTATATAGAGCATAATGTTGCCAACTGATGGTTCACAAGATGCACCTCCAATCTGTTTCAGAAAACTGGTTGATCGTTGGTTGAGCTAATGGTTCATACACTGACCTGTTAGAGAAACTCAGGACTCACTTGGGAGCAATTTACCAATTCAGGACAGATTTAGAAAATAATAGAATATAAATTAATTAATATATGATTCACATTATGACAACTTTAAGACTTATGCATGTTAAGACTTACACAATGAACTGATGCTATTTTGGAAGTTGAGAATTCAACACAGACACGTTGTTGTCCTGTTGTCCTCATTTTCTGTATACACCCTTTATCCTCCGGGTCAAAATGACCCGTCTTCAATAAACCCCCAATATAAGCAGCTTAATTGAATTTTAAACACCAAATTCTATCTTGTATATTGTCACTCACCACAAAATGTGTGAATACTTGACTTTTCCCTCTCCACTTGAATTTCTATAGCTTAAGAAAAAAAATGTGCAAAATGAGTTTCGAATGCATTTTTATTCATCACAGTGACTAATTTTCTTTTACTTTTCTCCAGTGAACAAGAGGATGTACAATACAAAAATATGAAAAATAACATAACCCATTCAACTAATTGGCACATGTAGGGCAGTATGCAAGTGCACAGCCTTTGCAGATATATTTCTTACACCTGCAGCACACAGTATGTGTTTTACAGTCTGAGGGCAGAACTGACATCTCTTCCTCTTACTTGGCTTAGCTGAGGAAGTGGCTGTGGTAGATGGATCCTCAGGTTGATCAGGAGCTGCTGCACTCTGAATAGCTTTCACAACTGCTGCTGAGGCTTCTGTGTGGGGGACATGCTTCCTTCTTTCAATGAGTGGAGTTACAAGTGCCTTTCCTAGCTGCTCCAGGAACACCCTCTTCTTGTTGTGCTTATGAGACATCCAGGTTGGGTTGATCTCTATCCAAATCACAAAGGCATTGTAGGAGGACACATCAATGATGTTGTGGAAGATGACCAGGGGCCAGCGGGCAGTCATTCTTCTGCAGCTATATGCTCCAATCACCTTATCTAGGTTGTCCACACCTCCTTTGTTTCGGTTTTATTCCAGGATGATGATTGGCTTCCTGTCCTCACGGTCACTAATGTCGCCGTCTTTGTGCAGTGTGCTCAGAAGAACTACATTCTTGTTTTTCTTTGGGAGGTAGGAAACTAGAGTGGTGGTGGGTGTGAAGGCAAACTTTGAGGAGAAGACCTCTCTCTCCTTTGACCCAAGCAGTGCAGGTGGGAGCTCAGGCTTGTTCTTTTGAACTGTACCAACCATGGTGATCTTCCTCTTCAGGAGCTGCTGTCCGAGTTCATAAGAGTTGAAGAAATTGTCACATGTCACATTGTGACCCCTCAGTCCCTCTGTCACATCAAGCACAACTCGCAACCCCTGGTTCTTCTCTGGGCATCCACTGGTTGACTTCCCAGTATAGACTTGCATTTTCCAAGCATAGCTTGATTCAGAAGCCACCCATGACTTGATCCCATATTTTGCTGGCTTGCTGGGCATATACTGCCGGAAAGGACAACAACCTTTGGACAAAAGACATTAGCATCAGTGATTAGTATCAGTGTCACAGAAAACAGTCAAAGAAATCAATAGTGAAAATCACTTTTATTACAAATATGAAAACAGATTACCTCTAAATGGAACCAGTTGCTCATCCACTGTTACATCAGGCTCTGGATTGTAGAGGTAGGGCAACCGCTCCACCCACTTGTCCCATACCTCTCTTATGGCTGCAAGTTTGTCTGTCATACGTCTTGCTGGTCTTGATTCACGGTCATCAAATCGCATCAGTCTTGAGTAGGTGTGAAAGAGTTTGACTGGCATTGTGGCTCGGAAAATTGGCCTTCCACTCTCTGCTCACTTCTGCTACTGATTGATCTGAGACACAACTAAAACTTTGTAACATTTTATGGTTTGTAAATAACTCTGTGACCTTGATTTCAACTCCATTTGCCTCACGGGTCATTTTGACCTGAAGACCATCTTTGTACCTTTTTTTGTACAGCTTACATGGAAATGAGAATAAAAGCAACACTGAACTTTTTCTATTGTCTGGGCCAATCTAGGAAAAGTCTTAAAATCTCAAGTTAAAAAAATTACATTTAGGGGATTTTTTGGGGGGGGGGGGGGTTTAACACAGTGGCGGGTCATTTTGACCCGAGGACAACAGGAGGGTTAACATATTTTGATCAAGACGATAAAAGCAAATTACAATTATAAAAGCATAGAAGTGTACATAACCAGCTACATGATGTACAAAAGCAAAACTTGCAAAACTAATTGTTTTGATGTGCAGAAGTGACACAGTAATTTGAAGATTGAACAGGTAGTTTTAAGAATTTCAATTCTGTTCTGAGAGATGCACCCAAACTGAGAAAAGCTGTAAAATATTAATATTTAAATTCTCTTATCTTCAAATCCTTCAACTGTCATGGACCCAGTGACTTTAGTGCAAGTATTTTGGGTGTGAGAGTCAAGAGGTCAAAGGAAAATATTAAATAATATCTCTGATGCCAAGCTTTATACTTCTAAGTATTACCAAAATATTGAAACAAAAGCTAACATGTTCTTCAGAGATTTAACTTGCATGCATGAACATTTCACACTCAAAGTAATTCAAATTAATTATTGAACCAAACTTGGAAAAAGTTGCTTCTGCCATTAACAATAACTTTAAGCACATGTAGTCTGAAGTAGACCAGAAATATAATCTATGCAGCCGTTCCTACAGAAACATTAATGGAAGTGTTGCATCTGTGAAGATTAAATGTTCCATATAGTAAAAATATCTAGCTGCAGTGCATGTACATAAACAGCATGGCTCAGAAACTACACATTTCTTTGTCAGTTGGTTAAAGTTAGCTAACTTCAGTTGAAACCGTGAAAGGGACTCACCTGTGATGTGTTGCCCTTCTCCTCCTGAACGTGCAAAAATAGCAGAAATTTGATTTCAAAGACAGTAGCAGCATCTTGACAAGGACCAGGCCTACTGGGCTCTCAGCACCCTAGTTAGCAACCTTAGTTAGCACAGTGACTTTACTGTGTTGAGTTCAGGACACCACTACAGGAACAGAGTTAAAAGAATCTTGCTGCTGATGCTGAAGGATCAAGCAGCAATGCAAACTAGATAATTATTTGTTTACATGACAAATAACAGTCTCCATTTACTGTAAACCCTACTATTTATCACAATAACAAAATGAAAAACTCTCTAGACCAGGGGTCCCCAAACTACGGCCTGCGTCATTTGGTCTGGCAATGCCGGATCTGGCCCGCCTCCTCATACCAGAGAGCATTCAGTGTATTTTTTCATATATTGTATTTTCTGGTTTGTGGATTTCTCTTCAACCACCAGGGGGCTCTTGAGCAGATGTTAAACTAACTTTCCCTCAAATATATACTAGTCAGTCCCAGTCACCGTTTCACTCACGGTTTTTTCCATTTCCATTCTGGGTAAAAATCTATCTAAAAGCGACCGCGAATGTGTCGTAGTCAGCAACCCCCCCCCCCCCCCCCCCCCCCCCCCCCGTCGACAGTTTCAAAGACAGAACAGCCCCCCCCCCCCCCCCCCGCCGACAATAAGTTTCTAAGGTATCTTTCTCCAAAAACTAAGACCGGCCCCCGAGCAGAGAAAGGAACAGCTATGTGGCCCTCGCAGGAAAAAGTTTGGGGACCCCTGCTCTAGACTATTCTCTACTAATAGCACAATATTTAAAACCAAGTGTGGGATTTGTGAAACTTCAATGATGGGTGACTTTACAACTTGTATGATTTTGGATAACACTAGAATTGTTCTTTATTGAAGTTTCACAAATCAGATAAAGGTTTTACAAATCCCACACTTGGTTCTAAATATTCTGATATGAGTTGAGAATAATCTAGTCCAGATTTGAAGAGTCTAGGTGTTGTAGTTTTTTAGCTAGAGTAAATTAAAGATGCTGATTGCAGTGAAAAATTAGGTGGAATTGCCCTTTAGCCATTTCCCAAATTGGAAGCAGCAATTGGAAACCAACTTCAGCTTCATTCAAGCAAGAGGGGCTAACATACAGTTCTCTTAATGTTAATGATCAAATGCTCTCATAAATGATGGTGGCGTTGGCTGTAGGAGTTTGCTTTGCAATCGGTGGATCGCCAGATCGATGCCTGGTCTACTGCTGAGATTTCAGTTTGGTGTATTAAAGGCATTATTAAAAAAGAAACCAAAATATCACACCAGCATTCTGTTCTTTGTAAAAAATTATTTTGCAGTCTTGTTTACGCTTTTACATTGTAGATCTAAACATCAGCAAAATTTGTAATTTTGGCTGATTGCTACTGTTAAGTTTAGGGTAATTAACTGCTGGCAATATTACAATTTTTTAAGAACTTTACAATTACTTATATTTTTACACTATATTTCTGTATTTTCTACATTCGTGACTGTCACAATTATTTAGGATATATGTTTATTCAGTTATGATAATGCCATGTATTTTCTACGGCAGTATAATGCTGTGAATATTCTGGTCAGTAACTGCTGGCATTTTACAATTTTTTACCGTAAATTTACTGACTTTCTTTGCAGTTTCGACTTACGGTAGTTCCATGTAATTTCTACGGTAATGCAATGTTTTTGGATACGACGGTCAAAAACTGTTGGTTTTTTACAGTTTTTTACCGTAAATTTACTGACTTTTTTTACAGTGTGGGCAATGGAAAATCCTCCACCGCGGCTCATCCAAAGTGGAATTAATAATATCGCTTTTTCTTTTTTTAACACAATTTTTGTAGTCTCTAACCATGCAGATACTCTCGATAGCGACGGTAAATTGACTCATTTGTGCCGCGAAGGAACTGCTCAGAATCTTAAATACAAACCGGATTCTTTATTCTTTTTTTGTTTTTACTCATTTGAGAAACATTTTTATTTCTTGAGGCTGGGCAGCAGAAATGTTCTCAAAAACTTGGACAATTACATTTTCTAAGCAAGATCATTTTTGAATTCTCTCTTAGCTAAAATAAATACCTTTCTAATCTTGTTTCACAAACTTTATGTTTTAGAAACAGTTAAAAAAGTTAAACTTTCTGCTCTGGGAGCCACATTAGTTGGGCTTTCTATGCAATTTTTATCTATAACTTTTGATTTCGTAAAATCACCAAATTTTAGGCAAATGCAGATAATTTCGCTGCTCATGCAGTAAAAAGTAAAAACTTTCAGCGAGCATTTGTGTTTTTTACTTAAATAAGTAGAAATAAAAACTAAGGTGACAACCAATTTCACACAATCTGCATTTCTGATTGCTATTTTTTAGTGTTAAATCTATTTATCTTTCACAAACACCATTATAAATATCAGAGGGTGATCAGACGTCTTGGTTTTTGTAATTTTTAAAATGTTTTCTTCTGAACTCTGAAATTGACTTTATCCATGAATGTGATTTTTCCTGTTCTTCTAGAGCCAAAAACACCAAAAATAATCCAACATATAATAATTATAATAATAATAATGAATATGTTGGATATCCCCAGCGTGTCCAGGGTTCACGCTGAGGATTAAATAAACTGGAAAAGTGAAAAAACATTCATGTTTCCAGATTTAATCCCAAAATAATGTCATTTTTTTAAAATGAATGTTTTAAATTACTACAGGTTGAGTTTCAATCAGCAGAAATTTTCACAGTATCAGCTAAGAAATCTGTTTTTAGTTGGAAACTTTAAAATTTGTATTTAAAATGTTAAACTTAAAACAAAATGAAGAAATGATGCTTTTGTTAAAATGTAGATATTTATCACTTAGACATATGGAGCTGTTTTAAATGTTTTCTGTACTCTTTGTGTTCATGTTGATAAGAAACATCAGGTTCTGCTCAGGAGTTAAAACCAGGAATGACAGGAAACCAAACTTTTTAAAAACAGTTTCCATCAGGATGTTTTCCTCTGGAAACAAATCCCAGTTTTGTCCTTGAGATTTTTTCTGATTTTAGCTGCAGAAATATTGATTTATCTATCAGAAGCTTCAAAGAAGTGATTTAGATTCAGATGAGAAATTTAGACAATTTGAGTATGGACTTTAAGAAAACCATGTATTATTTAAAAATAACTAATCCACATGGTGTTTTACTTAAAGTGAGTCTGTACAAACAAGCAAGTATTTGTCTTTTCTATTAGCTATTTTAATACACAAAACACTTTTAAAAAACCATGAAATATAAAATTTTATTAGTTTATCCTTAATAAAGCTTTTGTTTGTATTGTTTAGTATTTGTTTCAGTAGATCTGCACCAAAATACAACAAAATTGAGAAAAAATTTTAAAAAATGTGGATTTTTTCTGGTCATTTTAGCTGAATTGTTGTTGAAGTGACCAGTTCAGACGGACCGACCCGACCCGACCCGACCCGACCCGACCCGACCCGACAGTAATGCAAAGCAGCTGCAGAGCTAAAACAGTGAAACATTCCTTCATTAGCTGGCCACACATGTCCACCCACGCACACACACACACACACCCACCCACACACACACACACACACCGACAGGAAGGTGGATGCATGAGCCTGTGGAGGCTGTAATGTGTAATTTGTAAGTTCCATTTGTTTTTAATACACACCAAAGCAGTGGTCCTGTGGGACCTAATAAAACCTCATAAGCACACGGAGAGGAAGCCCGAGGCGCTGCTCTTTCCCACAGATCTCACCTTGATAGATGATTTTAGAAAAACACAGAGGCGTGCTCCACTAACAAACTGCTGCGAGAGAAAGCAGTGATATTTAGACTCTCCATCTGAGCGGAGGGAAAGTGAGGAGGAGGAGGGTGGGGGGAGGAAGAGGCTGATTTGAGCTAAATTACATGAGCTTCTCTCCTTTCTTATCCATTTCACAAAGAGAAGCCGAGTAATCAGAGGGATACCTGTTTGGCTGCCTGCGAGGACAAAGGGAAAACAAAGTGTGAGCTTCCACAGCTTTTTGTTTTTTTCCGTCTCCTATTGTTCATGCAACACGGAGCTGAGATTAACTACAACCGAGTTCCCATTTTTTATTTTGAAGTCCATCCCAGAGTCGTTTGTTTCCTGGTTTTAAAGGGAGCAGCCAGTGGAGATGTGCAGGGAACCACAGCTATTACTTTATATTACTGCAGCAGTCTGCAATCTGGAATAATAATAAAAATAATAACAATATAAAAGGGCTCATTTAATTTGGGGAAACAAAAATAATTATGTGTAGCAGCCTGGGTGGAGGTCATCTGCTCTGCATGGCTCGACTTCACCTCTCAGTTTCATCTCAGGATACCTGTAGACTCTTTCAAGGAGAATTTGAAATCAATTTCAGGCCCCATTTAATTTTATATACCCCTACATGCTGACCCACAACAGCAGAGTTCAAATATTGATCTTCTTCTGCAGGCGACCCGGTGGGCTTCTTAGCAGTCAAACACATCTCAGATGCACTGCTTCAAAAAAAATCAAAAAATCAAACAGAGATTAGGAAAAGAAACTTCCTCCACTTCTTCTTCACATGAGGAATTATTTCCTGCAACCTGGTTCCCATGCAACGCGCCCCCTGCTCTGATGAAGACAGATAATGACCTTTTGAAAAACAAAACTTCAGCGTTGGCCTGGAGATCTATTTGTCAGCAGCAGCAGAAGCAGCATGCCTTCTGGCAGTGGAGGAAACCGGCTTGCAGGAGCACAACTGGAATAATGCTTCGCTGTTCGCCACTGCCATTAAGCTGCTGGTGATAAAAAGGTGCCGTGCTTTTAATGGCCTGCTCTTTTTTTTTTTTGCTTTCAGTCGAACGGCCACTCTGTTAACTCAGCACACAGGGTAATACGTCTCATTTGAGAAGGTCCCGCCGCGGGGAGAATGCTTGAAGGACAGTATGAGAGTGACACTACATTATAAACATAATAATCACAGCTGGCTGAGATACTGCAGTAAAGGAATAATTGGACTCAAGCTGCTATGACTGCTTAAGCATTTTAGCGTGCCATTTGTTGAAGAAAAAAGGAAAAAAACAAAACTACTAACCCGGGGTCAGATTAAATCCTGCAGGGAAACAAGAAGATGCTGCAGACAGTTTCCACTGCGAGGTTAACTCCGTCCAGACAGGGAGGGACGATCCTCCGCTCTGTCTGGCCGGCTCCGCTCAGAATCTCTCTGAGCGGAGCCGGCCCAAGGCAGAAGCAAGCTAAGCCACAGGAAGCCCTGAGGAGCTTCACTCTGCAAATCAGGGTTTGGCCACTTTTCATATAGGAAAACTTAAGCATTTTTCAAGCATTTTCTCCACACTTTGAGATAAAAACAATATAAATTATATTTAATACTGTTAATAATTTTGTGGTAGTGTTCTACAGCAAACAAATAAAATTTAATGTTTTCAAACATCTCTAAACACCTGACTGGTCTGAGAAACAAAAACTATTTTAAAGACAAAATTTACTTCAATTAAAGATCAATAAGTCACTAAGCTGCAGTAAATTTCCTTCCTGTTCAAATTAAAAAATTCTCATTGATTCCAAAGGGAAATTAAATCAAATCTAATTAAGTACTTAAACACAATATACAAATAAAAAGATGAAGTCCCTCCATTTCAGGAGAAGGAAGTTTTGAAGCAGAGCCGGCCCAAAGAATAAACAAACTAAGCTGCTGTTTGGGTTCTCCAGGTATGACGAAGTGTTAAAGCCAAGCTAAGAAAAAAATATAACTACGAGAAATTTTGATAGAAGATTTTGATAAAATAGTCGCATGAGAATAAAGTCGTGATATTAGTTGAATTCTGGTAATTAAAAAACGTAAATAAATCTATTAGCTTAATTGTCGGTTGCACCCAGGCCAGCAGGGGGAACCCAAGAGCTTCTCTCAACGAGTGTACATATCAAAACCTCAGATTTACAGTTTACATTTTAAAATTTCCTCTAACTTTCTAAATATCAAGTTTAAAAATAATTCAGAACTATGAATAAAAAACAGACAATATAATAATGTCATCATTAGAGGAAAATAATAATAGTTTAGTATAAGTTTAGTAGCGTTTGTTACATTTTACTGTCCTGCTGGTTCAGACAAACAGCATGACGGGTCCGGTTTCCTTACAGTGTCAGGACACAAAAGAGGTGGAGTGGAATATAATAATTGACTTTTTTAAATTGAAAGCATGATAGTTCATGTCTGATTCCGAGAGCAACAAGAACAACAAGAACACAGACAGATAAGCAAAAAGAGGAGAAAAAAAACGACACAAAGATCAAAGCATTCATTGATCCTGGACCAAGATTTCAGACGAAACTAAAAAGCTGTTTATATAATAATAAACAAGTACAAACAATCTTGTTAGTTATTTGCTTATAGATCTTTTGCAATAAAAAAGTTCACATTTAACAAAGCTTGAAAAACAAAGATTTCAGTAGTCATTTAAAACCTGCTGACCAAAAAAACCTGATTTGAATCTGTGATTTTGCAATTCACAGAGGTCCAAAAATGTAAATTATTGTTTTTAAAAGTCTTATATCTAACTTGCAGTTAAAATATTTTATGATTAAAGTCAATTTAATTGGCCACCAAATCCCTCCCTGCTCAGGGCCCCAGATAATCTTTTTCCGGCTCTGTTTGTGAGCGAAGGTGGAAGATAAGACCTGAATTTAAAGCTTGGATCATTTCTTTCAAACAAATTAGCACACAAACATCTCCTGTGGCTTCATATTTCCTCCACCCTGTGAGGTGTGCAACAGTTAATGTTCAGCACTGATGTTAATTAAAAGCTTCATTAGATATTTGCCACCTAAAAAAAGAAAAAAAGAAAAAGCAGGTTTGTAATTATTGCAAGGTGAGGCCATCTGCAACTGCAGCTTTGTTTTCCAGAAGTGGAGTATATTAGCATCAGCAGCTCGGCGAATGCTAATTCCCTGACACCACAGGTCCAGAAAATAGACAGGAGCTCTCCAAGCTAACGCTCACCATTAATGACCGGGGGATATTTAGCATTATTGGCAAAATGTAAACACACATCTATTGATGCGCCGCACAGCGGGCTGCATGCACAAACACCACCTCCGGATGATAAGGATTCCTCACAGGTAGCAACATAAATATAGACACGTCAGCTCGAATATGTAGCTGCACATTAAAAGCACAGCCAGACCCCCACCCCACCCCCACCTCCACCCCGACCTCACCCCCCCGGTGGAAAAACCTTTGTTAGCGAGTAAACCTACTGCACCGTTTGTGCCATACTTCTATACAGGGAACAAATTTAATTTTGTTCCATTTACAAAGGTCTAGTGGAGTAAGACGGTGGGTAGCCTTAAGAAAAAACACACACACACACACACACACGCTAGCAGCCTGTCTGTGAAGTCTCTGTGAAGAACAAGGCGGCACTCGCTCACACACCAAATGAAATTTCAAAATAAACGACTGAGCTGTGATTTACAATTCTCCTCCGGGGCAGAGAAAAGTGAGAAAACATTTCAATCAGGCCCCTCCGCCTTTGTTATGCTGCTATGAATCAGCTGTTTAAGGGACAAAACAGCTGAACAGCGGGCGGGAGAAAGACTCCGAATGATTTCACACCAAAACACACAACATATTGAGAGGAACGTTCTGGAGCCCATGAAATTGGGTTTAAAGTTTTGTTTTGATTTGTGTCTGATTGAATCTGAGTGAATTGCTCTCAACTAAACAGACTGCAAATAAACAACAAAGCCGGCGTGATATAATGGAAATATTTCAAACACAGTGTTTATCTATAAGAACACAACAGAAAGGAAATAATCAGGAGATCTGGGCTTCACTCTTTGGTATGTTTTTCTTTACTTTTATTGTTAGTAATTGTAAAACTTTCTGTGAAATCAATGTTTCTGAACACACTGGAAAAACAGGTGTGCTCTGGATCTGAAAAAATAAAAATTATGGAGAAAATAATTTGTAATCTCAGACGTTCTTATGCCTGTTTATTTGGACATTTCCAGTTATTCATCCATTTGCTAATTGTTTTCATTTTCCATCCATCCTTCCATTAATTTGATTAATCCGTATGTTTTTTTTCTTCATCCATCCATCCCTCCATTTTTTGTATTTATCATCCATCTATAAATTTTCTGCTCATCATGCACCTTTTATTGTCATTCATCCATCTTTTAATCATCCATCCATTTAATCTGTTGAAGCCTCTGCAGTCATTTTGTGTTTATTTTTTAAAAATCTGTCAAAAAGGCAAAAGGAACTCCGGAAATGTTTTATTTAGAAATACTTATTTTGAAAGTTTTAAATATTAATTATGTTTTCTGGTTTTCTTTGATTATACTCTTAAAATGTTAACGGTAAAATGTTGTGTTAAGTCAATTTTCTGATTGAACACAGACACTTTAAGTCTGTTTATTTAAAATGATTCAACATTTCCAGCACTAAGAGGCCAGATTGAGAGGAAGCCATATTGGTGGAAATGAAACAACATGGCATAATTTGATTTGATTAAATTTGGGTAATGATGAATGTTTTCAGCTGAATATTAAAGATTATAGTCAACAGTTTAAGATCAAGCAGAACTATTGATGAAGCCTCAGGGAACCCACAGGGCTCCGTGTTTGGCCCAAAACGTTTTGGGCTTCCAGAGAAACTCCAGTTACTGATCATAAATGATCATAAATGATCATAAATGATCAGTAAATGACAAAATGATCATAAAAACTATTTACTACTTCCTTCTGTCTGATTTATATCATTAAACTGAACTTGTTTTACGTCAATAATTTCTTAGTTCCACTGGCAGATTATTGGATTTAGAGGAAAATGTGTTACGAGTGAAATAATCTGCCAGTGGAAACAGTACGTATTTAGGAATAACTGACTTTAAACAAGCTTCTATTTCTTGCTGAAATGTTACTTGTCAGTTAGTTTTATCTTATTTCAAGTGTACTTAGGTATCTGTACTAGAAACCAGACAAAAATCCTTGGTAAGATTTTGTGGTTTTCCGGTGTGTATTTATACAAACTACATTTAGAGAACCAAAAAATTTTCTTAGCAAACAAAGAAAAGTTTTTTTAAAAAAGTGAGAAGATTTTCCTCTGCCAGCTAGGTTTCCAGGCATGGTGTGAATTAAGTTTTAGTTAAGGTTGGAGTATATTGGTAATGGTTAGGATTAGGCATTAATGTAGTTACTAAAATGAATGGAAGACAATACAAAGTTATCTGATTGACAGAAATACACTGCAAAAACACCAAATCTTTTAAAAAGACGTGTTTTCCATGTTATAAGCAAGTTAATCTGCAGTGGAGCTAGTATGTTTTCATTAACAAGAAATGATTGTGGACTTAAAACAAACTCCTCCTATATCTACGGAAAAACATTAGGGCCAAAAAAATATCTGACTTTAATCTCAGATTTCTGACATTTTTTTTTGGCAGATTTTTTTTTATCTCAAAAGATTAAAGTAAAATTTATGAGATTAAAGTCAGAATTATTATTATTTTTTCTGTGGTCCTCGTCTTCTTTGGCATATGTCTTGCTGAAAAGTCACTTCTAAGATAGTTTGTCTTATTTCAATTATCTGCACTAGAAACTACACCGAAAATTCTTGGCCAGATTTTGTGTTTTTGCAGTGTAAATGAATGAGTAATTACCAGGTTTCTGCAGCAATAGGAAGCTAAGGAGTTCAAGAAATCACTGGAATCAGGCAGAGTGGGAACAGAGGACCCGGGCCCCAGTGGGCCCCAGGAGGCCCCCAACCTGCCCCTCTAAACGCTGGAGCTCCAGGAATTAGGATGACGACTGGTACCGAGTATTCCCAGAATGCCCCTGGATCTGTGTGTGTGTGTACCGGTGCAGAAGCAGGAAGGAGAGGAGTGTGTGTAGAAAGGAGAGGTGGATGCTGGTGAAACCAGAGAGTCGGGGCAATTCCTCCCAGGATCCACCGACACGAAGGGATCGCCCCGTCTCAGTGACCTAACCACTCAGAGCGACACCGAAGCCGCAAGCGACCGGAGGGGGGGCGATCCGAAACAGCCAGACGGAAAAAAGCCACAAAAAAGAAATCAATGGATGCAAGAATAACAATAGACATCAGCAGAGTGGAATGCCACGATAGAAAATCCAATTACGGATCAAAGGAAGGCAATTTTAGAAAATGTAAGATGTGGAGATAAGTCTGAGGGAAAGACGAAGACAGAGAGATGTGGCATGGAGACAATAACAAGACTTAAGTAACGCCATGCTTCCCACCCATCAGCATCGTCTTAGATAATAGAGTTACGTTTACGAGCCATGCCATATGCCCACCCAGCGCCTGGTAAATAGAAAATCCATGAGATGCCATGTTTTTATGACTCAGAAGACAGCTACTAACTAGCAGGAGCAAACCTGAGTTAGCCCGTCAGCTCCGCCGCGCGGCATAAATAAATTTATACTCTAATACAGGCCTACAGCGGCCAGCGAGCAGCGCATCCCATAAAAGCCTCAGCACACTGTAATTCATAACTCCCTCAATATCCAGCTCCATAACTCATGGAAGGAGCCTCCACCATCCAAACCGGGGTGAGGAGGGGTGACATCATCCTGCGGAGGGACGAGGCCGAAGCAAACATCACAGCAGGGAGTCCGACTGAGCCGCAATGTTGTCATGGTCGTGTCACCATGTACTGATAAAACCTGGTAAACTGTTAAAATATTCAGAAATATTCATCTCTGCATTCTTAAAATTAAATATTATTGAACACATTTACCAGTGATCAATCGCTGCAGGATTTCACGAGTGTTTTTGTGATTCTTTGTGATCAAAATCACAAATTTTGTGATGCTAATTTAGAAATATTTGCACTTATGTATGACGGTTAATGTGACGTTTTATTACTCAGAACTGTGACTATAATAATAATAATAATAATAATAATAATAATGGAGGAAGTTGGGTTGCGGTCTAAGAGAGAAATTCTAATGATTGATTTTTTCTCCAGGATCGATACTTGCTGTATCGATCATGAAATACGTAGTAAAAGGAAGACACTGCCACCTGCAGATGGGAGTTAGCATCACTTCAAACCTAAGTTTTTTAAATTTTGAAATAAAATCACAATTATGCAGAGTTCGGTAGTAACTAGTTACAATGAGTTACATTTACTTGAGTAACATTTTGAAAAAAAATTACTTTTAGGTGGGAGGTGCTACTCTTGAAATTTTCGATTCAGAGTAAAACCTCTTGAAATCCACTTCACTAAATGCAGAACAAGCTTGTTTTAGTCAAAAATCACCAGACACACAGCTGCAATTTTATATTGAAAGAAATTTGGAAAAATGTTTTGTTTGTTTGATTTTATCTTGTAATTATGAATTATTTTTATTTCGGTCTTTAAACTACCAAATTCACCACATAACTTTATATTTTGGTCCATCTGATGTAATTTTTAAATATTAAATGAGTGATGTTGTCAGTACTTGAGTAATACTTTTTTACTTTTACTAGAGTACTTTCTAGAGCAACACACTGTTGTTTTTGCGTATTTATTTTCTTGAGCTCACGTTGTCATGTAAAACTGGAGGGACTGATTGGTGTAATTTGGGCCCATAAAAAGCTGTGGCGTGCCGGATTTGGCCCCCAGGCCTTGAGCTTGACACGTGATTTAAAGCAAAGTGGCCAGGAACACACACCCAAACACAACTGAGGTATACTTTGCTAATCTTTTATGCAATAAACTCCTGCGTTGGTGTGATTTCACGCGCGCCATGTTCGCACATAATAAGCAAAGCTGTTCGGAGCCCAACTTAATACAGTGTCTTATTTGAAATGCAAACAAACTGCGAGGCAGAGGCTATCACCTCAATCTATTCCCCTTCTGTTCACTGGCTGTCATCTTACATGAGCCGATGCTGCAGTTCTGCACCGTGGCGAGGGGCGGGGGTGGGGGGCACAGGCAGCATGATGGGTGATGCGGGAGGAAGAGGAATGGAGGAGGAGGAGGAGGCGGGACGCCGGCCACAGTGTGATTCAGAGGGTTGTTTCCCCTCTCAGCGCTGCAGGGCGAGGATTTACCGGAAAGGAGAAAAAAGATCCAGGAGAGGCGAAAGAACAAAAGCTGCTGAGACATGAAAGGGTCTGAAACAGAAAGGGATGTTTCATGAAAATAGCACGCAGGAAGTTTCAATTTCAGCTGTCTTGGTCTTTTAAAGGACTGGACATAAACACACACACACACACACACATGCACTCTGGAGGCTTCCTAAGGATTTGGGATGTAGTGGAAGGTAAACCCTCCTAAACTCACTCACTTTGTTGCCGTTTTTACAGGTAGGAAGAGGCTCAGCGAGCTTCTGACACAAATATCTAACATAGAAGAGAAACTACAGCTGCAGTGTGGGGAGAATCCTGAAATATTTCCAGACAGATTCAGTCAGATAGAAACGACAACTAACGACTTCAGAGGCGTCGTTTCATTAAGGGACTACAAAACTGTTGAGATGGTTTTGGCTGCCGTACAGTTGGTGGCACCTGGTCCCCCCCACTTCTCCGCCTGGCCGGCGGGGCGCGCGGCTCTGGACAGATGGGAGGGAGGGCGGCGAGGCCATTACCATGATGCTGAGGGGGGGGGATGGTCGGAAATGAGGGAAGCAGGAGTTCAATCGGGAGCAGCTCCATCGTTATTTCCCTCCCTCAATCACCGCGGCAACACTCTGTTTACTGCGGCACATGCGGCCGGCAGTAAAACCGGAATTGGACGCCCGACCCCCATCCAGCCGCCCACCCATCATCCCCCAACTTGCCGAATTAAAACATGTGAATAATTCAGCAGACAGACAGGCACTCGGGCCCCGAGGAGTCACCTTGTTGATTTTTTTTTTAAAAATTGCAGCCTTCGGGTTTCACAAAACGAGGGGGATCAGTGGCAGAATCAATTTCCAAAAGAAGGA
The DNA here is from genome assembly GCF_003331165.1 of Xiphophorus hellerii. Lineage (NCBI taxonomy): Eukaryota > Metazoa > Chordata > Actinopteri > Cyprinodontiformes > Poeciliidae > Xiphophorus > Xiphophorus hellerii. Next base: position 1,838,143 of record NC_045687.1, read on the forward strand.
GAACAAAAAAGAAGGAAAAATCAATGTTCATTTGCAGAGATAGACATAATTATTCATGTGATCGCCATCCTGCAGGCCGCAAGTTTCAGATTAAAACGCAAAATTAAAAGAAGTATACTTTATAAAAAGTTGGCAGCCATTTGCGGATAAAAGTCAGGATGAGGAAGAAATGTTTCGCAGCAGCGTTTCCCAGCACAATGAGTCATGAAACGAGGGATGTACACAAACACTGCGTGACTCCACGTCACAGTAATTGACCGTTTTAATTTCACTCCAAAAACCAGAGCAGCCAGGAGAGGAAGAGGAGAGCTAAACGCTCTCCACCCGTTCCCTCTTCTTCCGTTCACAAAGCCGGGGTGAGGGTCAAGGGTTAGATGGGAGGAAGGAGGAGGAGTGGCGGGGGAGGGGGGAGTAACACAACACAAAGCGAGAGCGATGCTATCACGTGCTGCCGAGGAGCGCACGGAGGAATGAAAGCGAACGGATGGAGGGGAAGAGGAGGAGGAGGAGGGAGGAAGACGGCGGCGAGGCGAGCGTCATTCAGTCTTACCTCAGGCAGGTAGAGGAACGCGGGGGGACACTGGAGCGAGTGAGGCAGCATCCCGGAGCCGGAGAGCAGCAGGCAGCCCGAGTTGGCCATGGAGCTCAGCGTGGGGTGACGGGACGCTTTGCGCATTTAGCAGGGAGATCCTTTCGCTCTTCGCTCTTTCTTTCCTCTGGCTCTCCCACTCTCTCTCTTGCTCTCTCTCTCCTCGGATCACTTCCTTCCCTCTGCCTTCCTCTCGCCTTTTAAATTTCTCCTTTCTCTCTGGCTTCTGTGTCTCTACAGAAGATGCGGCATGGAGGCGAGCGGCGCGCAGACAATGTGCATGTTCCACCTTTATCGCTGCTGCTCTCTCTCACTATCCCTGCTGCCGCGACTCTGTTTACTTTGTGTGCGATAAAAGCCAACATAAGCATTCAGACACAGAAGGGGAGGTTCTGTGCACGCCGAGGAGGAGGAGGAGGGGTTGGAGAGACGACTAGGGGTTGGGTAGGTTAGGGTGGGAGTATGAAGGAGGTGGTGGTAACATGAAGACGGGGGGAGTCGGGGTGCTGATGAAGTCCCTGGTGGATTCATACATCAAACATTAGAACAGCTGATCCGGGGCATTAGCAGCGTGTGGGACACTTTTAATTGCCACGTCCACACTCAGTGGCCACTCCTCGCCCCATGCACTCAAGGACATGCATGCATGGCAGGAAAAGATGCATTAAAACAATAACAGCGGGTTATTAGGCCTAGTCCTGACATCACTCTGCAGCCACTGAGCTGTAAGCGCCAAGTGAGCCCAAAAGCGACTTGGAGCTTCCTTTCTCTGATTAATTCTGTTTGATACGGCGTTAAAAGCGGCAGACAAAGGGAACGCAGAAGACGGCTTCGCTACGTCATCTGTTCGTAGACGAGGCTTTCTTGAAAGCGATCCAAGCCGGTTTCATAACCGCGATGTCTCAGCAGAGTCTGGAGGAACACGGGTCACCAGCGGGGTACAGCAAGGTGTCGCCACCACTGAGCCTGTAAGTCTTGTTAATACAGTCGAGACATGTTTAATTCATCAAGGCCAAAATCACAAATCTGTCCCTGTGGACGACATGCAAGGCTCCATCTTGAGATCCCAGAACAGCAGGAGGGCTTTACTGCAGACGAGCCAAGAAACAAGGATTCCAGGCCTTTTCAGGGTTTCAGCAGCACAACAATCTGAGCTGTGTAGGCAGGATTAAAACAGGGATGCTATCTTCATACGACAGAACGGCCTGACTTAAACATGCCTGTGTGCTCTGGCTGCTGAAGCGAACATCTGTCAGGATCGTTTTTGGTGAGACACCGTTGTTGTAACATCTTGTTTCATCTCCAGTCTGTCGTCTTTTAGTCGTTACCTGGACTTTCTGCGGCGCGGCGGTAATAACGGGGTGTTTCTCATCGGAGAATTGACTTTCTCTGGGACACTCCCTCTGCAGATTGAATAAGCAGGCAGCAGAGGGATGACTGGCCTGTAGTTGCTCAAAAACGAAGCCGATAATAAGAAATTATTAATTCAAATAAAAGCCCAGCTCACCGGCAGCTATCTTGCAAGTATACATTCTGGTTGGGAATAATTGGCCTGAGTGTTTGATGCAGAAGATCAGTCGTCACAGATATCTGATCTGGTTTAGGCTGAGCGCTCTGCCTGCTGAAGATGGGAATCCATCTCCCTGTCTGTGTGTTTTTCTGTCTCTCGCTCATTTGCTCCCTTTTTTCCACCACGTCTGTCTGTCTCACCCAGTTAATAATTCAAATGAGCACTGCCAGATCACTCCCTTCAAAGGGAGTTGCTGGAATGTTCTCAACGGTGCCTTTTTCTTTTTGTCATGTGAAATCAAAGCCCTCAAACGCAGCAGAGATATCCTCAGTTAACTCCCCACGCTGCAGCTCTGCCAATTAAAGAAAGATCAACAACAACCGCAAGCAGCTCACGGTTGATCACAAAGAGAAGAAGAAGAGTGATCTTTGTCGGCATCACTTTCGCCAGCGTCCTTTGTGCAGTCACCACATTTCTGGTAATAATCAGCATAATCATTATTACCACCATCATCATCACTGTCACCGCGGCTGCAGCATGCATCTTCTGAGCTGCAGAACAGGATTCACCCTCACACACACACACCCACACCCCCACCCACGCACACACACACACACACACACCCCCACACACACACACCCACACACACCCTGGAGGCAGGATTGCATCTGAGCAGGTGTGCATGTTACAAGCTTTTAAATCTGGGTTTAATCTCCTCTGAAAAACATCCGCCAACGTCTCTGTATACAAGCCGCAGCTTTTGAGAGACAAGATCCGGTGCTGTGCATCTTCAAAAAAATAAATAAATAAATGAAGGAAGAAATCAAAAACAGCAGTTCCAGCAGTAAAAAGCCATCACACGGCCTGGAAGCACCGTCAGCAATAATCACAGGCAACACAGGCGGCGACTAATGGGGCCCAAACGATCGGCGGCACATTCCGGTTCCCTGTTCATCGTATGACCGCTGATCAATACCAGCACACTCACTCATCAACAGAAGGACGACTGTTTATTTCCTTTGACCAAGTATGCAACATCCTTCAGCTGCTTCTGCACAGTTTTACCTGTTTGGTTGGTGGTTCGGTTCCGCTTCAGCTGCTAAAAGATATTTCTTATACAACTTTATTAGAACCAAAAGGAAATCTTCCAGATCCAACCGTAACGCTCTGCGGCACCTTCCGCTCATAAAGCTTTATATTTGATGGTTCTGCTTCCAAGGGAAGAAGGTGCAGCTCAATAAATTAGAATGTCATCAAAAGGGGAATTAATTTCAGTAATTCAATTCAAGAAAATCAAACTTATACGTTGTGAAAATTTGTTTCACTCAGACTTTTGGTTAATTTTGTTGATCCTAGTTTATGACTGGAATTTGAGCAAAACAGGAACATGGTCCTCCTGAACTGTGTGTCAGTATCTACACTTGGGGCTCCTTGGCATGAATTACTGCATCAATGCGGCGTGGAACGGCTGAGGTGTTCAGGACGTCCAGGTAGCTTTAATAGAAAGGTTTCTACACTTTTTCCACAGTAAAATTCAAACATTGTCAAGGAAAGTTTTTACACTTTCCCACTATCACACTTTGTAGAGATAAAAACAATACAAATCAACTAAAAAAGAGTGTTAATTCACTATTATATGATATCATTTATTACTGTTATTAACAATATCTTGTTATTAATATTGTTATTAACAATATTATTCTTCATTCTACAGCAGAAATAAAGTAAAATATTATTTTTTTTTATATTCACCTGAAATCATCACAGACTGTGTAAATGTCACACAAGCAGCTGGGAGTTTTTGTTTTTTTCTTCCACTTAATTTTCCACTGAACAGCAACTTTCTCTGCAAAATCCTTGTCAGCTGGAAAACACCTCAGTTCTGTTGTGCAAGGCATTAATTAATAACACAAATCAACTTTTTAATAATAGTCGAATGTAATGCACTGAGAAAACCCAAAAACTTCTGCAGTTTTTAACTTTCTCTACTTTTGCTGGAAGAGAAATCGTTCCTCCAGCTCATGACAACCGGTTCGATCCCAGATATCCTCGGCTGCAAATTGCTCTGGAAGAATCCAGCTCTCCTCTTAAGATCTTTCTTCTTCCACTATGTATGAACAAGCACAAGCTTGGCAAACTCTTTGAAAACACAAGACTGCATAAGACGTTTATGTTTAAACCAGAGAATCAAAGAGTTTTCGAAGCCGGGCCACACCCACAACAGCTTCTGTTGCTATAGATTTTGACTTGTAAGAAAAACCCAACAGACCCGATTCAGTTCTGGAATAAAACTTCTCTTAACTCAACATATCTGTCCTGGACCTTAGGGTTGATAAAACACTTGATCACTGGAACATTTCTCAACATGTCTGCAGCTTTATCATTAAAAGGAAAGAAAATTGGTATGAGAGTTAAACTACACTGCAAAAACACAAAATATTACCAAATATTTTTGGTCTGGTTTCTAGTGGAAATAAGAAAAGTAATTAACAAGTAACTTTAGCAAGATATAGAACTTGTTTTAGGCTAATAATTCATTAATATTAATAGAAAACATTTAAGAATGATGTTAATTTTGAATGGTATGTGATTTTGATTTCTTCTTATAAATTTGTGTTGTCTTCTGACTTAACAGATCCTGGTCAGACTTTGGGGTCGTCTTTATTTCTCCTGCATAGCTGGGTTTTTTAATCTGTCATGATTTTTGTACTGTTTGTATGTGCAAATAAAATATTCCATTCTATAAAAAAAATACTATTTCCACTAGCAGATTATTTCACCTCCTAGAATAAATTTTTCCCATGTTATAAGTGAAAAAATCTGCCAGTAGTTTTAGTGCTTTTTAATCAATATTAAGGAATTACAGACTTAAAACAAGCTCCTAATTATTGCCTAAAAGTTACTTGTATGTTAGTTTTGTCTTATTTCAAGTGTACTGAGACGTTTCCTCTAGGAAGCAGAAATACTTGGTAAAAATTAGTTTTTTGCATTGCATCTTGTCTGAGTTTCTAATTGTACAAGTTGTCCCCTTTTAGTCTCTGATAGTTTGGGAAATTCTTCAGCACCAACTTTTACATAAGCAGGAACATCCTCTCCGATCCCCTGCTGTGTTGCTTTTATTTATTTATCAGAATTTTTTTAAGCCGCCGGTTTGATCCTATATGTAGCAGTAATAAATCCACATATTCCTGCCTGAATGTGCTGGAGCTGCAGCTCCGGCTGCTGAGTATCTTCAGACTGCAGCAGCTCCTTCCCACCTCTACACTCTGTGGTTCAACATGGACACAGCTCCCCCATCAGGACGAGCACCAGAGTTTGAGCAGCACAAGCAGGTCAGAGTCGGACCGGACGTTGTGCACTCATCTCCGCCTTGCACTTATATGTAAATATGTGGGTTCTTAATGAAATCCCCCACATGGTTGGGGAACAGACTGCAGGGATGAAAGGGAGCCTCCACCTTGCAGGACACTCTGAGCAGGAAACAAAGCCGCGGTGTCTGCTGATGGTGGATTTTGTTCCGAAGCGGCGAGGCCTTTGGAGGGGCACCCTTGAAGTGCCCCTCTGACAGGCTTCCTCATTATCTGGCATCTCCGGAGTGCCAGGCGGCCCCGCTGCAGGAGGGGGCGCCTGCCCTCGGGGTACCCAGGCAGCCAAGGGTTGCGCTCTCGCTAAAGGTCCGCTGATTATATCTCAGGCCCAGAGCTTCAGGGATCCCCGCTAATTAAAGGTTGTGTCATATCTGTTAGAGATAACAAACCTATGTTGCTCATCTTTTCCTTTTTTAAAGCCCTGCCCTCCGACGTCTGCGTTCAAGGCTGTCCGGCTCTGCACGCCCAGAGGAGGGGGGCTCCTGTTTAACCTGCCCTCACCCATCTCAGCATGCCAGCGGAGTGGTGGAGGCATCGGGGATCCTTTGTCTGGAGGCATAATTAAAGCCCTCGTTCATTATTTCTTCACTTTGAGCGCAGATCTGAGTAATTAGGAAGCAGTCCACAGGGGGGGCTGCAGCTTTCATCCACACAAACACAACGGAGAACCAGCACACAGTCACACATGTGAAGCACGAGAACGTGAGCGCTCTTCCTCAGTCTTTGCACCAAACGAGCCGCATTCATCTCCCACCTATCTTCAGATGCCAATAACCGACAGAGTGAAGTATCTTTTTTCTCCCCCTGAAGCCGTCAACTTCTAATGCATGGATTGAAATTTGGAACAGGAAGAGCTTCAGCTGGATGTGAGGCTGTTTGGAGCTCAGCCTCTCTAATGCATCCTGCAACAGAGTTTGCCTTTTATATGGTGTCATTCATCCTCATATGTCTTCGCCCGCTGCGTCTCGCAATCACGGCTTCTTTATGGCAAACTAATGCAGCCGCTGCTAAGATCAGCAGGTTGGCTGCGGCCATCGCTCACCGACTTCTGGCCTGATATTAGGACGTTTCCAAAGCCTCTACTGGAGACGGCAGAGAAGGAGCCGAAGGGAACTGACTGTACCTCCCACGCAGTCATATATCAACCCTCTATGCTACCCCTAAAACACTCGCATACACACACACCCATACACACACAACCGCTGCTGCGGCGGCTGCTCAGACAAGACAAAAAGGAGGAGGGATGATGGAGCTTTATAGCGCCGGACAGTCAGTGTCAATACATTGAGCGTTTTACCAGCCTCTCATCCAAAGGTCCAGCATGCTTGTGGCTACAAAGCGTCCGAGCCAAGGTGCGTGTGATCGCCTGAGGTGGTGGGCGGAAGACAGCGAAGAGTGCTGTTGGAGCATGGTGGGGGAACAACAAACAGGGGGCGACGGCTCACGCCCCGTTAGCCCCGCAGGCCAACCGAGGCTGTGATGGAGAGAGAGCTGACAGGGCAGAGAGACGGCCAGGCATGGAAATCACATCAGATCAATGATGAAAAATTCAGAGTCGCTCGTGGGGGCGGTGTCACGTGGTGCGTGGAAGCGTGTGACTCCTGGATGTACATGGAGAGGCTAATGGGTTAGTCCGGCTACTCGTGTTTACTCGCAGGAAAATCGAGAGACAAAAAGCAGCACTTAAAAGGATCCTCACACATTCGTAACTCTGTTGGTTTTTAAAATGATCGTCTCTGGGGGGTTTCCAGGCTCAGAAATGCATCTTTAAACACTCAAACTCCACTTACTGACAGAAAAAATTAGATGGATACAGTCGTTTTCATTAGTTTTGACCAAGTCAAACAATAATAATACGTTCATCTGAGGCTTGATTTCTAATCCAGTCTTTAAAATGACTTTTTGCAATCAAAATAACTGATTTTGTGTTGTTACTTTAAAAATATTTGCAGAATTTTGCCATTTTTTCCTCATTCAACACCTTAAAAATCTATCAAAGAAAAAAAGTCAACTGATCTGAACAGCACACCCGGTTGTGCGCTGATCAAATGTCTCTGGACACTGACTGGAATTACGTCTAAAGTTTTGAAATCAGGGAACATTTTTTCAACTGAAGCAATCAGAAGGTGGAAAACTCTAAACGAAGTGCAACTGGAAAAAATACCACAGAATATGCACTTGGATGGAAATTTTATTTTGATTGATGTAGTTTTCTGCACTACTTCTTACACTACAGTAAGTCATTCACCCATTCATAAACACATCCACACACTAATGATTTGTGATTATGATATTAAATAATTTGTTATTTCTGCTCTAAAACAAAATACAGTGTGTGGTGTTTTTGTTATTAAATGGCCTTGTACCATGTCATTCCAAACATATAAAAAATTACAAGGTGGTTATTTCTATAAACTTCAAAATATGTTGTTTTTCTGATCTATTCTTTGTTTGCCGAGATCCCAAGGAATTTGCAGTTTTCCTGTAACGTTGGGTTGTTTTTCCGCTACTAGCACAGCTGCTGCACACCAGCAATCCTGAGCTTAAACGACAGTATACATGAGCATGATAGACAGCGCTAAGTCCCTCCTCCTGACTCTGATTGGTTGGTGATTGGTCAGTAGGACCACTGGGAGGAACCAGAGGAGTAGATCACCTTTCTCACATTTTACTGTCAGGTCATAGTGACAATTTAACAAACATACAAAAAAAAATTAAATATAAAAGTTACCGAATGTAGTGTTAAAGTCAGCCTAAGTATGTGCATCCAGAACCGAAACCAACCAAATAAACTACATTTTTTCACTTTCAGACACACAGTATCCAGGCAGCACTGTAATCATGCCATTGCTAAGTTTAGTACCAATCAATAAGTCAGACCACTGTTCTCCAATCCAATCCTCAGGGTCCTGAGAGCTGCTGCTTCCTTCTTCTGCCACCTAGTTAATTGCATTCACCTGTTGTCTCGGCCCTAAATCAGTCCCCGATTCAGTGGATAGATTGAATGCTCCCGGGATGCTGTGCAAACCAGCAGTCCTTTGGATCCCAGGGACCGAGACGGCAGACAGGATGTGCTGCCTGACAAGCACATTTAACATATCAGGTGTTCTTTATGGACAAAATGTCCCACAATTCAGATCTGTCCAAAGCAATCATTCTCAGAATATACCATCCTCATGCATTTCACTTTTCATTGACGTTCTGTAAAAAAAAAAAAAGTACCCTCAACCATAATGGCTTCAGCCCAACGCCAAGTCAATTACATAGATTGGTGCAGTGACATAAAGTGTATTCCATTTGGGAGCAGATTGGTCATGCCCAGTAATGTTCCCTTCCAGCAGGCATACCTTTGACCATTACTCTAAACAGGCATTTAGGGAACCAGAGACCTATTTCCCACAACTGTGAATGCCGGTGTGTCTCCCAGAGGGGTCAGGGGTTCATGCTGCAGCTACCATGCTCTCATATTTAGCAGCGGCAGGTGAGAAATGGTACATCAATACTGTCAGACGCACTGGGCCACAGAGGCCTCCTGCACACACATATCATATTAGGAGGGAGCGTAACAAACCACAGCCGGGCCGGGAGGTGTCGGGGAACGTGTGAACACGCGAGTGTGTCTGTGGATCTACAAGAAGCAGTGTGTAACATGCCTCCACTGAGCGTGGTGAATGTGTTTCTGCTGGAGTTTTAAGACATATCGGGGTTTTACGTATCAATATTTCACCCTGAAACCTTTAAAGGGGCAGTATTATGTGTTTTCCGGGCACATAGTGCCATTTTACAGCACAATCAAGTAACTATCATAACTTCAGTTGTTATAAAAATGCTGTACATATTAAAATACATTTTACTTTGTAATTTAACACCTTGAAATTGGGCCTCTGTCTCTTTAAAAACGGCTACTCTTTCTGAAACTTACTCCTCTATTAACCCTTTAGCAACATCTTTACCAGCGTTGCTCTGAGCAGCAGCTCATATAATGAGCTCAGCTGAGGAGCAGTTCCACCAGGTGTTTGCTAATTGCTCCTGGCTAGTCTGAAGGAGCTAAGTGGGGGAGGAGTTATGCCTCAAAGGTGGGGCTAGGTCCAACCAGGTGTTTTGCACAGCTGAGTGGTTGCCATGGAGATTAAAGTATTTCTCAATCATGCATGAAAGAATCAAATCAACACCATAGGTATGTTCTGATGAGGGAACAGAATGACATAAAGTTCAAAAAAGTTAATTTTACATAATACTGTCCCTTTAAAAACTTTAAAAAACACATAGCAAAGAGCATATTTGTAGTTAAATCATGGTAAACAATTAAAATTCATATCTCTACTTTTAGATGTGAAATATTCTGACAGTAATTTTTACATTTTACACAATAGTTACTAATTAGTTTGTTGAAAAAGGATCAAACTAAAAAAGAAAAAGTTGACAAAGTTTAAACCAAGGTATATATATATTAAAATCCACATTTCAACTCTTAACTGAGCAAAAATAAATGTATTTTATTTTATAACCTGGATCCAACTCTGTGACCTTTTACATTCCCATACATCCCCGACTGTAGTTCTGCCAACTTGTGCATTAATATTCATTTCTGTAAGCTCCCAGATTTCAGTTTGTGCCCTGGAACTGAAAATTCCTTGCATTTGCGCTGAAGTTTGTAAGCTCACCTTTACAAGCTTTAAGGGAAGAAAAACATACAATCGCTGGCAAACTTGTGTCAGAGTTTACACAAGTTTGCGGTTCATGCACAGGACCGAACCGATCAAACAAGGTTGCAGCAGGAGAAGGAGCTTCTGAGGCAAATATATCGATAAAAAACAATAATGTTGCAGTGGAATGACATTCACAGCTCTATTTGTGTGTGAATATTTATATACTGTCTGAATTTATCCATATAAATTCTATGTTTTTGTTAAATTTGACACAAATAAGATTACAGATCACAGGCTAAAGACAACAGTTTGATTATCTGGAAATGAAAAATATCATTAAAATATTGAAAATGCAGCTTGGGAAGCTAAAATACTTCAGTACAATGTGTCTTGATACGCTATTGGTTGTTTTTCACTGTTATGTAAAGATGGAAAATTTGCTGTTTGAACAATTAAACTAGGCGGACATCAACGTTTTTAGAGGAGCTGTGGTCAAAACTCCTATGAATACTGGTTATCTGCTGTAGTTCTGGTGAAAAGTCACGTCTTCCAGAAAGCGTTAATAAAACTCAACCGACCCAATTTTAAAATCTGTCTCAGTCCTGATATTTAAAAAAAATCCAGATCTGGTATTGTTGACTTTGTTGAATTCAATGCTTTGTACTTTGACCGACATCATGCTTTATTATTTTTATTTTATTATTATTACATTTTTTATATGTTTGACCAAGGTAGTTAACCAATTATTTTGGTCAGTTTCTTTATTATTTCTTTTATATTTGCTGCTGCACTCCTAATTGCACTGGCTGAACAAATTAAAGTTGATTTAACATGTTTGGTGAACGTGAGAAATCATGTTGGTGAAGCTATTGGAATTTATCAATGTGCTGTATGGGTGCAAATAAGTTTGTAATTCATTACATTTATGTCTGTGTATACAAAAATAAATGTTTTAAATTAATTCAGAAGTGTTTTTCTGAATCAGATCGATATCTGCTGATACTGAACCTCAGATATCTGAATCAGTGCCGGAAGTGAAAAAAGTGAATCGGTGCATTCCTAATTAAATGCTGACTGTTTTCTACACATGGATACAGATTTAGATTGTGGTCTTTGAACTGATTGCAGTAAAAAAGCTTTGTCTGAATGTTGACCAACTATCTGTATCTAAATCTGTTACATAGAGATTCAACGTTGATGTTACTGTTGAGGTCGTTGCTCTAAGTTTCTTCCAGTCGATATCTCTGTGGTTAAATAAACGCTGTCCTCTGAATCACCTCTCAAACGGCATTTCTACCAAAACGCCTTCTCATACAGGGACTGCTGAGTGTGTTATGTAGCACTTTTTAACCATGTGTGTTTTTGTCGAGTTTGGTAAGCTCCTCTTGTGTTTTGGGAACTTAAATAGAAGCTCTAAATATAACGTCTGAGTGGGTGTTTGCCTCTGCCTCACTCCAAGTGTGTTTCTCTCAGTGTTTGTATCTCTGTTGGTGCGTCTCCGGCTCTAAATGGGTTTTTTGTGGTGATATAAAACTCTCAGTTGTAGATTGAAGCGCCTGCAGCATCTGCTGGCGTTACCTAACATCCAGCCCTGCCCTCTGACCACATCACTCGCAACATACATAACGTTGACCCTGTCATCCGCGTGCATCCCGGCCGGTTTCCCCGCCATCGTGCCTACGGGGAGATTTTCCTCGGACATCATCTCTCTGGAACGACGGCGGCTGGAAGAGAAAGGGTTTCAGAAAATCTGCCCAAAGGACGTGGAAGAAATGTGAGTGTAATATCTCTGAGTGGGAGTCATGAATGTAATATTATCGGGAACCATAATGTTGCGATTCCTGCTCAATATTTTAAAAGATGTCTGGTTTTTATGCTGCCCCGTCGAAGCTATAATATCAATAGTTCAGCGGAAGATGTTAAAGTGTCAAACTCTGCAAGGTGCAGATCCAGGAGAGAGAAAATTACAAACATACATATACAGACGTGAAGGTGTCATATAGGTAAATGTTACGGCGCCGCTCCCTCGGCGAGAAGGATTGTTTTTCCTGGTCAAGCATGTCCGCCGTGATCAGTCATGCTCATGCTTCCGTATTACTTCCTGTGACGCTCTCTCGCTCTTTCCCTAATGCTTCTTTTTCTCCACTCTCCAAATGCTATCTGTCAGTAGGTGTTGCAGGACTGATAGAGGCTTGTCTTTTGCCTTTCTCATTACAGCGGGGGAGACTAAACCCTGGCGAGCTCGGTAACCTTTCACAGAGACAGAAGGAGGGAGGCATCCACACAGAGCCGGCACCTCCGTCTACTTGACATAACCCTATTACCGCTTCCTTAATTTGTCCCGCCGTGACAACTCGCAGCCAAAGAAACGGTTAAAAGAATGAGTGAACAAAAGCTGCGCTGCATTATGGGGAGAGGAAGAGCGAGGGAGAGAGGGGGGAGACAATGGGGAAGCTGAGCTGATGCATCAGCCATATTGGATCATTTCTAAACCGCCACGCTTTATCCGGAGGTGGGCCTTCGTATACTCCACTTAACTGATAGCCCTCTGTTTCATCCAGGCTCATTCAGGCCTTTGCATGACCCGGAAAATGCAAAAATATGCCGATTTTTCCCACTTTCCTGCTTCAGAAACGTCTTTTTTAATATAATAACGCCTCCTTTCTAATTTAATATTTACAAACAGCGCAGATCTAAAGAAACCTTCATCACTGCTGCTTTTGTTTCCTGAAGCCGCTTGTACCAAACGTGATCAAAGCAACACGCGGCACAGAAATGACAAAGCCTCAGAAACAAGTAAACGACTGGCAAAAATGAGTAACGGCTTCAAAATGGCTGATAATAAGAGCAGCTCAGAGAAGGCGCCAGACACTCAGACAAATGTGACACTAAATCCTGCATTTGGCACATCCCGAGTAAACAAAAGTGTTGATAAAAAGGAGCCACTGCAATCTTCTTTTGTATGTAAAATCCCACATAACTAATCTGGATCTGAAACTCATCAAACAAAACGTCGATTTAACCCAAATCCAAGTGAACTCCAGCCGCCTACCAGCCGGGTTTGCTCCGTTGGAACGTTCTTCTCCAGCGTGGTGGAAATATTCAACTTTCTACACCTCCGCACGCCTTTAAAACGCCGGAATAAACGCTCCAGTTAACTCCACTAACCAGAACAGATTGTCCCTTTTTTTATTAAGATACAAAACATAACAATGCAATCCTTTCTCCTCATCCATTTTTAAATGCCACTGCAATAAAACTTGTAAAATGTTAAGAGGGAAGGTGGGAGGGATTGAATGGAAAAGCCAGTTTATTCATTAGCAAGCTGTAGTTAAGTGCAGCTGCAAATTAGCTCCTCCTGGAGGAGCTCCAACTAGATATGAATGCATCAGCAGAAAAGTTAATCCAAATGTAATCACAGCATTCTAGTTTACACTCAGAGCTTTGGAGGAAGAGACTCTGATTGTTGTTTCATTTCCTCATATTAACAAGCTGCTCATTTTACACTATATAACGCTGCTGTTTTCAACTTTCATCTGTTTTGGGCTCCAGCTACACGAATCTGAATATTTTTGCCCAGACTTTATTCCTCATTCTGTGAAAAAAAACAAGAAAACATCAGTGTTTTTGGGATTCCGCTCAGAAAAGCTGCCGTATCCACGCTGTGCCAGCAGGTGGCGATGGCGCTAAGGTTGCCATTAAAATTCAAAAGATGATTCCGACCACGGCTAAAGAAGTGCTGGGCTAAAGTGTCTTCTTCAGCTCTTTCAGCCCACAGTTGAAGTTTGATGCGAAAAACTGAGATAGCTCAAAGTCTATTCAACAAAAAATGAGCTCTGAATGTGCAAATGCAAAACAAAATCATTGTTTTATCAAATATTCACGTTACCATTGAAGGTGAAACATCTAATGTCACCACCAGGGGGCGTCTATCTGAGTTTGATGGTTTTATACCGGAACCTGGGGCTGCGTGACATAAAGCCGTCTGATTGTAACCAACAAGAAAATTCAACAGTTTAGTTCAACCTAAGTTAGGCCAGCACTGAGATGGGTTTAGGAAAAATATTAAGAGAAACAAATTTCCATAAAAATATCAAAGTTTGCACCGAAACATAAAGATAGAAGTATTTCTAAGTTTCAGCGGTTAGTTACACGTTGCAGTATATTTGGTGCTTGAGCCATTATAATATTATAATATATTTTTTCTTCTAGTTTATAAAGAAATTAACTTAGTACACTTGAAATAAGACAAAACTAACTTAGAAGTAACATTTAAGCAAGACATAGGAGCTTGTTTTTAGTCAATGTTTTTAGACAAAAAATACTTGTTAATATTTTCTGTTTTTTTCAGTGTAAAAATGTAAATCTAACATTTTCTCAGCTGGTGGCTGTGGCCTCTACCCGTGACTGAACGACCAAAAATCTGAACCCTGAGATGACATCAGTGGAGAATCATCAAGGTTTTCCTCACTTTTCTCTTTTTCCCCACATCACAATGTTCTCATAACTCTCTTAGCTTCAGCTTTAAGGATCCATCCAGCTGGTGTCATTCTGTACATCTGTGATCATGAATGCATCGCATTCAAAAGCTGCATCCATGATCTCTGTGATGTTGCAGATATGATTCTGCAGCTCTTTATTGGATCATCGTATCGGTTCAACGGTCGCTGTTCCTGAATGAAGAAGCGCTAAAATAACCCCAGCTAACCTACAAAACGACTTTTCATATGTACGATAAACATGATTCACAGAATCCACACGCCTCGCTAGAAGGACCGAACGTGTTTTTTCCTAAAACGGCGGCTCACTGTTTGGGCTTTAACAAGCAGCACTGTTCAAACACAGAGGAGAGGCGCTTTTATAGGGGACTATTTTTAATCCACATTTGGTGCTGTTTCAGTATTTGGGTCAGCGGGCCGGATGTAAAAAGCGACTGACTCATCAGTGGAGATATAAAGCACAAAGGGGGACTCAGTGTTTTTGTCAGATCAGTCCACTGAGGTGTTTTGATGTTTCAGAGTCTTAAACGCTCCAACGGTCGGCTGGATGGCAGC
This sequence comes from Xiphophorus hellerii, assembly GCF_003331165.1. Taxonomy (NCBI): domain Eukaryota; kingdom Metazoa; phylum Chordata; class Actinopteri; order Cyprinodontiformes; family Poeciliidae; genus Xiphophorus; species Xiphophorus hellerii. Next base: position 1,853,313 of record NC_045687.1, read on the forward strand.
AGCTGCAGATCCTTCACATCACGTGTGTCAAACTCAAGGCTGGGGGGCCAAATCCGGCCCGCTACAGCTTTTAAAGTGGCCCTCTCGATTCTAGACACCAAATTACATCAATTAGTCCCTTCAGTTATTTGCAGAAATTCACACAAAATGAGATTCCTGCATATTGCATATGTTCTGTAAAAAACCCTGAAAAACGTTGGGTTTAAGTGATGCTAACTCCCACCTGCAGATGGCAGTAACTTGTTGTCAAGCTACAGTCCATGAACAATATAATGATGAGTACAATACAAAAACACAAAATCTAAGGAAATAATTTTGGTCTAATCTCTGGTGCAAATATCTTAGTACACTTGAAAAAAGACAAAACTAACTGGAAAGTTACTTTTCAGCAAGAAAAAGTTCCACTGGCAGATTATTTCTGTTATAACCTGGAAAAAATGGGTTAAAATTAATATTAATGAATTATTGACTCAAAATAATCTCTTATATTGATGAGAAGTTACTCGTGAGTTAGTTTTGTCTTATTTCCAGTGCATTAAGAAACTAGACAAAAATAGTTAGTAAGATTTTGTTTTTTTGCAGTGTAACAAAAAGTCACAAATGTTGCAAAATTCCTTGCAAATATTTCTAAATTAGCACCATAAAATCTGTGATTTTAATGGCAAAACCATGACAAAAACCTGGAGTGACTTCATAATTGTATGAAGTATTTATCGCTATATAGCTATGTGTTAGTATTTTTGACAGTTTGTTAATGCGTTTGAGAGAAACCGGCACTTGAGAACATCTCGGTTTTGGCTCGACCTGAAATGAAAAAGAGATTGCCTCCTCTGCTGTAGGTTTACGACCTTAAAGCGATAAGAATCGCCTGCTGGACTGATCTGCCGTCTACCTGTTTGGCGATCAGCTTGACGCGGGATCGAGCCCGGCGGTTCAGAGGACGGCGTTGTTTGGGACCAGAGACCCCCCGGGGGCCGCGGCTGATGGCTTTGCCCCCCCACCCCTCTGATCTGCGCTGCGGCGGCGGCTGCCAGGGCTGAGGGTTCAACGCCTGAGTGCGTGAGCTGTCTATGTGGAGAGATTAAAGGGCCCGTATCGATCGGCGAGCGCTCATGCATTTTGCATGAGGGAGACATTGTCAAAGAGGCATCTCAGATTAAAAAAAAGAAAACTAGTTGAGGGAGAGTTCTGGCGAATCTGCTGAACTCTGTGAAAAATCTTAATGTTGAAGCGTTATGCATGTAAACCTGCTTTTATATATTGGATTGTCCATGAACTCCCATCGACCCGAGATATTGCTCGTTTTTCATTTCTTCCCCTGCTCAACACGCCAGCACACCGCTGCTTCCTCCTCCTCCTCTTCCTCTTTCTTCTTCTTCTTCTTGTTCTCCTCCACACTGAGGATGGGAGTCAGAGAAAACCCGGAGCCCCCCCTTGAAATAAGAACAGAAAAACTGGCAGCCTGAGAGTGTCTAATGGCGGCAGAGAGTCCGTTGGAGAATTCTCAAGTAGAGTGTGAATTATTTAGGATGTGTGGCGAGTGTGCAGAGCATGAAGCCACCCCGCCTAGCAACCGCCAAGCAGAGTGGCCAAGAAGATTCAGTGTGCAACAAACATTTGCCCGCCTGAGATCTTTATTTCTTCTTCTCCACATCAGTTTGGTGAAGAGAAAAAGAGAGGTTGGGCTTCCAGCGGTGGATTTACAGAGCGGAGCAACATTTCAAGGATTTTCTCTGTTTTTTTAATGGAAAATGAAAAGTGATTTTCTGCATTTCTACCAAAAACAAAGTGAAGCACAGAGAAGTCGTTTTGACCTATTTGCAGCCTCCAACGTGATGCAGCTGATTATTCATCATCAACAATTCATTCAGGTCATCATGCATGTTTAAACCACACCACCGTACTGTACCTCACACACACACACAACGAGAGTGTGTGAGGCCTTTAGAGCCTCCTTATCCTGTGAGCATGTGTCAATCTCACCTAAACGACCCCGATAACAAGACAAAGGCAATCAATCTCCGATATTGGCCGGGTGGGAGAGTCGGGGGATAACACCGACGCTATCAGCGAGCGCCAACAAAGACGGAGATTTTCTGCGTGAGGATGATTAGGAAACACGGCGGCGGTGACACGCTGATCTGCGGCGGTTAAACTGAGGCAGCTGTCATCGCTGGCAAATGATGACGCCGAGCCCTGATAGAGGAGATGGGATCTGAGGGGGTGTGTGTGCGTGTGTGTGTGAGAATCTACTATTGATGCAAAACACATCAACGCTTTGAACACACAGAAACACTTGCAGCTCTCTGCTTTAAACGAATGTTTCAGAAGAAAACACTAAAACCAGAACATCTCAGAGTTAAATCATCAAACATATTACAAGTTTCAGCAATTCAACTCAGAAACAGAAACTCAAATAATCTACTTCATTAGTAATGTTACATTAAACCAATAAAAAAGAATATTTTCCGCTGAACCGTCATGGAGAAGAATGCTGACTTGACAGATGTCACTGAAACTCTCTACATGGAGCGGAAAATAGACAAAGGTCAGAGCTAAAGAAGCTGAGTGCTGTATCCAAGCAATCCCCAAGGAAAGTTGAGCGGAAGGAAAAAGTAGAAATAAGAGCCAGAAAAGAAGGAAAAGAACTGGACTGTCTGGTCTAAAGTTGTGTTTTCAGTCTGGTTAACAGAAACAAATGCAGAAAACATGGCTTCATATGAAGAAGGAGTAGATGTTTAGTCTGAAAAGTATTTAAAATAATAAATCTAAAATATAAAATAAAATATATTTTAATCAACATCAATAAATTTTGCAGTAAAAACAAACTTTTAAGTTAGTTTTGTCTGTTTTGAAGTGTACAAATTTATTTGCAATAGAAACTGGAGCAAAAATACCAACATTTAGTTTTTTTGGAGTGCAAAAAGCTCAGCAGGTGCTGAGGTGTTAGCCAATGTTTCACATGATTATAAAAACAATTTTAATTTCATCTTTTCACAGACGCTGGATCAATGCATCAAACAGAGTCAGATACTGCACAGAATAAATGGTCCATATTTCTAGATTAAAAATCATTTTCAATATTCTGATGCTGTATGTAAAGTTAGAATCATGTAAAATATGTTGAATGAATAAATATGAAGAGTTGCCCTTTTTATATGAATGACTTAAATGAACATTTTTAGATATACTCCAACTTATTGAGACACTGTAACAAATTATGTTTCAGTAAAACCTTTAAATACCAAGACTAGCAGTTTTTAGCAAAGAAAGAAATAGAGATAAACTATCAAATCTAAAGCTACAATAATCAGATTTCCAGATCAACAAGTTCCCGCTCTTCATGCCGACATGGAAAAATGCTCGCAGACGTTTGCGGATCAAGGTTAACCCTGAATTATTCTTTAAATGTGAGAAAGCAGCAGAACAAAGTGCAGCACCTGCAGCTGCTTTGGATTCGGTGCTTTTTATGTCGGTTCACGCTTTCAGCTGAAAGGAGAAACTTCAAGCCAGATTTCACTTCTGTAAAATTGTTCAAAGTCTAAATATGCTTCAATGCTGCAGAAAAAAAGTTGAGCAGGGCGAATCTAAGACCTCACAGAGATCCAGTTTTACACGTTCGCTCAGCAGACGAGGCCGAGTGAAGATCACATTGTGTTTTATTTTGTAGAAACCCGACTTATGTCACAATTTCCTCCATTTTACTCAATTCAACACCTGAAATACACCTGCACTGCAAAAACACAAAATCTTACACTGAATTCTTATTAAATTTAATGTCCTAAATACAGTTTTTAAAGTCAATCTGATATATAAATCACATCAGGAAGGGAAAAAATATTTAGCATTTTTATTCCTAAAATTTCAGGATACAATGAAAAAACACAAAATTTTATTAAGTATTTTGGTTTTGTTTATATCTTATTAAACTTGAAATAAGTAAAAGTAACTTTTTAGGAATATGTAGAAGCTTGTTTTAAGTAAATAATTTCTTAATATTGATGAAGGCAGATTATTTCACTTACAACGAGAATTTCTTCCTGTGTTATAAGTGAACTAATCTCCCTGTGAAACTAGTACGTTTTAAAAATCATTATTAAGGAATTATTTAAAAACAAAAACAATTGAATATCTTACTGAAAAGTTACTTGCAAGTTAATTTTGTCTTATTTTAAAAGTATTTCCACAACAAACTAGCAAAAATACTTGGTAATATTGAGTGTTTTTGCAGATTGATTATTGTCATGAAGGCAGAAAGGGTTAATCCTGCAGCTGATTGGTTTAAGATTATTTCCTTAAAAGTCCACTGCTGCTGCCGTCGATCCACAACAGTTTTATCCTCCATTAGAGAACAGAAACATTTGCTCCACGACAGCCTCGGATTTAGTTTTAGCTTCTTTCAGACATCACCTGAGAAAAAACGGCAAGTTAATGTTTCTTTATGGGACCATCAGACAAAAGACTTCAGTGCAGCAACAAAGAGAAGACATTAAAAAGATGTTGAGTCTGCATTTAGGAGACAATAGGAGCAGAAGCAAAACAAGCAGATTGTTAAAACATTAAAGCAGGTTATCTATTTAATGTGGTAATTTATAACAGCAATGCACTGCATTTCCACTCATTGAGAACAAATTGGGGTTCAGTGTCTTGATCAATAAAGCTTCCACACAATTTGTCAAGTCAGAGCGAGATTCAAACCTGGAACCTTCGGACTAATGAACTACCTGCTCTGTGCACCTGCAGTGTGACCACATTAAAGCTAATTCCAAGAAGAAAAAGTGCCTGAAAAGAGTGGAAAGTGTAGAATTAAACAATTAAAAGTGGTAATGCAGGAGCTGGAATTAAATGGGCCTGTTGCCCTGGTGCATGCTGGGTGATTTCCCCACACGCCTGCTGTGGCTTTGCAGCAACACCAGCTTATAAAAGGAGGACAAAGGGGACAATTTGAGAGTGCTGCTGTAATAAAGTCAGCGAGGAAATCAGCAGATCTGCGGCGATCAGAAGGAGCTCTGCAGGCTGCAGCTCTGCTTGAATTATGATACTGTCAATCAAAAAGTGCTATTGATTAATTCCCCATGCTTCATTTAATCAACTAATCATTTCAGCAGTAATCCAAAATATAATGAAATAATATCAGGAGAGCCCTGACGGCTATGAGCGCACGGCGGCGTGCACGCTCACGGCCCCGCTGTCTGCGCAACACGCACCGGGGAAGTTTTCCAACATCAAAAATCAAAGCATTTAAGTAGATTGTACACAAGCATGTCTTGGAAGCTTGATCTTACTAATCTACAAATGGCTTCTTGTTATTAAACTGCTAATTCAGTGGATTAAAGGATCCATGAGAACACAATCCCCTTTACTTCGTTTCCAGGGTGCGCTGAAGGTGGCTTAAATATTAATTAAGCACACACACATGTCGGCCCACATGCACACACATCCAGCGATGCTGGAGCTCAGGAAGCAGGTCGTATATCTGCTGCTTAAAAGTCACAAACACTCTGAGTTATTTTCACTCGACAGGCGGACGCATCCGGCTGATTAGTTTGTTTCAGACGCCGCTTCTCCTCCCACGACCTCCAGAAAAAAGACAAAGTTTAAGTTTTCATGACAAAAGTTTGAGATTAACATGAAATCTGGATTTTGTAGAAGAGAGTAAATAAAAAACTGATTAAATATAAGCTCAGCTGTACAAAAACTCAGCTAATATCATTTATTCCATTTACCCAACAGGTTAGAGTTCCCTGGTTCTTGTATCACTCAGTTTCAGCTACACGGCCAATTCACTACTTCACTGTAAAAACACAAAATCTTACAAGTATTTTTGTCCAGTTTCTAGTATCCACTTAAAGTAAGATAAATCTAACTTTGCAGGAACCTTTCAGGAATATATATAAGCTTGTTTTAAGCCAATAATTCTTTAATATTGATGAAAAATCATTAGTTCCATTGGCAGATTAATTCACTGATAACATAGGAAAAATGTCTCGTTATAAGTGAATATAGTATCTGCCAATGGAACCAGTGATATTAAGGAATAATTTACTTAAAACAAGCTCATATATCTTGCTGAAAATTTACTTGTTTTTCTTATTTTAAGTGTACTAAGATATTTGCACTAGATACTAAATAAAAATACTTAGTAATATTTTGTGTTTTTGCAGTGTAGTCAAACATTAGATCCGTTGCTGCAAAAGCATCAGCTATTCTCTCCCAGTGCTCCCAGTTGTAACTAGAAACAACCAATCAGAGCCAGGAGGAGGGTCTTAGCGCTGTCAATCATGCCCATTTGTATGCATTTACAACTCTCCTGTTGTAAATGCTCAGGCTAGTTAGCATAGCCATCAATGAGGGCCGATAAACAGTTTTTCTGTAACTGTAAGTTGTTTCTCCACCACTAGCACATTTAGCAGTGTGTTCACAAGGTTGATTGACAGCGCTAAGACCTGCTCCCTGGCTCTGATTGGTTGTTTTTGGTCGGATTGGTTCTTTTCTTCAGACAGCAATAGTAGCACAGGAAGAAAGTGAAGGAGATTGATCTTTTTACAGATCATGTGTCCAGTTTTTTTTTTTTTTTTTTTTTTTTTCTTTTTTATTCATTTCATTCAATACAAATAAAAAAAAATTTTTAATACAAGGAAAATAAAATAATTTTAAAAAATGAAATGAAAGGTAGCAGAAAGAAGAAAATAATCTTATAATATCTGCCCCTTTTTCTCAACTATGGATCAAAACAACAAAAAACAAACAAAAAAAAAAAACTAAAATTTTTTTGATTTGTCTTATGTGACAAAAAAAAGAAAACAAAGGAAGACCAAAAAAACAAGGTCAATCATCAATCTCAACTGAACAATACTATACTTTGACTTTATACTATTTCATACTTCTTCAAAAAAACAATCTTTAACATTCTTTTAAACATGTGTAATGATTTAGCATTTTTAACATCGTTTTGCAGGTCGTTCCACAGTTTGACTCCTTGTATCGAAGTACATCGTTCTTTCAAACAAGTTCTGAATTTAGGTTTCTTAAAAATCTGTGTCCCCTTAAGGTTATAACCACTCTCTCTCTTTTCAAAATTTTTTTGGATGTTTAAGGGTAATGTTTTTAGATGTGCCTTATACATAACCAACAAAATATTATAATCAACTAAATCATTGAATTTCAAAAACCTCAAATTACAAAATAATGTATTTGTTGGATATTTACCATGTTTTCGAGCAATAACTCTTATTGCCCTTTTTTGCAAAACAAAAACAGATTTTATACTAGTATAACATGCCTTTCCCCATACCTCAACACAATAAACCAAGTGTGGAACAATTAGTGCATTATACAACATAAATAGTGCATGATCATTCAGAAAACCCCGTACTTTATAAAGCACTGCAATTGATTTTGCTAATTTTGTTCTTAAATAATTCAGATGGGATTTCCATGATAATTTCTCATCAATTATCACACCCAAAAATTTCACCTCACTAACTCTACAAATCTCTACACCATCAACTTTAAATGGAGTATTTACAATTCTTTGTCTCCTTGTAAATAACATATAATTTGTTTTGTCCAAATTTAAAGATAATTTATTTAGTTTGAACCATTTATGTATTTGCATAAATTCTATTTTCATTTCTTTTAACATCCCTTTTATATCATTACCCTGACAAAAAAAAGTGGTATCATCCGCAAATAGAATACATTTGAAAAACCCTGATACATTTACCAAATCATTTACATATAAAATGAACAACTTTGGTCCAAGTACTGAGCCCTGTGGAACTCCACATGTAATTTCACAAAATTCGGATCTAGTATCATGTACTTGTACAAACTGTTTTCTATTCTCCAGGTAGCTCGAAATCCACTGTAATGCCGGCCCTCTAATCCCGTATTTAATAAGTTTTTTGAGTAAAATGCTATGGTCAATCGTGTCGAATGCTTTCTTTAGATCGACATAAATGCTAGCACTATATTGTTTTTGATCAATAGCATTTGTTATATGTTCTATCAGTTCCATAAGGGCCATTGATGTCGAATTTTTGGCTCTAAATCCATATTGACTACTACTTAATATATTATTTTTATCTATAAATGTATCTAATCTATTTACAAATAGTTTCTCCAAAATTTTTGAGAACTGTGGCAACAACGATATCGGTCTGTAATTACTAAACATACATTTCTTACCATTTTTGTAAATGGGAATTACCTTTGCTATTTTCATGGCGTCTGGAAATTTTCCTGATGAGAATGACAAATTACAGATATAGGTGAATGGTTTAATTACATAAGACATAATTTCCTTTACAAATTTCATATCCATATTTACCCAATCCTTTGATTTTTTATCCGCCATTTTGTTTACAATACTCAGTATTTCTTTCTCATCCGTTTCTCCAAGAAAGATGCTGTTTGGACAACTCCCAATTTTTTGGGTAACATCGCTATCATCTTTTGGTATCTGAGCAGCAAGTCTTGGACCAACATTTACGTAATAATGATTGAATTCGTTTGCTATTTCATTCCGATCATAAATTTCAGTATTTTCTTTTAAAAAGTGTGTTGCAATACCAGATTTTATTGTATGCTTTGTAGAAACACTATGTATAACTGTCCATATTGCTTTTGTGTCACCGTTACTTTTTGTTAATAGGTCGGTATAATATTCTTTTTTATGTTTTCTTATAATCCATGTCAGTTTATTTTTATATTTCTTATATCTATCCTCTGCTTCTTTCGTTTTTAACATCAAAAAGGATGAATACAAATTATTCTTTTTTTTACAAGCATTTCTCAACCCTTTTGTCATCCATGGCTTGTCAACAGCATCTTTCTTAACAAAATTAGTTGTCATACAATGTCTTTTATACAGAACTCCCAAAATATTCATAAACTCATCATATGCTCTGTGTACATCATCCACATATACATTATTCCAATTTTGTTGACACAAATCATTTTTCAATTTATCCAAATTTTTTTTTGACATATTAAACACTTTTTTCGTTGGCACAGGTACAGTAATAATTTTCTGGTGATTTTTGTAAATAGCAAAAACTGGTAAATGATCACTTATATCGATTTTGAAGAGTCCACTCAGCACCTCTCCATCCGTAATATTAGTAAAAATATTATCAATTATTGTGGCAGAGTGTGTCGTAATTCTTGTTGGTTTTGATATCAATGGAAAGAAACCCAAACTACACATTGTATCAACAAACATCCTATTTAAATCAATTTGGGTTCCTAAATCTATATTAAAATCTCCACACAGAAATAATGTTTTATTTTTACTCATTTCAATAAGCTCTATTAATTTTTCAGTAAATAATTCTAAGTTAGATCCTGGTGTTCGATACACACAACTCACCACTATATTTCTCGATTTCTCACTTAACACTTCTATAGTAATCATCTCCATTACACCTTCAACAGTTGTTGACATAGTATCCTTTATTTTACATCTTATTTCACTATCAGCAAACAAAGCAACACCCCCACCTCTTTTACTACTTCTATTCACATAATGTAATTCATATCCATCTATTTGAAAATTGTTTTTGTTTTCCTCATTCAACCAAGTCTCTGAAACTGCTATTATACTGAATTGTCCATTTAACCGTTTTAAGTAATCTGTTATTTTTGAGAAATTAGAGTTCATACTTCTACTATTTAGGTGAATTACAGAGAAACCTGCTTTTATCATTTTACTGTTGTTAAATTTCTCCTCATCATAGTATTCACACTCGATATCTGGAAAGGGATCTGCAGTTATCAAGTTTACATCATACAATTTAGAATCTGAAAATTCATAATCATTCATTATTTTTGTTTATTGTATTTTAATATAAAAGAATCCAATTTAAAAAAAGGAAAAAAATAAAAAAACAAAAAAGTACTTAATAAACCCATAATGTTAACATAAAGCCACCTCACTGTTTGTTGGACATCCTCTATTTATCCACTATTTACTTGTCCAGTTGCTCTAATGATCTAATCCATATACCTCGAGCATTTTCAGGAGCATCCTTTGTTTTAATATAAACTTTACAATTCATCGTCCATGTTACCTGAATTTTATTTTGTTTCTTCAGTATTCTGGCTTTTTTTGCAATTTCTGCATTCTTTTTTGTGAGATGTTCATTTATGTAGACACTTGTACCTTTCAAATTTTTTCCTTGTTTAAGCAGCTCAATCTTATGTTTTCTATTTGTGAACCGAATAATTATTGGTAATGGTACTTTCTTCCCTCTTTGACCTTTAACTGATAGAGTATGACAAGCTTCAATATTCTCCTTTTCAATGTCAATGTCTTTACTTTGCAGGAATGCAATAACCTGCTCCTCGGTAGTAGCTTCATGTTCAGAGTTAGTATCAGACCTGCTCCCTCTCACAGCTTGAGAATAGCTTGATCTTATATCCAGTCCTGTTATCAAGACATCGTTTAGTTTCTAGTGCAAATGTCTTAATATTCTTGAAATATGACAAAACTAACTTACAAGTAACTTTTCAGTAAGAAGTAAAAGCTTGTTTTAAGTAAATAATTCTTAAAACTAATTAAAAAAAAAAGTATAAGCTCCATTGGCAGATTTTTTCACTTATAACAGGACACTTTTCCCATGATATAAGTGAAATAATCTGCCAGTTGAACTAGTAATTTTTCATCAATTTTAAGGAATTATTGGCGTTAAACAAACTCCTATATCTTGCTGAAAAGTTACTTGTATGTTAATTTTGTCTTATTTCCAGTGTGCTGAGATAACTGCATTAAAAACTAGACAAAAATACCTGATAAGATTTTGTGTTTTTGCAGTGTAAAATCGGTCGTAATTGATCATATATAATGCATTACTGTCTAGATGCTGTTGAGCAATTAACACTGTATTTTGTTTTATTCCATTTGAGTAAATGAGTTTCCCAACCCGTCCAAACAAACCAAGCTGGTTTAGTCTTCCTAATATTCCCACCATGACCTTTAACCTGCTAAATGAATGTTGAACACCTAACTCTTTACTTTCTCTGTACTTTCTTTCCAGCCTGCATGTTCAGGCTACAGATGACTTTAAACACTCAAATCTCCAATTTTAGAAGAAATGAGCTATATTTCACGGCTTCATCAAAATCTAGGCTGAATTTTCAGTCAACATCCGTCATCTTCTTCCTAAATGTGCTTTAATTTCTTATTTTTTACCCTGATTAATTTCTCATTTCCACATTTTTCAAGCAGCAGAGATCTCATTTTTGATTGAATCTGTTATATGTGGCACATTATGCATTATATATAGTACATTAAGACTGACACTGATAATACATTTTGACATGCCTGCCTTGCTGAAGCGGCACAAACTGCTGATAACGTGGATTTACAAGGTGTATCAGGGCGCCCGCGTTAAATGAAAAGTTAAATTATGAACCAATCTATTTCTGATTTTAACAACATCCTCCAACGACACATTATTTTAAGTGTTCCTGTAAAAAAAGCCATTATGCATATAAAACACCTCAAATTATTGTAATATCCTGATGAAAGGGAAAAGTTCATCTCGCTCAGCCGCGGCCGGTCTTAAAACCCAGACAGTAAATTGACATCAAGTGTCGAGCGTGTAAAAGTCAAAGAGTCAAATCTGCGCCATAAGCCCTGCGAATATACTGGCTAGCATGGAGGGGGGGCATGAAAAACTACTCACAGCAGATCACATTACCTGGCTTTTTCACTGAAATAAGCACTGTAATTTATCCTGACCTTTTTAGATTACTATGAATGTGCTGTCTGTGTAATTTTAACTGAAGCTCTCAGCAGCTTTTGCCGGTCTGGAAACAGCGGCGGTGAAACCCGAGGCGGCGGCCCGCCGATGGGACCGCCGCCGCGCGGACACAGCGCCGCTACGATCCCAAACAAATACTGAGAGACATCGGCTCGCATCAAGGAGAAGAACTTTATTCACCTTCAGACGGATGCCTAATAACAGGAGCAGGAGCCTATTTTAGCTGTGACAAGTGTTGCAGGATTAGAATTTCATTCCTAATGAGTTCTCTGGTAACGCTTTAATTCACTACCTATGTGATATCAATTCCATTATAATCTCATTAAGCTATTGCACACCGAGGTGATTTCGAATGAATGTGAGACAGCCAACCGTACGCTCCCCTCTAATTGAGCAATACTTTTTATTCATTATTATTGCCCATTATTAAATTAATGAACTTAATGGACTTATTTTCCAAATTGCAAAGACCCCTGGCAACATGTTTTTTAATTCCATTAGCAGACGCGGCGCGAGGAAGAGGAGGAAAAGTGGAGAATGAGAGATGCATAGGTGTGTGAGCAATTAACCCACTGCTGAGACAGATCATCAGAGGCGCGGGAGTCCGTCCATCCTGTCCTGAACGTCTGGACCGGAGCGTTCACCTTCACACGCATTCACACGCCTCTTTGTTAGGGAATACACTCTGTGAAATAAGATCTGTTTCACCAACCGGAGGCCGCCACGCAAAATTGCCCAGAAGATGAAAGCAGCAGATCTGCATAACTGAACGGCTGATCAATACTTCTAAAACTAAAATGGCAAGTCTTGATAAGGTTATTGAATTTTCTTTTTAATTAAAAAGCAAACTACTTGGCTCTCTGTCAAATCCTGCAGGGCGTCTCATGCTGATGAGGAGGGGAGAGGAGAAGGCCGTCCATGTTTATATGTTCATCACTGAGCAGAAAACACAGCCGACGACCGTCTGCACATCATCAATCAGATGAAATTTATCTGCAGCGTCTTGTGTCTCGGGATTAAGCCGTCACAGAAACCCCTCACATCCCAAACGATGACATTCATGTAGATATTAATCCTTATTACGCGTCATTCATCAACTCATCAGATGTAATTTTTCATTCATAGCAGGAATTTATTCTGATGTTTCCCTGAACATCACTGATGCAGCAGGGATTATGAACATAAACACTGCATCTGTTGAGCGTGTTTCAAACATCAGTGGAGAGAAAACCGCGCTCCCCAGAGAGACTGCCGTTACATTCAACCCTCAACCTGCTGGATAAAACTCATTCTGGTCGGCCCGGCCACCGAAAGCCACAGCGCCGCGTGTCAGGCCGCACTAAAGGGCTTTTAGAGCAGGTTAGAGCGCCGCACTGAAGCCAGCGCACAAAGAGCGGCGGGGCAGAACGGTGTCGCCACAGCTGACCGTCCTCACAGCGCCTGAAGGACCCCGGGTAAACAAACAGCAGAGAGCCGGCGCTCTGTGGGACCCCACCGCTCCAGATAACGTCAGCTTCCATTTCCACACCAAAGAAAACATCCTTTGATGAAGAGAGACTAGAATTATTCCAACAGCACTGCAAAAACACAAAACATTACCAAGTGGTTTTGGTCGAGTTCCCAGTGTAAATATATTTTTAATTTACTTCTAGCTTTGAAATTTGGCAAACGTTTTTACATTGAGTTGGTTTGGATGCTGAAAAAACAGAAATTTCTTCATTTTTTAAGGAGAACTTACACTGTGTCAGTACATCTCGGCTTCTTTAGGACACCGGTCACATAAAAATCTAATTTATATCATCAAACTGCACATAAAAACTACACAGTTAGGTTTATTTTGCAAGTTTGTCAGAAAGTTTGATTTCAACAACTCAGAAATAAAAATTAATATAAATTCCTCTTTAATATGGAGAAGAAGAATAACAAAGATCTGCATGATCTGTTAATATTAACAGTATTGTATTAAAATCATTAAAAATATGCTTTCCATTTAAATTTGTGACTATACGACATAGAATGATGTCACTTCCTGTTACTAATAAGATCCCACCCACACAGGTATAATAATAATTTCTCTGTGAAATCATCTAACCTTAAAAAAACATCATCAGCAAGATTCTTTCTTATCAAAGTCAATCTTGTTACTATGACATAAGAAAAACACTTTTAAATTTAAATCAGATAGTTTTAAAATTCATGTGCTTATAGCATTTATGCTAGCAAGTGGAGTTTCTAACAAAATCATACAACTATTAAGCAGTACAAAGTTAATAACTAAATTGTAAAATTAAATCTCAAAGTTACTACCGACTAAATACTGTGTTCAATAGAACCTACATTTTTACTTTAGATAGGCCACTCTCAGCTGCTGAGATGCTAATCCAGAGAGAGGAGAGGAGAAATTCAGCAGAGAAAGATGGAGACGCAACAAAGAGCTGGGAAGAGTCAGGCTGGTGACAGAGCAACTGACAGTCAGAGGGGAAGAGAAGGAAAGCAGACCCACCGCAAGTTTCACAAAGTCAAGCCAGGATTCAAAAATATGAAGTCAGGTTAGCAGAGACGGTGGAGCAGGTTGCATCATAAAGCTGAGGGCGCGATGGCCCAGTGAGAGCATGTTTCGTTTGCTGAGAGGTTTTCTACTGCATCAGTAATTTAAAACTTTTCAAGGATACTTTTCAATGACGCTAACTTCTTATGGTTAGTTGAGTTAGCAAATTTTTCTTTCTAGAACAATGCTGGTGTTCAATAAGCTTGAATAAGAAATGTCTGTTTCTGTACATACAGTTCTGCGAATACTTTTTTAAATTCATTTTTTAGATGAATAGATCTCAGTTTGAAGTATTGCAGTAGTAGGACAGTTTCTGTAAAGAAATAATTAAGTTGTTATTTTTCAACATTGTCTGTGTTGCCATAACAGAGTTGAGGAATCAAACAGGAACAAATTTATTTTCCTGAAAATGTAAAAAAAGAAATATGAAGCTAAAGTTTAATATTGATCTATCAAAGTTTAACATCTATTCAGTAAAATAACTTAAAGATCATATAGGAAATTAAAAGTTTGTCTTCATATCTTGACATGCAAAATATAGCCTGACTTATAGAATCACCCGCAGGAGATTAACCGCCAGTTAGAACAAGATCTAAGTTTTACTTGAAGCTGGTCACAAACTTCTGCTCAACTTCAGGCGGTGAGAATCCCTGTGGAACCTCAGCAGACCTCAAAGTACCTTCAGTTCATTCCAGGAAAAACACAAGAATCCAACTTTCTACAAACAAGTCGAGTCCTTTAGTACTGATTGTACATATATAGGCAGATAATCAGAATAAACTTTTACATTTGAGTGTTGAAAACTATTTATCTTCAAATTAGTTGTGAGTCGTTGAATATCCATAAATATTCAAATTGTACACTGCAAAAACACAAAAGTACTTTCCTGTCTCATTTCTATGGAAATATAAACAGATTATTTCACTTTAAACAACTTTCTCCCATCTTATGAGTGAAATAATCTGCCAATGGAACAAGTACTTTTTCATTCATTTTGAAGAATTATTTACTTACTTGTTTTTTTAAATTAACTAGAAATTAGCCAAAAAAATATTTGGTAAGATTTTGTGTTTTTGCAGTTTACCTTGAAAATTTAGGAATAAAAATGCTAAAATATTCTGTAAATATTTTTTTCTCTGCCTGATGGGGTTTATACAGAAGGTGGAGTTTGAAAAACGTATTTAGGATACTAAGTTGTATAAAAAGTCAGCATAGGATGTTGAGATTTCCAGTTTGAGAAGAAAAAGTGAGTCAATCAAAAAGCTCGTCGCGTTCGGCCTCTCAGGCCACCGTCCTGCTTTCGTCTCACCTGCACTCATCGCTGCATACAGATATATTTTTGGAATAAAATGACAACCCTGTCACATTTCGCCGCATTTTCACTCAGAATTATTCATCAGCCGGAGTTCAGTCGTCTTTACAGGCCGACCGTTTGAATATTTCTGTTTCTAGTCGCGGCTTAAACAGGAGCTTTGACCAGATCTCCCAGGCGTGGAAACAGACACCGGTAGCTACAAATATACTGTACAGCAGGTTATATAATGATCATGAAAACTGCATGAGAACCAGCCCACCTCTCCCCACCGCCAGCGCCTCCCCCACAAACAAACAGAGGAGCATCTCGCTGACAGCAGGATGCACACAGACTCTCGCCGCGGCTGCAGCTGACACGGCGAGAGGCCAAGCCTGACATGAGGTGAGATGAAGTGGCGTTTCTCATCATCTGCCCGGCCTGCCGCTGTCTGACCCGGAGGATGGAGGTAGGCCCGGGGCATGGCCTCCGGACCCGGGCAGGGACAGCGACAGGAGCCTCCGCAGAGACTTATAAAGTCCCGGCTACAATTTAGTGGGAAGGCTCTCATTGTGGTGTCCAGTGGCCACAGCGCGGCCCTGCTGTCAGCGCCACTCCTATTTGCTTCACTCCTTTTGACACTGCCTCTCGATTAGGGTCATAAATTCCATGAAATCGGTCAATAACCTATAACACTAATGTCACTCTCCTGCCATTAATTTTACAGCCAGAGTGCCACACTGTTTCTTAACCCCCTTTTACGTGACAGCGAGGTTTATGCCGGCCGCGATTGATTGAGAAGAGTATATAACAAGCTCTGAATGGAGCCTTCGCACCCGTAAAAAATAAACACATATATGAAAACAGGCGAGAGGAAGCCGAATGTTTGGGGGGGAAAACTTTGGTTTGAGCTGCAGCTGTAGATCATTTTAATGATAAATATACAAGTTTATCTGCGATAAAACAGCCAGGCATGCTTAACATTTTTACCTGACTGCCATTTTGCAGTACAGGATTATTGTTTAATATTTCCATAAATGTCAGGTTTATGTTCATTTTGTTCCCTGGTGGTTACATTTATTCCTTTAGGTTCGTTTTTCGCTGCTTCAAGGAAACAGAGCGTTCTCAATTCTGCTTAGGAAGGAAAACATTTTTTAAACCTTTATTACAGAATCTCAATGCAAAAACACAAAATTTTAGTATTTGTTTTTAGTATTTTTGGTTTAGTTTTAGTGTAAGTATCTTAGTAAAGATATATTATCATGTTTTGAGTAATTATTTTCACAAATTAGATAAAGAAGTACTTGTTCCATTAGAAAATTATTTCTAATGGAAATTATTTTCTTCTTAACTTTTAAGAAGACATTTTCCTGTTACAAGTGAAATAATCTGCCAGTGGTGAAACTTTTACGTTTTATTCATCGATGTAAAGGAATTATTTACTTAAAACAAACTCCTATTTCTTGTTGAAAATATACTTTTAAGTTAGTTTTGTCCTTTTTCAATTGCATTTGCACAAGAAACTAGAAAAAGTACTTGATAAGATTTTGATTTTGCAGGGTCAATGCAATTTGTTTTGGAGCGAAACATAAAAAATTATGACTGTAAGATTATTTTAGTTATAGAGGAGTAAACATTATCTATTTTTCTGCGTATATATAGACATTTATTAAATTCAGAATTTAATTCTGTTTCCTCAACATTTTATTTGCCCATAAAATCTCTAAAAGCAGTTAAAGCTAAAGCTGCACTGATAAAATGCCACAGTGTGTAAAAACAGCAGAATCAGCGAATCAAACGCACCCTGTGTGTCGGCATTACACCCACCAGACTCCGCCCGCCTTCAGAAAGCCTCCGAATGGAACAACACTTATTTTATTTAGGTTTCATGAAAGATTGGGGCGCTGGTTTTCAATCTAATTTGTCCTCACGCAGCTCCTGCTAATGTATGCTAATGTGTGCAAATGTAAATGCTTGTATGTGGATGGGAGTCCTGTAGGAGCACAGCTGTATAGAGAGGCACAGCCAGACTCCAATGAGGTTTTCATTAAGCCAATAGAGGACATGCTTCTAAGCAAAGATGAGTAAAGCAACTAAAACCTTCCACCAACAGTTTCTCCTTCCACATTCAGTTAGAAAACTGGGTTTTAAAATGGTGGAAGCCACATAAATGACATTTGTTGCAGTGAAAGGGAGGCCAGTGGAGGTTTTTCGTATCATGCATGGCAGGTTGCCAATGGATATGTTGCTGCCTTCTCAAAGGGACCTCTCCTCCAATCTTTTCCGTATGTGAGAGTTGACACTTCGGGGCATATCTATGGCACTAGCGTGTTAGCGATGCACACGCCTTCTGCTGCAACGCGGCCGACTAGGATGAAGGACTGACATGAGAGACTTCTGCAGCTACCGGCGCAACAGGCCGAGATCAGGAAAGTAAAGCAATGAAGGCTGGAAAACATAATTGCCAGGCGTGTGACGCTCCACTATGAAGGAGAGGCAACTTGTGAAACTGAATCAGCGCTGAGAGAAGCCCTTTCTTCCCTTGGATCAGCTGAATGGGGACATTTTTAGGCCATGACGTCTAAATTGCTCAGAAAACTGTTTATTGTGTTCCTTGCAGACTGAATGACACGTGTTGTGATCCCATCGTCTCACTGCAAATGTGCAAATGATGCTGTTGCGTATTTTTAGGTTGGAAATTTGGGGCAGAAATGTTTGAACTTTTGCTCCAGTTTCCTCGGCTCTTCCTTTTGTTGGAGAAGCCGTGCTCTTAATATTTAATTTTCTGAGTCATTAGGATGTAAAACGTCTGCTTTGCTTTAGTTTAAACCATTATTCTGCATAATCAAACATCTCGCTGCATGCCACTCGTTCATGCAGGATTGTTCACTCAGTCGGAGGAAAACAGAGCGCTTTCACCTCGCGTTCTGGCAACCCTCCATCCTTCCCCTCCTCTGGCTG
This sequence comes from Xiphophorus hellerii, assembly GCF_003331165.1. Classification (NCBI taxonomy): domain Eukaryota; kingdom Metazoa; phylum Chordata; class Actinopteri; order Cyprinodontiformes; family Poeciliidae; genus Xiphophorus; species Xiphophorus hellerii. The sequence goes on from NC_045687.1 coordinate 1,871,881, forward strand.
CATCGCTTTGCTGCTTAAACGAGGAGGCAACAGTTAATCAGGAAATTTTATTTTCGCCTCCTCTGGAGTGCTCCGAGTTGAATTGACATGGAGCCTCAACAGCGGCGAGGCAAAATGGCCGCTCGTAGTAACAGCTCACAAGCCCCTGGACAACCTGAGGCATGGCCATCCAATCCCACATCATTAAGGCTAGAGTCCTTTATTGTGTTGGAGGCATTAAATGGTGCGCTGGCTATAGCCCTGAAGTCACACTCCACTAGGAGAAAACAGCAGAAAAATAACGGCACAGCTGGATAATGACTTTTCCCTGGGAGGCTGACCATGTGTACAAAAGTGCTAATGATAGCAGGTGCAATAAGCGAGCGCAAGGCTTTTACTGCGGCCGGATTTATTTTCCTCTGCTAAACTCACCAGTGATTTCCCCCGTGTAGGTGTCTTTCTGTAGTTTAAGAACACCGACCACCTCCTGCCGCCCCCCGCCCCTCCCTCCTCTCTTCTATCTAATCTCTTTATCAGCTGTGCAGCTAATATCAAAGAGGACTGTGGTGTGAAAATCCTGCAAGTAAGACCTGCTGTCAGAGTCCTAATCACAATTAGCTGGGCTGTAGACCCATTAGCCCCAAGAGGAAGAGACCAAAAGCTGACAGAATTATTGCTGAAGCTACTGATTGCAAATGATCCCGCAGAGAACAAAGGGCGAGGCCCCGCTTCCCAAATCATGAATGGAAATAAACCTCTGCTACCCTCCTGTTTCTCTATGAAAGCATTTTCAATGAACTCAGCATTGCACTTGAAAAATATACAATTTCACAACCCAATGAAGTTGCAAGAATCTCCTTGGTATTAGCGGTTAAGGAGATAACAGGTTTCCTGGATGTAGCGACTCCGCTGCTGCTTCCTCGGCTCGCCTGACGCAACAAAGGCATGTGCACCCTTCCACGTTATAAAACATTCAGCTGGAAGTTAATGACTGATTGCAACAGCCGTTATTCAAGCTCAGAAGAAAAGGAGAGCAACCACTGGCAGACAAAACAACGCCACACGACACCCCCAGAGTGAATCACCTGCAGTGTCAGCCGTTCAAAGGAGCGCCTCGCATTTGATGTTAAGCCCCCGAACGGTTCGGGCCGTCGGAGGTCTGGCCAGCAGATAGAAACGTCTGAAGTTATTACAGCAGTCAGGTAAAGTGTGTGGCGACGTGGTCCTGTAATGGGGGTGGAGAGCCGGCCAGCAGCAGCTAATGAAGGCGTCTCGGGGAGTACTAAAGAGTCTACGTGACACTACTCCTGATTCGCCTGTCTGAGGACACAGATCAATTAATACATTAACAAACCATCGCAAGCACTTCATCTTGCAATATGATACCGGCGGTCCTGCCGTCCAGAATGGCTGATCAGCTCTGTTCGTTATGAATTCCTGCAAACCTCAACACGGCTCGATGCTGCACATATATGGAGCGTGAAATAAACGCACACATGAAATCTTCCAGCTCGTCTTGTGAAATACTGTAATGCACCACGGATGACCCAATCACAGCAGCCGGCGCCCTCACCGGTGGCCACAGATAAACCATTTCCACACGTCTGTTATAGTCTCTGCCGATAAATAAAAGCGTTGCATTAATGCAGGCAAAACACATCAGGAGAGCAGCTCGCGGCACACTCGACTGCGTTGGTTGGGGAAGTCTAACGTAAAGCATTGCCATGCCATATATATCCAGTCTCCCCATTACCACCATCTCTACTCGACAGCAAGGGCCCTGCACTGCTAAATTATTCATCACACTGAGGGGAGGACAGAAGCATGCATGGTTTCTCCACTCCATGCCTCTTCCCCTTTTCTCTCTGTCTCTAATTCAAAGGAACAGCCGGCTGGAGAGAATGATATACAGGCCATCTCTCCATCACTGTGTGGCCATCGCAGGAAACGTCGCCTCCACTTCCTCCAATTACGGCGGTGCAGTGGAGGCAGGAGTTTTCAGGCTGAGCTGAGCCACAGGCCAGACGGTCGCCGCCTCGCCCGCCGTGCATATGTGGAGGGTGGCACCCCGGGGTCCCATGCATAACCTGGGACGTCTTTGTATACACATTCATCTACATCAGTGGGCAACAGGGAAATGTAAGCCAAAGGTAATTGCCCTGGATAAGAACATCTGCTTGGTGAATAAATATTCTAATGAGGGGAGTTTGCAGGTTCCCCAGACTGATGCACGGCTGACAGGCCTCCGGAGGGACCGCAGGTAATGCTCACCACCTGCAGTTCAAACGAGAAGCAGTCGCAACTTCCTCATGGAGCTAAACGCTGGCCGACTAACACACACGCCCGCATCCCCACACACCAACACACTCCAACACAGCGGATACCAGATGTGGAACAGCAGATCGCTCGCTGATCCCTTCTCTCAAAAGTGATCTTTAAACAGGGAAACATCTCAAATTACACATGAAGCCGCGGGAGAGGACGACCACCTGACTTTCCATCGCGGTGTACCGGCTCTGCTGGTGATGTTTGGCACTACCACTGCTATACGGTACATTTTGTTCCTTTTGGACCTTCTGCCAGGCTGCTGGGAGGTTCCTGACTCAGGGAGGAGCTTGTTGGGGTCAACAAGAAGCTGATGCATATCAGCACCAACCTGACCTACCACTGAGTCAGATCTGCAGTGCAAACACTCAGACTTTTGCCTGAAAACTCACTTTAACTCACGTATAACTTGTTTTATTTTAGAAATAAATTAATCTTCTCATATCTTGACAATGAATCTGCAAAAACTAAACAGATTTGGAAACTGAACTGGAACAAAGCAGCATTTATGGAACTTTTTAGCAGTGAATTATCATTTGTCTTAGAATAGCTTTTATGTCCCAGAACAATTCTGTGCTTGAAAATTAAATAAAATAATCTGATATGTTAGGAAACACTGATCAAAAAACACTCATACATTTGTCTTTTCTTCCAGTTTGCGAATAAATATGCAGACGGGAAGCTGAGTGTGACCTCTATAATTTCATTTTTATGGTTTTTTGTCAGTTCTTTAATAGTTTTGAATAACCGGTGTTGATAATGGAGTCATATTTTTACAGTTTGGAGGTTATTTAGTCCATCAGTTGCCAACACAGAAAGAAACACCTTTCCTCATCTGTTTTTCCCAACTATGATACCAATAACTACAAGTTTCTGGTTTCAAATTGTATAGGAAGACTTCTCTCCAAAGAAACATTTACCGTGTTTCACCCAAAGCCTGTGATGGAAAAAGTTGCAAGAAAGCAGGAAGCAAGTGAACAAAGTAAGAGTTTTATTTAGCGTGACGCTAATGGAGCCACAGTTAAACATATGCAGAGAGTCGCAGATGCTTCTCCTCTAATGCGATGAGAATAAAGCCACTACAGCGAACGAGGCCCGATGCTCCACTGATGAAGCTGCAGGGCTGTAAACTGTCAGCATCGCTGCTTCGCTCCACTCAGCCCACATCTGTGTGTGGTCATCACTCTGAGTAGCTGGAGGGGGAATTTGTCATGAAACCGGAGGTGGAGAAAGGTGAGTTACATCCCTGCAGCACACCTTCAAAGAGGCCAGGAGACAGTGATGAGCTCCTCTCAATAAGCAACGACACCCAGGAGAGGCTCAGGGACGAGAATCAAAGAGGCCTCAGCCGGAGCGAGGCCTCGCAGCAAGCCACTCCACGCGTGGGATTATTTTCCTTTAGTTAGGACACAAGCTGGAAGTCATACTCCTTCCCATCACTCCCACAACTTTACAAATGCTTCAAATTTGAGCACTAGACTGTAACTTTGGCCTCAAAGCAGCCTGTCTACCCAGAAATGTGAGCTTCAGATCGATGCCCACAGCATGCATGGCACACTTTACTTATTCATCCTTTGTTTTTCGCTTCAACTACAAGAAAATGTTTTAACTATAAAGTCATTTATAATGGATTCTTCCAGGTGAAATAAGCCCCCCGTCCCAAAAAAAGATGTTCTCTCCCCAGAAATCTGAACTCACAATCAATACCTACACACACGCACACACACACGCTCAGCTTCTGCAGGAGACACATCTATAACTGCATTACAGCTCAGACTGTTTACAGTGGAAATACTGCAAATATTCATTTACTTTTTGTTTCTGTGGAGGTATGAAGTTAGCAAACCAGCAGAGGATTAAAATGATCTGCAGCGAGTGAAGCAGCGAAGGTCTGGGCGGGTATTGTTGTGGTGAGGAAACAAACCACAGAGGAGACAGAACCAATCTGACTAATCACACATGATCTCAAAGGGAATTAATCAGCAGCTCTGGTTAACAATCCCTAATCAACCTGCGTTTTGATGCTGATTCATTTACGACTCAGACATATGGGAAGCGAAAACAACAGCATGTGAGACCCAGATCATGAAATGTCCCCGGAAGACCCCGAGCAGCCGGACAAACTCAGAAACCAAGCCGGGTCGCTCTGCCGTCACTGGAAGTTGAGGAACAACCTTCGTAAAGGTGTTGGAGCCGCTAATATCCCCGTTCCAACATCCTCCCCCTGAATAAAAGTGACACGTAAACACAGGCCTCCATGGCGTCTCGCTGCAGCAGCCGGCATCAATATAACACATGGAAGTGAAAAGCCATCAGCGCGTTGGGAGGCGCAGCATCGCAGACACCAAGCAGCTTGCTTGGAGAACAACATCAACCTGAAGGCAGCTCCGGTACTCACCCAAAAGTACATCATCATGTTTGAAGCGGGACAGGTGTGGGCAGGCGAGGGCAGGAGAGTGGGACCGAGCACCGGGACCAGTCCAGCCAGCGTGGGAGTCACGAGGGGTCCGAGTGTTTGGACAGAGCTCTACTGGTCCTTGTTCCACAGAGGCAGCTCTCCTCAACTCTTCAACGAAGCTTGACTTGAGGCTTACCCCCTTCTTCTTCTTCTTGCTCTTCAGTTAATTTTTTAAAGCTCCCTTTCTTCCTCCTCTTCCTCCTCTTCTGAGCCAACACGAGAAAGAAGGAGAAAGCAAACGGGAGAAAGGAAAGAGAGCTGGGGAGGTGTTGTAACCTCTTTTTTCTTTTGACACTCTTCCACTCCACTTGCCTCTCCACACCACTCACTTCGAGACTCTCCCTCCCTCTCTCTCTCTCTCTGTGTGTCTCTCTCTCTCCCCCCTGTGCCGTCTCTTATTGGTGAATGTGAAATCAGTCGGTACGGCGCCGAGGCTCAACTAGAGCAGCAGGAGCAGCAGCCTGCGCTTGACAGCTGCCTCCAGCGTTCCTCCACCGGAGCCGTGTTGCTCTGCATAGAGGAGTGCGCCGCACAATCCGGGATCCTGCAGACGGTACTGTAAAATTCAGCGTCCCGGGGAGGAGGGGGGGGGGGGGGGGGCGAGGGACGGAGAGAAAGAGGTGGGGGTTGGGGGAGGGCAGGAAGCTGATGGTGGAAATCTCTGCAGGGGAGGGGGGAGGGCAGGGGTGATGGTGGAGGACTAACAGATCGCGCCTCTTTCTTCTTCTTGCCGTCTGTGACTGAGACGAGTTGTACTGAAGTTGTGGCAGTTTTAGTTCATTGAAGAGAAGAATAAAAGCAAAAATAAAAGATGGAGTTGGAAGAGAAGTGGCTCAGCCGTCAGGGAGGCGCAGCCTATTTTCCACTTGTTTTCCACTCTTCCTCCTCCGTCTGGGTTAGTGACCAGCAGCGTTTCTGGTTGAAAAAAGAAAAAAAATCTTTTTCCAGGTGATGTGTTGTGGCAGATCAGAGGCCAGATGAAGTTGGTGTGAAACACCTCCGTGTGCCAAGCTATATTACATTACATGCTTTAGTGTGTTTTCCATCTGGCGGCTATAAAGGAGGGACGGGTGGTGGTGTCGGAGGGAGGCTTGGCTATCTCCTAGACAGCACTGTAACAATGAGCCTGCCTCAGCAATTTTCAAAACATATCATCAATACACGACTGGGGGCTCACGCTTTTAAATATTAACCCTGTGGCGACCGAGGCCAGGCTGCGGAGAGCCCAGAGTGGTTTTGCGGCATTCTCTGGCGCAGGATCATCCAATAAGAGGCGTCCTGGGGGGATGAGCTAATTTGCCGTAGGATCTTAAAGAACACTTGCCAGCTATAGAGAACGTCGCCGTAATGAACTGAGCAGATACACGCAGGTTATGTTACCCATCAGTAATTGCCACATAAGGAGGCAGAGCTGGATTTGCAGCTGGCTTTGACACCAGGGGCCTCCTCCATACAGCGTTACTGTCATCTTGGATTTATCACCCGTTTTATTTTTCCTGCTTTCCCCAGAAAAGCCCGACCCAACAGTGAGACAAGCAGTGGAAGGTGCGAGACGTGCAACGGATAATTTTACAGGAATTGAAACAATAGTTGACGTCAACGGCAGATTTTCATTAGATCTGGTCTTGCTTTGCACGAACACAAGTCCTGCAATATCCAACATGTCTGCCGTGGATTTACATTAGCAATCTCAGAGAGGATAACCTCCACACTCCTCCATCAATCTATGATGGCAAATAAAAATGAAATGCACTTCTCAGGCAACTCAGATTAAAGATCACGCTTTTATCAAATACTGAAGTCTATTTCAAGTCCTGCTCATAAATAACTGAGGGGGGGAGAGGCCGAGGGAACGAAGGAAGGTGGAGGGCAGACAGGCAGGGGTGGTGAGGGTGTAGACAGAGAGCATCGTGGTCTGCAGCTGAGGGCAGCTGAGGTTAGAGGCAGAAAGGTAGAAAATAAGAGTCAGGCAACATTTATGCCTGAATAATCTGACGTCCTTTACTTACAGATGAAAACGCCATCTGGGGTGAGGATGGAGATAATCGGGGTGAAGATGTGATCTTCCTTACTTCCTGTCGCCCCTCTGAGTTGCACTTTTCCCGCGCTCGGCACTACTTACCCGGGATGCGAGCGGCTTTCCCAGGCATTTAGATTTCCCACCAGCGTCTAGACACTCCCAGGAGGTTCTGCCATCCATTATAAAGATGGAGCTTTCAAAGAGAAGAGGAAGCGAGGGCCTCACACAGAGTGCGTTCTGCCTAAAATGTCCGTCTACGTCCGATCTTCACTGACTCCATATCTGCTCTCTGAATATTTCATGACCATCTCACCTCTGCTCTGCAGCACACCGCTACGTACAGAACAACTTGTGCCGAACTCAACCCAGATCCCATCATTAGAGGAACTCCAGAGGAGACAACCGGCGGATCTTCTTCCCCGCGGAGCGCCGGTGCCGTGCTTATGGCAGCTTCGGCCTTTTTGTCCTCATCCATCAAACCGTGGGCCGCGCTCGGCCGGGTCTCAGCTGGTGGGAAGCCGAAACTCAGAGAGGGATGTGGCTCCATCCTGAGTCTCCCAGGTTGGTTTTTCCTCTAATCACACACTTCACTTTATGGAGTGACCCGCTTTACAACCCGGTGAAAAGGATCTGAAGCTCTGCTCGTTTTATCTCTTTATGTGTCTTCATCAGCTCCACAGGTGGGTATCGACGTTTCTATCCCACATACATCACATCAGGACGGTTTCACAGAGGGAAACAAAAACCCTTTTTCACCTCTTTGTTTCTTCCCTCCTTTCAAGTCCCAGAAACATTTGAACCCTCGGTCAGCTCCACACAACAAATTATCCAAATTATATGTTCACAAAATAAAACATTTTACATCTTCTCTAACATAAAAGTATTTCACATGATTCTTTTATTGCTCTGTGGAAAATGTTGAAATTTTTAAATGGTTTTGTGTGTTGTCACGGTTACGGGTTTCACCTTCAGGCGTTCCACATCCTCCACGTTTCTGTTTTCAAGCTTCAGACCTTCAGGTTAGGGTTGTAATTAATCATTCATTTCATTACAATTTGAAATGATCTTGCTTACATCCTCTGCATTGGAGCTTTAAGAATCCAGAATGATGGTTTCCATCATTCTGCATCACTTATATGTCTCAAAGATCACAAATCACTTATCATCTTAATGTCCTAACGTCCAAAATTAGACATTTTCCTACTAATACAAGTTATTTGTGCAAAGAACACGTTGCCTTATACAGGGGAATATGGAGTTTGCAGGAAGTGGACACTATGTGGTGACTATAGTCACATTAATTTTCCATAATGTTCTGCAGCAGTGAGCTGCATGAATCAGCTCTAGTTGGCTCTCGGGCTAAACTCTGAAATATTAAATTTGCTTAAAAATTTCACTTCTATTCTTCTATATTTCTGCTCTTAATGTATTTTCTTCTGGCTACATGATCTGCGGATCTACTCGTGCAGAATGAGAATAAATATGAAGATATTTCTCCCTGGAGGTTTTACAAACACTCATCAGCAGAAGGAATGCCATGTTTTCTTACATTCAATTATAAATCACAAACTTCTTGTTTGTCCACTTTAAACTGGTTGGTTTTCTACCATTTGTTTTTCCAGATCTACTAATAAAGGGTAAATATAGATCAATAATAGCCAGAATTCTCCATTTGAAACCAGTTTGGTTTCCAGTTTGAAACTTTAGTTAGAGATTGGAGTGACGGTGTCACGTCTGGCAGTAGATATTGGTCTCGACTCCACCAACACTTCCAGTTACTATGATCAAGCAGCTCAAGCTTCGTCTTGTTTCACCATTAAACTTTTCTCCAGAAGACACTGAGATAAAACTGGATTCACTGTGAAATGTGACACTAAATATCCAAGCCAATTCCATTTCGCCTCAGGGATCAAGACTGGATCAAACAGCAAAAGTAATTGTAGATGCATCTAAACTAACTTAATGGTGGATAAAAGATGCAAACATTGAGCATCTGGAACAGAGCTGAAGTCAGTTCTACTAATATTAAAAGAACAGTGCTTTAAATTCAGTTTAATGCAGGAAACCAACCAAATTAAATAAACTCCACTAAGTAAAATCATCAGATAATCCAGAATGCAGTTGATGGGAAGTGAGATTTCTCTGCAACCTGATAAGCAACTATCGCTCTGATGACTTGGAGAAAATGAAAACGGTCACAGAGGAGTAAATTTCTGCAAAAAACTCTGACATTTAAGTAGTAAAAAGTAAATACATGGATATTTTCTGATGAAAATCTTTCTCAATATTTAAAGGCATACATTTATAATAATTACAACTACATTTATAATAATTACAACTAAGAGTCAGAAATGTATTTGGAAAAAACGCAGAAGTTTACTGGTACCATAAAGTTAGACATTTATGATGAAAACGTCATCAAGGATTGAGGTGATAAACGGATGCGAGGGCATCTGGAGATTTTCCAAAGTGGTGGAACCGGGCTCTTTCCTGAACCAGAACATCTCCGGGTTCAGACTCTCCATAAACTGGATCCAGGACACAGGATGTGAGGTTGAAGCTGCAACATGGCTGCATGAGTTTGGACCTGAAATGTTCTGATGCAGAAAAAAACCCAGATTGTTCCTAAATTAACCACTTAAATGCAGGAAACATGACTTTTTCTGTCGCAATGTCTGACTTTATGATCTTATTATATTAATGAGTTTTTTATGAAACATTTAAGGATTTTATTTAATAGTTTTCTAACTGTACAATGTCAGGAAATAACTTTGGTTTAATTTTAGAAATTTATGAATGACTGAATTGAAGCAGCACAATGAAATTCATGAAGCAACTTCAAATGTGATAAGAAGATTCAACTAAAAGAAGATTCAATAAAAAAGCAAATGAATAAAATTCACTTAAGTATTAAATACAGAGTATAAAAATGCCTCTAATTGTAAGAAAACATCTCTTTCTGGCAAATTTACAACTTTTCAACTAAGTTTTTTCTTTCTACAGAAAGAAGCACAGACCCCAAATTTCACATAAACTAAAATGTGCAAACTTATCTGATGAGTCAATTAAATAATAAAAGCAGTAATAAACTCTATTTTATCCATTTATCAGAAAAGCTTTGTGGAAATTTGCAAATATTCTGATATTTACGGAGCTGAAGGACCAGAAACAGCCGCTGTTCTTCTTGAATCGTCTCGGCTGATTTTCATTTGGGATTTTACCGTTTTTTAAAACCAGTTTAAATTAGTGATGTGTTGAACTTTCTGCAAACTCTAAACCAGGAGTGTCCAAATGTTTTGCCATGAGGGCCAAAGTTGTTGAGTTGAAAGCACATGGGGCCACAAAAATTGAAAAAAAGTATAACATTTTTAAAGCAAACTTTAGTGCCGTTTTTATTTTATCTGCTCAATAATAAATTAAACCATTTCCATTTTATTCAACTTAACAAAACAGTCAGATATTGTATTGTATATTGTATCTGGAGATCACTGTAGATAAAAAAACGTAAAAAAGTTGTTTTTTTGGTGGTTTTTTTTGGACAGGCACACAGCTCCGACATTTTCTGGGTTGATTTTTTCTTATTTGAGAATAAATATTTGCTTTTAAAAATAAGTAAGTCAATATTTGTGGTTCTAAATACTCCAGAATTAAGATGAATGCAAAAATCCATCTTTTTTTCTTTAAAGAAGATATTTTATGTCCATCTACATCAGCCAGTAACTAAAAAACCTGATGTTACCTAATCCTGCGTCTGCAGCTTTCTGACACACTCTGTACATTTAGCCTTGAAAACGGTGATGTTTCGCTTCCGTCCCTGGAAGATATCATTAAGCATCATTTGTAGGCATACATTACACTTCACGCAGCAAATCGTCCATCTGCTAATCCTGGAATGCTCTGTCTGGGAGACAATAAATTCATTGTATGCCGCTGCACATCAACAATCCCTCTGATGTAATGCCTCCGTGTAGACATCCAAAAAGTACATTAAACATAGCTGTGTGCTCAGACTGTATGTAGTGCTAATAATGCAGTGTTTACATCTTGGCATTGAGCAGTCAGTACTGGCCTAAGGGTGCGAACTGGCGGGGCTGTGCAGTAATTAGGGGCTGTGTGTTGGGGATGTGAAGGTTCTCAGCACGTTGTGCTGATCCCACCGCTGGGCCGGCCCGGCCCGGCCCGGCCTGGCGCTGCGCTACCGGCCCGCACCTTTCTGTCACAGCGGGAAGTCGCAACTTTTCTCTGGAAGCAGCCATGACAGATATACACTGCAAAACCATGAAATCTTACCAAGTACCTTTGACTAGTTTCTAGTCCAAATATCTTAATACATTTGAAGTAAGACAAAACTAACTTTTCAGCAATAGGAGCTTGTTTTTAGTCAATAATTCCTTAATATTGATGAAAGATGTCTTGTTCTGTTAGCAGATTATTTAACTTACAACATGGAAAAAATATCTCGTTATAAATGAATTTATCTGCCAATGGAACAAGTAGTTTTTCATCAATTTTAAGGGATTACTGACTCAAAACAAGCTCCTACTTCTTCCTTAAAAGTTAGTTTTGTCTTACTTCAGAAAGTTGCATTAAAACTAAACTAAAGATACCCGGTAAGATTTTGTGTTTTTTGCAGTGTAGCTGTCCTGAGTTCATTAAGATGTCTAGGGTGAGACTAGTTTCACCGATGGTGCAGCAAAAAATGATTAGCTTGTAATTTTTCTCTCCTGAGTTGAACTTAATTCTTGTACCTTGTTTGTGTTAGATGCTAATTATGCTTATTTCTGTCTTGAACACTCATGTTTGCTCTGAATCCCTGCTGCTCTGCAGCCATTACTGCTGAACCTCTAATCACACACAAAATGTGGCTTCTGGAGACTAAAAATCAGGCTTCCAGCATCACAATCCTTTTTTATTTGATTTCTCTCGATTATTTCAAAGGGACCATCTGAGACACTGATTTAGGTCTAAAAATCTCTTCCCTGTGTTGCAGCTCGAGTGGTTTATGACTCCGAGGGCAGGGAGTGATTTTATGCTAAATGCATAATTCATGGAAAAAGTTTAGAGACACACCAGCAATTTAGCACTGAATTCCAATAAAGTTGGGTGGCTTGCAAGGGACAGATTAACGAGGAATAGTTAAACTCAAAAGAATGAGAAATCCTGACTTCCAGTCATTACTATGGGCAGACCTCCAAAAACACTGAATCCTACATTTCCCATAATGCACCAGAGCAGTGCTCGTCTTTTAGATGTTTAAGAATCATGTCGGCAGGCAAAAAGTTATTGTTTCCTACATTAATATCTGATTGTTTTCACTGTTCTTGATCTACTTAAAGCAGTGAAAGATTTTCTTTTTGCATTATTTTAAATTTATTTCTTTATATTTTAAAATTTGTTCATTTCTCTGCAGCAGAAAGTACATTTATTTCTACCTTCATAAATTCATTTGAAAACAAAATCTGTCAAGTTTACTTCTACATATTGTTTTCTCAAAGTAGAACAGCAGCTAAAACTGATTTTTAAAGTATGATTCAAAAAATTATAATAATAGCTTGTGGTATGTTTTACATCCAGTTATTTAATGTTTTATCATCTTCTGCTGCAGTTTAATGACACCTGAGTGGACACTTACCAGCACCAGGTGTTCCTCTGGAGGTGGATAACTATAATGACCTTTTATTGGCTGAGGGGTTAAAGGTCATGGTGAAGCCAAACAGAGAGTTTGGTCTTTAGAGTGAAACACAAACTATACTAGACGTGTCAAGAAGCAGATAATTGATTTAATTTAATGCAATAAAAATGATATTTTTGTACTTTTTACCTGTTATAAATACATTTTAATCAGTATTTCAGTTCTTGAGTTGCTGTTTTTTTAGGGCAGAATGACAAAAGTCGGGTATCTTAACAACTAGTTATGAACATTAACTAGTTTATTTTTGCTTTAATTTTAAGCTGATTTAGATAAATTGAAGTTTTCTCTCGAACTCTCACCACAGAGCCGGACGGATCGATTTAAAGTATTGATAATATCGATTCAAAGTGGGCATTGGTATTAGATTGATACTAGTGTGGTCAAATTTTGTTTTAGAGCAGCTTCTTAAATCTATCTCAAAAAATATTTTATTTTGATTTCCGCTGAAATGATCATTTTTTGTCTTTTTTATTCAGAAAAAATGCATTAAGATTTGTTTTGTTTTTCTATTTTTTCTGCTTATCATTTTAACACGTTAAATATTCTGTAGATACCTACAAACTTCGTCCAAATTCTAAAAAACAAACAGAAAAACCCCTAAAAGTCAGAAGTTGGATGTTATTCTGATCTCAGACAATAAAAAGGTCAAACTGGGCCTGTATTTACTGGGTATCTAATTGATACCAAAACACTCAGCTAAAATAATGGCCATGATTTTTAATTTACATGTTTTACACAAATATCTGTAAATGTTATTTCTGCCTGGCCGGTTCTGTTGGCTGTTTCAGGATTCTGAGTCTTTATTGTTGAAATAAAACATTATTTTTAAAATAATATGATCAGGATTTCATCACAGTAGAGTGAAACGCCCAGGAGCCTTCTCTGCTTCAGACAGGGACTAAATCCAGATTTAGGGAATATTTTTATTATTTTATATGATGTGAAAATAAAATAAAGGAGGTTAATTTAGGAAACATGTCTATTATGAACTTGATGGAAGTTGTCTCTACACACAATCTCTTTTTTTTTAGCAGGAAGAGATTTGAAGTGATAAACTTTTATTTAATTTAGTCACAGTTTGCTTATGTTTTATCTGAACTTTAGCGTTAATAAAGTATATTTGAATTTTGAAGTTAAAGAGAACTTGTACAACAAAATTTATGACAAAACAACAAATAAACCCCAAAAGTTCCTGTTCCTCTGTTTTACACTAAATCTGTCATATTTCCATCATATTTCGCTGCACAGACGTCAACAGTCATGATGAGAAGGTTTATTTTTATTTGGAAATGTTGCCCTGCAAGCTAAACCCAACTGGAATCCAGACAGCCTCTCGCATCTCAGTTTGACATTAATTGATAATCAAACAAGCCTTCACATCAGACATTTATGAGATCAGCTGAATTATCTATTTAATGTAACCCAATTATATGCAACCCTCGTGCACCAATCAACACTAATTCCTGACTCATAAATGACAGCTACAGCGACAGATTGAATCAATAACAAACATTGATAAAAAAAACAAAAAAAAAACGTGCAGCCCGCTTGGAAAAAGTAATTAATGGGAGAAAAAGGGCCGAGCTGAATTTATTTTTCTTTGGGAAAATTGTTGTGAGATTCCTGCTTCTGCATTGCAGCAGCAGCAGCGACAAACGTTTCGGTTTCCCTTTAACAATCAGAGTTAAGACATCTGTCATTAATTGTTAACGCCAGCTTCAACTGCTCTAGTTCTTCATTAAAACCATGTAATTATTTAACCAAACATCCTGAATTATTTAGTCAACCCTTTTCTCTGCTACTGGAGGAAAAACTAATTGTTTTGGAGGTAATCTTCTTTAAACAGAGCGCTTTTAGCAGCTAAATGCTAAACTAAGGAGAGTAAATCCACAGCAGAGGTCCTGCTGCGACGTCCTGCACACAGGAGCTAACGTTCAACAACACATGTCAGCAGAACAACCTTCAGAAACAACCCATTACAGGCTTCTGGGAATCCCACACCTGATGTCTGCTGGATCCAGCTCGACTGCGCGAAACTCTTCTGACAAAACGAAGGTAAGTGTGCACAGAGGGGCCCAGCTGCTCTTACCAGTCTCGTAAAGAGGGGCACTCCCAAATGCCAGAGGTGATCGTTCAGCAGTCCGCTGTACACCACGTTCCCGAAGACGGCAATGCTTCCTGACTTACACAACGTGTTTCCTGCAGGGACACACAGAAACACAGGCACACGTCATTGAAACGGACAAGCAGCAGCAAGGGGCAACCGCATGCACTCCAGCAAGCAAACAGTCGGCAAGGAGAGGAGGGAAAAAAACCAGAGGCAAATTAAATCAAAGGAAATCACTGTGCAGGAAGCGAAATAATGGAGAATGCAACATCGATTGTTATAAACATTGATTTTAGCTGTTTATTGACCTTATATATAACGACAAATACACATAGATAGCTCCTCTGAAATCAATAAATGTAGCACTGAGACAGACTGAATTACAGTATGAACACAGACGCAAATCCTCACGCATCATGACAAATACCATCACATTAAAGCGCTTCCACCTTCTGTCTATAACTTTTCTTTATCAGTTTGACTTCGCTCTCTTCTGAGAGGAAACACTTCAACACAGAGACCAGGATGAACTTTACAGAGGCAGGCTGAGTCTCAGTGAGAACAGGAACCAGCTGATAAATCTTTCAGTCTGATAAACCTAGAAGCTTCCTGGTTTTATAGCACAGGTATATTCTGGACTTCGAATCAAGATTTATCAGAAAAAAGGGGGGAAATATTTTCAGAGTTGTGCCCAGTTAATATTTATTGGAAAGTTGAACCTGGGGTCCCTGAACTGGGCACGGCTTGTTGCAGCAACATTAAATGATGTTCTGTTTAAATGTGAACAGCTGGAAAAGTTTTCAAAAGAAATGAGTTGCAATATTTACGATGTGGAAGAACAAAGCGAGCATTCAGACCTGGAGTCACTGTGACACTTCAGCTCCAGCTTCTGTTTGCTCCACATAAAACAAAAGAGACTTTTCATTTAGCAAAAGATTGAAAAGAGAAACGTAATCACGCTAGTATGCAACCAATCAATTTATTTTACTCCAACGTTTTGCACGGATTTATCACCAGTACTCCAAGATAAATAAGCGTGATACAAAAATCTGCTCTGGACTAAAACAACAATTAATTATTTTGCTCCCCTGACAACAGTTCCCATTAAGATTTACCATGTGTAACAGATTCAGGGTCAGCTTGTGATCCCGGATTTAAATGTGATGATCACAGAGAAAATAACAGCCTCAGTATTTGCACCTTGCAGCAGGTGTGCATTAATACACACCAGGAAACACAAAGGAGTTTGATTTATGCTGTAATGTGAAAACAAAGCAGATTTATCTGAACCAAGGATGTCCAAACTGTGGGTCCGGGGACAATTTGTGGCCCTCTGCATGGTTTTGTTCGGCCAGAGCAGCAAATTTTCTCTTCAAGTTCTTTTGAAGACAAATAAAATCTTAATTTTTTTTCTTTAAGGTATGAGAGAAAGCATTTTTCTGTTTTCATTGATAACATTTTCCTAAAAACAACAAGCAGCGTCCTACTTTTGTTGCCAAATGTAAAAAAAAAAAAAAATCGAGGACAATCCAAAAACCTTTGGAAAATATTTATCTGTCATTTAATATGCCAATTGTACAAAAACCTGTTTATATTTTGAATTAATAACGACTTACAGATTCCTTTTCTTGATAAAATATTACTTTGCTTAATTAATAGATTTTGTATATCAAAACAAAGAAAAACAACAAATGTCTTAACAAATACATTGTTTTCAGTTTTAATAATAAATTTAAAAAAATGTGGCCCTATGGGTGAAAAGTTTGGATAACACTGATCTAATTGGACACCGTAGTGAATAATATGTATATATAAGGAAATTTAATTGATGTAATAAAACAAGAAAATCATTTAAACTTTCAGACTTCATTGTAAGAATTCACGGATTAAACATAAAAAAACAAAACTTTTCATTTATTATCATTAGTTGCTTTCTATTTTCTTAAGTTAAAGTTTGCTCCAGAGACAGAAATTACATCCCGCTTTAGTTCAATTTGTAGAAGTATCAATTTAAGAGTGAAACTTTTCTCTTTAACGAAAAGCTTTAAGTTCTGCTGTAATTGGTTTAATTGTGGATGAATCTCCAGCCTTCAGAGACAAAATGTCTGCATGGAGAAATAAACGCCTCTTTATCAACACTGATGTAGCTTACAGTAATTAAATGTGGGCTGATGACAATTATTAATGTGCTTATTTGCGCAAGTAATGTTGGATTTTGGAAGTGAAACTTTTGAAACACACTGTAGATTTTTCTATAATTTACTCAACATTTATAATACTTTTCATTTAAAACAGCAGAAATGTTTGATTTAGTTCTTGAGCCATAATGTCGCATCGTATCAGACGGTTTCACCGGCAGCCTCTGCATGTCTGCTTAGGTTAAAACAAACTGCAGGCGGCAATAAGCTCAGGTTCGTCCCGCTGCTTTAACTTCACATCAACTTTGCATTAAAGATCAGCGGTTTTATTATTTTGTCTTGGAGGAGGCAGATAAAATGCCTTGGTAATGAAAAGTTTTGAGGGTTGTTGCAGCGTTATTTCAGGATGTTCTTGCCCTCATAACCAGGAGGTTGAGGGTTTGGCTCCCACAGCTCCGTGTGCGGGTTCCCACAGTCCCTCCAGCATGGTGGGGGTCGTCGGTGGGGTCAGCGCCCACTGGGACGCGCCTGCAGGGCTGTGGGAGAAGCTGGCTTTAAGATGACCGTGCATTTAGATTTTACCCTGCTGCTGCTGCTCCTGCGGTGAGAACTGACACAAAAAGCTGCAGTTTTTATTTTGTTTTCCCAATAATCAGAAAAAGGGGAGGAAAAGGGAGAACTTATTCATTTAATTAGTTATCCTTTGCTCTGGTATCTACTTTTATTTATCTAATTTTCTATTTCTTTTTTACCCAAAATATCTGTGACCCTTGTTCAACTGAGGAATATTAGAAAATAGGAAAATAATAATGCAAATAAGAGATTAAATAAAAATACATATATTTTCTACCCCACATAAGTTAAATATTTTCATTATTCTTCTTGTGACAACTTTTGATTATGTTCTGTCTTTTGTCTTTGTTCTGAATGTATCATCTTAATGTTTTTATTTGTCTGTCTGCTGTTCGTTACCCGGTTATTTTGCACTAATTTGTTGTTCTGTAATGTTTGTTCTATCTGCACTAATTAGTGAATTAAACAAACAAAAAAAGTGTTTAAGTTTGTATTTATTTACCACTTGTCCTTAAACATATTTCTGTTTTTTTATTGTTGGCCATACTGCTTTAGTTTAAACGATACTGTCGGGTTTTTAGCATTATTTTACATTTTACATTCATATAATTTCTGATCGTTTTTTTCCTGTTGAATTATTTTGTCTCTGGATGAAACCAAATGTTTTCTGTTTTGTATTGCATTGTTTATTCCCTTTGAGCTGCCCTGTATTTATTATTTCAGTTTAAAAATAATGTATTTGTGCAAATTAGTTGGTTAATTAGTAATGTTATTCCTGCTTCTTTGTTTAGATTTTGTTGCTGGTTTGATCTATTTCCTAATGGTCCAGACTATGTTTCTAATTCTGCATAAAACCAGTAAGATTTTAGCTACTGGGTGTAAGAAAACCAATATGGTAAAGAATAAAATCCACCAGGTAGAGCATTGAACAGTCTGCTGATGCTGATTTTCTATCACCTTTCTTGACATTCTGACTACACAACTTCACAATTTGGACCATTAATGGAAAGTTGGGGATGTGCATGACTGTCCATTAAATCCAGATTCACCGTCTCCTGACAGTGTGAGCAGCATTTTCTGTAGCTAGACGTCGTTCAGAAGGACAGAGTTGGAGGAAGCAGTGGTACTTTCTAAATGCAGTCAACTCCCGTCTGTTTGTGGATTTTTCTGTGGAACTTAACTCTACAATATTCATAAAAAAATTGCCAATTTGCAGACTATTTCCATTGAGCTCATATGTATATAATGTATTAAGGAAGCAGACATTTCTAGTTGCAATGCCACTTGACACGTTATTGGCTGCTGTTTGCAACCAGGAGCGCTGTTTAGTTTCCTTAGAGCTGATTGGCTAGAGAGGAGGAAGCCTGGGGATGTTCTGCTGTGGCTTTAAGACAGTTTTCACTATTATGCATATTAAAGGGGTGATATTGTGTAAAATCACCTTATTTCAGCTTTATATCATATTGCCATGATATAAAGCTTTCAATTACTCACTGAAGTCTTTTATAAGCTATTTTAGAAATATATCAGAAGATGCAAATTAACAATTCCATTTCTACATAAGAAAAACTCATTTTATTGCATTAAATGCAGTAACAATATTTCTTTAGTAAATTTGAACCGGGTGTAGCTAAAACCACTTGAGTTTTGGGTGGGACGTATTTACAGACAAAGGTGTTTTTATTTTCACTGCAGAATGTGTTTCTATTTTGTACAGTTTTGGAGTAATTACTGCTCTGAATATGTTGTTTGTTTGAGTCTGTAAGCTCCACTTAACTATTAATCGGTTACTAAATTAGCTGATGATTATTTCAATAATCTGATCAATCATTTCTATGCTGAAAGTTTCATGTGGAATTGGATAAACTCCACACTGATCTGGGTGAATCTGCTGCTTTTTAAATCATTTCTTGTATTATTTTAAACTGTCTCAGATCATTAGATTTCCAGCCGTGACGTCTGAAGCTCTCCTGCATCGTCTCCTTCATAAGTTCACCGTCACTAAGACACTCTGAATTAGCTCAGTGCCAATGAAGGCCCTTCGCAAACAAACACACACAGGCGATGTGAGCCCACCACTTCAACACACACACACACACACGTCCCCCAAGAGTGTGATGTAGTGCACACTGATGTCCCCATGTATGTGATGAATGCAGCACAGAAAACACAGGTCTCCATTGTAATTTCTGCACAAAGGAATGCAGCAGAAAGGCACACCAGGGGTGGAGTGGAGCAGTGCTGACAAGAAGCGCATGCATTATTTAAAAACAAAAGTAAAAAATGCCCATTAAAGTGTCAGCGGTGCTTTCGGCAGTGCTGGCTCGAGCGCAGTGTGCGTATTACTGTTATTAATGGGCCAGGCGTGGGGGGCATTGCTTCGGTGTGATTGCTCCGCTGCTGTTGCTATCTGCAGTTCAAGCCCCCCTCCCCACTTTTCCCTTTTTCTTTCCTTCTGGGTGTGTGTGTGTCGGTGTGTGGGGGTGTGTGTGTGTGTGTGTGTAAGAGAAACAGATAAGGAGCATGATACAGGCTGGGAAAGAGACGCGACAAGACCCTGAGAGCACAGTCAATGAGCTCCTACAGCTAATATCATTTCACATTATTGAATGCGTATTAAGGCAGAGAGGCTCTGTCAGATGAATAGGAGCACCAGCACTTATATCAAATTCTGATCTGCCTTCATGGCCATGTCTGAAAAAAAAAATGCAGAGAATGTAGTCAGCATATTGAAAATAATTGCATACCATTTTTCTTTGCAGTTTAACATCAGGGGCTATACATTACAGCGACTGACACAGCAGAATGAGGTCATTGTGCATGTTATAATTACAGCTGGGTAAACACTCGACTGTCTCCCTGCCTGCAACAGGCAGGGAGACAAGACGATGTAAAGCCGTCACCTTTGAGCCGCGCCGCCATCGCACTATTGAAAAATATTTAACACATCACTCGGAATAAGTAAGCTGAGCAAAATGATCACAGTTTGTTGATCAATTTCAGAGAGCTGTGATGCTCCGAGATCAATCACCGCAGTGGGTGTAACAGACGGCAGAGCCTCATCCCTGACCCATTCTTCCTGAACCAGTTTGTTATGCTGTTATTAATGGTGTTTACATGCAGCGAATAGAGCACATAATCAAATTTTCTAGATTTGCATGTAGAAAATGTCACATAAAAGGGACAGCTTAATTTTCCCCCTCACAAACTCTGCAGAACTGTGGAGCCGGTGGGGTTTTCACTTATTTATTTATTTACTCTCAGTTATTAAAAATGCATTCAGCTCCTCGTGTTTGTACCACTGGAGGAGCATCTGTATTTTTCTCCCATTTAATAAAATCGAGTGCAAACCGGTGACATGTTGCTTAGTGGTTCACGATAACGCTTCTTTCGGCTGTTAATCCTGCTTTTTTTACGGCTCCTCTCAGCAGTTGGGTGTTCTCTCATCTGCAGACTTGACAGCATTGAGCCCAGCCTCTGATTAATTATTAATTGTGTGATTAAAGTGTGTGTTGCTGTGGTGTGTGTTTTAACGGGAGGGGTGGAGGAATGCAACCTGCAGTGAATACTTTGCATTATCTACAACTCTGAGTTTTTATTTCAGGACGTTTAACTGGAGGCATCAAGTTATTCACTCCCCAAATGACCAGCCGTGTAAAACACCTGCGAGAGCAGAACCAGGGAAGGTGAACGTATTGTTTTATTAAGTGAGTGATGTCTACTTGAGTCTGGTTCAATTTTCCTTTGGCTGCAAGTCAAGGCTTTTCTTTTTCTGAAATTTTATTTCGGTGCAGACATGTACGGGGAGTTTGGCCCACACACACACTTCAAGGCTGATGCTGCTACCTGTGTTTCACGATTCAATCCACTTATGAATTATTCTCAACGTCAACACTCGAGCTTAAACTTCAACATTTTACAAACTTTTTTGTATGAAGAAAAGAACATAAAGGCGGATAAAATGAGATTCTGTGCAGCTATTTATTACGTCTGCATGACTTATGCAATCAAGAAAATGCATCGCATTCAATCCATCAGAGATGCCGCATTGATTGCTGAGAAAGTCTTGATCTTATCAAGTCGGCATCTGAAAACAACCATAAAAAATATATACTATTTTTCAAATAAACACAGCTACATCTCCAGAGTTGTTAGCAAAAAAAATAAAGAAGTACTCTCCTAACCTAAAGACAATCTCCTGTAATAGAAAATCTGTTCAAAGCATGTTCAAACTAAAAGACACTGGAAACAGAATATATCTGTTTGCTGAGTTGATAACTTATTTTGGGAAGTTACTCAGATTATTACCATGCAGATTTGAGTGAAACTGATTTCAAGCCAGTTAAAACTAAAACCAGACTTCCCAGATTCAAAGGTTTACATCCTCGGCAACAAGTTGGACAGTAGATTTATTTTCAAACAGTAAAAAATATTAGCATCTCTTTAAATCAGCCACAATCTGAGAACCATAAAACCTGCTAAGATTCCTTTTAATGACCTAACATACCTTAATATGCATTTAAACTCACAGTGGAAATAATTTTAGCTCTACTGCAGAAGCTGACATCAACAGTCTTCCTCATGACTCTTTGGGTTACAGCCAATCAGAGCCAAGGAAACTGAATGGTCCTCCAGGAATGGCTGCTTTACAAATGCTGGCCAATGGGGGGCAAGTAGCATTTTATTTCAAATATTTTCAATATATTCTATGAAGAACAAGAAGAATTTCTACGAATGATTTGGAGATACGTCTTACATAAAAAATCTGCCAACACTGAGCTGTGGACAGAGGGAGGGCTACTGAATAACATCCTTATCTTCTTTTGTTACCATAGGTTGGTTTTTCAACTGGAACATATTTTAGATGGATTTTAATTTGCTGGATATTTGGGTCAGGCTCCATTCAGTTTCAGTAGCGGCTGATTATATTTAGAGTGACGTTTTAGCTCTTTATCTTGTTTACAACTGCACTGACAATTTCCACATGAACAGCTTGAAACCAGTTTAAGATCCCGAGAGCAGGTAATGGAACGTTACGTTAGGAGAGGCACTTTTTGCCATTTGTCTCATAGCCTGACTGAAGGAAATTAACAGAAATAGATTTAACCAGAACAAAAGGAAGACTAGAGAAATGACCCACTAATTAACTTTCATAGTCTTATGCTACTCTATGCAGACATCCTGTCTACACCAGTTAAGATTCACTCACACCGGCATGCCAAACGCTTGACATGACTTACATGAAATGAACTAGAGATTTTGTTTAAATATACATGGTTCAGCAAATAATTAGTTTACTACTGGAGACACCAATAAATTGTGTGTAGATAACTGGAAAAGAAAAAAATAAGACATTAAGATCATAAATAACTCTATCCTTTCATAATTAATTTTTAATTTCCTGGTTATCCCAAAGCACAAATACAAAACAGAGACAAATCATTAATAATTTACTTACACATGAACCAAATGCGTCTTAGATCTGCCAACATACATGGCCAAAATAATCAGTGCCAGCAGCTTCAGGAAACCATGTTACCAACATTAGTTATTCATTTACATGTCAAAAATATATGATAAAAAAGAAAGAAAGGTTTGCATTGATTTTTATGTGGTAGAATTTTGATAAAACAAAGTAAAGTGGCATAACTGATATTCATTGACTGGATGTTTATATGAATGTTCTTTTAAAAAATGAATTCAACCAGTAAGATATATTTAGAGTTTATCAGTGAAATAAAAAAGGTAAAAATACGAAGCTGGACTAGTGAGTGGATGTTTGCGAGGACTCATTACTCAGCAGTAAAAAACCTCTTTGGCTCTTTGAAAACTGGATCTTTGCTTTCGTGTTTAATGGGTGGACAATTTTTATTGTGGGACAACAGGAATTTACTGCAATAAAATCATCTTAGTAAATAGTTTTAAACTGAGATTCTGAAAAGATCAAATTTAACATGAATGGAACAAATTTCCAAATCTGAATCACTTCTTATTTCTACGTCAGAAGCGAAACGGAAAACAAACAAACAATGGAAGTGAGCAATCTTAGTGAGGTGCTGGAATTCAATGCAACTGGTCATTTAGAAGTGTGGGTGTGTGTGTGGGCGGGGGTGGACGGGCGTGTGTGTGTGTGTGGGGGTGTGTGGGTGTGTGTGTGTGTGTGTGTGTGGGGTGCCCCCAGCTGATGCACTCCACCCAGCTCTCATGGCTTTGCTGTTGGAGGTTGGTGGCTTTAAGCTTTTCAGCTCCCGAATGCGCAGCTCATTTCTAGCAAAGAGGCACATTGCTGCAATGCAATAAGGGAAAACAACACTTTTAATAATTCAGGCCCTGAGACCGTGATGGGGGGTGGGGGTTGTGATGGTGTGGGGGGGCATCTTAAAGTACCGCAGAATGGCTCATTTAGCTCCTGCTACGCATTATTAAAGTTGTATCAAACTCCCCCCACCCCCACCACCTCCCCCCCGGGTCTTTCCCAAAGTTTTTTTCTTTCATTTTCCTTTCCTCTTTCCCCTAAAGCCTTCGAGGTAACCAATAACAGCTAGCAACATTTATAAACGACACAGTATCCTGCACCTTAGAGGGGAGGTAAACAATGGTGTAGCTCTTAATCTCTCTTTCTCCCTGTCCTCCCCGCTCACTAGTCCTCCGGTCCGAAATTTGTCAGTGCTTTATCCTGTTTGAGCTGTAATACAGAGCCTCTCGCTGTCCAGATTATTTTCTGCCTGAGCTAAGCCCACAATGCATAAAATATGTGGGGAATGAACCTTGTATGGAATCAAATTGAGTAATAAAACGGTGCTCACTGTGGCACTGATGGACGCATGATGGTACCGTTAAGGACGTGTTCAGCGGTACCGTAAATTGCCTCTGAGCGTGACGGCGGTTTCCACGGCAAAGGAAGTAAATATGAATAAAACACACAGGAAGGAAAACAACTGGAACGCGTTCAAATGCAGATGTGCTTTTATTTCCTCCCCGAGGTGGAGAAGGATGACATTAACTCCTCAACTTCCACAAATAAAACCAGTCAGATTCATCCAGAAGTTGGACTTTATGTGTAGCTTTACTGTTAAAATAATCATTTTAACCCCCTGACTGTCTGATGCCATCTTTCTGTTTCTGCCCTTAATAGCTTTATGATGTTTAAACCCAGTGAAATATTCAACAGTGCCACTTTCAGTTTTTCATGCCTGAGTCATTCCATCAAAATAAAGTGGAAACACTCCTGATGTTTTGTACATTTTTTTTAAAATATATTTTTTCTAAAATTTCTGCTTGACATATCCTGGAACTGTAAGAGCTGCACAGCAGACTTAAAGAGGAATTAAATTCAGCATCATTTACCTAATTTGATGTTCTCACCTCCAGAGGTACGCAGGGTTTTTTGTGAACTCAGAGAAACTGAAGTGCCGTTTATTAAATTTTCATATCTGTCTTCACTCATGTGGAGGTCGTCAGCTGTTTTTCTTTGTGAAAACTTGACATTTCAGAATTACCGCGTGAGGTTTTCAGCCGGCAACAACAAATTATAATTACAGTAATTTATGATTGCTGCTTACATTGCACAATACAATGAAAAAGGGAAAAATAGCTTATTAAAATGTCCATTTAGGATATATAAGCCATAAAACGCTGCAGAGATCTTAAATCAAAGGCCAGAGTGCTGGAAGAGACGGACGGATGGCAGGAGGTCAAGGCACAGAGGGAGACTGGGGAGGACTTCAAATCCAGTTTATTTGACTTTTTATAAGAACTTTTTATTTGTTGTTTATAGTTTTTATGGGCTCACATTAACCATAGCTTGCATTTCACCAAGGCTCATATCGCCCACTGCGCCTTATGAATGTATGAAAATTTCACACATTCTGTAAAAATCAGAAATAAGAACAATAAACATTTTTAACAAGTCTTAAATATCCTCAATTCCCCGCCTAATGACATGAAGCCTCGTTAACACAACATGACGCCCAACAGCTGAAACAGATGCAGCAAAGTACATGGAAAACTTTAATTCAGGAATTCGATTCAAATTGAATTCCTGAATTAATTCCTCCTTTAATGTCTATTAAAGGAGACATATTGTGCAAAATTCATATTTCGAAGATTTTTGTTTCTACTGCTTCTAAAAACAACCAAGGTGCTTAAATAAACCACCCAGATGTTTTTTAAATGTCTGGAAAATTAGCCGTTTCAAAAACTTCCCAACTGTTGAGTTACAATCGTACAGCGCCGTTACCTAGCAACCCCAACCAAGCTCCAGCACGTTTGGTCAGCTGGTTTTACCGCTGTACAATGGCTGCTGGAAAAGACAAGAGTTTTATTGATGACCTACCACCCCGAAAGCACTTGCTGCATTCTGGTTTGTTGTGCTGGAGGCTCCACGTCTGCTTTTCAAACATGAACAGTTGTATTGTTACACATCTGTTTGCAGTCATGAGTTGAGTTGCAGCAGCGACTGATCTAGCAGCAGTTTATCTGGATTTAAAGTGACAGGAGGCCCTACTACGACTCATTCTGATAGACGAAAATCTTATTATATAAAAATGACTTTGTGAACATGTTTTGTTAGTTAGGCTTTGTGTTTTTGACTGTATCTATGGTAACGTGTCTGACTACAGCTGTTCATTTATTCCTGTAAACCGATACTAGTATTACTAGTAGGTTTGAGTGTAAACTTTAAGATGATTTATGCAAATATCTGAGTTGAAGCAGGATTTCTAAACACCAGCTGCTTATTAAGCCCCAACAATGTTTATAAATGCAGATCTTCTAATTACATTTATTTACCTACATTTATTGATAAATGGGTGCTATCAAAGCAAAGAGCAAGATGACGTAATAAGGGTATTATTGCAGAGTTCTGTCCATAACTAAGCGAAACCTCTTCAGAGCTTTCAGTCATCGTATTTGCAGCATGTTTATTGGTTGTTGGTGTGTCTGAGCCTCTATGAGATGGAAAATGTTTTTCCCCCACAGACTCAGGGAAGAGCTTTAGCCAAGAAAACATCAGTTTGACAGAGTTTCATTCACTAGAAACTCAAAGAACTGATGCTAAACAAGCAGGATAATTGCTCAAATGTGGAATGAATATAACACAGTAGTCTTTATTTGATATATTAGACATTATGGTTGCAACAAATAGTCTTTAAAAAAAAGTGATTCAAATGAATTGGTGTTGATTTTGGATTAGGAGACTAAATATGTGCTTCAAAACATGAAACAGATGCAAAAGTGATGAGTTAAAATGGTTTATGGAACAGCCATGTTACTAAAATGATAACACTGTAAAATTTTTGGCTCAAACTGGTTTTAAAAAATTGGATTTTAATCATTTTTACATTTATAGCAGCAGCTCTGACTTAGCTTAGATTAATTCCTCCCTTTTCCTGACGCTTATTGCAGGAAGAACACTAACTACTCATAGATACTCCACAAAAACCCACCAAACTAGTCAAAATAAAAATGTATTTAACTTAGCCTGGCATCAGTGCTGCCCAAATACAAGCTGTTTATGACTTCCAGTTTCATAAATTGTCATATTTTTCCTATTGGATATTTCTAGGGGAATGTGGGACTTAGATCCATGCACAGATTTTTTGGTTTCCTTTTGCTTTTCACCAATCAGAGAAGTTCAAAGTCTGAGTAGAACCTTTATGAATGAGTCTACCTGAGGCATGAGCTTCAAAGGTTATAGAGTTTGGTGGAAGCATGACTATATAACTAGTATGAAAGTCTCTGATTTTTATTCTGTGATGAAGTCACAGGTGGGGGAGGTTTCTGATAACTTTATGAGCTCAGAAAAAGCATAAACCCAAGAGAAAAAATAGATATAAAAGGTGAAAAGGTGGCAAAAGTAGGAGCAAAACCAAACTTGTAGGCCTTTCAGCAGCTCATGTGGCTCTCCATCACAGAAAAAACACATTAAACCTCTCTATGTTCACAAGCCTTTTTAGCCAAAATGGATTTGATTCTGGAAGATCCAATAACAGAAAAACAATGCGGCATTGGATTACAAAACACAGAGGGAGACGGGCGGCGTTTCCTCGTAAGGATGCCATCAATCCAGGAGCTCTTATCTGTGTTGGTGTCACCATGTTTCTCCGCTGCATGTTCACATGCTTACAGGTTTTAGTGGGGAAACCACTATCATAAAACAAATCGCTTTAGTTTACAGATGGCTGAAATCTACATTTAGAGAAACAGACATGGTCGTTGCTCCCAGATCCCAAATATGGAGGAATGCCAAGGGCCATGTGTGGAGGGAATGACATCAAATATAAACTTTTTGTTTGGAATAATTTCCTTACAATGGAAAATGTTAAGCACAACAACACAAAGAATTTGTCTTTTCATAACAAAGCTTATTTAACAGGTATAACCACGTTTTCCAGTGACTTCAGCTTTCACTTAATTTACTAAACTTTGCTAAATATAGCAACCATTTTGAAACACAGTGACCCAAATCCAGAGAATAAATGTATTCAACTGAAACAAAAATAATTTAAAAACCACATATCTTTCTTTAAATGCAGCCAAATTCCACAGCACATCAACATGTTAAGGTGTCAAAGTTAAGCTAGCATAACTGACCTACTTCCCTCTCTTGCTATTTTTCTTTATTACTTTTTTTTCCTGGTCTGGTTAGTTGTCGCTGTATTGACAATTAGTAGCAAAGCACTGCGTCTCTTTTTCTTTTATATATCAGGCCTATATTTAAGATTTAGTGCGTTATATTGACAAGTTAACAGCTAAAACCAATGCTAATCATCGTTTCTGAGAAGCCCTGGCCTTAGAGATAGGATAGGTTAAAGAGGAATGTCATAATGTAAGAATCCAGATTTGACTTCCATCAAAAGAAGTCATCTGAAGTGGTTCATCCATTAGCTTAGCATGCCCCTTCAGGGCACCTTTTCTGAGGTTTTCTGGGTTTGTCTCATTGGAAAAGAGACCATGAGGAGACCCAGAACTGACTGGTATTTGCATCTTTGGATTACCAGAAGTCTTTCCAGACTGATGTTGGATGAGTGGTTGGATGCTTCATTTGGTTAGGGTTAAAAAAACTAGATTAAGCACAGCAAAATATCGCAATAAAATAAAACATGAAAATGCACTGAAGGATGTGGTTACGATGCTGACCTACATTTTACAACCTCTTCATCCATTAATGGCCTAAAAAGCCATTTTGGGTATTTTCCTCCCCAGACACCTTAGATATTCTGAAAAGCACTTTTTAAACTCAACACAATCTGACAGCTCCTTCTTCAAGAGGTTCAACCACCAAAGAATATCAGCGCACCTCTATAAACACAATTTGATGAGGCTCCTTGAACATCAAAGTGAAACCAGTGCAGCCAGCCAGCCTGAACGTCAGGAAAACCAGTCAGTCAGCTGCTTTGTCTCCCGCTGAGTGCCAGACTGACGTTCTGCAGCCATCTAAGCTGACTAAACACAGAGCCCCCTTTCTTCAAAGCTATGCAAATTAGCCACGTTGCTAAGTGGATTCCTCTCCTCTTTTTTTTGGGTTGGAGAGCCAGAGGCCCGATTAGGCCTAATTTCTATCTACAGAATGTATACACACTTTCATACAGGCTGCATTTCTGCCTGTGGGGGATTCTTGGTGGTCTTCTCATAACACAGGCCTGCTTAAATAGATTGGTTGTTGAATTTAACGTGAAAATAATGTATTTTTTTCCAACTGTAATGGAATTAAAAGAGGCTAAAAATAGAGGTGGGAGGAAGCTAATAAAGATCAAACCGGAGCTCAGACACAGAAAGGCTGTAATCTTTGACTGCAGAGAACATGACTGCTCTTTGATTGTATTACATGCACTGCGCTGCTCAAAGTGAGGCGGGATTTCGTTTTTCATTGTTTGGAGCCTAATGAAGGGCAAGTGTGAGGCTGCAGCAGATAATATTCACACCACCAGCAGACTAAGAGATGGATGAGCAGCTCTGGTGTTCGAATATCAGAACCAAACTCAGTTTTAGACATTTTCTTTATTTAAATCCACTGCACCATCTGCTGAAGCACCTGCACGTCAGGCAGCTTTTTATTTTAAATTAATTCAAACAAGATTTAAATAAGTTGGATATAAACACACCTGTCTGCAGATTTCATTCCTGCCCCTGTTTGACCCACATTGAATCACTTCAACATGTCATCTTTTGGTTTTGATGCTTATTGTTCCTGATGTTTCTGCTGTTTACTCCTGACTACATGATCATTTATGTATATCATCGGCTGTAGCTTGTGGAATAAATCCTGCCTGTCTCAGAGACGAAGATGTTGCCAAAGGTTTTCAGTTTCAAGATTTGTGGGGGTTTTTTCAGTTAAATAAGAGAAAATAAATATTGACTATTCCTGCTGTCACAATCGTTTGAGATTTAAACGTTCATATCTTCAGGATCAGAACGCAGAGATAAAAACCAAAAGAAATGAAGATATGATAAAATAATGTCTACTGTCATAGTTTGATCTGCATCATATTGTGTCTATAATCAGAAATAGGGTTGAAACAATCAGATTAATCGTAATCAATCGTATTGAAATAATTATCAGGTAATCTAGTAATCCATTAATTGTTAACTAGAGTAAAGAAAAAAGAATACATTCATAAAAGTAATTAGGCCAAAACTACAGAAATATGTACACTTTTTTTGTTTTGAATAAAAAAACACCTGATCTCAGAACTCCTCTAGTGGCAGTTTTACCTTCACTTTTAGACAATAAAATGGTTTTATATTTAAAAAAAAAAAATACAGCAATCATAAATCTGCTTTTATGTTTTTTTATATAATTTCCTGCCCAAAAATGAAGAGAAAATATTCCCACACGTGACTGTATTCTTTCAGAAATGTTGGGCTAAATCCTCAGAATAAGAGGAAAAGAAACAGTGAAATGGGATTCAGCCGTTTACTGCAACATGCTTGTGAGCTGTCCATGGTGCTGAATCCAAGAAACGAGATTTGGAGCCAAATGAGCTCAAAATGTGAGTTTTCTGACCTGCACACAGAGGTGGAAGCTTATTTAAAGAGGTTCAGGCCTCAGTAAGAGGAAAGCAAAGCCAGTTTAACCTAAATGGTAAACAGGGTCACATTCATTCCTATTTAATAAGAAATCTGAACTGGTGAATCGCCAGTATGCCAGGCTGGAGACAAACATGCGTCAACAGAAGTGAACAGGGTGAAGAGGTAAGGATGAAGAGAGCTGGGAGCGATGCTCTGACCCCCTTTTTTCTAATGAGGAGCAGACGAGATGAAAGGGAAACGAAGGAGGAGGAGGAGGAGGTAGATTTATTTTGGACTCATCATTATCATTATAATAATTATTGTTATTGGTGGAAGAAAATCTGTGTTGTTTTTGGAGTCCTGCTAAAAACAGAAAGCCGTTTCCAACCTTTCTTATCATTATCTCTTCATTATCATTATCACCGTTCTGATTGGTCACAGCGATTTTATCGCAACACACTGAAGCTAATGACAACAGCGAGGCGCAGAGGAAAAGGAGGCCTTGTTAATGCAGGAATAAATAATGCAGCTCTGAAGAAAAACAGTCTGAACTGCCCATCTGGCTTGAAATGTTCTGGAGACACAAGCGAGAGGATAGAAACCAAAAGCTGTTTTGATGTCTCAGTCTGGATGTGCATTGCCAACAAGCCGGGGCCTCGGGATTCCATCAGATTATTGATTGTACCAACACTCGAGTCCTGCTTTACCACACTTATAAACAAGCTCTCTGTCAAGCACACTATAGGGCAACAAATGATTTTATTTCATAGATTTCTGGATTTGACTGATGAATTATTCACTGATGTTCTACCCTTGGTGCAGAGGAGAAGGCGCGGGAGGAGGGGAGATGCTGAAGAGGAAAAGACAAAGAAATTTCAAAATGTATAACACACAAGCCTGTGTGCATGAACATTTCATCTTCTAGAAGGTCTTTTTTCTGCTCTATTCTTCTCCGCTATCGTACAGCGGCTCTGCTTTGTCAACATCAGCTGACTGAGAACTCCCAGGGGCCGACAAATCTCCTGTAATCCTCCAGACCTCCCCTCCGCGTCTGCCGTTTACCTGGATCCTTCTAAGTGTTATTGAGTCGAAATAAACTGTTATCAGCCTGGATCCCGTCCAGGACCTGGAAAACTGCTTGTTTTGTTTCTTTAATTTGGAGACTTTTAGCGCCACACTCTTCTGCTCCAGATGTTCTGGATAATGTGACAGTAAAACAGCAAAGACGGACGTTTACAGGCGGTAAAAAATCCTCATTGTTCATATTCTCAGATGTTTCCTCTGTTGTTGGATGTTTTACTGTGGAGTTCAAGTGATGGTGTCTGTTTTCTCTGGAGTAATGGAGAACAGCACGCCCCTTTTACAGGGTTTCTGCAGGTTTCACCAACTCAAATTTATGCTTTTTAAGATGATAAAGAATGAAATTTAAGACCTGTATCTCGACCAAAATGTACGAAGGAAAATTGCATTTTATATAGTGATGCAATATTTTATTTTAACAGAAAGTACGTAGCGTTGTATTGCTTAGCAACAAAAATGAGTCAGACGCAAAAAACAATCCCACATAGAAAAAAAATCTACACAGAATATATAAGATTAAACAATCCCACCACACCAA
Source organism: Xiphophorus hellerii (assembly GCF_003331165.1). Taxonomy (NCBI): domain Eukaryota; kingdom Metazoa; phylum Chordata; class Actinopteri; order Cyprinodontiformes; family Poeciliidae; genus Xiphophorus; species Xiphophorus hellerii. The sequence continues at coordinate 1,903,802 of NC_045687.1, forward strand.
AATTTAGGAAATGCAATTAACGTGTTAAGGACAACTTAAACATTTTCTAATAAATTTAAGACATTCTAAGGCCTAAATGTTAGAAACAGTCACCGCCATGCCTGAAATTTAGCAGCAGGAATTTGTGCTGATATCTTGTGGCTGGTTTTCTCTAATCATGATGCTGTGGGTCAAAGCTAAACATCTCTATGTATCGGCCCAAAGGAAATTGTTCCAGAGGTTTTATTGTTAATAGAGATTCAGCATTGCAACATTTAAAGGAGCCATACTTGTTATAAACTTACTAGAATGTATTAGTTCCACTGACAGATTGTATTTTAACTATTTCATGAATGTGCCAGTGGATCTAGAAGTTTTTTTAAATCAATTTTAATGAATTATTGGCTTAAAGCAAGCTGCTATATTTTGCTGAAAAGTTACTTGTGAATTAATTTTGTCTCTTTTTAAATGTTAGTAGCAAAAATATTTGGTAAAATTTTGTGTTTTTGCAGTGCACCGTCCTCTGGACAACAAGAAGAAAAACTTGTTTCATTGTTTATCTTTAACATTAATGTAATAGCAATAAATGAATATTTTCATTTGTTCTTGCAAACTGATGTCTGAAAATATTTACTAGTGTATTTTATATAACGATGTTTTTTGACCAGTATCTTGCACAATAAATACTTTCAGTTTTGTCAGTTTTCAGGTACACCAAGATATTTGCACCAGAAACTAGTGGAGGAAATTGTGTGTTTTTGCAGTGCAGGCATTAAATCCTATGAGAATATCAAGGGTTTACTTAGTTTTTCTATTTTTGGGTTCACCTTAGCATAAGAAAAAAACTGAAACCAAATCTGCTGTAGTTTTTTTTTTTACTAAAGCTGGATGCAGTTTCTAAACCAGCTCATTTTATCATTATTTCTCTTTTGAACTGAAGGAGGGTGTACTTCCCTTCTGCTATGACCACATGACCTCTGGAGGCCCCCGGTCACATCATTAATCCTGCACTGGGGAAGCACTGGTCTGTGGCCCCCCTCATACTGGTGGAAATTGAGCGCGGTGTATAAAATATCAAAGCAAATCGATCGGTGACCTCACAGCGTTGGCCTGTTTAATAGTCGGGCCGGGTTAAAGCCAGCCAGGGAAGGAAAACAAACACATCACAACAGCGGTTTGCTGATTTCCCAGCCTCTGATGATCAGAGGATGTAACTGTGTGGCTTCTTTCTGTGAGCAGCAGCAGCTGGAGCCGCGCTGAAATTAGCTTTAATGCCATTCTCTCTAGTGTGAAAGAGTGAGGCTGAATAATGTAGCCGTGGTCGCTCGGAAAATAATAAAAAACCTCTCCAGAATCACAGGGGATGATGATTGTTGCATTGCACTTGGCATTTGTGTTGTATCCAGTATCGGACCAAGGCGCTCTCAATTGCACCCCAGAGGCTGGAGCTTGCTAACTGAAGAGAAACCAGGTCAACTGATAGGGGAATTGTGTTGTTATCTTTATATGTGTGCGCCGCAGATACGGTGGCACAGCTCTTGCTCACAGCTTGCAACATTTCACAAAGCAATCAGGGCCTGTTATCGATGCGCGGCTAGCAGGGCTAAACTACTGTAATCCACTCCATGTTTGCTAATGAATCGCCATTTAGGGACGCAGCTCCGTTCCGAATCAGGCCGGGGGTGAGGCTAATACTTGAGTGGCAGCTTCCCAGACTTGATATCCCATCATGATGAGGCGGGGTGGTGGTGGTGGTGGTGGTGGGGGCGACGGCTGGTCAGCTTGCTGGCAATGCAGAGTCTGTTTGTTGTGCATCCATCAACCCCGGTGTCCTGCCCAGGAGCCGATCGATAGCCAACACAAAAGCTCATTGATGACAGACAGCTCTTGACAAACATATAGCATTTTTTTTCTGTCTAGTATAGCAATAATCTCCAAGGTCACCGCGAGACGTTCAGCGGCGGCCGGGATTCTTCTGTGTCTTTTCACACACAGGAACAAAAAAAAAAACAGCCTCTGATGCATTTTAAGTCGGCGCTGAAAGCTCTTGGCACATCGTTAGGCAGCTGAACACAAGACGAATGAAAGCACACACACTTGACAAGCGGTGAAGCTGTCGTGACATGTCACTGAAACAACACCCCCCCCTCCAAGGACACATAACTAACAAGACACTAAGTAAGACAGCAGAAGGACAAATTACTGGACAGCGCAGGTCAGATTCAGAACAAATAAGAACACGGACTTTATGAAAAATTAAATGTTTGTTTATCACTTGGAAAAAGTTAGTTTGTGTGACAGCTGAGTGGACATACACACACGCACACACTTTTACTACAGGTGTGTCAGGGCTTGGTGCTATAATAGGAGGGCCAGGCTCCCCCCGCAGGCCATCCTGCCAGCTGGCCGGAGTGAGCGTGAGTGATGCCCGAGTGAGGCAGCCCCATTAGGGAAGTGCTGGTGGTGAGTGCAGGATAGCTCAGGTAATTAAAGCCAAACCAATGCAGGCAGGCGAGGCGGGGGCTCCCAGATTTATGTGGCTGAGTAATGCACATGCAGGAGTGAGCTCGCCATCCAAAGGCCTGCCTCCTTCCCTCACAAACAGTCTCAGGAGGCATTAGCTTCCTCACCACTCTGATGCAGCCTATTACTCTCGCTCTCTCCATCTTGTTGCTCATTGCTTCACTGTTCAAGTCAGTAGGAAAAAAACCTCCAGATTCTTGACAGTAAAGACTAGATTTAGATTCTCGGAGGCCTTTGATATTATCGGAGCATCACGTTTCTGCAGAATACACCGAATACAAGGCAACAGTTTAATAAATATGTAAATACCAAAACAGTTTTTGTTTGCATTTAAAGTTATTGTTGAAAACAAAGCAAACATTCACTTCTCATTTAGTTTGAGTAGGAAAATAAAAGAGGGCAAAAAAAAATTCATTTCAATCGATAGGAAAGCACAGATCCACTTTTTTCACTTCCGATACCGATACAGATATCTGGGCTTTAGTATCGGCCGATACCAATCTGTTATTTTTGATTTTAAAACGTTATTTTTTAAAATAACGTTTTGAAATGTTAACATGTTAAAATGTCATCAAACATCATACAGCTAAATAAAGAAGGTGCATTTAAAACTAAAATCTTTTTCAAAAGTGGACATTCTTTTGCTGATGTCAAATAAAAATATTCATTGTAATATAAATTCTCCTTTTTATAGCAAATTTTAAATATTGTTTTAAAGTGTAAGCAATGCTAAAATAAATGTAAAAGACAAAAACCAAAAGAAAACAACTGTTTATATGATTGCAAGTTTAAGCAGCTTTCAAGAAAAAACATAAAAACAATAAAATAGAAATTGTCTGGTCAGAAAGAAAAGATATTTGGATTCTTCCTCAGTACAAACTTCAGCAGATTTCAAGGAGAAAAATCAGAAAACGGTTAAGGGAGTCTAAGTGCTTCCATCTGTTAGCTGAAATAAATAAATGTTAGCCGTTAACTTTGCACGACTCTATTCCAGCCTCATGATTGGTCCATCGCAGAGCAACTCTTATTTTCATTGGCTGTTAATTTTTTCTATATAGTAAGAGTCTCTTTTGACTCTTTCTCATACATCTATTAAAGAAACCTAATTTTTAATATACTGTATATTGCTATACTTTCTCAGTTCAGCGTCTGAAAATCTTACGTCTGGTTTGTTTTTCCATCTCACAACTTTCCCCTACTTCGTTGAAACATTAAATCTGAAAATATATACCTTAGCTTGTTGTTGTAACAGGACAAATAAATGGACTTTATCCGTGCATGTGTGCATGGAGAGATTTTTTTCTATTGTTTTCCAGGTGATTCTTCTGGAAAGTAAAATAATAAACCCTTCAATCTGGTTTCCACCAGTTATTATAAAGGGTAAAAAAGCCAAAACTAAGAAATCAAAGTGATTTTCTAACATTTCCCACAACATTCAAGTTTGTTTTTGATTTTCTTGACCTTCTAACTCTCATTCTAATCCAAACATCCATAACCATCACGAAGATAGATGTATGTTGTTATGTTTTGCTTGATGCCTGAAAATATATCATTATACGGTTTGTTGTTACTGTGTGTTCAGCCTCCATTTTGCGTCGTGGCCCAACGAGCTGGGTCGTCACAACGTGCAGCAAATTATTACACATTCTGGCGGCGACTGAACTCCTGCTGACAGCACTCATTTGTCCTCATCTCTTCGGTGAACTTCTTGAGTTTCAAGCTCGATCTTTGCTCTCTATTATTGCAACAAAATTCAAAGTGCAGCTGGTTTAGGGGCAGCTATGATGTCAGCTGCACCTTGTCACATTTCCCTGACACCCGTTAACATGATGGGGAACATTTTGGAGAAATGTAACAGCATGTTAGAGAGGCTAGATACAGTTCTGAAGTTGACGCTGTCGAGAAACTGTCAGAGTAAAATCTCAAAGATGAAGCTCTCGGAGGAAAGAAACCACACTCTGCGTTGAGGTTTGGGTCGATCACACCTGTCAGCCCGTAAATCAGTTACTTATGTGCGTCCTTGTTGGCTGACTGATGATACGAGCGGCTACGGACTACCTGCGGGAGCGCGTCGGCTCATCTCTGACCAGAACTTAACCCGGCCCCGCTGATCCGATATTCTGCGGGACGGAGAGCAGAAATCAGGGGTGCATGTAAGATAGCATACTGTAAATCCAACCTCCTGTCAGATCACATTTCATTCCAATCGTCACAGATGGAAGGATAACCGTAGACACACAGACGTATCAGATGGACAATGCTTAGATTGTCAAACAGGAAAACAGATCAGCGAGAAAGAATGAGAGACAGGCAGGCGAGTCCTCCAGAGGAAAAGCCAATGGGAACGAGGAGGAGGGAAAAAAAGCCAGATGGGCAGACAAGCATAAAGCAAATCACGGAGAAGCTCCTCAATACCGGAGCAAGATGGAGAATGGCAGCTCAGGTTGGGAAGAGTTATCCGCAATGTGCATCAGCTAGCATTATCAATGCTGACAGGGAGACAACCCGTTTATAGGGAAAAGGAAAGAAAAAACATCAAGGAAACCCTGCTCTTGTCTATCCCCAATTGAATTACTGCTGTGATCTAAAGAGGGAGGGGCGAGGCGGGGTGAGGGGGGCCGGGATAATATTCTTTGACGAGAAGGGCCGCTCCAAATGCGCACAGAAAATGTATATCCGTACAGTGCGTCCCCCAGGGCTCACATCTCACAACTTTGCCCATCTATTTTTATTTGTTCCCCGTGCTTCTTGTAAAGCAGTGCTGCAGCCCACAAAATGGAGAAAGAGGAGGGAAGGGGGAGAAGAAGAAAAGGAGGAGAGGAGGGTGAGGAGCACTGCTGGGAGGGAGCGGGCGTAGATCGCATGACCCCTGCAATGCTACTGGAATACTAATGTCACACAAAGTTTTCAGGCAAAAAGATCCAGAGGAACAAAGTGCATAGGGGAGTGTGGAACAAACACACACACATAAAACACCACCTCCACCACATCCCACTAACACACACACACATAAAACACCACCTCCACCACATCCCACTAACACACACACACATAAAACACCACCTCCACCACATCCCACTAACACACACACACATAAAACACCACCTCCACCACATCCCACTAACACACACACACATAAAACACCACCTCCACCACATCCCACTAACACACACACACACACACATAAAACACCACCTCCACCACATCCCACTAACACACACACACACACACATAAAACACCACCTCCACCACATCCCACTAACTCGTGGAGGCTGCAAGGAGCCGGGGAGTCTCACAGGGACTCGTATTTCCACCAAATGACTCACTCTGGATTGTTGTCAAGATGACAGGAGTTTGAACAGAACTTTTGGGTCGGTTCCATCTAGTTTAGCCAAGCATACGGTCCAATCACTAATTTGTAAAAACGCTTGCACCGAGCCAAAGTAGCATGATGGAAACTCCTCCAACTTTTGAACCTTGTTTAATGACTGATATAAATTTAAATTGGTTCTTTATTTGGACAGTTTTAGCCATAATTTCTTACTATTATTCATTACAAACAGAACCCAGCCCCCCCAAAACAAAGTCATACGGGACAAAAAGGGGAAGTTAAACCATATTAATCATCCAGTTTATTTAGGGTTCAGACAGCGTTGGGGGAATTTAACCTCAGAGCCTTTGAAGCAAATAAGGATGCAGGAAGCTGGGTGTGGCAGCCACAGAGCTGACCTCTTGTTTTGGCGTTTTGACTAAACGCCTCGGCATTAGAGCCACATTTCAGCAGCGCTGCAGGGCTCTGGTGTTTCATCATGATGTTCTGCATATGAATTAAGCACCAGGATACACTGGACTGCATATATACGCATTAATACAGCAACACATGGAAAGGTAGGAAACGCTTCAAAGGAATCTGAATCCAGACATTGGCTTGGATTTGTTATAGAAATATAAGAATATATAAATAAGAAAACACCTAATTATATAATCTCATGGTCTTTATGTTTTTGCAATAATATATTTTTAACTGATAAATACAGTAGATTTCTGGTTTTTGACCAGCTAAAATCCACAAATACTTCACTCATTTGCACATTTTCTTTACTCCTAAGATTGAAAATTTCTAAATATATTTTCAGAGATAATTCAAAGTAAAACACAGATCAATTTAGAAGCTATTGAAGGAAGGAAAATGAAAGTTTTTAGATTTGCTGTAAAGGAACTTTTCTAGCCTCTATTCTAGAGAAAGCTGGATGAAGACAAGCAGTTAAAGCAAAATAAACATTATTAGTCCAAAGATGGTTTTTTATCATCTATGGCATTTTTGTGATTTTGTTGGATTTTAAGGATACTTTTAAATAATTACTTAACAGCAAATACAACCAAACACAGAAATCTAAGAGCAAATAAAAACTATTGGAGTGATTTTAATGTGCTTTTCACTGATTGTTGCAACATTTTCTCCCTCTTTACTTCCACTAATTTAATTAGAATCTTCATATAGTCATAACCATCAGCACTGTTTTACTACTGTATAAAATATTCAGATGTTTTTATTTAATTGATTGAGTTCTGGTCAAATTGAAACATTCTTTAATTGTCTTTACTCTGTTTTGTGACAGTTGGATTAGAAACTTGCTTTGGATAAAGGGATACTTTTTTATTTTGACATGGAAAAAAAAAAAAAAAACATATTCATGATTTTCCCGTATGGAAAGTGCTAAAGGCAAACCTCTGCTCCGTGCATGTAAAACCAAAAACAAACACTCTCCCAAATTAAGGAGTAATCTCTAACGTACAACAACCGTGCATGAAGATGTTTACAATTAGTTCAGAAAGTCAGAACAAATAGAAGACACACTTTCTGGCCAATTTTTAGGAACACAAACAGAAAAATCAGTCAATCAACCTTTTAGCCACATAGCAAGCTCCCAGTTTAGCATAGTTTAAATGTCAGAGCCTTCCTCAGGATATCCAAATACTTCCAGCAAGAATACGAACCACGTAATCATCTAAACCAAATTTTACATGATTTCAATCTGGTTTCTGAAAGATGCAGATGAATTCTTTATGCACAAATCAGCTTCACAGCAAAAGTTAAAATCATAAACGCATTAGAGTTAGAAATGTTTTCTTTGAAAAGTGATCTGTATTCAACACAACTTGACCAATTGTTTTACAGATATAAAACAGTCAGCCTGAAACCAGCAACAAGAATAAGTTGTACTTTGTTCCGATGCTCTTGCTGTATTAATCAATAGCTGTGAGCATCAAATTCTGCTTGGGAGGAAATGTTGGTGGGTGTTTGTGGTTTTATTTACTACAAATTTAGGATGAATCAATAAATCTGGTTAATAAATGGTTAAATTGAATAATAAAAAAAATCTGAACCACCTCTGCTTGCTGACCACAGAAAATGAAAATCCTTCAGTTGGTCTACAATGGCCACCGGGCCGCAGCCTGGTTTTAGGAAAGTTAAGGGGTTAAAACTATCCGGACTCTCGTTCTGAATAAATGAACTTTAGAGACCTTCAGACAAAGAGAAAACATTGCTTCTAACCAAGTCGCATCAATTAATTGCTGCAAATTGACACAGGTTGACCGCAAACATAACCTTGAACCCTTCGTCACCATCTTCGTCACAACCCTGACCTTCCACTTCACTAATAAGAGCCCCTTTCTGCATCTCACATTGCCTGAGATGCAGAAAGGTCCATGTTTGTCTGTGGCGGAGTGGATGGGAAACGCCAGGATGTACGACTGCAGTTGTAATAAACCGGCAGCGGAGTCAGCTTGACTGTAGCAGCAGCCTTTCTTCTGTAGTTTTGTTCCAGTGTTTTAGCTCCAGAGAGAGTGATGCCCCAGCAGAAATTGTTGTATTATCGGCCATTCTTCCCCTCAGTCATCAACGAGCAGGAAATAGAAAATGATGCATAAGTATCAAGGATTTACTGTCACATACAGCACCGCTGTCATCCCACTGAGGTGCATCATGATGATGTACGCCTCCAATCCTCCATTTGGACTCAACGTCTTTATAACTCTGCATTAACCCAAATCCCCGGCTAGCACTGGGAGGTGTCAGCGGGGGCTTAAAGGTGGGGGCATTTCCTCACTCACACCTGCCTATTATGCTTGCTACTCATCGTAATGGGACTCTCAAGCACCACGAGTGTCTCCATGAAGATCATTTTCTTGACGAAAAGCTCAACTCAGGAAGCTCTTCTGCAATATTTTCAGATCACCTGTGCTGTACATAAGCGCTCTTGGTTGGAAAAATGATGCAAGTGAGAAAAATCTACAGAATGGGTTTCATTATTATCCGTTTTGTCTCACTCAGCACCACAGAAACCATCGGTAGGTGGCACAGTTTGAAGAGCATAACAATAACTAGGCTGTTTTAAATTGCGATGGAGATGTGCCGGAACAGGAAGAAAAATGGTCAAGTACGGCTCGCCATCCCATTAATGCAAAATCCACATTTTCCCAAATGAGATAAAAGCATGGGACGACCCTGAAAATGTAACAACGGCCGTTAATACAAAGCAAGTAACTCATTAATCGGGGCAGACCATTTGGAATGAGCCAATTGAGCACATGCTGCTTAGCCAATCCTACACATTCCTGCATGCAATTGATTTCATTTGACCATTATCATCCGAGGTTGTGACCAAAATTAGATGCAGCCTGGCTAATTATCTGACAGTCGGCAGCTAATTATCTGGCTGTAGTGCGACGCAGAGACAGGGGAGGCAGGGAGGAACCTCCCATCACCGCCCTGCCAACCAGTCAGGACCCGCGCTGGAGACCGCAGCGAGCGTGGAGATCAGCCTGAGTGATTCCACTTAAGATCTGAGGCAGGTTCCCTGAAAGAAACGGAGCGAAATGAAGATGAATGGAACACCCAGCGAGACTCCAGAAAACCCCGCGCGCAGAACCCGCCGGCGGGGGAGCAGAAAAGGAGAAAAGCACAAGCCCTGATGCTCGGCCTGATTTTTATTTGATGGAAATTATTTCCATCATTCACCTAACGGCAGGGGGACTCTGCAGACAGAGCCGGCAGACCATAACAAACACTGTGCAGTTATTCATCCAAACAAATGAGTGGAATATCCCGCATAACAGCAAATTAGCACTGGTGCTGCTACCCAGGGATTAATCGCTGTTTGGTCTTTTGTTTGGCAGAGATTCATGAGAGGATGCCAGCAGTGATGTCAGAGAGCGAGGAGGAGGGAGGGGAAGCGGAGAGCCGGAGGACAACTCTCCAGGTCAGAGGTCAGATAGATGGACTCGCCTCCGATGCACTAATTACCCAAGAGGCTAAAGTCGGGCTGCTGCTCGCACTCGGGGATGAGCTCCATTGAACAAATGACATAAGCATACATCAGGACAAACAAACTTCCAACATTTAGAAACTCAAAAAGCAAAAAGAAAAGGAGTTTAAATGCTTCGTTATCCGTCGTTTCATGCATCAACCAGTTTCTGGAACAATTTTTCTAGATGGGGGAAGAATGTTTAATTCATAATTCAGCCTATATTTTACAACATGCATCAATTCATCCAATTTATTCCTGTCCAGGGGTCACTTGGAGGCGACGCCCATCTCCACTCTGGTCAGGTCTCCTGTCCCTTCAGGGGCAACACAGTCCGTGTTTTCTACTCCTGATTTAAAATTATTTATCATTACATGTATATTTATTTCCATTCCAACAAGAACATGTTTTATCAAAAATGTTCAACACCTTTATCAATAATCAGAAGAAAATAAAAGTTAAGTTTATTAATGTAGCACTTTTTAGCAAGTGAGTTCTAAATAAAAACATAATCATCAATTATGAAACAAACATTAAACTTTGTCAAAATTATCAAACATGTTGATTAATGCTCCACTTATTACTAAGCAAAGGAAACTAAACATGTGGGTTTAAGGACCTCAGTGTTTCTGCTGTTTTGTAGTTTTATGGAAGTTTGAAAACTACAGAAACAGAGTTCCTTTAAATAAAGGCTAAAAACCAGTTTATTTAGAACGGCTTTGATTAATAATAACTGGAACGTTGATTAGTTCTAGTCTGGATGACAGTTTACTTTTTCATTGCTTCTCCTTATTCTGTCACTATAATGTAATATTTCCTTCTTTTGTTTGTTTTTGTGTTTTTATCATCTGAAGAAGTTTGAACTGCCGTTGAACTGTTACAAATAAACTTTAAGTAGAACATTTTTTGCTCTGATGCATTAAATGCAAACCAATCAAAGGATTGGACCTGATTCTACAATAAACCAAATATTACAATACATTTAGAGTCAAAATAAACATCAATGATGTGTTTTATGATTTTTGAGGTTTAAAGTCTTCAGTTTTGGACCAAACTAATTATTACATTTGTTAAACAGAATAAGTCTTTACTGTCAAATAACCTAAAACTTTTCCTTGGAATCAAATGTAGATTCATCTGCGACACATTTTAAAACACATTTCTTTCTTTTTAATTTTTGACAAAAAGAGAACCAATTTCCAGTTCAAAATGAATAAATTAAAATTAAATTTAAAAAATTGCAACATAGTTTTGATGTTAGTAATAATTTAATCATCACACATCTTCATCTTCTGTCCTTCACTTGGGAAAACATGTTTTTCCTTTCCTGTTGATGCTCAAATCAGTTTTCAACTTGTTTTTATGCATAACGTTTCCTTGGATCTTCTGATAATTGCGTCAGAACTTCAACAGGCATGGAGTGGGATATAAGATGGATGAAACAAAATCTGGATTTTGAGGAAATTCTGAGTCTGTAGGCCAGAATCGGAAGGTCAACAATCTTATCCGGGTCCCAACAGAACATTTGGGACGGGAAGGTAAAAATGAAAATTTAATTCATTCCTTACTAAAAGCCGGCTGTTGTACGACAAACTGCCAACGCTGCTTTCTGATAAGGATGACCATAAACAGTTGTTCTGCCTGGATAAAACCTCACCAAACCAGACTAACCATAAAGAATGGCTCTGGGATTTTATGTTATCTTTAAATAATAATTTGCAACATTTTTGATGGCGCTGATAAACAAAGTCCTGCTGATGGGGAGCAGTGAGCTTAAAAATGCTTAGCTCCATAGAGCTGTAATGCATCAATGAATATTTAATGTCCTGCTGCACACTTTACATTTTATTTCTGCTATCTTACATAAATTTCTCTGCAGCTCTCACTGAGGATTGGTCCTCGTGTCCTTTTTGCACGCTGCTGTTTTCACTAAAGTTATATAGTTGTGTTTTCCTTCTCTTGCTTGTAGTCAACAGTAAAAACACAACAGGCATTCTGGAGCTCCTGCATGTGTCCAACACCATCCTCAACCTTCGTCCGTGACCCCGGAAGTGCATTGACACGAACCCCCCAGCGGGCGCCAACAGCCTGGTCCGCCTGGCTCTTGGTAAACAATCTGCGTTTTTGTGTGAGCGATGGGCGCGTCGTTTGTTTTGCTAATGGGTGTTTTTCTCCTTCACACTCCGCGGGGAGCGCTATCTAATGAGCCGCCCACCCGCGCGCTCCCTCCTGCAGCCCCTTCGCCCTGATCGTGTGGCTTTAACCCTGGTTCAGAGGAGGATGGATCACAGGGTCCGGGGCTCAGAACACACCGAGCGAACGGGACACATATGCTTATCTGAACTCCACCACAATCGCACGCAGCTCTACGTGGAGACCAGTCGAAAAATGTGCTTTTTGGCTTATGTTACATGTTTTAAATATTAATAGACATATACCCTTGTGGACATTCCATGCAGCTCTTTCCCAGCTAATGCAGGAGATCTTGGACATTGTGAACTGACAGGAATGCAGCAGTTCAGCTGTGCTGCTCCCTAATGCACCTCAGAGGATGTTAAATATACATGCGAACCTATGAAGCCAGGCCATCGGCTGCTTGGTAACATCACACGGGGGATGTCGAGCAAAGCCAGTGATGATCAAGAAACACAGTGTTCAAAGCATGAGTGCATGTCTACCACGTGCATGCATGTTTATCTGGTGTTGCATGCTAGCTCCTAGTGTCTGGATTCAGTTTAAAGTCGTGTTTACAGGAATCGCTGTCAGTCAACACTGCAGTGTTCATGAAGCAGCTTCAACACTAACGGTTCATTCACACCAGCCCTGTTTAGTTTGCCTGAATCAAACTGTAGTTTGTTTAGAAAGTTCGGTTTGTTTGGATGAATGTGAACGCTAATCAGACTCTAATGAGGACCAAAAAAAGCAAACTGGTCTGCCTAAAAACCTCGGTCTCGGTTCAGTTGAAGTGAACTCTAGTGCGGTTCAAATGCACATGATCACTTCCAAAACAGGAAGTGGACTACAGAACAGGGCATTCTGGGTAGATACAACCAAAACAAATGTGCTAGGTTAGCGCTAGCAGGAGAAATTACTCAATAAATCCTCTAACCAATAAAATCTGATTCCACTCCGTTTTGGTTTAAGAAGGAAGTTGTGGTCAGTGTCTTCTTCAGAGGTTTTCATGTTGTTTCCTGGTGCAGCGCCCCCACAGGTGAGGAGGAGAACAGTTTTTCCAACTAGTTTGGTTTTTTGACATAGTGCAGTGTGAAAGAGAACAGCAGCAGCTGAAAAGGTAATAAAAGTTGCCATTTTGGTTTCCAATTGAACCGAGTCTACTGGAATAACTATGTTATGATAAGAACTTTATTATTGTTAAACTTACTGCTCAGACTTTCCTTTAAATGCAGTAAAAATCATGTTACACCGGTTCACTCGGGTTTCTGGCTAAGTTGGCAACAAAAACCTCATGGAAGCAGTCTGGAGTCGACTGAGATGGCCAGATCTGATTTTCAAGCCGCAACTATATATCCTGCTGGGAGCTGCGAAGCTGCTGCATCATCAACCACAACCACCAAGAACGCTGGACTGCAGACAGACTGACAGTGGGTCCAGTCAAACATGCAAACAATGGCTGCAGATGCAATGTGGCAAACAAAGAACAGGGCTTCAAATCATAAAAATAAGTTATCCGATTCTGTTTATGGATTTTATAGCGTCTTTAATTGTACTAAATTGGATTTATATGACTGCTGCCTAGGGTAAGGTGATACCAGCAGATCATGGTAGGTGAACATTTGCAGGAGGCAGTCAAACAAAAAGTAGTAAAAGTAGAGAAAAATTCACAGCTGCGAAGAATTTAAGACAAATTATGAGATACGACCAGATAAACAGTCTGTCAAACCAGAAACAGTAGTAAACGGAAATAAAAAGGGATGCTTTAAAAACATTAGGAAGATTTAACATTAGTACCATCATAAGTTCTTGTTTTCACCAGTTTGCTTCAGTCATAATCGGACTCAAACCGAACTGTTGAATCTGCTTGTTGCCAGAACGATCGAACCTGAGTTTTCTAAATCGAACAAATCTCTACCTACATGCTCAACTTTTTAAAGGTTTTTGTGGCACTAGTTCCTTCGTTTGTAGGATTCAGGCAAGAAATGCGTAGAGAAAAACAAGAAATTGAAAGGGGTCGGGATTTGAACTGCAGACAGCTTCACAAAGAACTTTCTGAAATGTTTGTTCACAGAGATTAAAAAAAATTTAATTCAAACAGTTTTTTAAAAATCTTGCAGTTCTCTCAATTTTGAACTACAAACCTTTGGTCTATTGCTGTAAATAAAAAAGCAAAATCAAAATACAAACCATTTTCAAGAAGTTTTTAAAGCTTTTACACTCAGAATGAATTTATTTTGCTTCGGTTCAACATTTGGGGGATTTATCTGAGAAAGCTCTGTCTCTCTGCCTGTATAAAATATTTCTCTCTGTTATTTTTTCTGTTCTTTAGGCTTTTTTTTATTTTTACAAGAAGCGGTTCTGAACTGCAGGCAGGTTAGTTCAGGAGCTGAACTCTTACTATGGAGCCATAACATTGTAATTCTAGCAGAGTTTGGTTTATCTTCCTGAAACAAGCTCAGCTTTACCAAACTCTCTCTGAATTTTCCCTGAGGTTGTTTTGCTAGTTTAACAACAGAACTGAGTGGGTTTTTAAAGCCTCGCTGATAAACACTAATTTTTGGCTACATCCCACCATCCAGACATTGAGCTATTATTATGTTTTTCTTTTTCTAATTGCATTAAGTCTTTATATTAATATCAAAATGCGTTTTGCAGTTTTGAATTTCTGAATGAGAGCAGCAGAGATTTATACACGCACTGTTCCAGATAAATAAATGTGTGTAATATAGCGGAGAATAAACCGCAAACACATCAGAAATCATAAACATCAAACTGAAAAATATGCAAAATGACTTCATAGGTCAGAACAGGGAAAAGGCCTGTCACAATATTTGCAGTCAAATGTACCAGCCTTCAAGTCATTTCCTTTTTTCATTTCATTAAAACCTTTCCTTTAAAAACGATGTGTTTATGACCTGTTGCCAATTTGTCAAATTATTGGTAAATGTTTATAAATGCTTGTGTATTTGTGTTTTTTCTTTTATACATTGCTTAAAGAGCTGCTGCAAATATTTAAACAAATATAATGTTTAAACAAGTTGTAAACTATTCCACTTCATTACATTTTTGGAATATTTTTTGAAATATTGTTCTATAGCATTAAAAACTCCTGGTAAAAACCACAGATAACCTTTTTCTGCTTGTTTTCAGATTCAACCTGATATGTTAAAGTTGTTAACTTTCAGAGCAGCGATGGACTTAAAGATTATTAAATTACTGGTTCGCAATGTGAAACTTTTGGCTTCTGAGACATTTTAAAAACAGACACAATAAACATCTGAAAAATGTGGACAGCTCTAAGTTATGATAGAATATCTTGGAGGAGTTGGTTCAGAAAAGTGCATCCAGGAAGGTTCAGTTCTGGCAAATTTAAGTCCAAATACCACGGTCTTTAACTCAAAAGGCAACTTACTAAATAGGACTTGATTTGTCACTTTGATATTTAAGGCAGATGAACAATTCAGCCAGTTTATGAGCAGCATCTTTACTTTATGTCTATACTGCATAAAGTTAGTTTCACAAATCCCTGTGTAGGTGTTGATTTCAGGCAGGAACAGAGGATATGGATTTGTTTTTATGAAGAGTCCTGAAATTCCTGCTTTAGATTACTTTTACTTTACTACATTAATTACATTAATATTAGCATAGTTCATATCTAGTTTTAATAGTTCTAGATGTAGCAGAATTAATTAAATTATTTTTAGCCCGGCTGTTTGAACTGATAATGACTAGTCTCATCTTTAAAGTAAGAATTACAAATTTCAGAGGAAAACTTTCTGGTCAATCTAAAACCAGCATCATCACACACTAGTGTTATTTCAGTCTTAGATGTCTGCAGTTATAATAATGCAAACTTGCATTCAGGACCCTAAAGCAGTACATACATCGAGAAAGTAAAAATTGCCACTATGTTGAGAATGGCCAACCACAATCAGCTGCGTTCAGCTTTGCATGCAGACTCTCTCTTTGTTGGGAGTGAGATTTATGTGGGCAGAGTGAGAAATCTCTGAAAACTTTTGTGTCTGAATTTTTCATGATTCAGTTTTCCAGCTCTATTCCCAAAACATGGTTAGTGATAACGTGGCAAACTACACCTTAGCTGCTAGCTCTGCTTAGCTTGATGGCAAGTATATGTTTTAAATGACAGAATGGATGTTATCTTCATTTGGAGTCCAGATCAGCATGTCAACAACTGGTACCTTACTTTATATAGCATCTGTCTCCCTTCTTAGCTTTCAGCTAGACTCCAATTTGCATCATGATGCCATTCATATTAGCTTTTAGCTTGACTCAGAGTGGCTGCTAGCTTGACTAATAGCAGCTGGCTTTATTCTTATTTTTAGGTAAATTCGGAATGCCTTTTTAAAAATCTAAACTATATTCGCTACATTCATATCAAATTAGTCCGACTCCTCCTTTTTTTAACATGTAGCTTTTAGCATAAATCTGAACAGCTGCTAGCTGGACTCAATATCAGCTTAATTTTTATTCCTAGGTCAGTTCAGAATAGTTTTTTTATCTAAACTATTTATTAGCTATATCCATATCAAATTAGTTTGCCTCCTAGTTGCTTTTTTCAAGGTGTAGCTTTCAGCATAAATCTAAAAAGCTGCTATCTTGACTTCGAATATCAACCAAATTTTTTAAATGTCTGTTCAAAATACCTTTTTTAAGTCTAAATTATTTGTTAGCTACAAAAAAATCAACATTTAGTTAGCCTCATACTGGCTTTTTTGGGGGAATAGATTTTAGCATAAATCTGAACAGATGCTAGCATGACTTTAAATAGCAGTTAGCTTCAAATTTATTTTTAGGCCGATTCAGAATAGTTTTTTTTGTTAGCTACATCCATATTAAATTAGTTTGCCTCCCAGTTGGTTTTTAGAAGAGTAGCGTTTAGCATGAACGTTAGCAACTGTTAGCTTGAATTCCCCATGAGAACGCCTTTCCAATTCTCCAAACTGAGAAAGCACTAATCGCTTTCTATATGAAGAGAGACTCCTCAAAATGACCCCTTCAATCCTAACATAAACTCCACAGGCCAAATATTGCCATGAAATAAGATTATTGTAACCATGTTTCATGTATGAAGGCATATGGATGTCGCCATCCCTACCTAAGGCATAGGTTTTGATGTGCATGCTGTGCTATACTCAGATTAGTGTGACATCATATAAAATGCATTTAGATTTGCTAACCATCTGGAGGCGAGTTGAAACAGGTGTTCCTCCAGAGTGGAGGTGCTCCCTCACCCCAAATCTCTGCATCAACAAGAAAACACATTAATACTGAACAGCACGGTGGAGTGAAACAATCCAAAAATATCCTGGGCAAAAATAATCCACTCATTACCTCATCTCAGTCCAATTTCAGGAGGGAAAGCTTTTCAGATTTGTGTCCAATTCACAAAAAATTTTTACCTTTTATTTTTAAAATTAGTCCTCAAGAAAAAAAACAGAAATGGCATTGTTTGGTTTATTTAAATCAGAGTAATTTTAGTGGAGTGTTTATTTATGATGCCTTTAATCATAAATCAGATAATAAACACGACTGAAGCCATCTGGGATGAGGTGGCGCTGACAGACAGGGCAAAGTGCTGTAGGTAGGGAGAATAACGGACAACTTTCCTGGGAGTTCTCAGGCTATACGAGCCCTCTGTAAAACACCGGTACAAAGGAAGGCAGGAGGCTTTTTTCCCTTTTATACCATATGCTCCTGTTCCACACAGGAGCTCGCATGAATGGGATATGAGGTCCAGAGACACTGCCTGTCCAAGCTGAGCAGGTGTGCTGCTGAGACCTTCAATCACACAGATATATACTGCTGTTTACACTCTGCAGAGCCATAATGCAACAACTCTTAATGTAGCAGCTGCCCAGATTGGCCATCTCGAGCTGCAACGCTGCATACTTACACTGTTAAGCATTTTTCAGTCAGTAAAATTAAAGTTTTATGACCATGAGAGAACATCGCAGGAGAAATAGAAGGTGGCTGTCAGTTCAGCTGATTTCATCTGCATTGGTAAGCAAAAAGGTTCATCCTATGACTGCAAGCCCTGACTCCAGTAATGTACTGTATGTCGGCCATTCCGTCCAGCACTTTGGTTCTGCTCGATCTCTCGTCTTCTAATGTTCTTTAGACAGATTTAAAGGGACATTTTAGAAACCCTTTCACTTTTCTGTGCTAGGCAGAACATGTTTCAGAATCTGAGGTTGATATCAATTCGGAAAGCTCTGGGAATAAAAAGGCACAACCATTGCACTTTGTTTGGGGACTTTGAAAATAACCCACTTCCAGCTGAGACAGGAGGAAATCCAGCCGCATCTACTCTCAGGTCCAACTTCAAACCGTGCTGCATTCACTGTCAGGACGTCAGAACTTTTGAACCTTTTCTTACACTGAGCAATTCCAGCATTGTATTGATTTTTCACCTTTGACTAGCATGTAAGTGAAACTTCACCAGCAGAAAGTGGCAAACTGGTACATTATTTAAATCTGTTTAAATCTGTGGTCTAGCATGAGCAACGGCACAAAATCTGCAAACATTTTCCCACCTATGTCCAGATTATAAACTCTTCTGGATTTGAGATGTGAAATAATCATGAGATGATTTCTGCATATGATTAAAAACACTGTGTGAATATTGGCCAGTAACAGTGTAACTGCACAGAATGTCATGAATGTATATTTTCAAACCTGAACAAGTGGATCTGCACAACGTGTTAATGTCGACAACTCTACTAATTGTTGCAGTAAAAAAAAAAAATTACCGAAGTACCAATATATACATATAAATACAATAAAAAGTTTATTTTCTTGTTTAAAAATAAAGTTCAATTGTTTACTTGCATCTTTTTAATGTATTTCTAATATAGTATTAAAGGATTAAATTAAACAATTAACAGTAAGAAAAGGTTAGAAATATTGACTACTAAATGTTAGTTGCAGTCCTAGCAACTAAAGTTTATGTTCAAATTGTACACATATTGTTCAGTATTTTGTTCTTCATTCTGTTTTTATATGTTGTATATTCCTACTTTTGCTTTGATTTCTTGTCACTTTGCTGCTGTTACACTGAAATGTCCCCATTGTGGGACAATAGAGGATATTTCTATTCTACTCTATTTTAAAGATGATTTTTCCACTTAAATCTCCCTGGGGACTTTGAATAGGTCAAAATCATTTTGCATTAGTGAAAAAATGAACCTTTCCTGTTGGATTGAAACATTCTAGCCTCATGTTTAAACTGATGCATCCTGAAAACGATTCTGCCAGACGGCATTTAATATATGAAGCCTATTCTGTGTTTGTTTGAATAACCGTGTTTCAGGAAACATAAAATGCCAGTTCTGATTTCCATACTCCTGTTTTCCTCCTGTCTTTGTTCCAGACCAGGACGGATAATTGTGCAGTGACTCAAGTCCAACATTCTGGTGAATAAGACCAGAACGTTGGACTCGTTGGAGCCTGTGTTATATACGGAAATGAGAGCTGTGCATTTATTCTCATGACCTTCTGGATTTTTAATTTGCCTCCTATTTTTGTCCAACCTGCAAACTGAGTTTGATTCCAGGAACTTTCCTCCTGTAATGGAAGGCAACCTTAAAAGCCGCCATTTCTCCATGCAGCAGTAAGGTATTACATTTGTAATACAGTTTTTAATGGGCCTTTCTAAAGAATAAATACAAGAAACACTCAGTTCACCTGATAAGAATTGAACCACACGCACTAAAGCACATCCCATTTGCTTAATATCAATCTCACAACAAGATATTACAGCTCTAACTCACTTAGCACCAAGTTAAAATTCAGAGCTAAATTCAATGAAGCAATTTTATCAACCCCATTGACTTTTATGATAAAATTAACACATTATTAAGCAGTGAAGATTCATCCAACTGCAGCTCCACAAAGCCTGAGTGCACAGCACAGCTTTTCTGAAATACCTTTGGCCGAAGGCGCACATTTAACTTGAACCTGCAGGCGCACGCACACACACCCACACACACGCCTCCATTAATGCATTCTTCCCTTATTTCTACAGAGGCTCCAGTATTAGTGAAACCCCAGTCTGCTGGCAGCCCTATCCATCATCGCACCACCGTTAGACAGACAACAGCGCACACCCTCACGCATCCCACAGTCTCACATTTGCATTTGCCCACCTTCTTAAATTCAGCAAAGGTAAGACTAATTCACATGCTCACAGGCAACCCGATCTATCCATCAAAACTTTTACACACGCTGCCCTCTAATAGAAGTTAACTTAAAGGTCATGAGTAGTGTGTTAGTTTGGTAATAGAGTTACTTTATTCATTTCTGTTGCTCTACAACAGATTGGCATCATTTTCACATAATGGTGTATCTGAAGAACCATTTCAAGCTGCCGTTAGCTCCTGATTTAGCTGGAAAAAAGGAATTTAAAGGGAAATTAAGGTTCATTATAATATTTTCAAACAGAAAAAGACTTAAACGTGTACATGAATTAAGGCTGAAATAATTGTGATAAATCGATTAGTAAAATAATTGTCAACTAATCTAGCAATCGATTAATCGTTAATTGTTGCATGCAGACATTTTGAATTTAAGACAAACTGTAAATATATTCTATATTCTTCATCTGGTTAAAATTCTGTATAAACCCCTTTAATGTTTATTCCAAAAAACAATCAATAGATCATATTATTGATTTTAAGTCAAACAAGAAGAGCTGAGCTTTTGTCATGTTATTTTTTAGCTGCAGATGCATCCTTTGCTACAAATGGTCAAGTGTCCACTAGAGGTTAGGGTAATTTTATTATTATTTGTTTGTTATGCTATGATTGAATTTTAGGCAGCAAAAATATACAAAGGAGTTTGATTATTTACTTATTTGCGTAATTTTATCTATTTCTAATATTGCACAAAGTCTTAAGTGGTTAAATGAAAAAATTACAAGATTAATCATCAGAATAATCAACAGAATAATTGAGATTATTGATGACAGCCACAAACTTTCTGTACAGAATGAAGCTTATTATTTCAGATGAACTGAATGCAACAAAACGTGGCATCTACATATTCTAAAAACATTCTGTTTATTTTGCTAAACATATTCTGCGTTTGAGGTTTTTAACCGTCACAATGGCTGGACAGATTGCTCTGCGGTTCAGATTTTGATTAATTTAAAGCAAAAATATTGCCAACAAATTAATTTAAAGTTCAAACAATAAGTATATAAACTACAGAAGAGAGGCCAGGTGTTGTGTACTGCAGCACATGTGGCATGAAATCAAAACCTACAAACGTCAATTCTGATTTCATGGAAGTATTAAGGGATTTATTTATAACAGTCACAAGCAGTAGACTTATTTAAGTGTGACACGTGCATCTAATTATCTGTCATGATTCTCAACAGTTCGTTCCGTTAAAACAAGCATCACTGTGGGCGGAATAATTGAGTTTTCATAGATAATTACCATTTCATTTCTTTTACAAAAAGACTGTCGCCTGAGGTTAACTCTAAAACCTTTTACATCAGAAAAATAAATTGACTAAATTTATCCATCATGACTTTTTTTAAAGCTTCCTCCACAAAAGCCCGAGACGCCGTCTTGCTGTTTCAGATCAGAGATGGAGGCTGAAATAAACCCACGACTGGAACCGACAGGAGAAAAGGGCCGGAGCCGAGATGGAGAGCAGGTGTGAAGCTGGTTGAGGTGTATTCTGCTACTTAATGATACTTTCAGTACACATGTAAAGATCCAATATTAATATCTGTATCGGTTCTGATACTGAAAAAAATTCTAGATCGGGTACTGTTGCAATGTGACCAATCTAGAAAGGCAGATCTATTCAGTGTAATTCTACACTTTGTGCTCTATTATTTATTTTACATTATATTTAAAATTCCTAATTGTACTTTCTGAACCATTTAGAAGAAGGTTTGTTGCAGTTTATTTTTACGTTTGACAAAATGTTTTTAAGACTTTCACATCACAGTAACATTGGCTGCTGTACTCCTTACTGAACAAATGAAAGTTGTGTTGTTTCTTCATGTTTGACTAAGCTTGTGAAGCTGTTGGTGTATTTAAATCTGGTGCAGATGTAAATTTGTGACTCAGTATATCTATGCTTGTCTTTTAAAAAGGAAATGTTTTAAGTCAATCCAGCTGTTTTTCTGTATCGGATCGGCCGATACTAAACCTCAGATATCATTATCGGTATCGGAAGTGAAAAACGTGGATCGGTGCATCCCTAACATCAGTAAGATTAAAATTCTTTATTTTAAACAAAATGTTCACATTCTGATGTTTAATTTTTGGTTTTTTTGCCCAAAGACTGGAAAATATTTTTTAAAAATAAAAATGTACCTTTTGTTATTTTTTCTTGATTAAGCAAAAGTTCTATAAAAAGAAATGTATTGAAACTGAATAAAAAGTCAGGATATTCTGTTCCCTAAGAGCTGGTAAAAAAAAAAAAAAGAATCAACTACAATAAGATGCTTGAAACTTGAACAAATTTGTTTTGCATCAAACATTTCTTCTTCCGCGTATGAGTGGAATCAGAAAATAAAAACAATAAAGCTGTGGTTGTTCTGGAGGAGCATCCTCACAAGACGAAAGCAGCTTCAGTCAAAGATAAAATAAATTAAGATTAAAGAGGAAAGAAACGATGAACAAACATCATTACTTTCGCAGCTAAACAAAAATCACATGATCATCTGCATCAACCGTAACGGTTTCCTCTGTTGGCCTTTCACCTGATGGACTCGACGCTGGGTTTCCTCCACAAACTGTGGAGACCTGAGAACAAACAAGATGTCTGTTCACTAAACCACACAGGTCCACTGTGTTTGCAGAGACTGAAGAGAAACAGCATATATCTTCCCCTGAGTATTACTTCCTGCAGGTAAGAGCAGGCTCCATCTCGCCACAGTTATTTGTTTTCCTCCTTTATTTGCACTACAGAACACAGGTGGTAATTTGACATGTCATCACCGAGAAGAAAAGAAAAGCTATAATAAATGCAATAAAATGCACTTTAATATTCAACAAACAAAAAAGTTTAAAACTAAGCTGAGATAAATGTATAAAAGTCATAAAAGTAAATGACTATAAAAGAAAAACGTATCTCTTGTGGGCATTATAAAGCATCAAAGAAAAGGCAAACATGTGCATACTATAGGCTGTGTCAATCACACAGCTTACTGAGCGCAGAAATAATTTCATTTCCATTCCTCAGGGAAACAGAAATCAAGTTGCTTGCTGACAGTGAGAACTGACTCAAGCTGTTCAATAACTGCACGAGCTCGCCGAGCTGCAAGGTTTTCACCGTGACTTCTGTGGACTGCAAACGCCACCAGAGGCAGTCAAAATGACAATCAGATAAAGAAAGAGGAAAGCAAAGTTCCTCTGAGCGGAGAAAGCCACAGCTACATTTAGATGTCCTCATCAGGGGCACGGAGCGTGGCGGGACCGAGGAGGCTGATTCTTTTATTGATTCTGTCCCCATCTTTGGTAATAAGAGGTCATTGCAGCGGTGATTTTGCACTGGGAGATGTGCAATCAGACCGTGTTTGCTGTGATGTGGTTTTACTGAGATCTGTTGTTGATTTAGTTTCACTTTCTGTTGATGCACTCGGATGTTATCGCCGCCAAGGTTAACTGCTAAATTTCCCTCAAGTTTACTCAGGTGGAAACATCAAACAGCTGACGTTCAGTCAGAAATTTCGTACATTTGTTTTTCTTTCTAGAGCTTTAAATGTCAGAGCTTCTATCCTGTGGAAGTTGTTAGATTTACCATCTAAAAATCAATTTGAAAACACAGAAATGTTTTGATTTTTTAAAAAAATTTTTTGCTCTAAATGATCAGAGACAAAAACACTATTTAATTTTTATGATGATGTCTCCATGCAGAAAAGACCTTTTCCAAAAGTCTAAGATGAAATGCAGAGCCAGTGTGAGCCGACGTGAGTCACCAACCCTCCTGCGGCCAAACTGGACGAGAATCCCTGCAGCAGACCCTGAAACATCTGGACTGAAGTCTGAAACAAGAGCTGCAGCCGCTCAGCTGGAAGCAAACACTCAGCTGCCACACAGCGAACACGCGTCAAGAAACGCATCACATCTAAATATACCAAAACAAACATAAATTAATTCAAATAAATTCAATAAAACATTATTTTAATCCACACAGTGCAAATGAACATGCAAAGAATCAAACCAAAATAAAACAAATTGGAGAAAATTACAAAAACACGGCAAACAAATATAAACAAAACAATGAAAATCAAATTTATCTAACAAAGCAAATATGACTGAGTATATATTTTTCAGTTTTATGGGGAAAACAGTTGCCTGTCATGTTTAATGTGTAAATGCCTGTGAGTGCTAATTATTTTTATTTTTTATTTTGTAGCCCCCACAAACAAAACACTTTTAGTCAAACTATGTAGAAAAGTTTCCTGAGCAACAAGTTTTTAAAGTAAATATTATTATATTTTAATTTTAGTTATTAGCTGAATACCTGAAACGTTCCCTAAAAACTCTCACAACTGCCTATTTTAAAAGGTTAAAACACTAAATACACCTTAACACGCATTAATGCACACAGTGGAAACCATCTTAGTGCTACAGCTAACACCTAAATCTTCCTTATTTCCACTTTTTGGTGGTTCAGCCAATCAGTGCCAAGAAAAATAAATACCAGTCCTGGATTGGCTCCAGCTAATAATATGTCAAGTAGCTTTGCATCTAGGAATTTTAGCTTCCCAAGCTATTTTTTCTTTAAAATATTTTAGATATCCTCTATAAAAAAATTGTTAAAATGTCCAGTCAGTAGTGGGATACCTCAGCTTCTCTGGACTTTAAGATCTAACATCAGAAAAGAAGCGAGAGCAACAGTTTAATGGTTCAAGTGAAAAACAAAACCTAACTGCACTCAGCAGAGTGTTTGCATCTCATATTTAAACGGGAGACAGGAAGCAAAGGGAATAAGTCAACGTCTCCGGCTGACTTCTCACTTGTCTCATTAGTTAAAACAGCGACCATCAGCAGCGGAGCGTCTTCCTCCTGGTCCACCATGTTTCCCTGAGAGGAGATCAGTGGAACAGGAACTGTGGGAGTTTGCAGTTGCTCTGGACAACAGTGACACGACTACAGCTGAGCTCAATTAGTGAAATCAGAACGCGGGTGAAAGAATTTATCCATTTCAAAAATACTGACTTTTACATCAATAAAGATTTTAATAATCTCAGGGCTGAAATGATTCCTCAATTTATTAGTGATGAATTGACTATTGAAATAATCAACTAATTTAGCAATTGATTATTCGTTAACTAGAGTATAGACTCAAAAAAAGGCCAGTTGCAAAAAGAACACCGCACTCAGAGCAGCAAGAAAGTTAAAACTGTACAAAAACTGCATAAATACAAAGAAATACACGATTAGGGATGCAACTAGAAATTATTTTAGTAATAAATTATTGTACTGGTTTTTCTGATTATTAATCTCCAGATTTTTTTATTTATCAACTTGAGCCTTCTTTATGCAATATTGGAAATATGTGCAAATAAACAAATTATTAAAATCCGTTTCAGCTAACAGAACTTGAGTTCGTTTGCAGAGGTGTGGATGTGTAATCAAGCTCTGATGAGGACCACAAAAGCAAACTCTAATGGGGTTTGAAGGCATATGTGAACACCACATGGGCTGCTACAAAAGCAGGAAGTAGACTACAGCGCAGGGCATTCTGGGTAAAAACAACCCAAATAAAAGGGTAAGTCTCTCACAAGCAAGGGAAACAAATCGTAGTGTTCTAACAAAGATAAAAGAGAAATCTTCCAACTGCTAAAATCTGACGCCACTTTTGTTTACATTTTGTGAAGGAAATTGCACTCAGTGTCTTCTTCAGAGATTCTTGTGTCATTTCCTTTAGTGTTTCTTGGTGCAGCGCCCCCACAGGCAAAGAGGGGAACAGGTTGCTCAAAGGGTTTGGATTGTTCCGACAGTTCAGTGTGAAAGTGACCAACTGAAAATGTAGCAAATGTTACAACTTTGAAAACAGCACAAGTTTCCTTTGCTTTGACATAAAGGTACTCCCAGATCAGTGCTTCTGCTTTTTTGTGTGTATGTTCTGTTTTCTCAAACCTTCAGTCAATCGTGGCAGAATTTATCGAGACGGCTCTTTAATCTTTCCAATCAACGACCAGCATGACATCATAATTGTAACAGTTGTATGACACAATATTTTATAAACCATCCATTAGTGTAATTTAAACACCGAACACGTAAGCATTTGTTTCACTGAATGCTTTTCGTAAAAGTTTTAAACACAGAGAACGGTCTTTTTAAATCTTAAATTGCCACTGTTTGTTAAATTATATTTTTCTAATGTGTATTTTTGTTATTTGTGTTTTCTTGTCTTGTCTATCATGTTATGTGCTGCTGCCTTTCTTGGCCAGGTCATTTTAGTGAAAGAGGTTTTCATCTCAATGGGTTTTTATCTGCTTAAATAAAAGTTTAATAAAAAAATAAGAATAAAAAAAGCAGATGATTGAATGAAATGCTGCATGGATGTTTTCCGGAAAAGGAAGTGATCTAAACTCAAATGAATCTGTTAACGCAGTGGGAAGATGTGGCTTCAGAAAGTTCTGTCAAGGTTAAAAAAAACCCTCAAGTGTCTGAGAGAAAGAAACAAAAAATAAAAGTGATTCAAGAGCGACACACAGAATGGCAAAGAGGGAGAAAATGTGTGTGAGAAATGAAGTAAAATAAAAATCTGAGGGGGAGAGAGTGATGAGGGAGGCAGGACGACAGACAGAGTGGGAGAGTGAGAAGGAGAAAACACAAAAGTGTGGCCCTCCTGGGTTGGATGCTGACACCGGTGAGGGATTACTGAGGGGAGGAGCGGGGGCCATATGGCTGCATGGCAAAGTGGAACCCACGGGGAGGCAGCGGGCACATTAGCTTGCACGGGGCCCTCCATCGCTTCCTCTGCACTGCGGTTTGCGGGACGCTCAGGAACATTGACAATGACATCAGGCTCTCCCACCTCTGTGATAGCTCCTGGATCCCAGACGACACAGCTGGCGAAAGGCCAGGAGGAGGAACGGGAAAAAAAAAAAATCACCTGCTCCACCCTGCAAGCGAAGAGTTACTTATGCCACTCGATAATGACCCGGGGACGGCTGCAAAAACAACAGCGGTCGCAGGGAAAGCCTGAGACGGAAGGCGTGGAGGCGCCGGCCGCCGTCGCCGGCCTCTTTCAAGACAACAGGAGAGAGTCATAATAGCACCGCGTTTCACACCAAAAGCGCCACTGTCGTTAAATCAATAAGTCATTACCTTTAATGGGATAAGCACTTTGAAAACTAATTGAAAACAGCTCCATTTACTCCAGCCAGCCCCTTAATGCAAACAATACTGTTGTTGCAGCGAAAAAAACAAAGAAAAAAAAAGAAGACGAAGAAGAGAGGGGGAAAAAGATGGAGAGAAAGACACACGCCACAGCCAGAGATCCGGCGTCTGATGATTTGGTCAACTGTTTTACTTGGTAATGCGCTTCTTCCTAAAGCTGGAGCAGCCATTTAACCCGCATCACATTTCACACACGACTATAAAATCAGGGAATTAAATGCACACAAGGAGCTTTGCACACGTTCAGCTCCAGGTGTTTCACCGGTTTGGAGTAGAAGAAACACATCCAAGCTGATTTCCAAAATTTAGTGAAAAAATAAACATTGTTAGAGGGGGAAATAAAAGTGCTTTCCGTTCACTTGTGCGCCAAACTTCACAAAAGCAATAGTGAGCATCAAAACTGTGTTGTGGCAGATTTGGAGAATATTGATTTATATTAGAGAAAATGACTGTGCATTCAATTCCAATCAAAAGCCTCTGTGGCAGGCAGCCAGTTCTGTTACTGGGTGAAAGGCACTGTATTAAATGTAAGGCAAATTGAATGCGCAAAGCCAAATATAAACCTTGGCACGCGCCGCTTAATCAGAAATGGATTCCTACCAACACGGCTACTAAGTGGGATACATCAGAGGGTAATTTTTTTTCACACATTAAAAAAAAAGAAGCAGGAAGCAATAATAAACATGCTTTTTTAATGTTTTTACCAAGAACAATATTGTTTAGCAACAATAGTTATTTAAAGCAATCAATTAAAAATCAATTAGAAAGAAAAACTGCCAACTTAATTGAGGTTTGCACCACAAGCCTTAAGATATTTTTAATACCTATCTTGAATGCAAGAAAGTTCAGCTAATTTTGGGGGCAAAATATTGCTAATCCAGCAATTTCACATCGATGGCTTCAGATGTTCCTGTAGCAGCTTTGTGGCTCCTTGAATAGGTTTCTGCTAGCTTGATGCAGCTATCCGGGGTATTTTCTCCCTTTCTTCTCTGCAGATCCTCGAAAGCTCAGTCAGGGTGTTTTGGCAGCAGTGATAAAAACATATTTTTATGTAATCTCAGAGATTTTTAGCTGTATAGTTGTAAGTCCAGAATGTGTCAACATTGCCTGGTTCTGTCCAGCGCCGCATTGGAGTCTGAGGTCCAGAACAACATGGAGGAGTTGATTTTCTTAAAGGATCTCTCTCTGTGCCACCACCATGCTTCACAGTGGGAATAATGTTAGTCAGGGGTGAATAATATTTGTTTTTCTACATTGTACTTGTTATAAGTGAAGAAAGTTGCCAATTAATCAATACTATAGAATTATTGACTTCACACAAGCTCTTATACCTTGCTGAAAAGTTACTTGTGAGTTAGTTTTTGTCTTACTTCAAGCATACTGAGATATTTGCACTAGAAAATAGACAAAAATACTTGGTAAGATTTTGTGTTTTTGCAGTGTAAATATGTGTACATTAAAAAAATACTCAAATTAGTTTCAAAAACAGAAAAAGGAAAAAGTGAAGGAGTCTCCTAACTAGGTTAGCCATTAGGCAGCAGGAGCAGGAGATGATCGTGATGATATGCTGAAGCAAAAGATTATTTAACAGGTGGGAGTCTGAAGGCACCCACAGGTTTCTGTGGAAACATGCACAATCCCATGCACACAAACATTCATCTATCTGCAACATTTATTTTTTTTTACACTTGGAAGAATGACATGCTCGCATAAAAGAACGTGGGGCACCATCTGGTTGAGCACGATGCTAATGGGGCAGCTCAATTACGCTTTGACTTTCACTGGACCGACCGGGACGGCTTGCTAATGCCGCCGCGTGCTGTTTATGTTCAGCCTTGGACGCTAAGTGGACACTCTGGGTCGCTGGAAGGCAGAAAGACAACAACCGTCGGCCTTGGGTCCAGCTCCCATATCCTGTTCTCCTAATGCTCTTCAGGAAGTCCCTCAATGCACAGGTCTGTTAGCGGTGGTCAACACTTGTTCTATCCTTGAACGAGGTGCTCAAGTTAAATTGGCTCTGCAAATGGCTAATGTGTATAATGGAATTGAGAGCTGCCCCGCATAAGGGCGTCTGCTAAGCAAATAAATAATTTAATGCAAATCCCAGCATCGTGCCTCCTGCCAATTAAGCTAACCTGTTTTAGCTGTAAGTGATTTTATTACATTAGCATGCCGTAGCTCTGACTGCATTAGGGAGGGTTTAATCAGTCTGTAATCAAATTAGAGCACAAGACAGAAGGAGGAAGTGCCACAGCTCCACAAAGCACCTTGCTGGCGCACCTGCAGGTCTCATCTGAGAAATCTGTATTTAAAATGCTTTTTGTATAACTGTAGTATGCAGCATTAAGTTAAATACTTCACCAGATTGACCAGAGAAGTGAGTGCAACATGGGGCTCTACATGCTACATGAGTGGAAAATTTCCTGCACAATTTTCATGACAAAATTCCCACATTTCATTCTGTTTCTGTAGCTTTTCAGGTAAAGATTTACTCTACATTTATGAGATCTTTCTGTAGATCAGACTTTAGACATTGAAAATGCAAAAACAAAAGACAGAAAGGAAGACAAAATGGGTGGGTGAATGTACAGACAGACAGTTGAATGGATGTTATTTGAGAGGAGAGACTGATGAATGGACAAACAAGTGGGTCGAAGGATGGATGGATGGACAAATGGATGGATGGATGAATGAATGGACGAAAAAGTCTCCAAACTTAATAAAACACTAATTCCTCCACAATGACCAACAACTTTAAAATCACTTGCCGAATATCTGCCAAAGTAATACCTCTTTTATTTTTCCACTCTTTGCAGCACCTTGTCCTTGTTGACGTTAGCCGCCACATTTAATAAAGCATCTTCAACACACAAACTGCATTACTGGCACGATTAACAGGCTAATGCAATCATCTGTGCTGCTTAATCAAGATGACCGGAGGTTAAAAACAAGGGTGGTGTTGGGTGGGGGTTGTAGAGTTGGAGGCGTGGGGGTGTTAGGCATGATCCATGGCTTCTCTGAGTTCAGCGGCAGGTAAGTGCTGTACTTAAGCTGTCAGACAACAGCTACGGCAAACCTGAAGATTCTGCGTCCGCCAGAGTGAATGCTCAGATGGCGCTGCCAGAACTGATACTCTCATTGTCTTGTTTGTTTTTCCAGCTTTCGTTGGGAGATTGGGTTTGGTGAGCTTGTGTGTGAGCGTGAGCGTGGGGGTGTGCGTGTATGTGTATGTGTTGGGGGTGGGAGAAGATGAGGGGTGGGAACATGAGGAATGTGTTTGCCTTGAAGGCAAAGTGCAGAGGAGAGACTTTAAAGATTCTTTGTGCTGACAGATGGTGGTGATGGCTGACAGACAATGTCTCACATGAGGCAGATCAGCTGGAGACGACTTCAGACGTGATCACATTCTTTCCCAGCGTTCTCTGATCAGGACCAATAAATAAGTGAACACGCAGCACACGCCAAGGCAATTAAACGTGCAAAAACATACACTGAAATAAAATCTCCACGCAGTTAAAGCAGAGGCAAAGAGAGAGCACAGAGAATAGAAATGGGCTTTAAGTGGCCCGCCTTATCATCCTCCTTCTCCTCATTGCTTGGGCTGATCTTCTCCAGAAAAAAAGGGGATGGGAAAGGGGGACTCACACATCTTGATGTGCTTATCATCTGGTGCCAGGGATGTGTGAGTAAAGTTCATCCTTTTGGCCTAATTAACTGACGCCTCCTCTGTCAGCTTGCAACGAAATGGCCACTAATGAGGATCGTTACAGGTGGAACAATAGAGAGATTTCCTCGCCCTGATGCATCTTATGACATTTCCTGATCCAGTATATATTTAAGAAAATTGAGGCGAGCAAAAAGGGAATATGTGAAGGGAGGAGGAAGACGAAAATGAGCTTGATGTTGAATGGGAAAAATGTTAAAACGGAGACCAGGAAACCAGGGTGTAGTTGGATGGATGAACACAAATTGATAAACAAAGATAGATGAAAGGACAATCGGATGGATGGATGGATGGATGGATGGATGGATGGATGGATGGATGGATGGATGGATGGATGGATGGATGGATAGAGTGTCATCTCCATCAGTCAGTCATGCGGGCAGTGATGTAATATATTTCTATCTGTGCATTAAGCAGAGCCTCTCCAGCCCTGCAGCCCTCTTTGTGAGTTATGGTCTTGCAGTTTGAAAAGTCATTGATAGGAAGGCTGGGCAGGAGTAGAGGAGGAGGGAAGAGAGAGGAGGAAGGAAAAAAAAGAAAATCAATCGGAAGCATCTCAATTAATCTGGCGAGTGGCGGATTGATTGCAGCCCTAAACTGGGTAAACAGGATTGTCTATTTAAGGGCCATGATCCCTTAATCATCACTTTAGCTCAAATAGACCAGGATCGCCACATCTGCTGGCCTGGCCTGATGCAGATGCCAGGGCTTTGCCTTTCAACTTCAGCCTCCTCCCCTTCACCTGTGATACACGGCCCAGGCGCATGTGGCCCGCAGCGTTCACGTTCCAAATGGCCGACTTGGGACTTGCAGGCATGGTCCGGGCTGAACTCCGACCAGCACGCAAGCTGGGGCCCTCCGGTTTGTGGCTGCAGTGAAATACCCGCTGTCGGGAATGAATACAAAACACTGCATTAGAGCGCGCCATGAGGACTGTATTACAACGCTGCGAGCGCAGTAGGCAGACGAGGTATTCTGTGAGGCTGCACTAAAGCCCAGGCTTCTGTGGCACAACATGAATTACAAAAAGGGGAGGTTTTACAGGGAGATGCAGAGGGGCCTAAGGGCAGAGAGTTGCAGTTCTGAGTGGATGACTGAGGCCAGATGAATGGTATACCTCACTCTGAGGATAGTCATCACCATACAGGAATATCACTGTATTCCTCCACCCCCTCCCTGTCTCTCTTATTGTCTGGAGTGGCAGAGTTGCCCAGGCTTCATTCTCTAGAGCCTGATTGAAGAGCCTCTCCTCTCCTCCTCACCGGTTTGATTTACTTAGGCTATCTGTGGGAATTGGGCTGGAAGCTTCCTTATTAAGAGGAGACTGTCTGAAGGGTTCCACTGACTGATTGGGCAATTGAAGGCAAGACACGTGAGTGGAGATACAACAACTATTGCCATCTACAACGACACATACACACAGCCGCATACAAACACCCCAGTGGTTTATGTATGAGGTCTAGCAGGCACATGTCTGTCACAATTCTTGGTAGCCAGCTTCAGCCCAGTAAACCGGACGGATCTATCTCTATAAAAGGCCCTTAAATCGCTCCCTCGTGGTGACTGGCTTGCATTCAGTGGCTGCTCCCACACGCTCCAAGCATGCACCGACACACTCGACAGAGAAAGCAGAGCTCAGATTAGATCTTGTAACAGCTAAACGACTAAAACCCGCCTCGGCTGGATGATGCAAACTGAACTGGTAGCTCACTGTTTTAAACACTTCCACACACATGCAGTGCACAGCCACTCTGATTTCTTTGTTTTCTACCTTCACCTGGCATCCAACTCAGAGGAGGAAATATTTCTGGAGATATTCCGGTTTCCCCAAAGTCTGCCGGCCCTCCGGTGACACACAAACTTGTCTGTGCTCACTTCATCCGAGAGACAAAAATGAAGGAAGACAACGAGGAATCTGGTTATGGAGGAGTGATGGGGTGCAGAGTGGGAGCAAATGCATTCATCAGATTATCCCTTCCTGTTGACGGCTGTGTGTGCCCAGAGGCCCCGTCATTTCCCCGTATACAACCGCAGCAAAGATGCCACTTTAAACAAAACTTCCTGCTCCACACTGACGCCTGACGTCTTCAACACGAGATACACAAGACCTGCTTGATGACCTCAATTTGCTTCAGTCTGTTTGTCTGTAATAGCCCATCTGTTTGGTCCCACTCATAAGCAAATCCGCCGTTGTGGCAATCTAATATCACAGAACTTATTTTAGGCGCTGCAGAGAGATATGGACTGCTGCAGTAACTCTGATTGTATCCTCCATGATTCTGGAAAAGCAACAGAGCCATAAATAAAACTTCAAAGTGGTTCAGAAATGATATTCTCAGCAGATAATAAAATGAAAGTGACATATCGTTGGATGCATGAGAGGGAACGGCGTTCATGGACAGTGCTGCAAAATTCCAGAATTCATCTGATGTTTCCATGACGGAAGCACCAACTTATCATCCATCTCCCACATGAAGGGGTGCCTGGATGCTTCATATGCAGCTATATGTGCTTGGTAAAGATTAGCTTACATCCCAATCAATTCTGTAAATTATTTCATCATTCCAAGGGAATCATATCAATACAATCTGGATTTATGATTTTTCTACAAGTTGTCCACGACTCTGCATAAAGGATTTGTACGTGCCATGAATATTTATATCTGCTGATGAATAATGTCTGTTTATCCCAATGAAAGGACAGTAATGATCAAACAAAATTACCATTTATGACAGTTATGGTTCCCTCCCATGACTAAGTGAATTATTAATGGGCACCATTGATTGCGCGGTCTAAAGAAGGTGAGCTGGGTAATTCCATAAGTGCCACAGTGTGGATTGCTCTGTTCGCTGCGGCTCTGCCTCTCCTCCTCACTCCATCTCATCCTCCATTTGTGCTTTTCGTCAGTGCGACCAGGGCAGGATCCTTCCTGTAATTCCATTACTGCTGCTACTATGGCATCCCATCATCCCGCAGGACAACTTAGGGACCACTTAGAGAGTTGTGCACGTTTAGCTGCGTTACAGTAATGCTGCCAACTGGGCAACAAGCACTATCTATCACTATCTAACAAACAGCAGCTCCTGCTCTGGAGTGTAGATGGATCAGTTTAAAAGGCACTAGTGGGACAAAATGGAAAGGAAAATACATCAAGGCACAAGAGAGGGAAAGAGAAGAGAATAAAAACAGCAGGACATGAGATTAACAGCCAGTATAACCGTAATACACAAAAAACATGGAGTCAAATGACGAAACAGAGAACGAAATCACGACAGATGTGAAAGCATATGGAAAGAGGTTCCTCTCCTCACAGACGAACGTTTGAACAGAGAGGAGGGGATTATCTTTATTTTCTTTTTTCTGGTAACAAATTAAAACTTTTCTGAAGTGATTACGCAATAATCTCTTTTCAAACAGAGGACCAGAACATTTAAACAAATTAAGGATTTTGTCTGTCTGAAAACAACATTGATATCTTCACTGCAGCTCATCTCTCACTCTGCAGAGAACTTTTACTCTGGACCTTCTCTAAGATTTGTGCACAACATGACAATCCAGAACCAGGTGTTCCGGATCGGGTGTTTGTGACGGGTTACGCCCCAGATGCTCAACAAGTGCACAATGCAACCAGCTGGCCTCAGATAAACTCAAAATGCAACAGATTGGGTGTGCTGTGGTGGCGTAGGGGATAGTACGACCCACGTTTGGAAGCTTTGAGTCCTCGAAGCGGCCGTCGCGGGTTCGATTCCCGGACCCGGTGATATTTGCAGCATGTCTTCCCCCCCTCTCCTTTCCCCTTTCCTGTCAGCCTACTTTCATTTAAGGGACACTAGAGCCCACAAAAAGACCCCCTGGAGAGGAGGGGGAAAAAAATGCAACAGATTTCAGAATTTGTCCTAAACCCATTATGGTGCAGAATTCATCAGTGAGGCGTCTTCTGTGTCTGTGTTTGACATCACTGACACCGAAGCTGTCATCGACTGGAAACTGCTGGAAAACTAGTGTCACTCTCTACAGTGAAGTCAGTTTTGTATCAAAATGAGAAGCAGCAGACCAATAAAGAAGCCCAGAATCTGCAGCTGTACACCAAATGACTTCCAGAGAAACGTTCTCTGATGAAAATCTATGGAAAATTTGAGCCATTTGACTAGAATGGCTAAGAGTAATGGTGAGACTCTTAGGAACACAACCAACTGTCAAGTACAGTGATGGCAGCATGATGCAGCATGATGCAGCGGGGCTCTTTTCATCCCACTGGTACATCAGGATTTACCCATTAAGTGAATCCTAATGGGTGAGGTTTACATCACATTCACCTCAGCCCAACAGGTATAGGGTTGAAACTTGGACACAGTTGGGCATTCCAACATGACAAGGATCACAAACATTCATTCAAGCTGCTTATGGAAAGCACAAACAGATATCAAACATCAGGAAGGGGCTTCTCAAAGCTCCCACCTCCACCCGGGATCAGGGAACTCACTTTCCCTGATGAAGGATGACTCAAGTAACAGGTTGTGTCTGGGTAGGGATAGGGTTAGGGTAAGGGTTAGGGGTAGAGATAACATTTGTGGAAAACACCAGGAATCCATCCAGTTCAAACACCAATTTAGAAGAGTGAATATCAAGGCAAATCAATGAAAGATTCTTCTGTGGTCAATAATGCCAATTTGTCATTGAGTGATTGAGCATTCCAACTGTTCAATGGAAAACAGAGTGGTTGGAATGCCAACAGACATGTACCACACCATTACTGGGCCCCATTACTGGGCCCCATTGAGGGCGGAGCTAGTGGAGATTGGGAGGCAGAGAAATGTCACTGTTGTGACAAAAAAAAGACACAGTAGTGTTGTTGTGTTAGTATGATGCCTTGCTAAGCAGACGTGGTCCAAATGGCGGTGGACACGCTCTCTAGTGAGTCAGACCATAAAATATCATACCAACCCGACCTTTGCCGTACAGCTTCATGGAAACAAGAAATAGGAGACTATTAAGTAAATATTAGAGGTGGGGTAAAATTAGAGTTTCCTGAATTTGAAATGATTCATAGTAAATTCACAATAAATGTGAAACTTATGTCTATGATTAATGGATGTAAACATCTGACAATGTGCAATATCTTATACTCGGAATATATCCGTAAAACTTACACACACACACACACAAAAAACGCTTTAAGGATTTCTTGTTTTTTATTTTCACCATTAAATAATAACTTAGAACAAGCAGTTTTGTAACCAACTGGTTTTGTGCTGCTCCACGACAGCGCCGAGCCGCAGAGCAGAGCAGCAGCCCTATCTGAGCATAATGGTTTATTTTAGTGCTGTGATGGCTCAGTGGATTAGAGTGTGACCACAGCAGACTCTGTGATGGGCTGGGGAAGTGCTTTTCCCCCCACACTGGGCTCACTGCTGTACTCAACAGATTAGCAGCCTTTGTTACACAAGTGGTGTTTTCTGAGAAAGGACAGGGTGTCTGAGAGGCTGGCTGAGGGCTGAGAAGAGAGAGTGTGTGTGAAGAGCAGAAAAACACACACACGCACGCAGACTCACAACAAAGCTCAAAGGAGCAGCCGCAGATCTCATCACCAGCCTACTTTAACGCTCTCCCTCCATCTTGAACACTCACAGCAAGTCCTCCTGAGCTGCTCCACTTTCAGACCGATTCGTCTCCACCTACAGCAGCGAGGGTAACCTGGGGCTGCGGGAGGGGGTCAAGCGTGGACTACCCCAATAAAGCAGCCTCTCCCCTAATCACCCTTCTCTCACTCCTCCTCTTCATCCTTCCATCTCTGAGCCAGAGTGCATAAATCTGCCCCTCTTGACAGTTGCAATCAACAAGGGCCGTAGTGAACCATGCGTAATGGGCGGTTAAGACAGGGGCGTCGGTGAGCGGCAGAATTTACAGCAACAATTATAGCCCCCATACAACGAGACGCCTGGGGGCGGGGAGCTGCTCGGGATTTTTCAGCAACACCCAGGTGCCCCCCCACCCCCTGCTTCCTCTACCCAACATACAGCCAGCAGCCTCATGGTAATACATTTGGATCTGTAGCAGAGCAGAGCAATAAATTCCCCTGCTATGCATGAGAGCAATTGCCTTGCAGCAAAGCCAGAATCTGCTGTAGCCAGAGCGGCGCAAAAATAATATGTAAGAGATAAATGATGACAAGTGAGAGGAGAATACATGGATAATCCTTTTCAGCATGTGTTAAGGCTGCACGTCTCTCTTCATCTGCATTGTGTTCCATCTCCAGATTTGAAGAAAGTATTTAACGCTCCCTCATGTGACACAAAAAAACAAAAAAACTCTCAACTGAATGCCACCTACTCTATTAATCCATGTATCCAGTCCCTTTCTGCATCCAGCCGTGGCAAATGGCACCATACTCCGCTGGACATGGCCCGCGGGTATCTGTGTGTGTGCCACAGCTGGATTCAATTCACTTCAATTCAATTTAGTGGATGCGTTTAATGATCAGTCATTTTAATCAACACATGTGACCTTTTAAAGCCATTATGACAAACAGATCAGCCATGAAAGCCATCAACCTGGTGAGTGGCCCCGGGACGTTCGGTTCCTGCACCCAAACATCAACCAGCAAACCCCTCAGCAGAGCGGGAACATAGCGAGAACATCCGCAAGGCCTGGAGACATCTGGAATATGCTTTTAGAAAGTTCCAGCTCTGGAAAAAATGTTTCCAGACTATCCAAAAGCTACTGTCACACTGATTTCTTTCTTTAGATGTGAACTGACACATTTACACACTGATGCAGGACTACCCAGGAGGAAATGAAGGAGACTTTAGGGATCAAGTCTCAATAGTGCATGTGAATCCGGATCAACAGTGTGGAATTCACAATGTTCTGCTGCATCAGGATGGGGTAATTAATTTTGCCCCAACATCTTGTTTTATTCATTTACTTTCTCATAGTTAAGGATTGATTTACCATCTGGATATAGAATTTCAATGCTCTGAGTGCCAACAAGTGGTCAAATTATTAGTTGTAATAATTAGAAGCTATGGCAAAAACTCAGTTTCACTTTCAGTTTCAAGCATCCGGTATGCTGAGGTTTAGACTAAGTGAAACTATTAATGGACAGCTTGGCTTACAAGTTATAAAATTATCAAGGCTTTGGTGTAAAACATGTAGTAGGGCTATGCAAGAATTTTAAAGTCTCTTTTCTGCCATTATTATCCGTTCTGGGCATCATAGAAGAATCTGTTCATGAGTTACAGACCAAATTTAATGCAAAAAGTTTCTTACATGACATTTCTGTCTAATTTACATGCAAAATATATGTTTATATTTTTGTACAAAGCCTTTTTGCACAATTCAAATTAAAAAAGCACAATGTGGTTCACTTATGTAAGTTAGGAGCCGTCGTCTATTCATTGCACATTTTGTTTTTGTACTATTACTGGATGTTTTAGGTGCAGTGTGTTCTGTTTGCCCGTCACTGGCTGTTGGTAAAATTATTTCTCCCTCAATGTTTCTATTACATTATAAAATAGAAATTATTTTCTCTTCATGAATTAGCCTGAACTAATTAGAAGTTGTGGCGAAACCTCAGTTTAAAGACGGTGATTTGTGTGTTCACTAAACACTTCCTTTCAGAAGACGGCTTTATGTGAACTCAGTAAAATAAAACTTGAAGACATGCATATTCTACATGTACGCTCTGGTTTGATTTGTGATGCTGCATCTGTTGAGTTCATTGTGAAGAATAGAAAACTCTAGTATTTAAAAAGTCAAATATAGTAAATGTACAACATGTTTACATTTATTAATGTATTTTACTTTATAGACACGTTTCTTTTGACCAAATATGGTCAAAATTTTCTTCTTTTCTTCTGAGCAAGTAAATTTTTTAAAGTGTGCAAAACATGTCGACAGTTTCTTTTTGCATTTTTTTGGGCAAGATTTCCCATGTAGATATCTGTGTATATGTTCCTCAAGTTTCTGTCAGTTTTATTAAAGCAGTTTTAAAA
Source organism: Xiphophorus hellerii (assembly GCF_003331165.1). NCBI lineage: Eukaryota > Metazoa > Chordata > Actinopteri > Cyprinodontiformes > Poeciliidae > Xiphophorus > Xiphophorus hellerii. Next base: position 1,942,905 of record NC_045687.1, read on the forward strand.
CCTGATCTGTTTATAGAAATGGAAACATTATGTTTGTGAATAAAGGTGTGTTTGGCTCTTCTGCCTCTGCTGACATTCCTGTTGTGGAATGGGATGATTGTTCTCATTAGTGTCTCCTCCTGTTTGAGGAAAGAACTGCAGCAACTGTGTGTTTGAAGGATCCTGTTACTGTATCTGATCTGATCATGTGGATCAACAACGCAGACGGTCAGAGTTCTCGATGTGAGATTCCTTCTCAGCTCCACCTAATAATCATAAGTTAATCTTGCATTTGTATCTTAACTTTTGTATAATTAAATTATTTGCTACATTAATCTAAGTGAAACTAACAGCTAAGTTTGTAAATTTTCTGTTTTATTTGTGTTGGATTCTGTAGATTTTAAGCATGGTGGTGGCAGCATCATGGTGCATTGCACAGAGTTAGAATAGATATACCAGGTTACCTCTCAGGTCACAGTAACAAGTTAAAAGTTGGAGGATGCAGAGTTAAGCAAAGGTAATAAAAATGACAATAAGAGATTAAAAATGTTCAGGTGTACAGTTTAAAAAAATAGCATGCTCTGGTTAAAGACAATCTGCAGTAGAGCAGGTTAATTTAGAGATAAACATTTGACAAGATATGCATGACTATATTTATTTTCAATAAAAACAACAACAGATTACTTACATTTTATGATGTAAAATTTACTTTTGTGAGGTTTATTTAATCTTGTCTTTTTATTCCCTCATTATGTTGCTTTGACTCTTTCATGTATGTTTGAAGAATCCTTCACATTTCTGTACCAACCATTCATACGGTGCGTAAACACTTTGTCACACAAAAAATACAAGCTGCTTCTCAGTCAAATGCTCATCAGAACGTTAGTAAACGGCATAATGAGGAGCACTGTTGTTGTGATGCACTGAAGGCTTAGTGTCACAAAGAGCAGGAGCTTCTTAAAGAGACAGGTTAATTTCAAGGCGTCAAATTGCAAAGTTAAATTTGTTTTAAGTCATGTTTGACATTTACAGCATTTTTATAACAACTGGAGGTAAAATTGTTACTTGATTCTGCTCTAAAATGTGCCTGGAAAATTCAGAAGATCAGCACATTTCTAACAAATGTCAGGTATCTTTCTTTTATTGTATTTCATGGAAATTGCTCTTCAAAATGTTTTTCTTTTGCTTATTTTTCCGTATCACTTATAAGGAGAGAGGGTCGAATGGCCTTGATCAGTCACTGGCCACTCCAGGAAAATGAAGGATTTCTATGAAATGTGCAGAAAGTCTGAAGTAAACAAAGGAAGTGAGAGCTGAAAATGTTGCATCACATCTGGAACCTGTTCACACACTGCAAGCAATGTAATTGGACTTACCGCTATAATACCTTTTATTGCACAGGCGTCAACTTGAGGTAAAGTGAAATAAAATACCTTCTAATTAGAGATTCAATGTGCAAATTCATTTAGCTTCAATGAGTGGAGAAACTAACAATATCAAAGCTCAATTTCAAATCTAATTTTTCTACGCTTCATATTGAATTACCGCACCGCATTGTGGTGGTGGGATTAAGGTGGTGTTGGGGATAAACACTTGGTCATTAGTTATAAACAAGGACTGAGCTTCATTAGGATTCATGGAGAAAATGGAGTTTAGGTAAACTTTAGGGAGAGAAAAGAGAAATTGTAATTAGACATGAAAAATATTCCCAATAATCAAATCACATTTTGTTCTCGGGGCTTTGAAATTAAATTAACCGAGTTCATATACTGGTATATCTCTCAGCCACTTTCTTCACTCTGAAATGTGTTGCCGGAACACCAGTCCCCTGAGACCAGATAGGAATCTAATTAACTAAGATCAATATTACTCAGAATTTTCTCTGTCTTTCCAGCTCTTCAGCTACTAGTGTCTCTTTTGTCTGCCAGCTTCAAGCCTGGATGTTTCTTTCTCAGTTTCTGCAAAAGTGCTCCATTTGAAAAGGTTAACATGCGAGCCTTTATCTCAATCCGGAGCAAGCGGGCAACAAATACCGTCCTGAATGTTTCTCACTGTGAAAAGCGGGCAGACATGCATGATGATTTCTGCCTTTTCTCTCCGTCAGTGGGCAGAAACAACAGATGGAGTCGCTGCAGAATGTTTTGGAGATCACGCCTATCAAACCAGATGTCTAAAGAGGCATATATGATAAAGAGTGATGACGGGATGACTGGAATCTGGCAGCGCAGCCTTGCATAGAGAAGCCAAACATGCTGATTCAGGTGAAAGGAGTGCGATTTGGTGCAGGGAGAATAAGATCCCTCAGCCATATGCCGTGTATAGATCAGTGGTTGGCCTTTTCCTCTCACAACGGTTCAGATTAATTACGATCATCACGTCTTGAGTCTGGCCCTCATAAATCATGCTGACTTTAAAATAATGTTGTAAAAAAAATTTTCCATATATGGCGTCACAAGTAATTCAACACCATTATCGCCCATCTTCAGAGACGAACGAAAATTAGATAAAACATGTGACTCCTTGTAAAATCCGTCTCTGTGCTGCAGCATAAATAATTGCATTCCCAGTAAAAAAGGCTGGAGGTTCAGAGCCACTCGGAGCAGGAAGACAAAGCTGTGTGTGAAACGTAAAGTTCAGACAAAGTGTAAAATGGAGAAGGCATGGGACGCGGAGCGATGCCCCCCAACAACGCCACATAAATCCACTGAGGAAATCTACAAGGCTGTCGATCAGCAAGATAAGTTTGAGCTGCCCGTACCCCAACTGGACACAAATCCTCTCAGTCATAAATCTGAGCAGGGAGAGAGGGACAGCGGCTCAATCACGAGTCAGATCGCATCAACATGTGCCCCCCCTCAGGTGAATGCTGCAGACATGAGTACATACAGCCACTGCCCAGACTCCTAAAACAACCCCAACAAAACGCACATCTTCTCTTTCCTTCTCTACAGCTCCAACTGAACTTCAAGGCAAACTGGGTTCCTGCCACTTCCTGCCAGCTCATCATCGCAGTGATGATAATAAAGATTTATTCTACTGTAAGAGCAAAGCATGTGTCATGAATTTTTTAACTGGTGAAATCCCCCTCTCCTATGGAAATGAACAAATTGGCAATTTAGCACATTTACATTAAATAGCCAATGTAATGAAAAGCTACAGAGGATCCCGGCCTCTGAGCTACAAAGAGGAATTAGCAACCAGAATGTCTTTCGAATAAAAAGACACATCCACATTTTTTTATCACTTTCTGAAGTTAAATCAGACAAAACTTCTTCTCTAAAAGTCACCAGAGTGAGAGAAAGAAAATGTCAGAGATTTATTTAATAATGTCTTTACGGTCAGAAGTTTACATGAAGCATAATTACTGTCTCTGTCCAGATGATAATGATGTGATGGTTTTGGAAACTTCGGATAGTTTAACAGACATCTGAGTTAATGGGAGGCTCAACTGTGGATGTCCATCTCTGTTGTTTGCAGATGTAGCTTGTGCGTCAGATTTATGGGCTTACCAGAAACGAAGTACAAGAGTTCCAGGTCGTGACTTTAGCATGTAAAAAAGAAAACTACCGTAAAATTTCTACAGCAGTTTGTAGTTGTGTTTGTAATTAATTAACTGAAGACCTGGAGTTCACTGTTTCCTGGTTTGACACAGGAAACTGTGCAATACTAAATACTAAATAGGAAAGTCAATAGTAATCAGTCATGACATCAGAAACAAGTTCATGGTGACGTTGGAGGAGCTGTAGGGATCCACAGCTCAGGTGGCATAATCAATTAATTATGACAACTATCATCATTTGTTTGTAAAATAGATTGATTCAACTTTTAGAGAAAGTTGAAAATGTGAGAAAAAATTAAGTCAAAATAACTTTTAATTTTTAAATGTTGATTTAATCAGTTTTAACAAGAGTTGATTCACATTTTCTTCTGTCACCACATACAAGCTTCTAAAAATCATTTGTGCCTTTTTAGCCACTTTCTATGACAGTTTCATATATTTCTGCATAGAAAAGTTCCATCTACTGTGAATCTAAAATAATATGTTACCAGAGTACAACTATACTTCTTCTATGTCTTTTCTCAACATCTACCAGTACTGTTCCTTCACAGGAGTTAATTTATTTGACTTTTTATATTCATTTGTTTTATGAACAATGGAAAGTAGAAAACCATGTAGCTCTGTTTTTGGAGCACAACACACCTAATAAGTCACTGTAAAGCCACTGTGTTGTATAGCAATGAGTAAACACATTTCCAATCCAATATCATCAATAATTTCACTGAACTTTATGCAGTAACATTAGTCTTCACCACCGTGTGGCTCAAAGCCACCGCACCAGTTGATTAGTCTCCAAAAAGCAAAGTTCCCTCAGCACCTTGTTTCTGTTCTCCTATCCAGACTTTATCCTGAGAGGGTCCGCCATTAAAACACGTAAAAAACGAGAAAATCTCATCAATCTGCTCACAAAACTCAGAGAATCATAAAGTTGCCATATTGTAAATATAATCTGAGGTGATAAAGAGGGATCAGACTGAAATAATAAAGTTTTTACATTCCATTCCTTACACCATTCCCATCTACATCCAGTCCAGAATGAGGGAGGAATCGGTTTCAAAAAGAAACAACATAAAAATATTTTCAGCATCAGGTTAATTTGCTTAATTTTCTCTTTATTTAAATTTTGCCTTCACCTGCTTTCACTTTTGGTTCATTTGTGCAAGTCACAACACATTTTCTGGGCAATAAATTATCCCTGTAACTTTTGCAATAAATGATAATATTGTTGTTTTAAGAACATTTTGAAATGATGCAAGTTCACCATCTCAAAGACTAATAAATTTCATTTTGCAAAGAACACTTAACACTGGAAGATCATTTAAATATCCAAGATTAAACACAAAAGCAACAAATGAAACAGAAATAAAAACTACGCAGGAACAAACCCATAAATAAAATGGATTATGACGTGTCTGTAAATGTGATTGTCCTTTAAAAAATCAACAAAATTAAATTAGATATTAATTTAGTGATTACAGTAGACTTAGTGGTGAATTTTATTATTTTTAGAAATAAACACTGAAAAAACAAGAAAAGTTAAAATTTTACATAAACATTTTCTTAAGGTCTTGTATAATATCACATTTCTATTAACTGAATTTTTTCTTTTGCAAATATATTAAAACATGTCTCCATATCAAACCAAACCAACATAAACTAAATGTAAAAATAAATGCTGAATTCCAACTTTCAATTTGAATATTCTTAAAATTCACCAATTCCTAAACTGGTGGTGCCACTTTAATTGACGTCAACATTAATTTTGCATAAATAATGATTAGATAGGTGAATTGATTAATTAATCAGTCTCTAGAAATAATTTAAATTATTTCATGTCATTTCTATTGGATATAAATATTATGTGAGACACAAAGGCCTTTTTCTATAAGATCCTCTTTAAAATGAAAGAAGAGGAAAACATTCTACTTAGGAAAGTTTATGTTTCAAAAGTAAAAAATTGGTCATCAATGGAATTATAATGAATTAGAACATAACAGCTTTATCCACAGTTCTACTAGTGGTGGCAATTAACATAAAAGGTGTATAAAGATGGAGGAAAAGCACCTTGTAACCACTGTTAAGTACGGTGGAGAATCTATGATGCTGCGGGCTCGTTTCTCCCCAGAAGCTTATCGAACATCATTAAGATGAACGGCCTTCAATGTCATAAATTATTAGATTGTGTTGTAAAGGTAAAAGGTGGGAAAATATGTTTCTTTTTGTTTTAATTTGATATTTTTAATAGAAAAATAAACCAACTTGTGTCTCACAGATCCAACATCATATCTGCCATATCATATTTGGCAATAGAGGTATCATGGGGGATAGTGTGACATTTTTATGTATTTTTTCAGCCTTATTTACAAAACCTAAACCTGAATTATGTGGGAAAACATATTCCTACTTGAAGCAGTAATTTAGATTACAGCATTGCTCCTTATTTTTTGCTGCAGACTCCAGTAGAGACAGAATAATACATACTGTGAAACAAACAGGAAATGTTGACTGTCTGCTCATTTCAGAGACAACAATGTCACCAGGGGAAAACAAAATGTAAGCCATGTCTGCATGTTTGTGTATGCAGTGTACACAGGTCTAACACAATATTGTATAATGTCTTCCTTGCAAATAACTCCATTTGAAATGTGATCCACTGCAGTGCACACATGTCACAGCATGCATAAAAATCCCCGTGATGGGGAAGGAGATGGTTTATTTCTGTGTCCACTGCAAAATGGCGCGCAGACTGGGGGGATGAAATGTTTGTTTAAATTTATTTTTTTTTGGAAAAGGATAAAAATAAAGCGGATGTGAAGTGGACCACTGATTCATCCTGCGGATCGTTACCAGAAGCTGTGATTTGTTCGTGTCAACCTAAGTGAGAACAAGTAAAAATGGGAGACTCTTCCATGTCCTGGACTGCTGCACCAGAGGGGCTGTAAAAAATTGATTAGTCATCGTTTCCACTCTGATGAGATTCTACCACTTCATTTGGAGGAAGACGGGAGGAAAAAACAAGCTATGTAGATTCCTGCCCTCCTTTCTGCAGTTCTTTATCTTTTTTTTATTATTATTTTTATATATCTCTCTCATCCCTCTGCCTTCCACCAGGGATGATGGTTTGGATTTCCAATCCTACACAGAAAAACACAAGAACGTAATTCTGGCTTAACACCCGCATTTTCCCGCCGTCTGTAATTCTCCTAAGCATCACAAACGACAGATAAAAGCAGCGAGGCTTCAAACGTCCTGACGAGGAGCCCATGGCCATGCCGGGTTTGTTTGAGGCCATTGTTCTGAGAGAGAGAGAAACTATTTCTGGAGAACAATCCCCACCCCCTCACCCACCCGGCGCCGCCACCTCCGAACCAACTCTCCCTCTTCACAGGGAGTCTGAGCAGTTCTGTTCGTTCAGCACATTTCGGCGCAGTGGATATTTGAAATGTCAGGACATTTACTCTGCTTATGTGTGGTAGATCTGAACTTCCATACCACTAGGCACATTCTTGAAACGGTCGCATGTATTATTCATCCCGGGATGTATACAGTGCCGGTGCACTTGACTTTGTCAACGTTCTGTAAACACATGCACTAAATTATTGAGGTGTCCAGAGGAAGTGCCCGTTTCTCAGGCTGGTGGGTTTAATGCCATGACAGTTTGGATGGGCAGTAACGAGGAGCTGCGTAAGCACCTGCGGACAACCATTTAAAATGCACAAATCACAGAGTCACTCCGCGCCCCCAGTCCTCCCGCCAACCGCAACAACATCCACCTGCCAATTCACTCATGTCATCCACCCGCACTGCATCCCCGTCCCCAGACCGCCGGCTGGAGGGAGGCGGTACTGCCGGGTCAAACGGTTAGCTTGTAAAGATCTGCGGATGATATCCACAGGTATAAATCCTCGAGACACCTAAAGCCTATTTTCCTGTCAAGTGTTAGCGGAAACGCTCTTCAATATGATTTTTCTAATGGTACACAATCCAATAGATAGTAATTTCCTGATGGTCTAATTGGTCCCAGGGGGAGTTTTGTCTTCATCTGTTATGAGGAGACCCACAAGACCTTAGCTTTATTAGATTTATGACAGCAGAGAGAGAAAAGATACTAAAGGTATAATTTATTAACAGCTTTTTTAATTGAGCTGTGTACTGTAGCTGCTTCCTTGAGGTTTCTTATTTCTGTGGAGAGTCGAGCGGGGCCCTTTTGAAGAGGGTCTCAACAGAAACAACCACTAGAAACATTGAAAAGGACAGTCAACCAATTACGTTGATG